>NC_069791.1:57676250-58282343 GCF_027406575.1 Nycticebus coucang | reverse complement strand
GGGGGTCTTGATATATTGCCCAGGCTGGTCTCAAACTCCTGGCCTCAAACAATCCTCCCACAGGTGTGAGCCACTGTGCCTGGCCCACTTCTAGCTATTTTGAAGTATACCATACATTGTTAACTACAGCGACCCTACTCTGCTATGGAGCCTTACAACTTCCTCCTTCTATCTAACAATAAGTTTGTACCCTCTAACCCACTTCTCTTTACCCTCTCCCCCACACCCTCCACCGTATTTCCCTACCCAGTATCACCATCAATCCAATGTCTGCCTGTGCGTGCTGGCCACCAGGTGGCGCTCTAGGTAGGGTTAAGTTCCCTTCTTCAGAGCAACAGGCTGGGAAAGACCTCCTATCCCCCAGCCTACCAAGGGGTCCCTGCAAGGTCATTAAGGCCTAGGAACTCCCTGCAGCCGGGACAGAGCAGCCAGCAGCCAGTGGCCAGGATGTTATATGTGTGGAGGAACGGGAAGGGCAACGAATGGCAGAAGGGACACCTGTTTTCCAATCCTGAGTGTCGCTAAACAAATAGCTGTGTGACCTTCAGTAAGTAACACAGCCTGACCTACTGGTACTGTTTCTTCATCTGTAAAATGAGGAAGGTGGGTCATATGGATGGGTCTCTAAGCCAAAGACTCTGCTGACCCAGAACACGTGGGGGCCCGGACATGCTGAACCTCCCTGCCTGGCCTCAGCACCGAGGTGCTCAGGAGTGTGCCTGCTGTGACCCTCCCTACTCACCTCACTGGTCTGGAAATTTGACTCCGAAATTTCCCAAACTCTCCAGGGGCTGTCCACTCCTTTCCAGTCTAGAGGTGTTGGGAGGGAGACAAGAAGAGAAGGAAGGAGAAAAAGAGAAAGCAGGAAGAAGGATGGGAGGTGGAGAGTGGGGAGGAAGGAATGAGAAGAAAGGAGAAACGTTGGGGGAGGGTGAGAACGGTAAGAGAGCAGAAAAGAGTTAGGGAGCGACCCCGCCCTGGCTAGAGGTCCCAGGCAATCAGCCAGTCCTCTATGTGAGGCCATAGCACCCTCATGAGGAGGGCAGGACCCAAAAGATGCTGTAGCTGGGTCCCAACCCAGACAGGACCCTCTGGCATCTATTCCGCCCTCAACTCTGACTCTTCCCTCCCTGCGCAGGAGCAAGGAGAAAGATGCCTTGGCCACCCTACTGTAGCACGAGGCAGGGACGAGGGAAATGATGCTTCCATTACCTCTGTAGCAGGAGGTAGGGATAGGGGAAATATGCCTTGGCTGCCCCTCTGTAGCATGGGGCAGGGATGAGGGGAAGGATGCTCTGTTACCCATCTGTAGTATGGGGTAGGGTGAGGAAGATGCTTCTTTTTCATCTCTGCAGAGCGTCTTTCCTGGGTGTCACACCAGAGACGCTAACAGTAATGAGTCTCCTGACGGACTTCCCTGCCTCTTCCATGGCCAGGCTCCTGGAAGGGATGAGAGTACTCCAGGGCTGAGCTGACCCTACCTTGCCCACACTGGCCAGCAGCTGAAGGCCTGAGACCTGGTCGTCGTGGCTCAGCCAGAATTCAGCATTGTCATCTGCAGCAATGGCAAACTGGATTTTCCCTGGGCAGTGGGGAAGAGTTTCCAGATGAGAGCAGGCAGGGCTGAAGCCTTTGGCCATGTCTTAGTGATGAGATTTCCTGCAGGGGTTTAGTGCTGTGGCTAAGGGAAGTGGGGGTTTCTACATCCTGCGAGATAGCACAAGGATGGAGAAGATTTCCACAGACAGATGAGCTAGTTCCAGACTGCACATCAGGGAGAGCAATGGCAGCCTGGGCAAACTGGATGAGACTGCACCAAGACTCGGGTTCCCCTCTCTCCTTAAGGGTGAACAGGGTCCAAGCAGCCCAGTTCAGGCCCATTTCTCAGCTAAGGGCTTTTGCTCTCTAGGTCCCCTGAAGAATTCTGGAGCAGGAGGAAGGACGGGGCTTTGGGGCTGGCCTCACCATCGGTGAAGGGGTGTAGGTAGCCAAAGATGCGGAGGCCATAGTTGGTCCATTTGGGGGACACAGCCAGCTTCCTCAGGGTAGTGCGGATCTATGCCAAGAAAGGGGAAAGAAACTGTTACTCAGAAGAGGAAAGAGGAAAATGATCCACTCAGGACTGGTGGGAGGACCAGAAGGGGACTGAGACAGAAGGGACCAGGGCTATTGCTTAGTGAGGGGAGTGCAGGTTCAGTTGCAGCTCCCACTTGCCTCTTTGTCTTGGTGACCTTGTACGGTGCACAGCCAGCACAACTGTACATGGTGGCCCTGGGTAAATTATATTGTGTATCATGATGATGAGAATCTAAAACTAAAATGATGCAGATGAAGAAACCCTTAACAGAATCCCTAGTAGGGGGAACAAGGGAGATAACGGGCAGAGGAAACGATAGCCCAGGAGATACAGGAAAGAATATGGACTAGAAAAGAAGGAAAGACACAGGAGACAGAGGCAGGGGGAGGTGAGAGCCAGAGGGGTGGGTGCAGCACTCACGTGGGGGTACAATGGGAAGTGCAGGTTCCTCCTGAGCTGCTGGATGGAGCTGCCACACCAGTCTTCAAACACGTGCAGATTGGCACGGCCCCGGAACTGTGTGGAGCAGAGAAGCGAGCGGTGAGTGTGAGCTCCTCACATGTGCCCCTGGCTGCTCAGCTCAGGGAGGCCGGGAGGGCAAGAAAGCACAGTGCTCTTCTCATGGTGCAGGGCACCCGTGGCACTGGTGGTCACCCTGTGGCCTGGCCTTGAGGACAGGGTCTGTTCTTCGAGCCATTGTGGGTGCATGCACGCACATGCTCCCTGTTCCTCACATGCAGGAAGGGACTGATTTGCATTCCCCAAGCCAAGACAGAATGGACTAGATGGAATGGCTGAGATGACAAGGGGGGACTGGAAACAGGAGACACAGGTCTTATTCCCCTCTCCCCTCCCTAATAAGAGGTAAGCCCCCAGCTATCTGCCTAAAGTCTTATTTCCCTACCTGGGTTCACGATTCTGGCTCCCCTGAGTGGAAGCAGCTGGGAAATGTGTCTGGAGGCATCTGGGCCCCATTGGCTGCCCCTACACTCTCTCAAAGCCTCTGACTAGGCTTTTTCTAGGATAGCTTTGGGGCAAAGCTAGACAGGTAGGAGCAGATGACTCCCTTTCCAAGAAAGGGCTAAGGCATGACCCTGTACTCTGAGTGGGTGGAAGGACAGAATGTTTTTGGAAAGAGAAAACAGGGATTTCAGGCTTCCCATCCCCCTCAGCACCCCCTCCAGGCTTAATCTCCAGGCTGTGGGAGGTGAGGCCTCAATTACTGAACACAAACAGGCCCTGCCTGCCCTCCCTACTGCAGCCCATCAGATAACAAAATCTGAGCTGCCCTGAGGAACAGTGGGCAGATGTGGATGCCCAGACTGGACACCCAGATGGAAGAAGTGGCACAAGGTCTTCTGCAAGGGATCTGCAGAAGGGAACAAGCTGGTGGGCAGGGCATGGCCTCAGGAGAAACACTGCCCCACAGCCGGACCCAGAAAAGACAGGAGAGAGCCTGTCACTCCCTGGGCCTTCAGCAATTGGCCCTTCCCAGGGACACTGGCCTGGTCAATGCTAGGAATGTGGGGCCTTGGGAAGCAGCCACTGCTCACAGCAATATGAGTGGGGGGCTGGGTGGGTGGGAGAGGGAATGTGGGCTGGGAGGGTGGGTGGCGAGTTTAGGCTTCAAGAAAGGAAATAATGGGGACATTGTGCTACTTCTGGGGAAATTCCTCAAGTCCAGTTCACAAGACCCTCTTGTCTCCTCCAAAGGCCTCCTTTCTGCCCCTCCCGGGAAGGCTCTCAGGGCTCAGATACTGCACATGTGCCTGAAGGGCAGCTTTCGAGCCTCAGGCAGCAGAAGCCTGAGATGCTGCAGGACCGGCAGGCAGGTGGGAGTGGAGGTGGAGAACTCTACAACCCCTGGAGTCTAGGCTCTTCCGCAGCATTGAGCTCCCACACCATGCTTCCCCCACCCTGTGCGGTAGGTGGGGGTCTCTGAGGGGCCAGTGGGCATCTTCTTTCTCTCCAGGCTTGCACTGGAGACTTTGTATCTGGCAGGGACATGAAGCTTCAGTATGTTGGCACCACTCTGCCCACTCTCTCCATTGTCCAGCAGAAACAAAGGCCTAGGAAAGGGCATTGGTCACTCTAAGCACCAGAGTATATCTATGGCTAATGACGGTTTTGAAACTTCCAGTTCAAAGTAATAGAGAAATTATCTATTAAAACCCCCTTATCTTAAAGGTGAAGATATTAAAGCTCAGTGAGGTAAACTGACTCCCCCAAAGACACACAGAGGTTAACCGTGTAGAAGTGAGGAGGGTTTGCGGGAGTATGGGTCAGGAGGTGAGGCCAGCCCGAGCATCCTCCACCCCTCGGCCCTGCCATTGCCAGGCCTGCAGCCTCCTGATTGCACTCAACTTCTCCCCTCCTGAGTCCACACAAGGCCTCCAGAACTGCTGTTGTCCTCACTCTGATGCCTGAAACCTCAGGAGGCTTCAGAACAAAACCTCTTGATGGCACACAGAGACTTTTGAGACTTTAACAACTGGCCCACCCTTCCACCCTCACCTCACGCCACTCCCTGTCACACACCTGTACTCCACCCACACCAAGCTCCCTGTCTCGGCCAAAAATGCCATGCTCTTTCACTTCCCTGTGATTTTACAAAGGCTGTTTCCTGAGTGGAAGGTCTTTTCATTTCTTCCCGAAGTGCCAAACTTGTACTGGAAGATCCTTTAAGACTCTTCTCCAGTATTTGCCCCTGGGGCCTTCTCTGACTTCCCCAGGCAGTGTTAACAGGGCCCTCTCCTCTGTTCCTTACAGGGGCGTGATCATCTGGATGAACACCAGCTTACGGGAGCTAAGCCCAGAACAGTATGTTCCTTCCTTTAACCTATGCACACTGAGTGTCTGCTTTGTACCCAGTATGGATGAAGGGAGATAAACTGGTGTCATTGAGCCAGGGGCTATGGCTAAGGTGTGAGGCACAGAGAAGCATGGAGGCTGGAGTATCAGCTCCTCCTGCAGGGGAGGTCAGAAGCCCACCTCGGGTTGTGTGTACTGAAAAACCCTCTGCTATGACATGCCAGTGCCCAGTCAGGTTCAAAGTCACAAGACTAGCAACATCTAGCTAGTGGTTCTCTTTTAACTTCTGGGGCAGTGAGGACACATCCTAGAGAAGGCTGATCAGGTCACCTGTTCCCACATACCAGGGTCCTGTCCAGAGTTTCGAGGTGCCTAATCTACTCTTTTTTTCTTTTCTTTTTTTCTACTCTGTCACCCTGGGTAGAGTGCTGTGGTATCATCATTGCTCACAGCAACCTCAAACTCTTAGGCTCAAGTGATCTTCTTGCCTCAGCCACTCAAGTAGCTGGGACAACAGTCACCCCTGCCACAACACCCAGTGCATTTTTGTATTTTTAGAAAAGAGGGGTCTCACTCTTGCTCAGACTAATCTCCAACTCCTGAGCTCAATCAATCCTCCCATCTCAGCCCCACAAAGTGCTAGGATTACAGGCGTGAGCCACCACCCCTGGCCTGCTCAATCTACTCTTGACTCTCTGGTCACACCTGTCCTTCATGGAGTTTCTTCAGGGAACCACGGGTCTCCAGATAGTAAGAAGATAAGCAGCACTAGTTCTGGACTCTGAGGAAGCGCCAGGGGTCCAGGCGGTGAAATCCTAATGGATGAAATCATCCCCACTGGAAGAGATGATTTGGGAATGAACTGAGATGCCACGTGTATCCCACCAAAGTGTACAGAGAGAAGTCAAACTACAACGATGGTAATTTAGAGCTCTGCAAACAGTTAAGCCTAAACTGCACAAAAACTTGTACACAGATGTTCATAGCAGCATTATTCTAAACAGCTAAAAAGGAGAAACAACACAAATGCCCACCAACAGAAGAATGGTTAAACAAAATGGCATGTCCATACGAAGAATAGCTTATTGTGGCATGTCACGCAGCCACAATAAGGACTGAAGCACTGACACGCTACATCACGGATGAGCCAGAGAAACATCATGCTGAATGACAGAACCAGACACAGAGGACCACATATTGTAGGACTCTGTTTACACGGAATGTCCAAAACAAACAAATCTCTAGGGACAGATGTAGGTAACTGCCAAGGGCTGGGGTGGGGGACGATGGTAGTAAGTGGTGCTGGCGAGGGAGTGCAGCGTTTCTTTTTTGAAACATGAAAATATTTTCAAATTGATTGTAATAGATGCACAACTCCGTGAATATCAATAAAAGCTATAGAACTGTATACTTTCAATGGGTGAACTTTATGGTACGTGAATTGTAGCTCAATGAAACTGTTAAATAACAATCAAAGCCTGAGAATAGGAGTTCGTGTCACAGCCCCGTCCACAAGAGAGACCTCAGCTTGGCACAGGCTGCACAAATCACCCAGGAAAACCCAGACTTGATTGATCTGAATTTGTATTCACCAAACAACTTTTTTCTTGTAACTACTTTGGGTTTTGGGAGGGAATGGGCTGGTTAGCAGACATAGCATTTTGGTCAAAGGAGCAGTATATTGACCAATAAATGAATAGATTGGCACCAGAATTTGTTAATTAGTGTCTTGATCTGAATTGACATGAATACAGCTTTGAGGATAATCCCTCCATAAAGCCCAGCCCCTAGCCATCCATTCTGGTCAGTCTTTTTCACACTCCAAGTAGAAAATATAAGGCTACTGTGCCTGTGAGTGACTTGTGGCCTAAGGGGCAGAGCAATAGTGGAAGAAGAGACCAGGGCGGTGCCTGTGGCCCAGTGGGTAGGGCGCTGGCCCCATATACCAAGTGTGACAAGTTTGAACCTAGCCCTGGCCAGCTAAAACAGCAATGAGAACTTCAACAAAAAATAGCTGGGCGTTGTGGCGGGCGCCTGTAATCCCAGTTATTCAGGAGGCTGAGGGAAGAGAATAGCTTAAGCCTAAGAGTTGGAGGTTGCTGTGAGCTGTGATGCGACGGCACTCTACTGAGGGCAACAAAGTAAGACTCTGTCTCAAAAAAAAAAAAGAAAAGAAGAGGCCAGGCGTGGTGGCTCACGTCTGTAGTCCCAGGGCTGTGGGAGGCTGAGGCAGGTGGATTGCCTGAGCTCTGAGGTTCAAGAACAGTATGAGCAGGAGTGAGCCAGAGTGAAACCCCGTCTCTACCAACAACAACCAAAAAAAGCCCAGCGTTGTGGCAGGCGTCTGTAATCCCAGCTACTTGGGAGGCAAAGGGAAAGAGAATCGCCAAAGGAAGAACAGAAAAAAACAAAACAAAACAAAACTTCAAATGAAGAAGAATGAACAAGCAAGCTGAAATTGAAAGCAAAAAAATTAAAAAAAAAAGAGATGAGACCAATGTCACCCTTCTCATACTCTGTCCTTGCTCAGCTTCAGAGCAGGGCTCTGACTACTCTGAAATCTTGAGTGAGTGAGTGAGACTCTGGACCGTGACCTGAGAGCGGGAAGGACAGCACAATGTGACAGCTCCTGGCAGCTAGCAGATGTTCAATAAATGACCTCCTTTGTTAACCTGGACACTTCCTGCTGAAAACGAACGTCAAAAGGCAGGGGGCAATCAGGAGATGGGAACAGAGAGGGACTGTGAGGTGGGGCTGCAGCAGCCTGGCACCGTGGTGCAGCTGTGCGACTGCTGTTACCTAACCTCCCAGGGACTGCCTTTGTTTCCTTTTTGGTAAAATAACAGAACTGGAGCATGATTCCCCGAAGATCCCTGAAGGCTGCTGTAATGAGGATTTTGTAAGCTACTTTTAATATTAAAGACAATAGAAGTCAATGAAATCAATGGAAGTTAGTCATTTACCACCAAAACCCATATACACTTACTAAAATGAAATATCATTCATTTAGAGAAGTGTTTCTCTAAAAAAATTAATACTGGGGCAGCACCTGTGGCTCAGTGAGTAGGGCACTGGCCCCATATACCATGGGTGGCGGGTTTGAACCTGGACACGGCCAAACTGCAACAAAAAAAAATATTCTTGTATGCAGCAGATATCTGGCTTGAGTTTTTGTATCCAGTCAGCCAACCTGCGCCTCTTTAGAGGACAATTTAAACCATTCACATTAATTGAGAATATTGATAAGCCTTTTGAGAGTCCGGTGGACATTTTTAATCCTTTTGCGACTGTGGAAGTTGGAATTTGATCAAAATTTTCTGGGTGGGCTTACTTTTGTGGTGGAGGATTACGCTGGTCTTTATGGAGGATAGGTCTGAGAATATCCTGGAGAGCTGGTTTAGTTATGGCAAATCTCTTCAACATGTGAATGTCATTGAAGTATTTAATTTCTCTGTCATAAATGAAACTCAGTTTAGCTGGGTACAGGATCCTGGGTTGAAAGTTATTTTGTTTTAGGAGATTAAAAGTCGATGACCATCCTCATCTAGCTTGTAAGGTTTCAGCAGAGAGATCCGCAGTTATTCTAATATTCTTGCTCTTGTAGGTGATGGTTTTCTTTCGTCTGGCTGCTTTCAGAATTTTCTCCTTCATATTAACTTTAGTGAAGTTGATTATGATGTGTCTGGGGGATGTCTTATTCAGGTTGAGTCATGCTGGAGTTCTGAAACTGTCTGCTATCTGAATTTCAGAATCTCTCGGCATGTCTGCAAAGTTCTTCATATTCTCATGGAGAAGAGACTCTGTGCCTTGTGAAGCCACTTCATCACTTTCCGGGATCCCTATAAGATGAATATTGGTTTTCTTTGAATTATCCCAGAGCTCTCTGAGAAAGTGATCTGTTTTTGCCCTCCATTTCTCTTCCTCTTTGAGAGTTTGGGAGCATTCAAAAGCTTTGTCTTCAATGTCAGAAATCCTTTCTTCTGCTTGCTCCATTCTGTTACTGAGGGATTCTACTGTGTTTCTCAGATCTTTGAGGGCTGCAACTTCTTGTCTCAATGTATCAAAATCTTTGGTCATTTGGTCTTTGAATTTGTTGAATTCTTGAGATATCTTTTGGGTTACTGCTTGGAATTCTAATTCGATCTTATTTGCTATCCAGATCTGAATTTGATTTCTGACATTTCAGCTATTTGTTTGTGCATGGGATCTTGTGCTGTGTCTGCCCCATTGATCCTTGGGGGAGTTGATCTACTCTGACTATTCATATTGCCAGAGTTTTTCTGTTGATTTTGCCTCATGATTGTTTTTCACCATTGCCTCTGGCCGTCCTTAGAGTTGGGGAGGTATTTCTCCTGACCCCAGCAGGATCACTCTATTGTTGCTGGATCTTTGTAGGGAGGGGCCCTGTGTAGTTCCTCTGGGGCTGCCCCAGCCAGGGAGTTCTGGTTGTGGAAGCAGCTCTGGAGTGTGACACACCCGGATCCAGCAACGGGGCGAGAGGTGGTGAGCACGGTTCTGGGAGTGCCCAGTGACTTTGGCACAGAGAGCCTAAGGCTCCAGCAGTCTCTGGCCAGGAGAAGGGCTCTGCACAGAGGCAGGGAGGGCTCTGGAGGGCACGCAGCTAGCAGAGTCTCTGGCCAGACAAGCGGGCCGGTGTGGAGGCAGGGAGGGTACAGGAGGGAGGACACAGGGTTGCGTGGCTCCCACAGTTTGTGATCAGGGCATGCAGAGGCCCAGCGGGCACGGGTTGTGGGTCAGGGGTCATGGCGCAGCTCCTAAGGCAGCTCTTAGTAATAAAAACAAAGCCAGGGCATCAGCATACCAGATTTTAGGCTGTACTACAAAGCCATAGTGGTCAAAACAACATGGTACTGGCACAAAAATAGAGACACAGACATTTGGAATCGAATTGAAAACCAGGAAATGAAACTAACGTCTTACAACCACCTAATTTTTGATAAACCAAATAAGAACATACACTGGGAGAAAGACTCCCTATTCAATAAATGGTGCTGGGAGAACTGGATATCCACAGGTAAAAGACTGAAACTGGACCCACACCTTTCTCCACTCACAAAAATTGATTCAAGATGGATAAAGGACTTAAATTTAAGGCATGAAATAATAAAAATTCTCAAAGAAACCATTGGAAAAACACTGGAAATAATCGGCCTGGAGAAAGACTTCATGAAGAAGACTGCCCTGGCAATTGCAACAACAACAAAAATAAAAATATAGGACTTAATTAAACTGAAAAGCTTCTGTACAGCTAAGGAGACAAGAACCAAAGCAAACAGACAACCTACACAATGGGAAAGGATATTTGCATATTTTGAATCAGACAAAAGCTTGATAAGTAGGATCTATAGAGAACTCAAATTAATCCACATGAAAAAAGCCAACAATCCCATATATCAATGGGCAAAAGAGATGAAAAGAACCTTCTCTAAAAAAAAAACAGATGAATGGCTATCAAATATGAAAAAATGCTCATCATCCCTAATTATTAGAGAAATGCAAATCAAAACCACTCTGAGATATCATCTAACCCCAGTGAGAATGGCCCACATCACAAAATCACAAAACTACAAAAGCTAGTGTGGATGTGGAGAGAAGGGAACACTTTTACACTGCTGGTGGGACTGCAAACTAATACAAGCTTTTTGGAAGGAAGTATGGACAAACCTCAAAGAACTCAAGGTAGACCTCCCATTTGATCCCACAACCCCATTACTGGGCATCTACCCAGAAGAAAAAAAATTCCTTTTATCATAAGGACACTTGCACTAGACTGTTTATCGCAGCTCAATTTATAATTGCCAAAATGTGGAAACAGCCTAAATGCCCAGCAACCAAGGAACAGATTAACAAGCTGTGGTATATGTACAGCAGAGAATACTATTCAGCCATTAAAAAAATAGAGACTTGGGCGGCACCTGTGGCTGAAAGGAGTAGGGTGCTGGCCCCATATGCCTGAAGTGGTGGCTTCAAACCCAGCTCTGGCCAAAAAAGAAACTAAAATATATATATATGAGTTGTAAATTAAAAAAAATATATATATTTTACAGCCTTTGTATTAACCTGGATGGAAGTGGAACACATTATTCTTAGTAAGCATCACAAGAATGGAGAAGTATAAATCCTATGTACTCAATTTTGATATGAGGACAATTAATGACATGGTGGGGGTGAGGAAAAGGGAGAGCAGAGGGAAGGAGGGAGAGGTTGGGGTCTTAGTATGTGACACACCTTTTGGGGGCAAGACACAATTGTAAGAGGGACTTTACCTAACAAATGCAATCAATGTAACCTGGTTTCTTATACCCTCAATGAATCCCCAACAACTAAAAAAAAAAGAAAAAGAATCCAATGCCAGGCATGGTGGCTCATACCTGTAAGTCTAGCACTCTGGGAGTCCAGGGTGGTTGTATAGCTTGAGCTCATGAGTTTGAGACCAGCCTGAGCAAAAGCGAGACTCTGTCTCTATTAAAAATAGAAAAACTGGGGTGGCTCCTGTGGCTCAAAGGAGTAGGGCGCTGGCCCCATATCCAGGAGGTGGCTAGTTCAAACCTGGCCCCGGCCAAAAACTGTAAAAAAAAAAAAAAGAAAGAAAAACTGAGGCAAGAGGATCGCTTGGAGATTGCTGTGAGCTATGACACCATGGCACTCTACCCAGGGCAACAGCTTGCAACTCTGTCTCAAAAAAAAGAAAAGAAAAGAAAAAGAATTCAACTTGTCCTTAAAGAGGAGAGAAAGCTGGATCACAAGATCTTTAGGCAACTTCTTTTCAAAATACTGTCTCTAGGTAAGGCGGGCTTAATTACCTGATGATGTCACCCAGTACAGGTGTGCCAGTATTGTAATCAATCCTCTCTCAGAGCTTTAAAAAGAGGCAGTTTCACAGTACAGATAACCTTACATCGCATTCAGTATGATACTGCCTCCTTCACTCCTGCCCCAGAGCAAATGGGTAGAATGGAAATAAAACCACCCAGGCTGAAGGACTCAACCTGTGGTGGGCATGGAGGAAGACAATGCGCTGGCCAGTGCCACCCAGCCAAGAAAAGTCATCTATGTCCACAGGCCTAACAAACACTAAAAGACTCTAGGATCTAAACAAGTTGTAGGATACGAAACCCAAATTTAAAAATTTCATCCCCAAAGCACCATTCCACTCTAAAATCTTGGAACAAGCATTTACCTATGGTAATCTTCTTCAGAAAAAAGAAAAAGAATCTGTCCAAGTGTGTATAAAGAAGAGGTATCATGATGGTTCTGCAACTTTTTTGCACACGTTTAAGTGCTTCCTATAAAAATGTTATAAAGCAAAATTTCTTAATGTATGTTCCTTAGAACACTATAGTTTCATAGAATATTAATAGGTGTTTCATGGAAAAAAGCAATTCAGGAGGCAGATAAGTTTGGGACATGCTGAGCTAAATCAAGTTAAACAAATTACTGCAGAACTTCTCAGAATCTTTCATATGCTAATGTGCATTTCCCAGATGGGGATGTAGCATACAGTTTTTCAGACCTATTTAACGATGCACTCTTTCCTTCCTGGAATGTTTTATGGGACTTAACCATCCAAGAAAGGCCCTTTAGGAAGCTATCTTCCAATTGGGGATTAGTTGGGCATTGAAATTCAAGTAACCTTCCTGAGCCGTGCTCTTCCCATCTATGAAATGAAGGATAATGATACCATCTCACAGGGTCATAAAGCTGACATGAGCTAACACACAAAGCCCGCACACAGCAGGCCCTCAGCAAATGTTAGAGCTTCTTCTCTAGAGGAAGAAAATCAAATGAGCTTGGAATCCTGGGAGTTAAAATTGTAATAGTAACAACTTAAAGGAAATTTTCTGTGATTTCTGGAATTTTCTATAAAAGTTATTTTTTTTTCCTACTTTCTCAAAGAACAGGGACAGAGAGGGTCCCTCCCTTACCTCTGAGAGCCAGGGCACAGGCTGGTTCCACTTCAAGTAGCTGCTGTTACTGCTCCCACCTTGGTCCTAGCAGAAGAATGAACTTGAGAACATTAGGATGAGAAATTGGGGCAGGACAGGATTGAGGGGTGGGGTGAAGGGGATAGAGGGAAGCAGAGTCAGAAAACACAGTCCTGTTCCCAGGAAGCTTACCAGCTAAGAGACCCGGCCCTTTACAGTTCACACTGCATCCCTCAGGAACACACATGCCCCTGACAGCTCCATCCCTATGCCCTGGAGGGTCTTTCACTTTCCTGAATTTCCTCTGTATTCCCATAAGGGAAAAAAATAACTGCCTGGCACACTGGCTCATGCCTGTAATCCTAGCACTCTGGGGGGCTGAGGTGGGTGGATTGCCTGAGCTCATGGGTCAAGACCAGCCTAAGCAAGAGCAAGACCTCGTCTCTAACAACAACAAAAGCCAGACATTGTGGCTACTTAGGAGGCTGAGGCAAGAGAATCACTTGAGCCCAAGAGTTTGAAGTTGCTGTGAGCTGAGGGCGACAAAGTGAGACTCTGTCTCAAAAAACAAAAAACAAAACAAAGGATTTTTTCTAAATAAGTCAGGACATCTTGGGGGCAGGGGCCTTGACTCCCTCTTCCTCCATATGCCTTTGGATTCTCCCCAGATTTTCCCTCCTTCCAACAAGTGGGAATCCCTTAGGGACACCCTAGGAGGTCCACAAATTCCCTTTGGTTCTGGTCCAGTTTTGGGGATTCATGTCTGTTCTAGGCTCAACCTTGGAGCTCCAGACTGAATTGGACCCCAATTTCCCTCCCTTGGACCACTGGCCCAAGAAACACTCTAGGGAAAAGCTTTATTACAAATGGATAGCCCCAGCTACTTGTAGGAGGGGTGTCTGTTTACCCCATCATCTCTGACTCCTAGCAGCACACACCTGGTGCTGCACCAAAGCACAGCCCACTACTCACACCAAATGGAGGCCACAGGCCTAGAGCTGTTCAGACATGGGCATCTTAGACTATGTGGAACAGGCAGAAACAGGAAAGTCAGGCCCATCTCTGCTCACTCAGCTGGGAAACCCCAGATTCCAGACCAAAGCTCCAGGGGTGGTCTTCCTCTGCCTCCCCTTCCACAGCCCAGTAGTCGATCAGGGCAGGGTGACTAAGGAATGTTCAAGTGCCAGAAGGAAAATGAGCTGGCCCCATTACATACCTCAAGGCTCAGCCTCTGGGGACGGTAGAACTGGAGATTTGGATCCACAGCAGGAATATTCCTGCTGGCCAGAGCCTTGGCCAGTTCTCTCCAGCTACTGTACCCTACAGAAGGGAAAGAAGGAGCAAGGTCAACATGATGAAAAGGCTGTGTGTGTCTGTAAAATTTGGGAGGAATAACAGAGGTGAATGTCTTTCCGTCTACTCTGCACCCCCTTCGTTTGGTGTGTGGGGAGAGTATTGGAAGAAGACAGTTACAAACTTGGCCATGGTCAGAGAGAGGGCAGGGAGGGGGTACAAAGTCACATCCCATGAACATTTGCCGCTTCAACAGACCAGAGAATCAGCCAGGCCAGGTGAAGCAACCCCTACAGACTGACCCTTACTCACCCCCACATCCCCCAAAAGCTGCTGTGGAGAAATGGTTGTGAAAGGCAGCACACGCTTGCCTTCCCACCTCAGCCCCTGTCCTCCAAGCCCAGAGGGACAGCAGGGGACTCCTGGGCTGGGAAAGGTAGACCTGGGACTTGGTGTGAACTGCTAGATAGAAGATTAGAGGCCAGCTATTCCTGGAGGCAGAGCTGACGATGATAACCGCACCCTGAAGGCTCTGGAACTACTTGGCTTACCCACAGGAAAGTCAAAAAGTCAAACCATGGCGAGAGGGAGGGATCAGGAGAGTGTGGGGTGCACACGTGCATTCACAACAATGGAGGGGAGAGTGGGAGGCCAGTGGCCAGCTACTGCTCCCGACCCGGAAGGAGATTGCTTGGGCGTGACTAATGGGCTCTGAATAAGGGAAATCAAACCACCCTTAGCCACAAACTGCAATCGCAGACTGTCGAGAGCCAGAGAGGCTTTCAAAATTACCTACTCTTCATTTTATTTATTTATTTTTTTTTTGAAGAGACAGAGTTTTACTTTATCGCCCACGGTAGAGTGCCGTGGTGTCACACAGCTCACAGGAACCTCCAACTCCTGGGCTTAGGCGATTCTCCTGCCTCAGCCTCCCGCGTAGCTGGGCCTACAGGCGCCCGCCACAACGCCCGGATATTTTTTGTTGCAGTTTGGCCGGGGCTGGGTTTGAACCCGCCTCCCTCAGTATATGGGGCCAGCATCCTGCCCACTGAGCCACAGGCCCTACTCTTCATTTTAGATGAGAAAAATGGGACCCAGGCTGGTAAAATGACTAATCTAGGTTCAGTTAGCAAGTAGTGACAAGGCTAAGATGACAACCCAAGTGTGTGAATGGATTTTCACTGGGCCACTCCAGCAGCCCTCTCAGGAGCTCCCATGATGCTATAGTAGGCACTTCATAGGAGCTAAAGTGACAGTCCATGACCACTGGGAGCCAAAAGTTGGCAGCAAGCATTAGTGTCACAGGAACCTCTCTGTGAGCCCCAGCAGACACATACCGCCAACCAGACACAGAAAACAGAGCACAACCTGCAAATCTGGGCCCCTGCAGAATGTTTATATAATGGACTCTGCGAGGGGTGGGGACAAAGAGCCACACCCGGATTGCAGGGGTGGGGGTGCTTCTCTTTCCTGGTTATGTTTTCTGAGTCATGCTTGCATCTCACAGGCCTGATGTCCTTGAGCCTTTTCAGGATCTCACCTGATTGTCCCTATTTTACAGGTTGGGAAAGAGAAGCTCAGAGGCTGAAGTCACAGAGCTGGGTGTTCTGAGGCCAGGATTAGAACGGAGGGCCTTTCTGTCTCCCAAGGCAGCATTTCTCATTCTGCCTCCATTTCTTCTATGGATACTTGGATTTCTGCACAGATGTTAAACCTCCCCTCATGTTATGGTTCTAGGAACTTTTGCAGGTTTAGCCCTTTGCCAGCTAGGTCTCTCCTGTTTCCAAGGCTGGTGGCTGCCTGAAACAGGTCTGACAGGTTCCGTGCCAGGGGTAAGTTCTGGAAAGCAGGATGATGGGGCCAGTGAGGTGAGGTGAAAATATGAGGAATAAGGGAAAAAAAGAAAAATGCTCCCAGCTGACACCCTCCATCCTGGATGGGCTCAGGGGAAAGCTGCTTATTCATCTGCTTATTCCAGCACACACCTGTGATCTAAAGTAGAGCTCCCCTCTTGGCCCCAAGGAGCTACTGGTTAGTGACTGGGGGCTTAGGTGCCCAGTGAGGGGTGAGTCATGCTGTGGGAAGGGGATAACAGACTCTGCCTTGCTCTTATGACTAAAAGCTACCTACTTCTAGAGAAGGGCATGAAGAAATACCCAAAGAAATGCTATCCACCTGTCAGCAGGAGTCTCAGACGCACATTCTCAGAGTCTGGTTTTCAGCTCCAGCCAAATTCTTTGACTATTGGAAGGGGAGATGACCTACGCAACAATGAACCGTCATTGTGGTCTTCAGCTCCCCTTGTCTGGGCATCTGCTGAGAAGGGACAGATGCTCTCCTTAACCAAACTTTAGGCAGGCTCCTCTGAGCCCTCTTTTCGACAAGGGCTCGCCCTTGGGCCCTCTCAGGGACCTGCCTAGTGCGATCTTTAGTAAGAATCCTACAAAGTCAGTTCTGCAGAATCCCCCACCAAGAATTCTGTCAGGCCAGCAGATCAGGAATCCCCCTGCCCTGGATGTCTGTCTTTGTGATTTTCCAACCACCCAGTCCCTCACTCTTGTCCCCAGCTGTCTTTGCTATATTCAGAACCAAGCTCAGGCTCGGCCCCCGTAGCACAGTGGCTACAGCATTGGCCACATGCACTGAGACTGGTGAGTTCAAACCCAATCTGGGCCAGCTAAATAACGATAATTGCAACAAAATAATAGCCGGGCATTGTGGCGGGCTCCTGTAGTCCCAGCTATTTGGGAGGCTGAGGCAAGAGAATTGCTTAAGCCCAAGAGTTGGAGGTTGCTGTGAGCTGTGATGCCACAGCACTCTACCAACGGCGAAGAATGTGCTGATTTAATGATTGACATTTGTCACTTGCCCTCTGGTAAGTGAACTCCTCCTGCTCCTGGCCAGATCTCTCTTCCCAGAGCGCCAGCTGCCAGGGCCTGTTTCTCCTTCAACAGGTGTCACATTTGCACCAGGAGACAGACACCTTGATCTCAGGTGACAGATAAAGCACCACCATAGGCCTCATATTCTGCCCTCACAAAGCTGGGCTATCAAATTCACCATCAGCTGGAGCTTTGCCAACATCCCCCCTCTGTGCAATGCAGACTCTTCAAAGGCCCGAAGATTATCATCTTGGCTCGCTGGTGAAAATATGGCATACACATAGCTTTTGTGCGTGCTTTCAAAGTCTCTCGTCTACATTATTTCACTGCCCTTCTCACTTCCCTGTCAGGTGTTGTCATCTGCATTTAGAGATGAAGAAATAGAAAGGTAAAGTCATCAGCCCAAGGTCACACAGTAAATAAGATATCCATGTAAAGGATTCAGTGCCTGGAACATAATAGGCACTTAACATATTGCAGCCTACTATTTGTATTATTAGTCACGATGTTGCAGATCTAAGAGCTTGCATTTATTTTTCTTGACCCTTGGTCTGAATCAGAGCAAAGAGAAAGGAAGGCCCTTGCTGCACAGGGGGTGGTGGCAGTGCAGATTCTATAGCAGCACTGGAGGCCTGGGCCTCCTAACTTACTCCAGGGGCTGAAATACCTCAAAGCACTTTCAACTTAGCAGGAAGAATATTCAGACTAAACATATAGGTCCTAAAGCCTGTTAAAAAAGACTCTGGACTAACTACCTGACTGATTAGCTGACCTACAACACACCAGAACCACAGCCTACTATGGGAAAACCCTCCCCAAACCAGCCTAACACATAATCACATATTCAAACCTCTACCAATGCCCAGTAAGGCATTTTACAAGGCACATGGTTTGTATTGCTTTTGCTCCTAAGTAATAATAATAATTATGGCAAAACTGGGCGGTGCCTGTGGCTCAGTGGGTAGGGCGCCAGCCCCATATACCGAGGATGGAGGGTTCAAACCCGGCCGCGGCCAAACCGCAACTACAAAAAAAATAGTCAGGCATTGTGGCAGGTGCCTATAGTCCCAGCTACTTGGGAGGCTGAGGCATGAGAAGCTCCGTAAGCCCAGGAGTTGGAGGTTGCTGTGAGCTGTGTGATGCCACGGCACTCTACCAAGGGCAATAAAGTGAGACTATCTCTAAAAAGAAAAAAATAACATAAAATAATGGCAAAACTAACAGCAGCTAATCTTCACTGAGCACTTACTATATGCAAGGCACCATGCTAAGAGTTTCATTTCATTGCGCAAAAGAGCTAATAACACATGTGCACACACCTATCACTCCATGGTGAGCAGAGAGGGAATCCAATATACAGACAGCCCAGAACCTGTTCAAATCATTTGCTAGTCTACACTGGGAATAATACCATCAGCCCCAAATGAGTTCGATTCACCTCACCTTGCACCCCCACATCTTGTTTCTTGCTCCTGTGGAAGTGGATTGTATCCACCTACAGATGTAATTGAGTTTGGACAGCTCTACCCAGCAAATGACACACATCTCCCCAGAAGTGAAAGGAGTGAACACTGGAGCAAAAGGATGACCTCCTCACTCCCCAAAAAGGCCAGCTGTCTATGTCAGTAGGGAATCTAGAAGCAACTCTGCCAGTAGGGGAGGTGGAACTGAGGAAGGCCTGAAAGAGACGTGTGAGCAGGGGGAATGAGGATGGGGCTAACATCCTGCAGGCAGGGGCCCTGGAAAGGTATTTCTGAAGCTGTCCCCAGCCTTAGGGCAGAGCTCCATTAGAAAGGGCTCTAGGGGGCGGCCCCATATACCAAGGGTGGCGGGTTCAAACCCGGCCCCGGCCAAACTGCAACCAAAAAAATAGCCGGGCGTTGTGGTGCCTGTAGTCCCAGCCACTCGGGAGGCTGAGGCAAGAGAATCACCTAAGCCCAGGAGTTGGAGGTTGCTGTGAGCTGTGTGAGGCCATGGCACTCTACTGAGGGCCATAAAGTGAGACTCTGTCTCTACAAAAAAAAAAAAAAGAAAGGGCTCTAGGAAAATGGGGGAAGAGGCCAGCAAGGAAGGGCTGGTTCCATATACTTTATCAGATATGAAGATCCTGAAAACACAGGGTGAATGTGGATAGCTTGCTACAAAGCCCCAGGGTCTGTTCAAAGAACTGCTCAACTGGCTCAGTGTCTAGGGTGCTAGCCACATACACCAGAGCTGGCGGGTTCAAATCCAGCCCAGGCCTGGCAAACAACAATGACAACTACAACCAAAAAATAGCTGGGCGTTGTGGCGGGTGCCTGTAGTCCCAGCTACTTGGGAAGCTGAGGCAAGAGAATCGCTTAAGCCCAAGAGTTGGAGGTTGCTGTGAGTTGTGATGCCACGGCACTCTACCGAGGGTGACAAAGTGAGACTCCCTCTGAAAAAAAAAAAACAAACAAAAAAATCTGCTCAACAGAGACTAAAAGTAGAAAGAGAAAAGGTGATGAAATCCAGGAGCCAAACAGAGACAGAACCTTTGTCCCAGGAGAGAACAGGAGGTTGTCAAGGGAGCAATTGAGAAACTATAACATCCAGGACATGGTCCACAAATCCAGGAATTAGCACTGAGACCTGGAACAAAAAAGTAGGAATTGTGGCTCTGTCCTTGGAGAGCACTGGAAGGCCAGTCACATGTGCTCAGCAGGACAGAGCTGGTGTGGCTAGAATCCAGTAGGATCTAGAACCCACTAGAAACCTGATGTGGCACAGTCAGAGACGAAACCAGGTACACGTCACCTGGAAGGGAATCTCTAGGGCAAACCCTAAGCTCCAATAACAGAGAAAGGTGTGTGATGCCCCACGGAACTTGATGCAATATTCCTCTTTTTTTTTTTGAGACAGTCTCACTTTGCCACTCTCAATAGAGTGCTGTGCTGTCATAGTTCACAGCAACCTCAAATTCTTGGGCTCAAGCAATTCTCTTGCCTCAGTCTCCCAAGTAGCTGGGACTACAGGCACATGCCACAACATCCGGCTGTTTTTACAGATGGGGTCTTGCTCTAGCTCAGGTTGGTCTTGAACCTGTAAGCTTGGGCAATCCACCCACCTTGGCCCCCCAGAGTGCTAGGATTACAGGCTAGAGCCACTGAGCCCTGCCTTTTTTTTTTTTTTTTTTGAGACAGAATCTCACTCTATTGCCCAGCCCACTCTATTGCCATAGCATCAGCCTAGCTCATAGCAACTTCAAACTCCTGGGTTCAAGCCATCCTCCTGTCTCTGCCTCCGGAGTAGCTGAGACTATAGGCGCCCACCACAAAACCCAGCTAATTTTTCTATTTTTAGTAGAGACAAGGTCTTGCTCTTGATCTGGCTGGTCTTGAACTCCTGAGCTCAAGCCATCATCCTGCCCTAGCCTCCCAGAGTGGTAGGATTATAGGTGTGAGCCATTGCCAATAAAAATTTATTATCAACTAATGTAACTGTGTAAGTTAACATTTATGTGAAAGGCATTTATATATATGTACATGTCTATACATATGCCTATTATATTAAGTGAAACAAAGATTATTTTATTTAATATAATAAACCAGCCAGGCTTGGTGGCATATGCGTGGAGTCCTATCTACTACGGAGGCTGTGGCAGGAGGATCACTTGAGGCCAAGAGTTTGAGGTTACAGTGAGCTATAATTGTGCCTGTGAATAGCCACTGCACTCTAGCCTAGACAACGTAGAGAGACCTTGTCTCATAAAAATAATTTTAAAAGTGGTATACTAAACCTATAGGAAGACAAAGCTTAAAGATTAAAATTTACAAAGCAGTAAAGTGACCAAGCTAGTATCTGAACCCAGGACAAAAGCCTTTATTCTTAATTCCATTACTCTATATTGAATGTGCTTGAGAATATCTGCCCACCTCGGCCATCAACATCATTATCACCGGTGTCAGGCACCCATTTAGTTACCAGCCTATCCTTGTTCTCATCACCCCTTGCCCCAATTACCTCCCACTCCACACACCCTGCCAGACCATTTCCTTACTCTCTAATTTGGCCACTAACGTCTCTCCATATAAGCCAAAGGACTGCAAGAGAAAGTGTGGAGACCCAAGTATATTGTCCCATAGCTCCAAACAGCTGGAGAGCTGGATACGAAAGCATATGAGCATGGGCCTGCCATCCTCTTCCTGGTTTCTGAACTCTTCTTTCCCAAGCTAAAGAGACATTATCCAGCTGCATGTCTGTGAGCAGGGCTGGCTCAAGGTTATCCATGGTTGCTTAGCTCCCTCCTCCTCCCCCTGTCCCTGTCCCTCACAGCACAGCATCAGAAAAGGTGGGAGCCTAAGGCCTCCCTGACTCCTCACTGATGAGCAGGCAGATGACCCTGATGACCTCCCCCTGCTGCCCAGAAGAAGGAAGAGGAACCTGAACAGCCTGAGGCTCCCCCCATCCCGGGCTCCCTGCCGAGCTAGCACCTGAGCTGCTGCCATGGTTGTGGCTGTGGCAGGCTGAAACTTGACAGCTAGAAACACAAGGGACTGTACCTACTGCACTGTGGGGTGCCCCGCCTGGAGGGCCTAAAGGAGGGTATTTAGTGTGCTTGAGCATTTCAGCCCGGCTGTCAGTGCTTCCCGCTCACCCAAACATCCCTGCTTGGGGTGGTGCCTGTGGCTCAAAGGAGTAGGGTGTCAGCCCCATATACCAGAGGTGGTGGGTTCAAACCTGGCCCCAGCCAAAAACAAACAAAACAAAACAAACAAACAAACAAAACAAAAAAAAAACGGTGGCGCCTGTGGCTCAGTGAGTAGTGCACCAGCCCCATAGACCAAGGGTGGCGGGTTCAAACCCGGCCCCGGCCAAACTGCAACAAAAAATATAGCCAGGCATTGTGGCAGGCGCCTGTAGTCCCAGCTACTTGGGAGGCTGAGGCCAGAGAATCGCTTAAGCCCAAGAGCTGGAGGTTGCTGTGAGATGTGACGCCACAGTACTCTACCGAGGGCGACAAAGTGAGACTCTGTCTCTCTTAAAAAAAAAAAAAAAATCCCTGCTTGGCCCAACATCCAGATGAGAGTATGAAATTAACGGGGTAGATGAGGAGAGGAGACAGAGAGAGCAAAGGCCCTGCCTGTTTTGCTGCCACTGCTTTGTCTATACACAGCCCAGCTCGGTAAATTTCCATTCCCCAAGCCACAGATTTGATCAAGAGGCTCTAGAAGTTTTGGCCAGATCGTAGATCACCTATAGGATATCATCATTATCACCAACATCATTACCAAAACAAAACAAACAGCTCACAATATTTAAGGGCTATTTGCTAGTGTGTTGTGACAATTAGGCAGAAACAGTCCTGGGCAAAGAGAATTGGGACTTAATGAAATGAGAGTTTCAGGGAAATCTAGAGGTAATAGGGTTCAGGATGTATAAGACTGGCCCCCCAAGCCTACTGAAGAGATGGTTTAATCTGGTGGATCTAGGCCAAAGCCACTTATGTGTTTTCTGGAGCCCTCGATCAGGGCGGACTTCTCTAAACCTCTAGGCCTGTCTTTTCCCGTTTCCTTTCTGGACTGAAACAAGACAAGCTTCTGCATGTGGAAGGAAGATGCAGGACAATCCTTTACCTTCCTGCAGCCTTAGCACTCAGCAGGCTGAGGAAGAATGAGTAACGTAGGAATCAATAAGCTAACCCATCACCAGGCATTTATTGAGCACCTACTGTATACTGCAGTACTTAGTACTCTACTAACTGCCATAATAAGTACAGCTTGAAACATGCAGCTCCATTCTAGGCACAGTAGGGGTGAATTTCCATGGAAATAAAAGGACCCACACGTCTGAGGGCTTCCGTATGTGCTGTGGTGCTCATACTTGCACCCACATGCAGGGTGCACACCAGTTGGTTCTGTGGCTTGCACACAAGCAGACACATACCAGACACCTGGGCTAATAGGATGCCAATGGTGTGAGGCTGCTTAATGATTTTCCATTTTCTAGACTTGCAGAAACCGCAGGCAAAATATTCTGGAAACATTTTCTGGGCTTAGAGAACTGGTCTTTAGGGACTCTGAGAATCCAGGGGAAGCAACACAGATATAGGAAAACTCTGATTCTGTAAGGTGACACTGGAGTGGCTTCAGCAGAGACATCACCAGAAGTTGCCTCAAGGTTTGACATTGCTTGTGGGAGCCCTGAAGGATTTGGAGCCACACTGGGACAGCAGCCTGTTAGCTAGACAAAAGCCTGTGTTCTTTCTTCTATTAGCTCTGTTTTCTATTTCTTTTCAGGTGGAGAGAGGGAAGAGGAACTCTCTTTCTTGGCTAGGTGGAGGTAACTCCATCCTGACTTAAGGGAGAAGGGTGGTTTCCATAGTTGGAAGATCTGCAGGAATAGAAGGCATAGAAAAAAAGAGTAGGAACCAGAATGAAAAAAAACTGAATGTTAGAAAGAGAGGAAGGAGAGAAAAACAAGAGTGGGGAACTTGGCTTTGAAAAGGAGAAAAGAGATCATCACCTCGCCAGCTACTGACAGAAGAGAAATGGGAAATACTTGGTAATAATTATGTTAATTATGAAGAGACCTGCAAGATGCCAACAGGAACCTGGGAGGGAAACACTATTTACAAGCCCTTCCTCCATACATCAACTATTTAACCTGATAAAGGGTTAATACTCCTCTCATTTAAAAGAGGATAACCCTAGGGTCAGGCCTGCAATCCTAGCACTTTAGGAGGCCTAGGCAGGTAGATTGCCTGAGCCCAGGAGTTCCAGCGCAGCCTGAGCAAGTAGCCCCAGCTACTCTGAGGATTGCTTGAGCACAAGAGTTTGAGATTGCTGTGAGCAAGGCTGATGTCATGGCACTCTACGCAGAGGGACAAAGTAAAGTCAGACTCTGTCTCAAAATAAATAATTAATTAATTTTAAAAAGAGGATAACCAGCTAGAGCTGAGGCTCATGTCTATAAACCTAGCATTCTGGACACCCAAGGCAAGAGGCAGGAGGAATCGCTTGAGCTCCGGAGTTCACTTGAATTCAGGAGCAAGGGCGAGACCTCATCTCTATTAAAAATAGGAAAATTAGGGGCGGCGCCTATGGCTCAGTGGGTAAGGCGCCGGTCCCATATACCAAGGGTGGTGGGTTCAAACCTGGCCCCGGCCAAACTGCAACCAAAAATATAGCCAGGCGTTGTGGCGGGTGCCTGTAGTCCCAGCTACTCGGGAGGCTGAGGCAAGAGAATTGCTTAAGCCCAGAAGTTGGAGGTTGCTGTGAGCTGTGTGAGGCCACGGCACTCTAACGAGGGCCATAAAGTGAGACTGTGGCTCACGCCTGCAGTCCCAGTACTTGGGAGACTGAGGTGGGTGGATTGCCTGAGCTCACTAGTTTAAGACCAGCCTAAGCTAGATGAGACCCAGTCTCTAAAAAATAGGCAGGAGTTGTGGTAGGTGTCTATAGTCCCAGCTACATGGGAGGCTAAGGCAAGAGGACTGCTTGATGCCAAGAGTTTGAGGTTGCTGTGAGCTAAGACGCCAGGGCATTCTACCGAGGGTGATCAAGTGAGACTCTGTCTCAAAAAAAAAAAGAGGGTGGCTCAGTGCCTGTGGCTCAAGCAGCTAAGGTGCCAGCCACATACACCTGAGCTGGCAGGTTCGAACCCAGCCTGGACCCTTCAAACGATGGCTGCAACCAAAAAATAGCTGGGCGTCATGGTGGGCACCTGTGGTCCCAGCTACTTGGGAGGTGGAGGCAGGAGACTCACTTGAGCCCAGGAGTTGGAGGTTGCTGTGAGCTGTGATGCCACAGTACTCTACCTAGAGTGACAGTTTGAGGCTCTGTCTCAAAAAAATAAAAAAAATTAATAATAATTAAAAAAAAAGGGTGGTGCCTATGGCCCAGCGAGTAGGGAGCTGGCCCCATATATGGAGGGTGGTGGGTTCGAACCAGTCCAGGCCAGCTAAAACAGCAATGAAAACTGGAACAAAAAACATTGGGCGAGCGCCTGTTGTCCCAGCTACTTGGGAGGCTGAGGCAAGAGTATCGCCTAAGTCCAGGAGTTGGAGGTTGCTGTGGGCTGTGATGCTACAGCACTCTACCGAGGGCGACAAAGTAAGACTCGGTCTCAAAAAAAAGGAAAATTAGCCAGGTGTTGTGGTGGGCACCTATAGTCCCAGCTACTCAGGAGGCTGAAGCAGGAGGATCGCTTGTACCCAGAAGTTTGAGGATGCTGTGAGCTCGGCTGATGCCATGACACTCTAGCCTGGGGGAACAGAGTGAGATTCTGTCTCAAAAATAAATAAATAAATAATAAAAGAGGATAACCACAAGAGTTAATAAATGTGCAATTGCCTAGTCTAGTGTAAGCACTTGTTTTACATTGTCTCATTTAATCTTTACAACAATGCTTTAGGTAGGCATTGATGTTATCTCCATTTTACAGATGAGAAAACTGAGGCCCTGAATGGTAAGGAGGGTACATATTTATTTACCCAAGACCTCTAGATAATAAACCTGAGATTTAACTCCTGTTTGTTTTTCTTTTCTTTTTTAATCTCTTAACAAGTATCTTATACAGTTCCTTTTGTTTGCAGAGTGAAGAATGAAAAAGCAAAGAAATCCAAGGTACGCAGGGAGAGGTAGGGTCCCTGAGGCCAAGAAAGGCCACACAGGGGCCAGGCTTGGGACCACAGTTTGCCAGACCCTCTCCACTGATGTCTCCTTTTGGAACAACACACTTTAAAAAGCATCTTGTTGAGCGCCTTCTCTTTTCTGCATCACACTTGAAACAAATAAAGTGTATTATCTGATCTGGAGGGCTGCCAGCTGTTAGACCTATGAGGTCTGGTGACAGTGACTTGCCCCAGCCAAGCTGAGGTTGTTGTAACCTGTTCTTGGGAAGGCAAGGCAAT
The DNA here is from genome assembly GCF_027406575.1 of Nycticebus coucang. Classification (NCBI taxonomy): domain Eukaryota; kingdom Metazoa; phylum Chordata; class Mammalia; order Primates; family Lorisidae; genus Nycticebus; species Nycticebus coucang. Next base: position 58,256,462 of record NC_069791.1, on the reverse strand, counting down.
GAATGGGACAGAGAAGACATTTATGACAGCTGAGTCTGCTCTCCCAGAGGAATGTGGGGGATCTGCTTTCCTCCTCCCCACAAAGCATCCCAGAGTCAACCACCCCACCACACTTGATCTTTCTGATGTTTTTGCATCAGAGCCCTTCCATATTCTTGTCTCTCTCTCTCTCTTTTTTTTTTTTTTTTGAGACAGAGTCTTATTATATCGCCCTCGGTAGAGTGCTGTGACGTCACAGCTCACAGCAACCTCAGACTCTTGGGCTTAAGCAATTCTCTTGCCTCAACCTCCCAAGTAGCTGAGCCTATAGGCGCCCACCACAATGCCCAGCTATTATTTTTTGTTGTTGTTCTAGTTCTCATTGTTTGGCAGGCCTGGGCCGGGTTCTAACCCACCAGCCCCAGTGTATGTGGCTGGCACCCTAGCTGCTGAGCTACAGGTGCCGAGCCTCTTGTCTCATTTTTATCTCAATGACACAAACCATTCCCATTTTGCTGATGAAGACACAGAGACCTGCAGATAACTGATTTGTCTAATGTCAAAGGGAATATTAAGGCTAGTTGCTTAGGCTTTGGATTTTTGGTCTGAGGTCTGAGGACAGTACCTAGCCATAGCTGTTGGGGTTAAGTGAGCTACAGGTAGAGTGCTCAGGGGGAAGACACTGAGTCTTATCTAGGAAGGGACTGAAAATTAGCACTGTGTGGGCAGAATCTAGGTCTTGTTCGTTGTATATTCCCATTGTATAAATGAGTGAAATTAGCAGTTTCAACACATCCCAGCTTCAGAGAGGGGTTAAATTACTTGCATCTGATTTTATATTCCCACTGTATAAATCAGGTATTTGATGCATGAGGAGTGAATGAATTCATGGAAGAATGAGAAAGACGGTTTAGAGGAGGTCTGGCATATTTATCATCATAGAACAGATTAGGCATCTGCTGGTCACAGTTCTGGGCTAGGCACCGAATAAACTGACAGACACTGGCCTTGACATTCTGAGAAATTTACAACCAGCTGCAGGCTGTCTCAGTACCCTGTGGACATTCACTACAGCACAGATGTCAAAGTCACAACCTGCAGGTGCCTCCATGGAAATGCTTTATTTAGGACAATCTTGCTCTTTTTTTAAAATTTGTTAATTCTCTTTCTCTCTCTTTTCTTTCTTTCTTTCTCTTTTTTTAAATTTAATTTTTAAGTCTCTTTCTCTCTTTTCTTTCTTTCTTTCCCTTCCTCCCTCCCTCCCTTTCTTTCTTTCTCTCCTTCCTTCTTTCTTCCTCCCTCCCTCCTTCCTTCCTTCTCTCTGTCTGTCATAAAATATACATAACCATTTTAACTTTTTTAGACAAGATTTCACTGTATTGCCCAGGCTAGAGTGCAGTGGCACTATCATAACTACTATAATCTCAAATTTCTGGGTTCAAGCGATCCTTCTGTCTCAGCCTCCCAAGTAGCTGAGATTACAGGCAGGCACCACCATGCCCAGCTAATTTTATTTTTATTTTTAAACTTTTTTTTTCTTTTTGGGGGACAGTGTCTCAAGCTGTTGCCCTGGGTAGAGTGCTGTGGCATCATAGATCACAGCAAACTCTTGGGTTTAAATGATTCTCTTGTGTCAGCCTCCCAAGTAGCTGGGACTATAGGTACCTACTACAATGCCCAGCTATTTTTAGAGACAGGGTCTCACTCTGGCTCAGACTGGTCTCGAACCTGTGAGATCAGGCAGTCCACCCGCCTTGGCCTCCCAGAGTACTAGGATTATAGGTGTGAGCCACTGCGCCTGGCCTAAATTTTTTTATTTTTAGTAGATCTGGGTTCTCACTTTTGTTCAAGCTGGTCTTGAACCCCTGAGCTCAAGTCATTGTCCCGCATCAGCCTCCTGGAGTACTAGGATTACAAGCATGAGCTCCCAGGCCCAAACCATCTTAACCATTTGAAAGTGCACAGTTAATGGCATTAAGTACATTCATATTGTGTGTAACTCTTCTTTTTTTTTTTTCAGAGACAGTGTCTCACTTTATCCCCCTTGGTAGTGTGCCGTGGCTTCACAGCTCACAGCAACCTCCAACTCCTGGGCTCAGGAAATTCTCTTGCCTCAGACTCCCGAGTAGCTGGGACTACAGGTGCGTGCCACAACGTCCAGCTATTTTTATTGCAATGAGGCTGGGGCCAGGTTCGAACCCACCACCCTCGGTATATGGGGCCAGCGCCCTACCCACTGAGCCACATGCGCCGCCCTGTTGTGTAACTCTTTACCACCATCCATTTTTAGGATTTTTCTGTCCCAAACTGAATTCTATATTCATTAAACACTAACTTCCTCCTCTCCCAACCCCTGGCAACCACCATAGGAATGTGCCCATGCCAGGTATCTCATACACATGGAATCAGATAATATTTTGTGTCTGGCTTATTTTCTTCAGCATAATGTCTTCAAGGATCATCCATATTGTAGCAAGTATCAGAATTTTTTTCCTTTCTAAAGCTGTGCACTACTCCATTGTATGTATACACTGTATTTCTTTATCCATCCATCATCCCTCATGGGCAATTAGATTGCTTCCACCTCTTGGCTATCCTGCAAAATGCTGCTACATACATGGTGGTCTCTTAGAGACCCTGCTTTCAGTTCCTGATAAGGCACTCTCTTTAAATTGCAAAAAGGGAGCAAGCGCTGAAGGCCAACGGAGGCCAGTCTGCTCTCTTCTTGGTGGCAAAGCTTGTGTTTGACCAAGAAAGCAGAAAGTTTTGGGAGTTTGGGTGGAAGGAGGAGTGACAGGTGAATAGAATAAGGTTGGAGCAATCCTAGTTAACAAGTTAAGAAAAAAAAGTAGCCCAGCTGCTTGGGTGGCATAAGAGAATCGCGTAAGCCTAAGAGCTGGAGGTTGCTGTGAGCCGTGTGACGCCACGGCACTCTACCAAGGGCAGTAAAGTGAGACTCTGTCTCTACAAAAAAAAAAAAAAAAGAAAAGAAAAAAAAGTAGAGGGCAGCCCCTGTTGCTCAGTGGGTAGGGTGCTGGCCCCATACACCGAGGGTGGCGGGTTCGAACCTGGCCCCAGCCAAACTACAACAAAAAATAGACAGGTATTGCAGCCGGCGCCTGTAGTCCCAGCTACTCAGGAGGCTGAGGCAAGAGAATAGCTTAAGCCCAGGAGTTGGAGGTTGCTGTCATAGCACTTTACCAAGGGCAATAAAGTAAGACTCTATCTCAAAAAGAAAAAAAGTAGAAGCGGTGCCCGCAGCCCAGTGGGTCTCTGAGTACCAGCCACACACACCGAGGCTGCCAGGTTCAAATCCAGCCCCAGCCTCCTAAACAACGACAACAACAACAAGAAAAATAGCCAGTCATCATGGTGGCTGCCTGTAGTCCCAGCTACTTGGGAGGCTGAGGCAAGAGAACTGTTTACACCCAAGAGTCTGAGGTTGCTGTGAGCTGTGACACCACAGAACTCTACCGAGGGCGACACAGTGAGACTCTGTCTCAAAGAAAAAAGTAGAATTTCTGAGTGAGTCCAGGGTAGGGATTTCCCCAGGAACAGTGATGTCCTAGTCCACTAGCCAGTGTGGAGATCAGCAGGTCAACACATCTCAGCTTCAGAGCAAAGTTAAGTCACCTGGTCCCTTAGAAACTCCAGCTTGGTGCCAACACCACTCAGCCAACCATTGGCTGCCTATTCTCAATGAACAGGTATAGAAACTCAGAACAAGCATTTAGAATTTTTTAGTGCAATGTGACACTGCAGCAACATCATCATGTGATTGTGGAATCCTTTCACTGAACTCGATGAATGTTTTGAACTCCTGTGTGAGTCACACGTCATGTAAGCTGCATACTGGTGGTGTGTAGCCTGACGATATATCAGTGACAGACTGGGAACTAAAAACAAAGATGGGAAAACTTTGCTCTAGAAGTTTGTTCCAATTAGCATCATGGGCCGGCCTGCCGACCCTCTCTTCTTTCCTAACTTAGGGCCAAAAATAATTTTGGGAAAGACCATAGAATCAAAGAGAGAACCACACAAAGGCCAAAAAGCTGGGCAGTGATTGGAATCTCAGCAACCACCCAATGACTCAGTTCCAAACACCTCTGCATGTCTCTGCTCAGGGTTCAAACTCCGATTGCAGTGGTGAGATCATAGCTCACTGCAGCTTCAAACTCCTGGGCTCAAGTGATCCTCCTGCCCTAGCCTCCCAAATAGCTGGAACTACACGCTCCCACCACCATGGCCAGTTAATTTTTCTTTTTTTAGTACAGATGAGGCCTGGTTCTTCCAGTGTTAGGAGCCTAAAGCAACCCCCACAAACCCTCCTAGTCCTTCTCCTCTCCTAGAAAAAAAGACTGCAAAGGGCCTAGCTAGCCCCACCCCAAAACTTCTCTCCAAAGATGCTAGCCCACCAAAATCCTTCAGCAGGCAGTGGCATTTTCCCACCCCCAATGGCCCCATATAAAAGGGGATCTTGAAATGCCCTACACACATATGCCGTCTTTGGCCCTGCCCAGTTGAGTCTCTATCACTTTCATTCATTGTTTGACAAGAAATTATCACTTTCAAAAATCTCTGTTGTCCTTAGCCTCACAAATTTGCTAAATTCACTGGTCAAATGACCGACAGGACTGATCTATACAACTCTATTTACCTCATTGATAGCTGGGTTAACAGGAATGTTAGCTAAAGATGCATAAACAGCTCAAGGGGAAAAAAGTTCATCCCAAGACCATCCTGTCCTCTGCCCCATTCCCCAGTGATTTCTTCCACCACTCCCTTTTCCAGGGGCCTACCCCATAAGAGGAGGGAATAACAGCTGGCCCACACCATGCACAGAAGCTAGGACAAAGGAACTTTCAAGCGAGGTCTTAGAACCAATGCTAGGTCAAGTACATTTTGAAATTCCCCCAAATAGAGGACATAAAGAAAGGATGGGAAGCCAAGGATATGAAAATGACTAACCTGGAAAATCAGATAATACTTTCAGTGTAAGTATCCCTAAAGTTATTGGAAACACTGTTAAAAGTTGAGTGAGAAGCTCAGCTCTATTTCCCTTTTGCTAATGAGACTGAACTAAGAAACAGGAGTCATTAAATCTAAATGTACATGCCTGATTTGGCTTAAAGAACCTCAGTGAACCAGTACAACAAGGTCTGGTTGTTGGACCTTGTTCAAGGACACCTAAGAAGATGAGCTGATAAAACTGCTCAAGAATTGGGCAGACTACTCTGATCCTTACTGAAAAAAAGGAGAAAGTAAGAGAGTGCTTTGGAGAACAAGCCAGTGCCACAAGAGAGCTCAAAGATGAAAAACAAAAGGGAGACTTATTACCAATGAGTCCTTCAGATCTGTGCAACTCTCGTTTTACCTGCATGATACTTAAATGGTTTCTGGATTGTTCTCCTAGTTGGGGTACTTATGAAAACAACTGAGGCATAGAAAACTTGAGGGTTTTTTTTGGCTTCTTGAGCATAAACTTTCTCTTTTTCCAATCCAAGGTCATGGTCTAGGATCGGGCATAAACTTTGATATTTAATGACCCGTGATAGCTGTTGGTATCCTAGTAATACATAAAACCCTTGGGAAGCTATTAACTGTTTAGCCTTCTCAGGTCTTAGGGGAATATGTTTTCCATCTTTCAAAGAGCCTGTTGTAGGCAATTTGTAGGGTAAGATGCAAATATTCCCTTGAGCAGGCTGACGCACTGAGCTAGGTTTCCCCAGGGTTCACCACTGTACAAAAACAGATATGGGCTTTTCACAAAGACTGCACAGTCTGCTATTTATTTGAATTGTTTTCTTGGATCAGTTTATAAGAGTTTTGATGATTGCACAAAATGGCTTATGGTGAAAAGGAAACTTAAAAAGAGAGATCTTAAAGAGGCAGCTGCAATTAACAAGCTAGATTTACTGAGCATCTAGTACAGGCGTCCTCATACTGTGGCCCGTGGGCCACATGAAGTGGTGTGAATTGTATTTGTTCCTGTTTTGTTTTTTACTTCAGAATAAGATATGTGCAGTGGGCAGAGGAATTTGTTCATAGTTTTTATTTTAAACTATAGTCCGGCCCTCCAATGGTCTGAGGGACAGTGAATTGGCCCCCCATTTAAAAAGTTTGAGGACGCCTGCTCTAGTATGTATACGGTTAGCCCTCTGTACCCATAGGTTTCACATCTGTGGATTCAATCAATCACTGATCGAAGGGGGCAAAAATCTAAAATAAAAACACAATAATAAAAGTTATTACAAATAAAAAATATATAACATAGTAACTTTTTTTTTTTGGAGACAGAGCCTCAAGCTGTTGCCCTGGGTAGAATGCCTTGGCATCACAGCTCACAGCAACTTCCTGGGCTCAAGCCATTCTCCTGCCTCTGCCTCCCAAGTAGCTGGGACTACAGGCGCCCGCCACAACACCTGGCTATTTTTTGTTGCAGCCGTCATTATTGTTTGGCGGGCCTGGGCTGGATTCAAACCCGCCAGCTCAGGTGTTATGTGGCTGGTGCCTTAGCAGCTAGAGCCACAGGCACTGAGCCAACATAATACTATTTACACAGCATTTATATTAAGTATTATAAGTAATCTAGGCTAGGTGCCTGTGGCTAAAGTGGCTAAGGCGCCAGCCACATACACCTGAGCTGGTAGGTTCAAATCCAGCCAGGGCCTGCCAAACAACAATGACGGCTACGACCAAAAAATAGCCAGGCGTTGTGGCTGGCGCCTGTATTCCCAGCTACTTGGGAGGTGGAAGCAGGAGAATCGCTTGAGCCCAGGAGTTGGGAGGTTGCTGTGAGCTATGATGCCACAGCACTCTACCCAGGCCAACAGCTTGAGGCTCTGTCTCAAAAAAAAAAAAAGAAAAAATATATATGTGTAATCTAGACACGATTTAAATGTCACAAGAGGATGTGTGTAGGTTATACGCAAATACTAGGCCATTTCATACCAGGGACCTGAGCATTCATAGATTTTGCTATCTGTGTGGGTTGGGTCTGTTTTTTTTTTTTTTTTTAGAGAGACAGAGTCTCACTTTATCACCCTTGGTAGAATGCTGTAGTGTCAGAGCTCACAGCAACCTCCAACTCCTGGGCTTAGGAGATTCTCTTGCCTCAGCCTCCCGAGTAGCCGGGACTACAGGCTCCCACCTCAAAGCCCGGCTATTTTTTTGTTGCAGTTTGGCCAGGGCTGGGTTCGAACCCACCACCCTTAGTGTATGGGGCTGGCACCCTACTCGCTGAGCCACAGCCACCGCCCAGGGTGTTGGGTCTTTTAACCAATTCCCTGTTGATACCAAGGGACTATTGCACGATTGTACGTGTAGCTGCTTTGTCTGATTCTGGGTGGAGAACCAGTTTCAGGGCTGGCACTCTTCCTTCTTTTCCCTGGGATGCCGCCATTCTCTCCCTCTTCTTCCCGCCCCCTCTTCGCCTCTCTCACTCCTTGCTCTTTCTTTTTCTCATCTCTTCCCCCTACTCTTTTCCCTTTCCCTAATATAAAATAAACTTACACTTTTATATCCTAAAAAAAAAAAAAAAAAAGAACCAGTTTCAGAACCAATTCAATCTGGAATTGAATCCCTTGCCCTGCCACTTTCTAGCTGTGCGACCTTTGGTAAGTTCCTTAATGTCTCAAAACCTCAGTTAATTTCATCTCCTCATCCCCCATTATTTAGTTGGAAAGATGAATTAAGTACATGAATGAATTAAACTAAAATTTCTCATATGCAGACAAGCAACAGGCAGCCCCCTGTTGCCTTGATAATATGACAAGGTGCACACTGAGCGCTAAGTAAAGGCTCCTGGAATTCAGAGAGGAGGATCCTGTGGTCAGGGATCACTTCACTGTGAAGCAGGCCTTGAACAGGCATTTACGGGTAGGTAAAGTATGTGTGATATTCGCTATTTACTGATTGTTTACTCTTTGCCAAGCATTTTGCATTCATTAATTTCCAAGGCACAACAACCCTCTAAGGCAGCGGTTCTCAACCTGTGGGTCACGACTCCTTTGCAACAATGAAAATACATTGAGGCATTAGGAAGGTTGAGAACCATTGTAAGGTATTCTCCCCTTTCTCCTGGTGATAAAACAGAGGTGTAAAGAGTTTACATGATTTGCTCCAGATCTTGGAGGTGGCTGGACTGGGATTCAAACTTCTGTTTGGTTTCAAAGTCCACAATCTTTCTACACTGCCCAGTTAATCCTCACCGCAATTCTGTGAAGCCAGTATTATGGTGCCCCATTTAGGGTGAGAAAACCAAAGCCAAGGAACCAGACCAGGTCAGGCAATGCTAAGTCACAGCTGGCAGCTCTGCTATCACTGCTAACACACGGCTGGGCTGGATGTTCACAGCCAAGTCTGCCTCCCTCCTGTGCCTTCTCCAGGCACACATGAAGGGCAGGCTTGATAATATGACAAGGTGCACACTGAGCGCTAAGTAAAGGCTCCTGGAATTCAGAGAGGAGGATCCTGTGGTCAGGGAACACTTCACTGTGAAGCAGACCTTGAACAGGCATTTACGGGTAGGTAAAGTTGTTGGGTCTGGGAACAGAAGGAAATTACTACCCTTAGGAGAGGTAGATTTTACAAGGCAACTGCTAAGCCCCACCCAGTCACCTTCTCAGGTCCCAGGAAGTTCCCAGGAGCCTTTTTTTTTCAAAGTGAAAGTCACATATGAATCTTACCCTCCCCTAAATCACAGAGTACGACAGTGCATCCCGCAGAAAGTTATGATCCCCTAGAACATTTCCCCTTCTCCCTCAGGCTACTCCTCAGTCCCTTTGCTAAAGGCGCCTCATTTTTTCCTACCTTTAAACAGTGGATTATGATGGAAGTCTGTGGCTGTGTGGTGGTAAGAGGTTGGCAGGGGAGACGGCCTTAACCGTTGAAATTTGCCGCTTTGTTTGGCAGCTCACGGGAAATGGAGATGTAGCCCCGAAAGTGGAGCCTTTACCGCCGGGGAACTGGATCCTGACGTCCAAGGGGGGCCTTGAGGACCTGCGCTGAGGCCAGGTCCAGAACCCCGCGGATTACCAGAGAAAGATGGAGGGGTGACGATGGGAGGAACCGGTTAACTTGCATTTCCTTCGAGTGTTTCAAGCATGTCTTCTTTCCCAGCCTTCTTTATTTTCTGAAGAAGTTCAAGAGGTGGCGATACAAGATCAAGGTGCAACTATTTTTCTTTGTACTGTTTTTTATCATAAGGCATAGAAAATCACAAAGCAACATGTCAATGAATCAGCAAGACCTGGATCCAGATAGTAGTACAGATGTGGGAGATATTACGGATCCTGAACAAAAACTTGTTAAAGAATGTGAAGAAATGTGGAGAGATATGAAAGAACTATTATTATTAATTCTGCAAGCGAAATGTTGAACTGCTGAACTCAGACAATGGCAAAAAGAAACACCTGAAATAATTCCCCTACTGATGATGTTTTGACAACATTAGCAGAAGAAGAGTTCCAAAAATTGAGACATAATCTTGAAATGGTCCTATCTACTATTCAGTCAAAGAATGAAAAGTTAAAGGAGGACCTGGAAAGGGAGCAACGGTGGTTGGATGAACAGCAACAAATAATGGAATCTCTTAATATACTACCCAGTGAATTCAAAAATGAGGTTGTGCCATTTTCTGAGTCAAGAATCTTAAATGAACTGAAAACTAAATACTTAATATAAAAGAATATAAGGAGAGGGCGGCGCCTGTGGCTCAGCGGGTAGGGCGCCGGTCCCATATGCCGGAGGTGGTGGGTTCAAACCCAGCCCCGGCCAAATTAAAAAAAAAAAAAAAAAAAGAATATAAGGAGAAACTCTTGATTACCTTGGGTGAGTTTTTAGAAGACCATTTTCCTTTGCCTGATGGAAATGTGAAAAGGAAACAAAAATCTTCAAGAGCCAACTGCACAGCTGATACTGGATGTAATGTTACAGATTCTTATAAATAGATTGTTTGATGTTCCATATGATCCATACGTCACAATTAGGGATTCCTTTTGGGCTCCTTATATTGAACTGCTGCTGCGTAATGAAATTGCCTTAAGACATCCAGAAGATCCAACTTGAATAAGATTAGAAGCTTTCCATCAGTTAAAGGATAATCTCTTTTTCACACAGTAAAAGATCTTGTCATTCCAGGATAACAGAAACACAGCACTATTTGGATAAAGAACATTATTTGAAAATTGAAGCCCATAGTCTATGCTTCTTTTATCTTTAAATGATACAGGCTGCCATCTATTAGTCATTTTTAAATGGTCCTTTCATAGTCAGTGCTTTGGCATTTTAAACTGTATGGATGAGAACGCAAGTAAATAATATTCTAGACAAAAACATTTAATGTACCTTATTTGCCTTATGCAATAGTCTTTGGAAAATTCTTTGTTAATTCGTTATTGCTTATATATTTTTCTTTTTAAATTTATAATACTATCTTTTATGCATTTTGAGTTCTATTTGATTCTTTATATTTAAGAATTATAGTGGAAAAGTTATTTACCTTGAAGATAGTTTTAAAATGGAAATAATATCTCATGGAGAAGTTGGCATAATTTTAAAATATTTAGCAAATTTGTTTCATATGTACTGCCTTATTTCTAGATTTGCAAAAAATTGCAATTTGCTATAAAAAATGGATAAAACTAGTATGAAAATAATCTAATTTGTATTATATATCAAGTGACATTATTAATTCGCTCTTGATTCTGTTAATTATTATCAACAAAATTGTGTTCGCAAATGTTTTGTTAATGCTCTGTGAATTTTCTGTAAATAAAATTCTTTCTAAAAGTCAAAAAAAAAAAAAAAAAAAGCAGTGGATTACTTGCCAGGGGACTCAGTCTCTGGACTATTCTCTTTCCTGTCTACTCTCAACTAGTCCTTCTGAAAACCACCCATATGGGGTGGGCGCCCTTAGCACAGTGGTTACGGCGCCAGCCACATACACCGAGGGTGGGAGGTAACCCGGCCCTGACCAGCTAAACAACTGCAACAAAAAAATAGCTGGGCTTTGTGGCGGGCGCCTGTAGTCCAAGCTACTTGGGAGACTGTGGCAAGAGAATTGCTTAAGACCAAGACTTGGAAGTTGCTGTGAGCTGTGACGCCATGGCACTATACTGAGGGCAACGTAGTGAGACTCTGTCTCAAAAACAAACAAAACCCCCACTCATGTGGTGATGATGCCTTCCCCAGGCTCAGCCCTGACAGCTCCCTAAACTCCCTGTTTGTACTTGTCATTCACTTTCTCATCACCCCACTTGGATATCAGGGGCATCTCAGACTTAACCAAGCTGTTATTTGAAACCAAACTCTTGATTCTTCTTCCAGAACCTGCCCTTCTCCATCCCATAAATGGCTACTCCAGTCTTCCAGCTGCCCAGGTCAGAAATCTCTAGCCACTCCCCACATCCAATCCCTCAGCAAGTCCTGACAGCATAGCTGTCAAAACTGACCCCAAATCTGACTCTTCCTCCATTTCCAGCCTCTAGTTCTAGACACTCCTCACATCCAGACTCCCTGCTTCCACCCTTGTACCCCACAGTCTGTCAGCCATAGACCCCACTAAACTGCATGTCAGCCATCAACCCCCTGCTCAGACCCTTCAATACTTTAAACTTACTCAGAATACCATCTAAGGTCCTTCTGATGACCCATGAATAAGGTGTGGTGAGGATAGACCTAAGTGGCACTGGTTGTTCTGACAGAGTTATTAACAGCACCCACTTTCACTCTCAAAAGTATTCCAATTTAGACAAGAAAGTATATAGTCACTCAACTAATGAAGCCTTACTGATTAAATCTCATCTAACCCTCTGATTTCATCTCCTATCCCTTTATCATCATCCCACTCCAGCTACACTGACTTCCCTGCTATTCTTCCAACCTGCCAGGCATGTGGACCTCAGGGCTTTGCATACCCCGGAACACATTCATTTAGATAGTTATACCTCTCACTTGCTCTCTTTACTTATGTCTCTACTCAAACATCAGAGGCTTTTCCTAACCCTCTGACATATAGTATCACTCTACCCCCAGCCCACTACTTGCTATAGCCCTTGTTATCATGGTACATACTTTGTGCGATAATGTGTAAAATCTATCTTCTCCCCACACAAGAAAACTTAAATGTATGATTCATGAAAGCAGAATTTTGTCTACTTCGAAAAGTATTCCTAGGCTGGGCACAGTGGCTCACGCCTGTAATCCTAGCACTCTGAGAGACTGAAGCAGGTAGACAGCCTGAGCTCACAGGTTCAAGACCAGCCTGAGCCAGAGCGAGACCCTGTCTCTAAAAAATAGCCAAATGTTGTGGTAAGTGCTTGTAGTCCCAGCTACTTGGGAAGCTGAGGCAAGAGAATCACTTGAGCCCAAAAGTTTGAGATTCCTATGAGCTGTGATGCTACAACCATCTACAGGGAGCAACAAAGTGAGATTCTCTCTTAAATAAATAAATAAAGCCTAGCACATAGTAGGTACTTGTTCAATGAATGATGGCACTGTTAGTATCCATCTAGTTTCATACAAGGGTTAAGGGGAAGAACTCTTTGAGTCGGATACTATGGTATCTAACTTAATCTCTAAGCCTTGGGTTGCTTCTCTGAAATATAGTTATGGAAGTTATTTACCTTAGGGGGTTGCTATGACGATCAAATGAAAGTGGCATCAAAATACTGGAAATGTTGGCTGGGTACCTGTAGCTCAGCGGCTAGGGCGCCAGCCACATACACCTGGGCTGCTGGGTTCGAACCCAGCGGAGCCTGTCAAACAATGACAACGACAACCAAAAAATAGCCGGGCATTGTGGCGGGCCGCCTGTAGTCCCAGCTACTTGGGAGGCTGAGGCAAGAGAATCACTTGAGCCCAAAAGTTTGAGGTTGCCGTGAGCTGTGACACCACAGCACTCTACCAAGGGCAACATAGTGAGACTCTGTCTCAAAAAAAAAAAAAAAAAATACTGGAAATGATAAAAAATAATAAGGTCAAAATCTCCAGATCAAAATACTGGAGATGATAAAAATAATAAGAGTTAATATATTTAGCATTTAAAATATGCCAGGCAGTGTGCTAAACATTTTACAAATATTGGCTTGGCGCCCATAGCTCAGTGAGTAGGGCACCAGCCACATACATGGAGGCTGGCAGGTTCGAGCCTGGACCGGGGCCTGCTAAACTACAATGACAACTCCAACCAGAAAATAGCTGGGTGTTGTGGTGGGTACCTGTAGTCCCAGCTACTCGGGAGGCTGAGGCAAGAGAATCGCTTACAAAGAGTTTGAGGTTGCTGTGAGCCCTGACTCCATGGCACTCTACCGAGGGCAACAAAATGAGACTCTGTCTTAAAAAATAAAAAAGAAAAAAATTTTTTTTACAAATACTCTCTCATAAAAACTCTTTGAGGTAGGTACTATCATTGTCTCTATTTTACATATGAGGAAACTGAACTTCAGAGAAGTTAAGCAACATGTCCAAAGCTACATAGCTGTGGAGCTAGGAATTAAACCCACGGTCTCTGGTTCTAGAGTTTGTGTTCTTATCTGCTATTCTAGTTCAACTCCAAAGTCTCCCTATACATGGAACCTTTTTCGTTTCCTAAAAACTTCAAGTATTCACCACACCAGTGAACGACACAGATAAATCTTTTGTTTTTTTTTCTTTTTTGAGACAGATCCTCACTCTGTGTCCTGGGCAGAGTGCCATGGTGGCATAGCTCACAGCAACCTCAAACTCTTAGACTCAAGAGATCCGCTTGCCTCAGCCTCCCAAGTAGCTGAGACTACAGGCGCCCACCACAACACCCTGCTATTTTTTTGTTGTAGTTGTCATTGTCGTTTAGTAGGCCTGGGCCGGGTTCAAATCGGCCAGACCCAGTGTATGGGACCGGCGCCCTAACCACTGAACTACTGGTGCCGAGCCCCAGCTAGTTTTTTCTATTTTTAATAGAGATAGGTTCTCACTTTTGCTCAGCCTGGTCTTGAACTTCTGAGCTCAGGCAATCCACCTGCCTCAGCTTCCCAGAGTGCTGTGATTACAGGCATGAGCCACTGCAACCTCCCCAAATAAATTGTTTTAAAAAGTGTCTCTTTGGCCAGGCACAGTGGCTCAATCCCAGCACTGTAATCCCAGCACTCTGGGAGGCTAAGGTGGGTGGATCGCCTGAGCTCACAGGTTAGAGACCAGCCCAAGCAAGAGGGGCACCCCATCTCTAAAAAATAGCCAGGTGTTGTGGTGGGCACCTGTAGTCCCAGCTACTTGGAAGGCTGAGACAAGAGAATTGCTTGAGCCCAAGAGTTTGAGGTTGCTGTGAGCTAAGACTCCACCGCACTCTACCGAGGACAAGCGAGACTCTGTCTCAAAAAACAAAAAGTGTTTCCTCTTCTTCTGTCCCTCCCCACCATAACTAGTATTAACAGTTAAGCAACAACCTTCCATACCTTCCTCCCTATGAGTCTTCTATTTGAAAAAAAAAATAGGCTCACATTACATATACATATGTATATACATTACATATACCATATACTCTGGCATTACCTTTTCTCACATCATGTAAATTTGTCCAAATGGAAAAATTAATCATTTTTTAAAAATAGCTGCAATATTTCATGGTATGGCTACATTGCAATTTAGCAAACTATTTCCCAACTGATGGACATTCAACTGTTTCCAAACAAAGCTCCAAAACATATACACTGTTAAGATTTCTATAGATCAAGTTCCAAAGTGAGGTGATATTTTTTAAAATTTTAGTACATATTGATATATTATTTTCCAAAAAGTTTTTTTTTTTTTTTTTTTTTTGAGACAGAGTCTCACTTTGTTGCCCAGGCTAGAGTGCCCCGGTGTCAGCCTAGATCACAGCAATCTCAAACTCTTGGGCTCAAGAGAATCTCCTAGCTCAGCCTGAGTAGCTGAGACTACAGGCATCCACCATTACGCCTGGCTAGTTTTTATTTTATTTTATTTATTTTTTTGAGACAGAGTCTCACTTTATCACTTGGTTGAGTGCTGTGGTGTCATAGCTCACAGCACCCTCAGACTCTTGTGAATATACTAAAACCAATGAAGAGATGGGCATTGATGAATGAATTTTTAAGGTGGGCATTGAGAATCTGTAGTTCAACCACTTGGGGCCTCTACTTCTTTTTCCATTTCAGCAGCTGAATTTCTCCATTCTCCCTCCTTCCCAAAGCATCTCCACACCCAGTTTAATTATCAATATCCCTGGAGAGCTGGCAACAGGTTTCTTTTCAGAGCCTGCTCCCTGGGGTTTGTGAGAGCACCGCCCCTCCCTCTCGTACCCAACCCCCTCCACTTTGTACGCATATCGTTTACTTATTAAACCAATTAGATTAAATGACTCACATTGCACCCTGGGGCATGAGGCGGGGTAAACAGCACACAAAAGAGACTGACTCGCAATAGTAGAGCACGCCTGCTTCCCCCTCAGCCCAGCCCAACTCTGCCCACCACCCACAAAGTGTTTCTCAGATCACAGCAGGAGGAAACCTGAGATGGGGAAGTTGCTAACCCTGTCCACAGGGCCTTCTCACCCCCAAGGAAGACTAGCTTGCCCCCAGAATTGACACAATAGCCTTCTTATTTCCATAGCTTACAAAAGCCAGCCAGTTTCTAGCAAAGTGAGCATACGATTCCCAGTTCCTCAAAGATTAGTCGGGTGCAAAATTATCTGGAGCCCTCTTGCCTGCCCTTTGCAGCCACATCTTAGCCCCACACAGTGGTACCCCAGAGTTCTTTCTCTGGGTACCCATCCCTGTCAACACCTGTTCTGAGCTGGATACCCTCGAGCTGACATGCAACTAACTAACTTAAGCAACCTGGGCCCACCACCATCTTGCCTGAAAAATGGGTGTGTGGAGGTGTCCCAGTCTCTACTTCCCATTCCCACCACTCCCAGCTCCCGGCTCCCAGCCCACGTCTCTGCCCAGCAGCAAGGCAGGGACACATATCTAGGAAAATGGCAGGATCTTCTCTAGGCCACCCAGCTCTGCTCTCAACACCACCCAGCTCTGCTCTCAACACCTCCATCCAAACACCACTTCTGCAGGGAGGCACCCTCCTGACAGCATAGGATCCAGGAGGGAAGTGTGATCTGAGTCAGATCCTGTCCTGGTCCCAGAGTGGAACCACATCCTTCTGCCAGCCCCTACCAGGGCATTTCCGCCTTTGTATATTTATAAGACTCTCTTAAAATAGGTCCCAGCAAATAGGAGCAGAGACCTAATTTAGGTCAATGAAATCAGCATTGGGGAGCGTAAAGACTCCCTGAGAGCAAAGTTGCTATTTTTTCTCCTATCCCATATCCGGATTTCAGTATCACATAAATCCCCCAGGAATCCTCCCCCTATCCTCATTCAGAATTGCTTCCCAAGTTTCCCCAGCCCTGGAAATCTCTCTTTATCCCGTCCTCACCAAGCAGATGAGTCTCCTAAACATAGTGGCCCCAAGCGGCCTTCTATGTTCATTGATTATTAGGTGATTGCACTTTGCAAAGCATTACTCCGATGAAAGCCTTTTTACTCAAGGGGTCCGCCCAGCCTCTCCTGAACAGGCTCTGAGTTCTAGAAGGGAGTGGAGGCAGAGTTGCAACTGAAGGTCTGGAGGTGCAGGTGTTCTCTGCTCCCATCAGCTTCAGGACAAGTGTCACCTTTGAAATGTTGGAAGAGAAGTAGTGACAGGGAAAGCTGTGTCCCCAGAGTGTTTGTCTCAGATACCTTCTGGGACCTGGCAGAGATTCCGAGTTGGGTGAGAAAGACCAGCTGAATGAGTCTCCACCTTTTCTAAGTGGGGCACCTCTCCAGCAAGGCTCTTGGAGCCTGGCACCTCTGCCCTGGGCGTGGGTCACACGCTGCTGGGACAACCTCACATGGCAACAGGGAGGAAAGGACCCTGGCTCCCTGGATCCGTTCAGTGAAATGATTTCTTCCATTTTTGCAGTATGGAAAGCTTGCTGGGGAGCCCTGTGCAATGACACTAGAGGGTTGTCTAGTTCTTACTTACTTTGGCTTGTTTAAGTCCCAAGTCTGAGAGTGTCAGTCCCAAAAGCAATATATTTATAATGGGTAGTTGGGAAAAGAATAGCTCTGGGACTTTGCTGTAGGGGCCTGTGAAAATCAGAGGACAGAGAGAAGAGGTCACAACTGAAGTGGTGAATGTGGAACTTGGGATGGTGGCAAGTGTTTAAGTGGGAGACTTGGCTCAGTGCTTGTAGCTCAAGCAGCTAAGGTGTCAGCCACATACACCAGAGCTGGCAGGTTCAAATCCAGCCCGGGCCTACCAAACAACAGTGACAACTACAACCAAAAAATAACTGGGCTTTGTGGCGGGTGCCTGTAGTTCCAGCTACTTGGGAGGCTGAGGCAAGAGAATAGCTTAAGCTTAGGAGTTGGAGGTTGCTGTGAGCTGTGACGCCACAGCACTCTACCCAGGGTGACAGCTTGAGGCTCTGTCTCAAAAAAAAAAAAAAAAAAGTAATATGGTGACATGGATGAGATCTTGGAACAGAAAAAGGGTATCTGAAAGGAAATTAGAAGAAAGTGTGAACTTCAATTAATAATAATGTACTGATAGTGATTCATTCATTGTGACAAGTGTACCATGCTAACATAAGATGCTAATAATAGAGGAAACAGGGTGTGAGGTAAATAAGAACTCTCTATACTGTCTTTATAATTTGTTTATAAATGTAAAACTCTTCTCAAATACAAAGTTTATTTAAAATGTTTTTGGCCAGGTATGGTGGCTCATGCCTGTAATCCTAGTACTCTGGGAGGCCGAGGCGCATGGATCGCTTGAACTCAGTAGTTGAAAACCTGCCTGAGCCAGAGCAAGACCCTATCTGTACAAAAAAATACAAAAATTAGCCAGGCATCATGGTGGGTACCTGTAGTCCCAGCTACTCAGGAGGCTGAGGCAGGAGGATTCCTTGAACCAATGAATTTAAGGTTGCTGTGAGCTAGGCTGATGCCACAGCACTCTGCTGAGGGCAAAAGAGTGAGACTCTGTCTAAAAAAAAAAAAAAAAAAGAAAAAAGAAAAAAATGCTGTTATTAGCTGGGGCATCATGGTGTGTGCCTGAAGTCCCAGCTGCTCCAGAGGCTGAGTAGAAGGATCAAGGTGTGAGAATCACCTGGGGAGGAGCTGGATGCTGCAATGGGCTGTGATCACACCACTGCACTCTAGCCTGAGTAACAGGGTGAGACCTGTCTCTAAAGAAAAAGAAGACTTTCTGGCCAGGGGTGGTGGCTCCCGCCTATAATCTTATCACTCTGGGAGGCTGAGGTGGGTAGATCCCTTGAGCTCAGCAATTTGAGAACGACAGCTTGAGCAAGAATGAGACCCCTTCTCTACTAAAAATAGAAATATCAGCTGGGTGTTGTGTTGGGCGCCTGTAGTCTCCGCTTCTGGGGAGGCTGAGGCAAGAGAATCGCTTAAGCCCAAAAGTTTGAGGTAGCTGTGAGCTATGATGCCACAGCGCTCTACTGAGGGCCACTGAGGAAAAATCAAAATAAAACAGCTCTTATGTCTATGAAGTATAGGAACTTAAGTAAGGGAGTGTGTGAGGGTGGCGCCTGTGGCTCAAGGAATAGGGTGTTGGCCTCATATACTGGAGGTGGCGGGTTCAAACCCAGCCCTGGCCAAAAACTGCAAAAAAAAAAAAAAAAAGAGAGAGAGAGAGAGACAGAGAGAGTGTGTGTGTGTCAAAAGGCATAGAAAAAACTTAGAAGGTATACTAAACTTTTTCTAGTGGTTAACTCTAGGAAGATATCTTTTTACATTATATGCTTTTGAATTAAAAACAGTGTTTTTAAGCAGAACAAAGAGATGGTAATGTAAACATAGGAGAATCAAAATTGGAAAATTCTGCCATATTTCATTGATCCTGCGATTGAAAGAGCAGTGGGCTGGGAATCACAAGACCAAGATTTGGATTTCGTCCTTGTTCTCCCTCTTAACTCTGTGATCCTAGGGACCTCCCTGGCCTTTCATTTTCTTATCCGGAAAATGATGACATATAGGGACCACTCCAAATGTTACTTTCTATGATTCGATAATAAACACACACAAATGAAAACTTCATGTTACTAGCAGATCATCATGAGTTTCTTTAATTAGTAAAGCTCCCCTCCCCCGTGCATTTAAAATATTTCAGTCCCTTAAAAAAAAAATCTAAACTGCACAGAACTTTTCAGGGACCTATCTATAGAGACACTGTATCTGTCCCGCTTTAGAGGCTAAAAAAAAATGAGAGACAAATTGGGTTACAGAAACTGATTTTTAAGAAGAGTATTGGCCAATGCTTAACTGGCTCAAATCTATGCAAATGAAAGAAGACAAAAAAAGATGGCTGGAGTTGCAAATGGCATCTCTCCCACTTGTCACTGATCTAGGACTCTTCACGGGAGAGGGTTGAAAATTCTTGGCGGGCTCCACAGAGCTTTGTTTCCAGCTCCCTGCTCTCCTCCCCCAACTCCTATCAACTCAGATGCAGGACAATTTGAGAGGTAGATCTATTCAGACCCCTATCTCTCTGAAGATAGCAATCCTGGGCCTGGGTAATGTGAAACAAGGGTCTTCAGGACACTGTCACCCGTAACAATGAAGTATGGTGGGAACACTCTGAAAACGGGATGAGAAAGCATGAGAAAGGCCAGGAATTGCAAAAGCCAAACCCGAAGTTGGGGCAAATTTCTCCCCCAGGCAAATCTCAGCAAGAACCAATTCTTGATTTTGGGATTTATCCAAAGCAACTCTCCAATCCAAGAAGGACTGGGGCCCGGGCAGCCGTGTAGACTTGCCTTTCTTCCCCAGCTGGACTCCAGGCAATCCAGAGTGGGGAAGGGGTGCAGTGAGAACAGAGGAAAAGGGGCTGTTGTAAGAGCCACTGATGTGGCTGCCAGTTCTCTGGGTGAGGCAGCCTGGGGGTCGCCGCTCCCTCTACTCTTTCACTAGACGCTCCACATCCTCTCAAAACAGACATAGCAAATAAGTAATTAACTTACTCATTACATAGTGTAGAATATTTGTTAAACTCTGTGGTAAATTCTTTATAAGATTGCATATGCATATAAGAGAGTTTTTTTGAGGTGGAGATGCTGGAATTGAGGGGAGAAGGGTTAAGAAAGATTTAACAAAAGGTCAGCATGGTGGCTTGTGCCTGTAATCCCAGCACTCTAGGAGGCCAAGGTGGGTGAACTGCCTGAGCTCACAGGTTTGAGACCAGCCTGAGCCAGAGGGAGACCTCATCTCTAAAAACAGTTTGTAGCAGGAGCCTATAGTCCCAGCTACTAGGGAAACTGAGGCAAGAGAATTGGTTGAACCCAAGAGTTTGAGGTTGCTGTGAGTTATGATTCCATAGCACTCCCAGGAGGCTGACAAAGTGAGACCCTGTCAAACAAACAAACAAAACGATTTAACAACATGGTAACTGTATTTAATAACAATATGTGGTATTCTCAAAAATGCAGAGTGGATGTTTCGTGCTTGCCACAGAAATAATAACTATGCGAGGTAATGCATATGTTAATTAGCTAGATTTAGTCATTCCACAATGAACATATACTTCAAGACATCATGTTGTACATGGTAAATATACAGCACTTTATCTATCAATTAAAAAAAAGACATAGAAGGCGCCAGCCACATACACCAGAGCTAGCAGGTTCAAATCCAGCCCGGGCCTGCCAAACAACAATGATGACTACAACCAAAAAAAAAAAAAAAAAAAAATGGCCAGGTGTTGTGATTGTCCCAGCTACTTGGGAGGCTGAGGCAAGAGAATCGCTTACGCCTAGGAGTTGAAAGTTGCTGTGAGCTGTGATGCCAAGGCACTCTACCCAGGACAACAGCTTGAGGCTCTGTCTCAAAAAAAAAAAAAAAAAAAGACATAAGTCTTGGCTCCCTAACTTCAAGGAGTTTATCCTCGAATTTAAGAACACTAGACTAATAAAAAGGGAAAGAGTTTAATATTTTACAAAAGCACCAACAGATATACATTAATACAGTACAAACTATTAAGCAAACAGTGGACATGGAATAATGAATGGAGTGATTAGAACCTAACGGAGTCAGAGAATACTCAAGGAACTAAAAGTAGACCTACTGTTCAATCCTGAAATTCCTCTACCAGGTATATACCCAGATGACCAAAAGTTATTTTACAACAAAGACATTTGCACCAGAATGTTTATTGCAGCCCAATTCATAATAGCCAAGACATGGAAACAGCCCAAGTGCCCATCGACCCATGAATGGATTATCAAATTGTGGCATATGTACACTATGGAATACTATGCAGCCATAAAAAAGTTGGAGACTTCACATCTTTTATGTTTACCTGGATGGAGCTGCAACATATTCTTCTTAGTAAAGTATCTCAAGAATGGGAAAAAAAGTATCCAATGTACTCCTACTACTATGAAATCAGTATATAATCACCTACACACTCATATGAATAGCAAAACATAACTATAGAGAGAGGGGAGGGGAGGGGGTATATGGGAGGACAGAGGGTATTTGGGGGGGGACCTCACCTAATGTGCATGATGCAATGGTACATTTCAAAACTATTAAGAAATGAGTATAATTGAGATGCGTGTGTTACTTAGTTCAATGTAAGCATTTCACATTGTATATCAAAGCAGTACGCTGAACCCCATAAATGCATCAAGGTACAAAGTTATGATTTAATAAAAAATAATTTAAAAAAAAAGAACCTAATGGAGTCAAATTAGGAAGGCTGCTTGAAACAGTAGATTGTCTTTTTTTTCTTTTTTTTTTTACAGAGTCTCACGCTACTGCCAACCTGGGTAGAGTGCCGTGGCATCAGCCTAGCTTACAGCAACCTCAAATTCTTGGGCTCAAGTGATCCTCTTGCCTCAGCCTCCCTAGTAGCTGGGACTATAGGCACCCACCATGACACCTGGCTAGCTTTTCTATTTTTATTCATTTATTTATTTTTTAGAGGCAGAATCTCACTTAGTCGCCCTCTATAGAGTGCTGTAGCTACAAAGCTCACAGCAACCTCCAGCTCTTGGGCTTAGGTGATTCTCCTGCCTCAGCCTCCCCAGTAGCTGGAACTACAGGTGCCTGCCACAATACCCGGCTATTTTTTTGTTGCAGTTTAGCCGGGGCTGGGTTTGAACCCGCCACCCTCGGTATGCAGGGGTGGCGCCTTACTCACTGAGCCACAGGTGCCGCCCTCTTTTCTATTTCTAATAGAGACAGAGTCTCACCCTTGCTCAGGCTGGTCTCAAATTCCTGAGCTCAAAGGATCCATCTGCCTCGGCCTCCCAGAGTGCTAGGGTTACAGCACAGACGAGCCACTATGCTGGCCAAAGCAGTAGATTTTTGTTGGTGTTCAGTTGAAGCCTCCCTGAGGTCAATGTGCTAACCCTTGCATCTGAGGCAGACAGAATTTTGGGTCTAGATATCAGACGTAGATTTTTACCCTGGCCATACTGCCACGTTAGTGAGTGGTGTGCCATTTTCTCTTTTAGTATCATGTCACAGAATAATAACCTTTCTTGTCCTTTCCAGATGTTACCAAAATCAAGAGAATAAAACCAAACAACATACCACTTATGGGCGGCGCCTGTGGCTCAGTGGGTAGGGCGCGGGCCCCATATACAGAGGGTGGCAGGTTTGAACCCAGCCCTGGTCAAACTGCAACCAAAAAATAGCCAGGCATTGTGACGGGCGCCTGTAGTCCCAGTTACTCGGGAGACTGAGGCAAGAGAATCACCTAAGCCCAAGAGTTGGAGGTTGCTATGAGCTGTGACACCACAGCACTCTATGGAGGGTGATAAAGTGAGTGAGACTCTGTCTCTAATTAAAAAAAAAAACAAACGCTTTATATATACATAGAACTCGTGCTTTGAGGTCCATGGGGTAGAAATTTACTAAGGTCACTTGAAAGCAGTTCTGCTTTTTAGTTTCCAATATGAAATTTAAAAGAGTTCAAAAACAAACCTAACCTGACAGCAGTCTTTGTTATGCAGTCTGTGCTTCCTTCCAGCCTTTGCAAATGTCAGCATGTACAATAATTCTATCAGTGACCCACTCACTGCTTGGCACAGGGAGATGACAGGACCAGCTCGGCAGAACACCAGTTCAGCCCCTGGTGTCAGCTTCCCCATCTTGACAGGCATCACTCCCAGTGTGAAGTGCCCAGACACTCTTCCTCTCCATTTCCACTGCCCATGACTCTTAGATGCAACTGGACACCCCCTTTAATGGGCCCTTTTCCCCATAAAACCCGTAATGGCTGTTAGTACCTTCCAAAGAAGCCCAGGGCTGTCCCTACAGCCCTCTCTAGACATTTTCTTCTGTCTGCACTCCTGGTTTTCCCCGGCTCTTTTCCTTCTCCAACTCATCCTTTCTTCTCTAACTGCCTTTCTCCAGCTTTCTTTCCTTCCTTTTATTGACACTTTTTTTTTTTAACTAAATTTCTATTTGCTCCATCCTTTATAAAATCAAGACTTCCAGTCTACGAAGTGGGAAGATCCATCTATTAAGGGGGTAGGAGTGGCACGAGAGACTGTTTCCCACACTTTTTTTCTTCTTTTGGAGCCCTGGATAGAGCACTATGGCATCATAGCTCAGAACAACCTCCAACTAACTCTTGGGCTCAAGTGATCCTTTTGCCTCAGCCTCCCAAGTAGCTGGGACTACAGGTGCCTGCCAACACCGGGCTAATTTTTCTATTTTTAGTAGAGACGAGGTCTTGCCCTCGGTCAGGCTGGTCTCAAACTTCCAGAGTGGTATGATTACAGGTGTAAGCCCCCGTGCCTGACCAGTCCCCCTAACTTCTGACAAAGGAGGTCCACGAGAGGGAAAGGTGTAGGCACTATCCCCACACCAGTCCCTCTGAGTGGGCAGTGGAGACGCTGCTTTATCTTATCTTTAATCTTACTGCATTTTTTCTCTATACCCAACTCTATGTGGGAATAGGGGAGAGGGAGGCATTACTATTTCATTTTCTTTCTTTCTTTTTTTTTTTTTTTGTAGAGACAGAGTCTCACTGTACCGGCCTTGGGTAGAGTGCCGTGGCGTCACACGGCTCACAGCAACCTCTAACCTCTTGGCTTACGTGATTCTCTTGCCTTAGCCTCCGGAGCAGCTGGGACTACAGGCGCCCGCCACAACGCCCGGCTATTTTTTTGTTGCAGTTTGGCTGGGGCTGGGTTTGAACCCGCCACCCTCGGCATATGGGGCGGGCGCCCTACTCACTGAGCCATAGACACCGCCCTACTATTTCATTTTCTAAGGACTGCCTGATCAGCTTTGGGCTATGTTCCCATTCATAACAGAAGGCAGTCTTAGCTGTCACCTTGGCCAAATATCCTGGGGTACAAAGAAATAGGCCACATTTAATGATCCTTGATTGGATCAATGGCCTGATGAAAGGCTGACAGAGGGCCCAGGCAAAGTGCCAGAGAAAAGGGCTTAGAGCCACACAGACCCATGTCTGACTCTTGGCTTTGCCACTGATGCACTACACACACGTCCTTGGACAAATTCTTACTTTGGTCTTCTCAGTTGAAAGCTGGGGCTAACGAGATATAGCAGAATGACACTGAAAGAAACTTCAAGTGGAACCACTAAGCCAAACAGTATTTTTCAAATTAAGGATCACAACCCATCTGTGATCTGTGAAATCAATTTAGCAGGTCAAAAACAGTATCTTTAAAAAAAGAAAGAAAAATATCAGAGCCATCACTCATAGTTTGGTCAAGTATTATTTTGTTAAATTTCTGTTCCAGTTATATCTACAATGTATGTGTGTGTTTGGGCTGTGTTTGTTCTGGCAGTGTAAAGTGGTTTGGTTTTCGCTTTTTTTAATGGGTCATGGAAAAAAGTTTTGAGTCTGTGACATGGGAGGATTGGCTGAGATCTGGAGGAAGAGGTCACAAGTGATGCCACAGGTGGTGCCACATGGACTGTCCTGTCTGAACCTATTCTCAAACTACCCAGCTCCTATCATTACCCCAAGCTCCCTTCCTGTGTCTGCCTTCTCTGCCCCTCCCCACTGCTGGGCCTTTGGCTCAGGAGCTGTACTGTAGCTCCATTGGTTAGGGCTTGTCTACATCTCCCAGGCAAACCATAAGCCCCTCAGGGGCAGCCCGGCAACTTCTCAGCATCTCTTCCTCAGCTATCAGGAGGAGCATTCAGCAGCAGATGGGGCAGGCCACAGGCCTGCAGAGAGAAGGGCAACCTGGTTCCTTTAGAACCTAGTTCAACTCACTTATTGGAGTGCACTCTGTGCCTGTTGCTATGTTGGTTCTACTACTGACATCAGAAGAACCCCGTAGGGCAGCACGGAGGGCAGGAATTAGTATCTCAATTTTTTTTTTTTTTTTTTTTGTAGAGACAGAGTCTCACTTTATGGCCCTCAGTAGAGTGCTGTGGCCTCACACAGCTCACAGCAACCTCCAACTCCTGGGCTTAAGCGATTCTCTTGCCTCAGCCTCCCGAGTAGCTGGGACTACAGGCGCCCGCCACAACGCCCGGCTATTTTTTGGTTGTAGTTTGGCCGGGGCCGGGCTTGAACCCGCCACCCTCGGTATATGGGGCTGGCGCCCTACCGACTGAGCCACAGGCGCCACCCAGTATCTCAATTTTAAGGGCAAAGAAAGGTTGATTCTCCTGAGTTCACCCAACAAGTTAAGCAACAGAGATTTGAATGCTAGTCCAATTTTTTCATGATTAACTCCTTCACTCATTCATTCTTTGTTTCAGCACTTAATGAATGCCTACTATGTGTTATGCACTGTGCCCAACAATGTCAGGAATAAACAGTTCCTGACCTCAAACAAGAAGTAAAAACATTTAAACGTAAGCATTTGGTCAATGCTTAGAGAAGGGGATAGAAAGAGGTGGCTGGATTTGAGACTCATTTCATGACTATATGAGGAGGTAAGGAGTGGTTGTTTGTTTTTTTTAATAATTTGTTGTTGTTTATTTATTTTGCAGTTTTTGGCCGGGGCCGGGTTTGAACCCACCACCTTCAGTATTTGGGGTTGGCGCCCTACTCCTTGAGCCATAGGCACCACCTTGTTTTGTTTTGTAGAGACAGAGTCTCACTGTACCGCCCTCGGGTAGAGTACCATGGCGTCACACGGCTCACAGCAACCTCTAACTCTTGGGCTTACGCGATTCTCTTGCCTCAGCCTTCTGAGCAGCTGGGACACAGGCGCCTGCCACAATGCCCGGCTATTTTTTTGTTGCAATTTGGCCGGGGCTGGATTTGAACCCGCCACCCTTGGCTTATGGGGCCGGCACCCTACTCACTGAGCCACAGGCGCCTCCATGTTTTGTTTTGTTTTTTGAGGCAGAGTCTCCACCTGTCACCCTGGGTAGAGTGCAGTGGCATGATAGCTCACAGTAACCTCCAACTCTTGGGCTCAAGCAATCCTCTTGCCTTGGTTTTTCTCTTTTCAGTAGAGATGGGGTCTCACTTTCACTCAGGCTGCTCTCAAACACATGAGTTTAAGCAATCCACCCACCTAGGCCTCCCAGAGTGCTAGGATTACAGGCATGAGCCATCACACCTGGCTTTTTAAAAATAATTTACTTAAATTTAAGTCTAGTGTTGGATTTCTCTCTCTCTTTCCTTTTTAGACAATGAACATGTATTACTTTTATACCTTGTTTTAGAGACAGGGCCTTTTTGTGTTGCTCAGGCTGGTGGTCTTGAACTCCTGGCTTCATGTGATCCTCACACCTCAGGCTCCCGAGGCACTGGGATTACAGGTGTGAGCCACTGCACCCACCTTACACTTTTAAAAAGAAGGGAATAGGGCGGCGCCTGTGGCTCAGCGGGTAGGGCGCCGGCCCCATATGCCAAGGGTGATGGGTTCAAACCCAGCCCCGGCCAAACAGCAGCAAAAAAATAGCCGTGCGTTGTGGCAGGCGCCTGTAGTCCCAGCTACTTGGGAGGCTGAGTCAAGAGAATCGCCTAAGCCCAAGGATTTGGAGGTTGCTGTGAGCTGTGTGACGCCACGGCACTCTACCGAGGGCGATATGGTGAGACTCTGTCTCTACAAAAAAATATATTAAAAAAAAAAAAAAAAAGAAGAAGAAGGGAATAGGCTTGGTGCCCGTAGCTCAAGCGGCTAAGATGCCAGCCACATAAGCCAGAACTGGCAGGTTTGAATCCAGCCCGGGCCTGCCAAACAACAACAACAACTCCAACCAAAAAATAGCTGGGCGTTGTAGCGGGCACCCCCAGCCACTTGAGAGGCTGAGGCAAGAGAATCGCTTAAGCCCAGGAGTTGGAGGTTGCTGTGAGCTGTGATGCCACAGCACTCTACTCGGTGACAGCTTGAGGCTCTGTCTCAAAAAAATAAAATAAAATAAAAAGAAGGGAATAGATGGTCAACAGTGTCAAACATTGCCAAGGTGACTGGGATGAGGCTAAGAGATCAGGTAACTAGGGAAGTGAGATCTACCCAGTTCATAGACCTTAAATGACTTGCTTTGGTAATCAAGGGCTTATCTGCGTGGCAAACAGGAAGGAAGGGAAGAGCAGGATTTGAATGTCAGACGTGCAGGTAGGGGAAGGAAGCAAGCAGAAGCTGACTCTGGCATCCTTCACTGCCAAGCAACAAGTTCCCTAAAGACGTTAATTCACTGCTCCACACAGCAAGAAGTCAGCAGTGAGCCTGAGGTTCATTTTACAGGTCAGAAATCTGACACACAGACAGGAAAAATGCTTTGTGCAAGAGCCCATGGAGGATTTGACAACTGATTGCAGAGAAGTCACAGCTCCCAGGAAACGGGGGCTTTAAGGAAAGAGGTGGTAATAGAATAGAGAGGGTGTGTGACTGGCAGTCACGCCTGGTGGTGCAGGAAGCTGAGCTGAGGACAGTCAGTTTGAGAGGTGTGGTTGCTGAGTAGGTGGTGGATGGGTGTATGGGTGAGAAAGCAAGTATCCAAGGCTAAGAATGTGAGCCAGGGAGGCATTGTGGCCGTGTGAGTCACCAAAAACACGCCCCGCAACCCCCAAGACCTCCTGCTAGGGTGCACGGCAGAACACAGCAGCCTGCAAACCCTAAAACTGCCTTAGTGCCTCTGTTGAGTCACTGCATCTGGTCTAGCTTGAAGTTCCTACTCAAGAACCTGTTTAAACAAAAGCACGTCTGCTGAAATAATGGCAAGAATTATCACCTATGCACATCTGTGCTAAGTACACTACTCACCTTTTCACTGTGTTCCATGTTTTTTTTTTCGTTTTGAGACAGTCTCATTCTGTTGCCTAGGCTAGAGTGCTGTGGCATCAGCCTAGCTCACAGCAACCTCAAACTCCTGGGTTCAGATGGCCCTCCTACCTCAGCTTCCTGAGTGAATAGCTGAGACTACAGGCACCCGCCACAACACCGGCTAATTTTTCTATTTTTAATAGAGATGGGGTCTCGCTCTTCCTCAGGCTGGTCTCAAACTCCTGAGCTCAAGCAAGCCACCTGCCTTGACCTCTCTGAGTGTTAGGATTACAGGCATAAGCCATGCGTCCAGCTGCCTACCCTCCAGATTTTAACTTACCTTGTTTCAGGTCTTTCTTAGCCTCTTTCTTCCTCAGTTGCTTTTTTTTTTTGTTTTGTTTTTGAGACAGAGTCTCATTATGTCACCTTTGGTCACCATTATGTGACCTCTGAGGTCACAGTGACCTCAAACTCTTGGGCTTACCAGTGGTTCTCAATCTTCCTAATGCCGCAATGTATTTTCACTGTTATAAAGGGGTCAGGACCCCCAGGTTGAGAACTGTTGGCTTAAGCAATTCTCTTGCCACGGCCTCCCAAGCAGTTGGGATTACAGGAGCCCACCACAACTCCTGGCTATTTTGTTGTTGTTGTTGTAGTTGTCATTGTTGATTAGCAGGCCTGGGCCAGGTTTAAACATGTCAGCCTCGGTGTATGTGGCCAGTGTCCTTTTATTTATTTATTTATTTTTGGCTGGGGCTGTGTTTGAACCGGCCACCTCCGGCATATGGGACCGGCGCCCTACTCTGTTGAGCCACAGGCACCACCCATGTGGCCAGTGTCCTAACCACTGAGCTACGGGCGCCGAGCCTCTCCTCCTCAGTCTTTATCACTTCCTTTCCCTTCCCCTACTTGTTTCTCCTTTCTTTTTCTTATCTCTGCAACTGTCTTTTGTTTTTTTTGTTTTTTTTTTTGAGACAGAGTCACTTTGTCACCCTTGGTAGAGTGCCCTGGCGTCACAGCTCACAGCAACCTCCAACTCTTGGATTTAAGCGATTCTATTGCCTCAACCTGCCAAGTAGCTGAGACTACAGACGCCTGGCACAACGCCAGCTTTTTTGTTGCAGTTGTCACTGCTGTTTTTAGCTGGTGAGGGCCAGGTTTGAACCCACCACCCTCACTATATGGGGCCAGCGCTCTACCCAGTGAGCCACAGGCGCTGCCCTGCAACTATTTATTAACCTCATATCCCTACACCATCTTCCCCATCCTTATCATGTGGAACACACTGGGAACAGACTCCTAAGGCTATGATATCATATTTTACCTCCAAGGGAGGCCCCAGAGAGCATAATTAGGAGGCACGGAGTACAGCTGCCAGAGGAGCCATGACAGCTGCTTCAAGTCCCAGCACCTGACACTGCCTAGAGGGCAGGGGGGTGCTGGGGGCCCAGCTCAGGACACAGGAAGCCCTGTCAACAGGTGGCTCACACAAGGTCAGCCAATTGGGTCCACGCCCTGGGGGGATGTGATGGAGAAAATACTCATAAACAAGCTAATCTGCCAAGAACGGGTCTCCCCCTCCTAGGAAGGAAACCCAATACTTAGGCTTGTTCTCCCCTGTCTTTTGCTCTCAGCCTTACGGGAGGCCTGGCTCCCACCTAGGGGAAGGGGCAAGGTCTGTGACAGAGGCAGCAATCAAGGGTGGGGAGAAGGCCCCCTAGCTGGTCCAGGAGCACTCACCATTCCCACTGGTCCCTCAGTCAGTCCTGTGAACTGAGCACCTGCTGGAGATACAGAGCTGCCTGCCCCCAGTTCTATGGCAAGACACAGAGGCAAGAGATGATGCCCCCTGCCCTTGACAAGAGAAAAGAAGTGTCTCCAGATTTGGCTGTCAATCAAAGGGCACGTGGTAAAAATAATGGACTCTACCCAGACTTGCTGAATTCAAATTTCTAATTCTAATTCTGGACATAGAGGGATCTATATTTAATAACCTCCCTAAGTGATTCATTAGCAACCCAATTGGGCATCACCAACTTTAAGGACTCAGTGGTCATGTCACTGTGTCACTGTGTAATCCACAGGCACTAGTTCTCTGATCCCTGTTTCTCCAAGCCTTTGTATAATGACAAATAAGAAAGGATGCTGTTGTCCTGTGTAGAGCGTGGAAAATAATAATAGTAGCCTTATCTCAGCGCCTTTTCACAACAACCCTGCAACGGAGTAGTATTAGTAGTAGTACCCTTACCTTAGAGAGGAAGAACCGTAAGCGGAAAGTGAGTGATCTGTAAGGGTAAGTTTAGATTGAGTGATTTATCAAGGAATACTCAGCCAAGTAAAAAGTGGAGCCAGGATTCAAACTCAGTTTGAAACCCAAAATTCAGTGTCTGGTGAGTTCAAAACACCCACAGCACTGTCGCACGGCACTGACTACTGAGCATGGATGCCAGCCCTGCCATGAGCAGGGACCTGGAGACCTATGAATGGTCTGGCACTGCCTCACTGTTTGCTGGACTGCGTGAAGGTCTGGAGGGGCCAGGGTTGGGACACCCAGGGATTCAGTGTAGTAGCTATCTACCTCCCAATACAGAAAAATTTCAGCATTTCAACATCAGTGGAACAACCAGATGGGTGTAGACCAGCTGACTATCTATACCCCAAAGGCAATGTCCCTCTCACAGCACCACTCTGCCCAGCTCAGGCATCCTGGCTCCCACACCTGCTGTTGGAGCTGTGTTACAGGCAGAACTTGATTCACCCAGAAAGCCATAGCGGGAACCAAGATACGAGCACGGTTCTGGTTCTCACAGTCTTAGTCTTACTTCACCCAGTGAGCTTCCCCACTCACACTAGCTCTCAGAGCCTTTATTCACCTTGGTAAGTGAAGAACATTTTATTATTTTTTTTTTTGTAGAGACAGAGTCTCACTTTATGGCCCTCAGTAGAGTGCCATGGCATCACACAGCTCACAGCAACCTCCAACTCCTGGGCTTAAGCGATTCTCTTGCCTCAGCCTCCCGAGTAGCTGGGACTACAGGCGCCCGCCACAACGCCCAGCTATTTTTTGGTTGCAGTTCAGCCAGGGCCGGGTCTGAACCCGCCACCCTCAGTATATGGGGCCGGTGCCTTACCGACTGAGCCACAGGCGCCGCCCTTATTTTGTTTTTTTTTGAGAAAGAGTCTCACTATGTCATCTTCAGTAGAGTGCTGTGGCATCACAGCTTACAGCAACCTCAAACTCTTGGGCTGAAGTGATTCTCTTGCCTCAGCCTCCCAAGCAGCTGGGACTACAGGTGCCTGCCACAATGCCCACTTTTTTTTTTTTTGCAGTTTTTTTTTTTTTTTTTTGGCCAGGGCTGGGCCTGAACTCGCCACCTCTGGTACATAGGGCCGGCACCCTACTCCCTGAGCCACAGGTGCCGCCCAACGCCCGCTTTTTTGTTGTTGTTGTTGTTGTTTGTTTAGCAGGCTTGTGTGGGGTTCGAACCCAACAGCCCAGGTGTGTGTGGCTGGTGCCCTAACCACCCGCTTCATGGGCACCAAGCCAGTGAAGGACATTTTTATTTTATTTTTATTTTTTTTTTAGAGACAGAGTTGCACTTTGTTACCCTTGGTAGAGTGCTGTGGCGTCACAGGTCACAGCAACCTCCAGCTCTTGGGCTTAGGCGATTTTTTTGCCTTAGCCTCCTCAGTAGCTGGGACTACAGGTGCCTGCCACAAGGCCTGGATATTTTTGTTGTTGTTGTTGTTGCAGTTTGGCTGGGGCCAGGTTCGAACCCGCCACCCTCAGTATATGGGGCTGGCGCCCTACTCACTGAGCCACAGGCGCCACCCAAGGGCATTTTAAAGAGTTGTTTCTCATTCCAGGTGTGGTGGCTCATGCCTCTAATAGCACTTTGGGAGGCCAAGGCAGAATCACTTGAGCTCAGGAGTTTGAGACCAGCCTGAGCAAGAATGAGACCCTGTCTCCACTAAAAATAGAAAAACACTGCCCACCGTTGTGATAGGCACCTGTAGTCCCAGTACTTGGGAGGCTGAGGCAAGAAGATTATTCAAGCCCAAGAGTTTGAGGTTACTGTGAGCTATGATGCCACAGCACTCTACCCAGGGCAACAGAGTGAGACTCTGTCTCAAAAAAATTAATAATAATAAAAATAAAATACAAAATGAAGAGTTGCTTCTCCTAAAACCTTGGTCATCTGCTAGAGGTCAAAATTAGGAGCAGTGATCTCCTCCTCAGAGCTGTCAGTGCTTTATATATGTTTTAGATGACATTTAAAACTTGGGAAATTTCACATAAAATTCCCAATTTCTGGTTTCTCTGGAAAAGAAGGGCAAACTGTCAAAACAGGGCCCATAACCAAATGGAAGTAGGAGGCTGCAGCCAAGCAGAGGCTACTCCTTTATTCACTCAACAAAAAAATTTTTTTAGTGTCTACCCAGCACATTGGACATTGAAAACATGGGTTCCCCCAATGTACCATTGTCCTCATAACTCACACACACGTGTGTCTGCACTCACATGTGGCCTGTTTCACTCACTGAACTCGCCTGCATGGATATTATGTTTTTGACTTCCCTAATGTAATTGTGCAGAGTTCAAAATAGCCATTACCAGGCGGCACCTGTGGCTCAGTGGGTAGGGCGCCGGCCCCATATACTGAGGGTAGCGGGTTCGAATCCGGCCCTAGCCAAACTGCAACAAAAATATAGCCAGGTGTTGTGGCGGGCGCCTGTAGTCCCAGCTACTTGGGAGTCTGAGACAAGAGAATCGCCTAAGCCCAGGAGTTGGAGGTTGCTGTGAGTTGTGATGCCATAGCACTCTACAGAGGGCGATCAAGTAAGAGTCTCTAAAAAAAAAGAATAGCCATTGCTAGGCAGGCAGTTTCCATGATTGCATCCCTCAGCAGCTCAAACTTCCTGAAGGGAGAACATCAAGCCCTAAAAGCCCCATCCCTCCCCACCCCAAGAAAGTCCTGTCCTCTACATTGTGAGGGTTTCTGGTTTCTGCTCTAGAACACCGTCACCTGATTTTGTGTCTTCTCTCCAAGCTCCATTGCCCTGTGCCTAGATTCACCAACTTGCCACTTATCATTTGATTTCCTGATTCCACTGTCCAAATGACATCATCACTGAGATTCTTTCTAGAGCAGGGCAATAAATGCCCCCCACCCCCCACCATCCAGCAAGCTGGGAGGAAGCTTTTTAAAGATAGATTTGGAAACATCCAAGAAGACAAAGTTATAAACGCTGCCTTATCAACACGAATTCAAGTTAAATCTTCTGGGTCTTCTATTGGCTGGCTTAGTCCCAGCTTGTCATTACAATCTAGAACTCTTCTTTCTGTGGGTACCATCTCAGTCATCTCTGCCTCGCCCTCCTGCCCCAAACCCGTTACATCAAACAGACGGGGATCTTTGCCTCCTGAAGCTAATGGAAAACCAAGAACACAGGTATGGACAAAAACACGAGGAATATACATATATCAAGAACAATATAGGCTTGGTGCCCATAGGTCAGTGGTTAGGGCGCCGGCCACATACACCAGGGCTGATAGGTTCAAACCCAGCCCTGGCCTGCTAAACAATGACAACAACAACAAAAAAATATCCAGGCCTTGTGGGCAGGCCTGTAGTTCCTGCTACTAGGGGGGCTGAGGCAAGAGAATCGCTTAAGCCCAAGAGTTTGAGGGACACCATAGCACTCTACAGAGGGCAACATAGTGAGACTCTGTCTCAAAATAGAAAATAAATAAATAAAAAATAAAACCAGGAAGTCAACTTTAAATGGGACCACAGATATACTGAATTAAATTTGCCATGGGTCAGAGAGCATCGCTCAAGTGCAGGGTAGAGGGCATTGGTTTGCAGCATAGTGTGGCCTCAAAGTGACCTGCAGCCTGAAGTGTCTGGACTTTGGGTGACTAGTGAACTTGATTGTCCACAGTGGTGGCAGCTAAAGAAGGACAGCATCCCATTCAAAACCACCTCCACCTCTTATCAGTTAGGGGAGCCAATGAGGGGGTCACAGGCTTCACGACACCCAATCAGAAACAGCATCAAATGGGAAGAGAGAAAAACATTTTTTTTTTTTTGAGACTTGTAGCCCTTGGTAGAGTGCTATAGCGTCATAGCTCACAGCAACCTCAAACTCCTGGGCTCAAGTGATTCTCTTGCCTCAGCCACCCAAGTAGCTAGGACTACAGGCACGCGCCATAATGCCCAGCTATTTTTTTCGAGACAAG
Source organism: Nycticebus coucang (assembly GCF_027406575.1). Classification (NCBI taxonomy): domain Eukaryota; kingdom Metazoa; phylum Chordata; class Mammalia; order Primates; family Lorisidae; genus Nycticebus; species Nycticebus coucang. Next base: position 58,222,023 of record NC_069791.1, on the reverse strand, counting down.
GTCTCACTCTGGCTCAGGCTGGTCTTGAACCCGTGAGCTCAGGCAATCCACCCACCTCGACTTCCCAGAGTGCTAGAATTACAGGCGTGAGCCACTGTGCCCAGCCCTTAAAAAACGGTCTATTATGGGCGGCGCCTGTGGCTCAGTCAGTAAGGTGCCGGCCCCATATACTGAGGGTGGCTGGTTCAAACGCGGCCCCGGCTGAACTGCAACCAAAAAATAGCCGGCCGTTGTGGCGGGCGCCTGTAGTCCCAGCTACTTGGGAGGCTGAGGCAAGAGAATTACTTAAGCCCAAGAGTTGGAAGTTGCTCTGAGCTGTGGCATCACAACACCTACTGAGGGCAACATAGTGAGACTCTGTCAAAAAAAAAAAAGTATGAGTTCTGAAGGCAAATCGATCTGGTTTCCAATCTTGGTTTTGTTACAGGGTGACTGTGTAACTACAAGTTATTTAACCTTTCTGAGCTTTGGTTTATTTAATTTGTAAAAGAAAAAATAATACCTACTTGACAAAGAGGCTTTGAAGATTAAAATGAGCTATTGTGGGCTGGGTGCAGTTGCTCACCACTGTAATCCTAGCACTCTGGGATGCCAAGTCAGGAGGATCCCTTGAGCTCAGGAGCTACAGCTCCAGTAGTCCCAGCTACTTGGAAGGCTGATGCAAGAGAATCTATTTTTAGTAGAAATGGGCTGGTCTTGAAACTCCTGAGCTCCAGGAGGAGCTACACATGCAGACCTCCCATGAGTCTCTCTGAGAGCCCATTGTTAGGGCACAAGGACCATATGATATTTATTTATTTATTTATTTTTTTGGTAGAGACAGAGTCTCACTTTATGGCCCTCGGTAGAGTGCCGTGGCCTCACACAGCTCACAGCAACCTCCAACTCCTAGGCCTAAGCAATTCTCTTGCCTCAGCCTCCCAAGTAGCTGGGATTACAGGCACCTGCCACAACGCCCGGCTATTTTTTGGTTGTAGTTTGGCCGGGCCGGCTTTGAACCCGCCACCCTCGGCATATGGGGCCGGCACCCTACCGACTGAGCCACAGGCGCCGCCCATGATATTTATTCTTAAGGCTGTTCTAGGTCTCCCTCAAGACTATTGTACCTATTGTCAGGCTAGTGTCCTCTATAACCTTTTGCAGTTGGCACACTAAGTCCTGATTGGTATATTGGTAGAATGTTCCTTCCTTCCCAGGTGTGACTGATCACCTGGAACAGAATTCAGGTGGGTGGCACCAAGATGGAGGCCTGGAGGCCTACCCATGCCTTTCTTCTATGAAAAGCTGTTCCTACCTACCTACCTAATACTAGTCATTAGTAATACATCAGCACTGTGCTTATGCTATGCAGAGCCAGACCTAGAACTCTAGGTCTTCTTTATATAATGCTGATTTCTTAACTCTCAGCCAAAGTGATGGGAGCTTTTCACATTTCCAACCTAACAAGTGACATCTGAGTCTAAATTCTGACAGTGCTCTCATTAACAACTTTCTGTTACCAAAGAAGTAATAGTAAAGACCACCTCGGCTTGGCACCTTAGCTCAGTGCTTAGGGCGCTGGCCACAGGCACCAGGGCTGGTGGGTTCGAACCCAGTCAGGGCCTCCTAAAACAACAATAACAACAACAGCAAAAGGATAAAGACTACCTCCCCATCCTTAGCCCCCACCCTGCATTAGGCCCCAGTCTGCCTTCCCATTTGACACCCCATCATGGCCCTCAGGGACCCAGTGCTCCAGTTTTGATGTTCCTACTACTCGCTCACTGACATGGCTGGTGACAAGGGGCCAATCTGTGTGGGTTTTCCTGTTATCATGTCCCAACTTCCAATACTAGTCATAGGTTTCTGAGGAAAACCATACCACTCAGGAAATTCTTCTAAGCCTAACAAGTTATACAAGTATGAATAAGGCAACTGTCCTAAGCAGTCATGTGAGGCTACTATGGAATGGTGGAAAATGGGGGAAGACTGAGAGGAAACTCCTGGGCACACCCTCCCAAACTATTAACTTCCAAGTACAGCATGATGGCTGGTAAAGCAGATTTCAGTTTTGTTTTGTTTTGAGACAGAATCTCACTTTGTTACCGTTGGTAGAGTTTCGTGGCATCATAGCTCACAGCAACCTCAAACTCTTAGGCTCAAGTGATTCTCATGCCTCAGTCTCCCAAGTAGCTGGGACTACGGGTGCCTGCCACAACACCTGGCTATTTTTAGAGATGGGGGGGGTCTCCCTCTTGCTCAGGCTGGTCTTGAACTCCTGAGCTTAGGCAATCCACCCACCTTGGCCTCCCAGAGTGCTGGGATTACGGCTGAGTAGGCTGTGGGGAAGCATGGTGTGCCTCTCCAACACAAACTCTGCCTCTGGTTGGGCCACCAGGTTCCAGGACATTTATAAAACTCACCACCTACCTCTACTTATTGTTACTTTTTAATTTTTTAAAACTACCTCCAAATCTTGATGATCCATGTTTTGTTTTGTTTTGTTTTGTTTTTGCAGTTTTTGTCTGGGGCCGGGTGTGAACCTGACACCTCCAGTATATGGGGCCAGCACCCTACTCCTTTGAGCCACAGGCGCCACCCGATCCATGTTTTAATGAAATGAAAACTGTGCTTGAAGCTATGAAAAAAGCAAGAGGATAAAGTCAGGAACTGCTAAGGAAAAGTGGCTGAGATGATGTTATTATTGTTAAAATCTTACTGGGTCTAGGCTAAGCGCCCATAGCACAGTAGTTACAGTGCCAGCCACATACACCAAGGGTGGCAGGTTCGAACACAGCCTGAGCCAGCTAAACAACAATGACAACTGCAACAAAAAATAGCTGGGTGTTGTGGTGGGCGCCTGTAGTCCCAACTAGTTGGGAGGCTGAGGCAAGACAGTCACTTAAGCCCAAGAGTTGGAGGTTGTTGTGAGTTGTGACGCTACAGCACTCTACCAAGGGCAACATAGTGAGATGCTGGCTCAAAAAAAACTTAAACTGGGTCTAACCAAGTATGATGGCTCATATCTGTAATCCTAGCACTCTGGGAGGCTGAGGTGAGTGGATTGCTTGAGCTCTAGAGTTTGAAATCAGCCTGAGCAAGAGCAAACAAAATTTTCCTGGGTCTAATGGTGATTTATATCACTTTAGTAAAAAAAAAAATTGTACTTTAACATGGTACAGAGGGTCTTAATTCCATGAAATTAAAGAATAGGCAAAAGGGGTGGCACCTGTGGCTCAAAGGGGAAGGGCACCGGTCCCATATGCCGGAGGTGGCGGGTTCAAACCCAGCCCTAGCCAAAAACCACACACACACATACACAAATAAATAAATAAAATAAAATCTAAAAAAAAAAAAAAGAATAGCCAAAGTATGTTGAGTTGGGTGGCGCCTGTGGCTCAAAGGAGTAGGGTACCAGCCCCATATGCCGAAAGTGGTGGGTTCAAACCCAGCCCCGGCCAAAAAAAAAAGTGTTTTGGGTGATGCCTGTGGCTCAAAGGAGTAGGGCACTAGCCCCATATGCCAGAGGTGGCAGGTTCAAACCCAGCCCCGGCCATAAACTGCAAATAAATAAATAAATAAATGTTGAGTTTTGAAGAAACTGACAAACTGAATACCAAAGTGACTATACCAGTTTGCACTCCCACCAGCAATGAATGTGAGTTTCTGTTGCTTCACATCCTTGCCAACATTTGGTATTGTCAATGTTTTAATTTTGGCCAGAGTATGTTGTAGTGATGTGCATGTTGTCTCTTGCAAATATTTTCTTCCAGTATGTGGCTTGTCTTCTCATTCTTCTCTCTTCTGCAAATTTGAAAGGACTTTTTTTTTTTTTTTTTGGCTTAAACAACAGATTTATTTCTCACAGTTTAAGAGACTGGAAGTCCAAGTATCAAGGCACTGGCAGATTGGGTGAGGTCCTCCTTCCTAGTTCAAAGAATACTACATGTCTGGCAGTGCCTGTGGCTCAAGGAGTAGGGCGCCGGTCCCATATGCCGGAGGTGGCGGGTTCAAACCCAGCCCCGGCCAAAAATCACAAAAAAAAAAAAAAAAAGAATACTACACGTCTTCTTATGGTGGAGAGCAAAGCTAGCTTTCTAGGGGAAAGAACTGACATTTTTTTTTTCTTTTTTTTTTTGTAGAGACAGTTTCACTTTATGGCCCTCGGTAGAGTGCCGTGGCCTCACACAGCTCACAGCAACCTCCAACTCCTGGGCTTAAGCGATTCTCTTGCCTCAGCCTCCCGAGTCGCTGGGACTACAGGCGAAATATTTTAGAAACTGCAGGGCTCGTCCGGGATATGAACCCAAGAACTGACATTTTAACCATATTGAGTCTTCCTATCCATGAACAGGAATATCTCTCCAATTATTTAGTTTTTTGATTTCTTTCACCAGGGTTTTGTAGTTTATCTCATATATATCTCGAACATATTTTGCTAGATTTATATAGTATTCCATTTTTCAGAGTTGCTAGAGTAAATGGCAATGTGTTTTTTAATTTCAATTCCACTTGTTCATTGCATTGGTATACAGTATTGCCCCAGGAATCTGAACGCCCCAGAACTCAAACAACTTGGAATCTGAATGAAAAATTCAAGCAAATTTTGCCCAAAATCCAAACACTGCTTGGAATCCTAATGCAGCTTTGGAATCTAAATGTCTAGCACGTTGTTGGTGTGTTTTTGTATGTTTCTCCAGCACTCGGCCCACCACATGCTTTGTCATTCAGTTCGTTGTTAGAAGCTGTAGTGAAGGCATCTTGTCATCTTTGCTGCTGATTTTATGCCTGTTTTGTGTATTTTTAAAAATATAATAACAACTAAGTGTATTCACCATGGGTCCTAAAAAGTGTAGTGAGGAAAATAGGAGTTAAGAGGAAAGCTGTTAGAGCTACATTTAAGTTAAGAAAATCATATTGCTAAGCATTAAAGTGGTACACGTGTGGCTGATCTCACTACGTTCAGTATGTCTAAAATAAAGAAAAATAAAGAAGCTCTCAGAGCAATTGATGTTGCAAAAGGGGTTATATCACTGACTTCTAGGTGATTGAAAAGTATGGAAGAGATGGAAAAATTCTTAGTTTGGATTAATGAAAAACAGCTGGCTGGTGATGTGATTTCTGAGATGATAATCTGTGAGAAAGCCAAGGTCCTCCATAGTGAAAGGTATGCCTGATACTAGCTCAAAAGGAGGAGTCTAAAGCCAGTAGGGTATGGTTAGAGAACTTTAAGAAAAGGACTGCGATCCATAGCAGAGAGGCTGCCAGTTCTAATTCCGAAGCAGCAGAGAAGTTTATAAAGGAGTTTAAGGAATTTATGAACAGTGAGGGGCATGTTTCTTTTTTTTTGAAACAGTCTCAAGCTGTCATCCTGGGTAGAGTGCCGTACCATCATAGCTCACAGCAACCTCAAACTCTTGGGCCCCAGCGATTCTCTTCCCTCAGCCTCCCAAGTAGCTGGGACTACAGGCACCCACCACAATACCCAGCTATTCTTTGGCCCAGGCTGGATTCAACCCTGCCAGCTCTGGTATATGTGGCTGGCACCCTAGCCACCTGAACTACAGGCACTGAGCCCAGGGGCATGGTTCGAACCAAATCCAGTGTATTTATTGTTAAAATCATTTTGAAAATTTGAGTTTGTGGGACCCAGAAAAAGATTAATCCAGTTTCTGTTATTCTTTTTTTTTTTTTTTTTTTTTTGCAGTTTTTGGCCGGGGCTGGGTTTGAACCCGCCACTTCCGGTATACAGGGCTAGCGCCCTACTCCTTTGAGCCACAGGCGCCACCTGGGTTTCTGTTATTCTAAAGGGGAAAATTTGTATTGGCACTTGAATGATTTGGAACACCAATGGGGTTCTAGATGGGAGTAAGTTCAGATTACAAGGTATCACTCTACATGAGATCAGTTGTCTTCTGTATCCTGCAACCTTGCTATACTCACTTATTCTAGTTTTCTTGTCAATTCTTTCAGATTTTCTACGTACATTATCACATCATCTATTATTTCTTTCTTCCAAACCTGTAGACATTTCCTTTTCTTGTCTTCCAGTACAATGTTGAAAAAGAGTGATAAAAAGGGACTTTCTTGCCTTCTTCCTGATCTTAGGGGAAAAGCAAGTTTCTCACCATTAAGTATAATATAATAGTATTAGCTGGGTTTTTGTAGATTTTTTTTTTTTTTTTGAGACAGTCTCATTCTGTTACCCAAGCTAGAATACCATGCATCAGCCTAGCTCACAGCAAGCTCAAACTACTGAGTTGAAGTGATCCTCCTGTCTCAGCTTCCTTAGTAGCTGGGACTACAGGCACCCACCACCACACCCCTACTAATTTTTCTATTTTTAGTAGAGCAGAGTCTCACTCCTGCTCAAGCTGGTCTTGAACTCCTGAGCTCAAGCAATCCTCCCACTTTGGCCTCCCAGAGTGCTAGGATTATAGACATGAGCCATCACACCTGGCTGTTTGTTGATATTCTTTATCAAGTTTTTGTTAATATTCTTTATCAAGTTAAGTAAGTTCCCCTCTATACCTATTTAACTGAGATTTCCTTATCATGAATAGAAGTTGAATTTTGTCAAATGCCTTTTCTGCATCTATTTATAAGATCATGTAACTTTTCTTCTTTCGCCTATAGATGTGATTGATTACATTAATTGATTTTCAAATGTCTAGCTAGCCTTGTATACCTAGAAAAAAAAGACATAATGTATTATTTTCTTTATGCATTGTTGGAATCAATTTGCTAAATTTTTTTTAGGATTTCTGCACCTATATTCATGAGAGATACTGATCTGTAGTCTTCTTGCAATGTCTTTGTCTGGTTTTGGTTATTAGGGTAATACTGACCTCAGAATGAGTTAAGAAGTGTTCCCTCTACTTTTATTTTCTGGAAGACATTGTAGAGAGCTGGTATAATTTCTTCCTTAAATGTATGGTAGGATTCATCTGTGAACCCATCTGGGCCTTGTGCTGTGTTTTAAAAGATTATTAATTATTGATTTGATTTCCTAAATAGATATAAGACTTCAGATTTTCTGTCCCTTCTTGTGTGAGTTTTGGCAGATGGTGTCACTCAAAGAATTGGTCTGTTTCACCTAGGTTATCAAATTTGGGGGCATAGAATTGTTTATAATGTTCTTCTATTATCTTTTTAATATCCATGAAATCTGTAGTAGCTCTTAATTGCGATATTAATATTTTCTCTCCCTCTTTTTTTTTGTTTGTTTTTTCTTAGCATGACTTAGCAGTGGTTCTCAATCTTCCTAATGCCTTAATGTATTTTCATTGTTACAAAGGGGTCACGACCCACAGGATGAGAACCGCTGACTTAGAGGCTTATCAATTGTATTCATCTTTCTAGCTTCTGATTTTGTTGATTTTCTATATTAATTTCCTATTTTCAATTTCATTGATTTCTTTTCTAATTTTCATTATTTCTTTTCTTCTGCTCTTAAAATTTAATTCACTAGTCTTTTTTCATAGTTTCTTAAGGGGAAGTTCGGGTTATTGATGTTAGATCTTTCTTCTTCACTAATACACACATTCAGTGCTATAAATTTCCCTCTAAACACTGCTATCACCGTATCCCACATATTTTTGATAGTTATATTTAGTTCAAAATATTTATGTTGAGATTTCTTCTTGACCCATGTGTTATTTGAAAGTGTGTTGTTTAATCTCACATTTGAGGATTTTCCAATCATCTTTCTGTTATTGATTTCTAGTTTAATTGTATTGTGGTCCAAAGGCAGACATTGCATGATATTATTCCTTTAAATTTGTTCAGGTGTGTTATGACCCACAGTGTGGTCTATCGTGGTAAATGTTTGTTACGTGTGAGTTTGAGAAGAATGTGAGATCTGCTGTGGTTGAAGTAGTCTATATGTGTTAATTATATCCAGTTGATTGATGGTGGTGCTGGAGCTCAATTATGTCTTTACTAATTTTCTGCCCACCGGTAATGTCCATTTCTGAAAAAGGAGTGTTGAAGTCTTAAACTTTAACAGTAGATTCATCTACTTATTTCTCCTTGCAGTTCTTTCAGATTTTGCCTCACAGTTTGACACTCCATTGATTGGTGCGTTTATGTTAAGGATTATTACATCTTCTTAGATTGATCTCTATCATTATGTAATGCCCTTCTTTATCCCTGATAAGTTTTCTTGCTTTGCAGTCTGCTCTATCTAAAATTAATATATCAGCTCAGCACCTGTAGCTCAAGCGGCTAAGGCGCCAGCCACATACACCAGAGCCGGCGGGTTGGAATCCAGCCGGGGCCTGCCAAACAACAATGACAACTATAACCAAAAAATAGCCAGGTGTTGTGGTGGGCACTGGTAGTCCCAGTGACTTGGGAGGCAGAGGCAGGAGAATCGTTTGAGCCCAGGAGTTGGAGGTTGCTGTGAGCTGTGAAGCCATGGCACTCTACTCAGAGTGACAGCTTGAGGCTCTGTCTCAAAAAAAAGATAAAAATAAAATTAATATATCTACTGTTGCTTTTTTTTTTTTTTATTTAGAGACAGAGTCTTACTTTATCGCCCTTGGTAGAGTGCCGTGGCATCACAGCTCACAGCAACCTCCAACTCCTGGGCTTATGCGATTCTATTGCCTCAGCCTCCCCAGGAGCTGGGACTACAGGGGCCTACCATAACGACCGGCTATATTTTTGTTGCAGTTTGGCCGGGGTTGGGTTCGAACCCGCCACCCTCAGTATATGGGGCCAGCGCCCTACCCACTGCGCCACAGGCGCCACCCCTCTACTTTTATTTTTTTTTTGTAGAGACAGAGTCTCACTTTATGGCCCTCGGTAGAGTGCTGTGGCCTCACACAGCTCACAGCAACCTCCAACTCCTGGGCTTAAGCGATTCTCTTGCCTCAGCCTCCCAAGTAGCTGGGACTACAGGCGCCCGCCACAATGCCTGGCTATTTTTTGGTTGCAGTTGGGCCGGGGCCGGGTTTGAACCCGTCACCCTCGGTATATGGGGCCGGCGCCTTACCGACTGAGCCACAGGTGCCACCCTACTTTCTTTTTATTAGTGTTAGCATGGTATATTTTTCTCCATCCCTGTACATTTAGTCTACATGTGTCTTTATATTTAAAGTGGATTTCTTTTTTTTTTTTTTGTGGTTTTTTGGCCAGGGCTGGGTTTGAACCCGCCACCTCCTGCATATGGGACCGGCGCCCTACTCCTTGAGCCACAGGCACCGCCCTAAAGTGGATTTCTTATAGAGAACATATAATTGGGTTTTGATTTTGGATCTACTCTGACAATCTCTGTCTTTTAATTGGTTTATTTAGATTATTCACATTTAAAATGATTGGTAATAGTATTCAGTTAATATCTACCATATATGTTATTGTTTTCCACTCTTTTCCTGCTTTTTGCAGTTTTAATTGATCATTTAAATGATTCTATTCTCTCCCCTGTTAATATATAAGTTGTTACTTCTTTTTTTCACTTTTAGTAGCACCATAGAGTTTGCAGTATACACAATATACATTTCAACTAATCCACTTCCACTTTCTTTTTTTTTTTTTTTGGTAGAGACAGAGTCTCACTTTATTGCCCTCGGTAGAGTGCCGTGGCCTCACACAGCTCACAGCAACTTCCAACTCCTGGGCTCAAGTGATTCTCCTGCCTCTGCTTCCCAAGTCACTGGGACTACCAGTGCCCGCCACAACACCCGGCTATTTTTTAATTGCAGTTCAGCCGAGGCCGGGCTTGAACCTGCCACCCTCGGTATATGGGGCCGGCGCCTTTCCAACTGAGCCACAGGTGCCGCCCCACTTCCACTTTCAAACATTATACCATTTCACAGATAACCCAAATACCTTTTAATATTCTTAATCCCTCCCCCCATCCCTTTTTATCATTGCTGTCATTCATTTCACATATACGTAGGCAGCATACATAAGCATTACGCATATAAAATTGCATACATTGTTTTTTTTTTACATTTTATTTCTTAGAGACGGGGTCTCACTCTGTTGCCCAAGTGGGAGTGCAGTGGCATCATCATAGCTCATTGCAACCTCAAGCAATCATCCTGCATCAGCCTCCCAAACATCTGGGACTACAGGTGCACCACACCATGCCCAGCTAATTTTTCTATTCCTTTTTTCTTGTTTGTTTGTTTTGTAGAGGTGGAATCTCTCTATTGCCTCGGCTGGTCTCAACTCCTGGCCTAAAGTAATCCTCCTACCTCAGCCTCTCACAGTGCTGGGCAGGCATAAGCCACCATACCTGACCTATTGTTACTATTTTGAACAAACTGTTATCAGTTAGATCAATGAAGAAGAAAAACAAGTTTTTATTTTACCTTCACTTATTCATTTTTCCTTCTTTATGCAGATCCAAGTTACTGACTAAATTTTCCTTCTCTCTAAAGAACTACTTTTAATATTTCTTGCAAAGGAAGTCTACTTGTAAAAATTCTCTCAATTTTTTCTCTCAACAGTTAAATATTTCACTCCTCTCTTTTCTCTCTTTTTTTTTTTTGTAGAGACAGAGTTTCACTTTATGGCCCTGGATACAGTGCCATGGCATCACACAGCTCACAGAAACCTCCAACTCCTGGGCTTAAGCAATTCTCTTGCCTCAGCCTACCAAGCAGCTGGGACTACAGGCGCCGCCACAACGCCCAGCTATTTTTTTGTTGCAGTTCGGCCAGGGTTGGGTTTGAACCTGCCACCCTCGGTATATGGGGCCGGAGCCTTACCGACTGAGCCACAGGGGCTGCCCTTTTCTCTCTCTTTTTTGAGACAGAGTCTCACTCTGTTGCTCCAGGCTAGAGTGCCATGGTGTCAACCTAGCTCACAACCTCAGACTCCAGGGTTGAAGCAATCCTCCTCCCTCAGTCTCCTGAGTAGCTGGGACTACAGGCGTGAGCCAGTGCACTTGGCCTCCACTCTCTTCTGGCTTGCATGGTTTCCATGTTTCTGAGAAGTCGGACATGATTCTTTTTTTTGTTTCTTTTTGACGGAGCCTCAAGCTGTTGCCCTGGGTAGAGTGCCATGGCATCATAGTTCACAGCAACCTCAAACTCCTGGGCTCAAGCGAGTCTCCTGTCTCCGCTTCCCAAGTAGCTGGGACTACAGGCGCCCACTACAATGACTGGCTATTTTTTGGTTGCAGCCATCATTGCTGTTTGGCGGGCCCAGGCTGGATTCCAACCCGCCAGCTCAGGTGTACATGGCTGGTGCCTTAGCTGCTTGAGCCACAAGCGCCAAGCCTTTTTTTTTTTTTTTTTTTAATAGCAACAGGGTCTTGCTCTGTTGCCCAGGCTGAAGTTCAAGTGATTCCCACACCCCACACCTTAATAGGGGGGACAGAGTCTCACTTTGTTACCCAGGCCAGAGTGCTGTGGTGTCAGCCTAGCTCACAGCAACCTAACTCCTGGGTTCAAGTGACCCTCCTGCCTCAGCCTCCCAAGTAGCTGGGACTATAGGCACCTGCCACAACACCTGGCTAAATTTTCTATTTTTAGTAGACTGGGTCTCGCTCTTGCTGAAGCAGATCTCGAACTCCTGAGCTGAAGTCAGAAGCCTGAAGCGGTCCTTCCACTTGACCTCCTGGAATGCTAGGATTATGAATATGAACCACCACCATACCCAATTTTTAAAATTTTTTTGTAGAGATGAAGTCTGACCATGTTGCTCAGGCTGATCTGGAACTTCTAGCCTCAAACAATCCTCCTGCCTCAGCCTGAGTAGCTGGAACTACAGGCACACCCCACAATGCCTGGCTACTTTTTTTTATTTTTAGTAGAGACAAGGTCTCACTCTTACTCAGGCTTCTCTTGAACTCTTGAGCTAAATCGATTCTCTTGGTATTTACTGTAAGGACCCAGTGGAGCTCTTGGATTATAGGCCTAAGCCACCCTGCCTTGCCCCATTTTTTTTCCTGTTTTTCTTTAGTTTGAATATGATCTGCCTAGGTGTAGTGATTTGGGTTTTGTTTTTTGTCTTGGGTTTTTCTGAGGTATTTATCCTGCTTGATGTTTTCTGAGGTTCCTGGATGGTTGGCCTGGTGTTTGACATTAATTTGAGGACAAATGTCAGTCATGCTGTTTCAAATATTGCTTCTGTTCCTTTCTTTTTCTCCTGGTATTCCATTATACATATTTATATCTTTTGTAGTTGTACCAAGGTTCTTAGATATTTGTCCTGCTTTTTTTGTCTTTTTTCTCCTTTCTTTTCAGTTTTGAAAAGTTGGGGGGGGGAGTTTGGGCTGTTAGTTTGTTTTTGAGACAGTGTCTCACTCTGTCACCCTGAGTAGAGTGCTGTGGCATCATAGCTCACAGCAACCTCAAACTCTTGGTCTCAAATGATCCTCTTGCTTCAGCCTCCTGAGTAGCTGGGACTACAGGCGCTCGCCATAATACACAGCTAGGTTTTTTGTTTATTTGTTTTGTTTTGTTTTTTTAGTTTTTTAGTAGACAGGGTCTTGCTCTTGTTCAGGCTACTCTCCAACTCCTGAGCTCCGGAGATCCACCTGCTTCAGCCAGAGCTAGGATTACAGGCATGAGTCACTCTACGCCTGGACTGTTTTGTAAGTTTCATTGTCATATCCTCAAGGTCAGAGGTTCTTTCCTTAGCTTTATCCCATCTACTAAAGAGTCCATCAAACTCTTTTTTCATTTCTGTTACAGGGTTTTTGATTTCTAGTGTTTCTTTCTTAGAATTCCCTTCTCTTTGCTTAAGTTATCTTTCTTGCATACTGTCTAGTTTTTCCATTAAAAGCTTTTCCTGACCTGATAATTCTAAACTTCCTTTCATATCTGACTCTGGTTCTGATATCTGTTTTCTTTCTTTTTTTTTTTTTTGGTAGAGACAGAGTCTCACCTTATGGCCCTCGGTAGAGTGCCGTGGCATCACACAGCTCACAGCAACCTCCAACTCCTGGGCTTAAGCGATTCTCTTGCCTCAGCCTCCCAAGTAGCTGGGACTACAGGCGCCCACCACAACTCCCAGCTATTTTTTTTTTTTTTTGGTTGCAGTTCAGCCAGGGCCAGATTTGAACCTGCCACCCTCGGTATATGGGGTCAGCGCCTTACCGACTGAGTCACAGGCGCCGCCCTGTTTGTTTTCAAACTGTGTTTTCACCCTTTTAGTATGCCTTGTGATTTTTTGTGGAAAGGTAGACATGATGTACTGTGTAAACGGAATTGTGAAGCAGGCCATCAGTGAAGTGGTGGTGAGGTGTGTGAGGAGCAGATGCATTCTGTATCCTATTTAGATCTCAGTCTTTTAAGGTGCCTCCTGACTGAGCGCCACCAGACTCCTCAGTACTCCCCACTTTAGGTGGGACAGGATGACTGGAGCAGGCTGTTGGAGTTGACTGTTTCCCTTCCCCCCAGGTAGGTCAGGCTTTTGTAAAATGGTTTCTTCTGAGGGCAGGCCTCTTTAAGGATAGAATGCTCTGGTGTACTTCAAAATGTTCATTTCCCCCTGCTCCCGTGAGAAGCACAGGGGATTTTTCTCTGACAGTCACTGTAAGGACCTGGTGGAGCTCCTAGAGGTAAACCTCCAAAAGCAGGGGGCAAGGGCTGGCTCCTCAAGCTGTTGCCTTGGGTAGAGTGCCATGGCATCATAGCTCACAGCAACCTTCAACTCCTGGGCTCAAGCGATTCTCCTGCCTCTGCCTCCCAAGTAGCTGGGAGTACAGGTGCTGCCACAACACCCTGCTTTTTTTTGGTTGCAGCCATCATTGTTGTTTGGCGGGCCTGGGCTGGATTCGAACTCACCAGCTCAGGTGTATATGGCTGGTGCCTTAGCCGCCTGAGCCACAGGCGCCGAGCACCCCCTTGGAATTTTAACCCTGAGACTTCTCCACACTGAGCCTCCAGCAATTTGTCAATTATAGTTTAGGTTTTCCAATCCAGACACTGTTTTCTACAGAGGTATCTGCTTAGATAAGTTGTGATTCTATTTGCCTGTCTCTCCAATTTTGGGGACAGCAATTTTCCCTGTGAATTTCCTTCTCTGAGGGATCTAAGACTTGTTGATTTCCCAGTTTGTTCAGCTTTTTACTTATTGAGATAAAGTGACAGAGCTTCTGAGCTCTTTATATGCTAGACTAGGAGTTGTTTGGTTTTAAAATCAACTTTTTTTAATTTTTAAATTTTCGAGACAGGGTCTCACTCTGTTGCGCAGGGTAGAGTGCAGTGGCATGACCATAGCTCACTGCAGCTTCTAACTCCTGGGCTCAAGTGATTCTCCTGCCTTAGCCTCCCAGAATGTAAACCACTGAGCCTAAAATAAACTTTTAAACTATAATTTATGTGCAACAAAATGTATCCACTTTACATGAACAGTGCGTGTAGACAAATACACATGCTCCTATCGCCTCAGTTGATTTTTAAGCTTCGTGGGTGATCTTGTTTGCAGCCAGGGTTCTGTCATTCTTAGTTGCCAGCTGAGTCCTGGGGACTACCAGTTCTGGGGTCATTCACTTATTTCTGGGCCTTGGTTTCTCCACACCTCTTGTTCCTAGTGGAACATCTGTAAATGACACCCTACCACAGGGTTCCAGTGTGCTGATTCCTGAAGTCATGGAATAAGGCGCTAAGTGAAGACAATGTATTTAAATAGGTTACACATCTATTGCCTCTGTTCCCATTTCCCTCCCCTTCTCTCAACTCTTGCTGCCCAGGGGCTGTAAGCACACCTTGCCTCTCAGTGCCCACCCTAGCTGGGGAACACAACAGCGTCCTCTCACATCAGGCCCCTGGCATCTCCTTCCTTCTTCCCTCTGTCTTCAGCCTCCCTCCCCTCCATCTAAGTCCAGTGCATCACTTAAATCCTAGTTCAAATCCCATACCTAACACAAAGCCTTAATCCTGTATGCTAGATTTCATTTCTTGTGAGGATGGTTTCTCTTTTTTTTGAGACAGAGTCTCCCTATGTCGCCCTCCATAGAGTGCTCTATCGTCACAGCTCACAGCAACCTCAAACTTTTGGGCTTAAGCAATTCTCTTGCTTCAGTCTCCCAAGTAGCTGGGACTACAGGCACCCACTACAACACCCAGCTATTTTTGGGGGGGTAGGGGGCGGGGCACTATAGTTGTCCTTGTTGTTTGGCAGGCCCCGGGCTAGGTTCGAACTCACCAGGTCCAGTGTATGTGGCTGGCGCGCTATCCGCTGAACTATAAGCGCTGAGACTGTGAGGATGGTTTCTGAGTTCTGGGGAAAACATGTCAAGGGATGCATGTTTGATGTGTGTATCTTGTCTGTGCAAGAACACCATAGAAGAGAGCTCACACTTTGTATTTCCTGCCGCCCACAAACACTACGTGCTTAAATTTGTATTGGCTGGACCTGAGTGCACAGGATGTGTCCCACTAAAAAGTCTGGGCTGTTCATTACTGGGAGCAATTTTGTATCTTCCATCTCTAAACAGGTTTTTCATTTTCTCCTCTTTCCTCTCTACCTCATCGTTTCCTTTCTTTTCCCATTTTCTAAATTCCCTGGCCTAATCCTTGGACCAGTGTGGGGCCAGGGGCATTGTGGTCATTGCCCAGTGATTTATTACCTCATCTCTCCATCACTCTTCATTTCTTGGCTCCTCATGTCTGGAGAGAAAATGTACACCTGGTTCTCTACCGTGGCTGCCCATCAGAGTCACCTGGAGGCTGATGCTTAGTTTTCCCTCTTCTCAAAGCTAATTGGTTTCCTTGAGGTATTGGCATGAATAATTCTTAAAGCCAGAGTCCTTAAAACTCCTCAGCTACTCAAATGTGCTGCCAGCCTGAAAACCACTGGGAAAGATCAGGATTTCAAAGCCTCAGCCTTCCTAGCTGAGGGTGATGGCCCAGAGATAACCGTGGAACCTGGCATGTGCCAACAGAATGCCTAGGGGTGGAGTAAGGACAGGTGCTTCATATCTCTAACATCTCAGCCCCAGAATGACCATCTCTGACAAACTAAAGTCAGCACCCTGGGGAAGGTAGAGAGGCGGGGAGATTTATTAATAGAGGATGCTAAGAGCAAGGAGGCAAAGTGTCCGTGAAATAGGAATCACGTGCTCTTACAGCGTTGAAAGAAGATGAGAAGAGGTAATACAGGAAAAGTAGCTGCTACAGGATTAGTGCTCAATCAATGTCAGCTTTTATGCAGATACAGTGCTTTTATATTCAAATTATTTGCACAGAAGAAATAGCAAGTAGAATTAATTCCATTTTATACACTGGGAGACAGAAGTTTAGACAGATGAAGTAATTTTCCTGCCTTTCCACACCATCCCCACCCCTAACCCAACAGTCCAGTTCACTGTGCAAGTCAACCTGCTCCCATCTGGGCAGGGCAATGGCTAGAGTACCCTCTCTGAACTTCAGTTTTCTCACCTATAAAATGGAAAGAATAGTATTTCCATTGTGAGGATCAAATGAGATCACAGGTGCCAAGTGGCTGAGCTATTATTGTGTATCTCTGTGTAGCCCTTGTCACTCTGCTAACTGAGCTACTTGTTTTTCTCCTCCTTACCTAACCCCCCAGGGTACTTCTCCTTAGTTTGTAAACTCCCTCCATTTTTCAATTAATTACTATTTAAAGGTAACATAGCCAAAGGAAGATATAGGATGGTTTAAAGAATAACATGTGTGGTGGCTCATGCCTGTAATCCCAGCACTCTGGGAGGCTGAGGCAGGTGGATTGTCTGAGGTCACAGGTTCGAGACCACCCTAAACCAGAGCGAGACCCCACCTCTATAAATAGCTGGGCACTGTGGTGGGTGCCTGTAGTCCCAGCTACTTGGGAGGCCGAAGCAAGTGAATCACTTGACCCCAAGAGTTTGAGGTTGCGTGAGCTATGACACCATAGCACTCTACTGAGGGCTACAAAGTGAGACTTTGTCCCAAAAAAAAAAAAACGTGTACACTCAAAAAGTAGACATGATCAATTCCTTTTAAGCCCTTTTTATCTCTCTGCAATCATACATCCCAATTTCTCTCCCCAGAAATAACCACCTTCCTGAACTTAGTTTCCTTGATTTTCTTTTTACCGAATATAGATGAATCCCAGCAGCTACTTTTCATTTTTTCATCTTCATCAATGTCCCCAGAATAATGAAATTTATAGGAACTCAATATAGGTTGGATAAATGAAGGAATAGTTGTTCCAGCAGAACTAGAACCAGAACTGGAATTTTTTTAATTTTTTTTGAGCTGTCGCCCTGGGTAGAGTGCCCTGGCATCACAGCTCACAGCAACCTCCAACTCCTGGGCTCAAGCGATTCTCCTGCCTCCACCTCCCAAGTAGCTGGGACTACAGGCATCCGCCACAACGTCTGGCTATTTTTTGGTTGCAGCCATATTGTTGTTTGGTAGGCCCCGGCTAGATTGGAACCTGCCAGCTCAGGTGTATGTGGCTGGTGCCTTAGCTGCTTGAGCCACAGGCGCCAAGCCCAGAACTGGGATTTTGACTTCTTAGCTTTTTAACCTTGAACAAGATACTTTGGGCCTCAGTTTCCTCATCTGGAAAAGAGAGCATATGAGTAGATTCAAAGCTCCCCAGGTTGTTTTCCAGCACAAGTCTAGGATTAACCTAGGAGATGTTTCCTGGAGATGGAGCTTGGCGTTCATCAATGACTGTAGCAAGCTGCTGCAGAGCGATTTCAGAGCTACCCAGCTAGTCTGCTGTGGCCCACTGGTGGCTTCAAACAGGTAACAGACACACCAAAGCATCAACCCTGTGAGCCCCAAGGGCAGCAGAACCTGAATATTGGCTGCATCTAGCCACAAATACCTTTACCTCTTTATACCCATGTGTGAAATAAATATTGTCTTTTCTTGTCATTTTCTGTGTCAACAGGAAAGAGGTTGAGAAGCCCTAAACTAGATATTAGCTGAGTATTGGGTTCAGCCTGTAAATGTGGGGCAGGCTGGAAATGCTCTCTTCCCCCTGTTTGTCCATATCACAGGCCCACTGGCCACCACCTGGGGTACCATATCAGGTGAGCTACAAAGCCACCTGGAGAGAGGACGTGGAGGATAGAGTCATTTTAATGCAAGGAGAAAGGAAGCCTTGGGGAAAGTAGATGCCTCCAGGCCTCCCCTCTGTGCAGCTGAGGCAGAGGCAGGAATGTGCCCCCAACCGTGGCCCTGCAAAGGCTCCCTGCATGGAGACTGAGGGCTCCCCATAGCCGTCCCAGCCAAGCTGCCTGGGCCCAGCCACAGCTGTTGGCAGGGAGTCTCCAGGTCTAAAATTAGCCTCCAGCTCTCCACCCAGGCAGCTCTACCACGCACGCATGCTGGCAGATGGGGTCCTGCGGTGAGGTAATGACTGGGGCCTGTCTGCCCTGCCTCAGGACAGCACAAACCAAAGTCCAGCTTTCCCATCGTGGCTAGCCTCTGCTGGGCAACACAGAAGCCAGGAGAAGCCAAAGCGTCTCGGTTTGAGGAGCTGGACTTTTGCTTTGCTTCTGCTTTTCCTCCACGTCTGCACCCCTGGGGTACATTTTGTCCTTTCCTTAACACAGGCACACCAAGGAAAGGAAAATACACTAGTAAAAGGACTTAAGATGTGCCAGGTTTTCAACTGGCCACCACAACCTTGTGAGGTCCAGATCGTTATTCCCATTACACAGAACGCCATGGGGATGCTCATTGAATTAGCTGGCAGGCACCCTGGGAGGGGGAATCCAATACCACCCTCCTTCTTTAGGAGAGGAGGTCTGCTTCCTGGAGAGGTACCTTCAGCAAGAGCCCCCTCCCCAAGGCAGAGTCATGACTCACTGACTCCCACCTCTCCTTCCCTCAGACTCTGACAGTCTGGTCAGGAGGCCTGTGGCAGGAACTGCCAAAATAAGCAGCCAATTCCACTGGCCATCCCTGGGCAGAAGTCCCTCCCACCCCCGCTAAGCACACAGCGGTGTTTATGTGATGGCTGCCCAGCAGGCAAGGAAGGGTGGGGGTGAGGCTGGGTGAAGCTGGCCTCCTCTAGCTCGGAAGTGTAGATGAGGAGGCTGAGAAAGATGACTGTGGTCACCAAGACCTGGGGAGTGTCCCCAAATCAGAGCCTTTCCAGCCAGAAGCACCCCAGAAAGGCCTCTCTATGATACTTACCTATAGCTCACCCAACCTCAGCCCCTCCCTCCCAGCCCTCACCTAGGGGCCTACCCTTTCATTGAAGGTGAGTTGGGGAGAGAGTGTGAGAAGGGGACACGGAGGACAGGCCTGTGTCAGGAGAGGGGCCGGCTGGCCCACCCAGTCCTATGGGAGTGAGAAGGCAGGTCGCACAGCTATGCAGACCCCGGTGTCTTCTTGGAGACTCACTCCTACTTCCAACTCAGAATCCTCAGTTCTGAGGCAAATACCATTTTCTTTGGGACCAATGTCAGAATCAGGAGACCTCCAGAAGCATATAGTCAAGCCTCCTGCATTTACAAAAAAAGAAAGCTGGCTTGTTGCCCATAGCTCAGTGGTTAGGGCGCCAGCCACATACACAGAGGCTGGTGCGTTCGAACCTGGCCCTGACCTGCTAAACAACAATGACAACTGCAACAAAAAAATAGCCGGGTGTTGTGGCACGCGCCTGTAGCATTGAGAGGCTGAGGCAAGAGAATCACTTAAGACCGAGTCTGAAGTTGCTATGAGCTGTGACGCCACAGCACTCTACCAAGGGTGACATAGTGAGACTGTCTCAAACAAACAAATAAACAAACAAAAAAGAAAGCTGAGGCCCAGAGGGCAGAATTGACTTGCTTAAAGTCCTGGAGCCAATTCACATCAGCACCCAGACTGGAACCCACATCCCCTCTCAGCCCAAGGTTCTTATCCCTAACCATGTGCTTAAAAAAGATTTATGCTTGCCCCCTGTCCCCACAAAATGGTCAGTTCTAAATATAAGTCCCCATCTTGGTTGCTGCTTGTAACAAAGTCCAGGATCCATTGCACTTATATGTGGTAAAAACTGGAGCGACTGGAGACGAATTACCCAACCACTGAGGGCCTCAGTGTGAACATGCCAGTGACCCTGTGTTCTCTTCCAGCCCAGATACTCAGTGATTCTGTAACGTGGCTTCCACCCTCCTCATCCGGCTATGGCAGATCTCAACTGATCACACAAGGCATGGTGACTCTCCCTGCTCCTTGGCTGCTTCTCACCTCTCATCCTCTGGACTTCCCATCTGCCCTTGACAGAGTTGCTCACTTTCCCCCTTATCAAGATCCCATAGAGTAGGGGATCCCCTGCCCCTTCACTTCCCTAACCAGTTCCCTTCATCTCCCTAATGGGCTACTTGTAGGCAGATGGAGGTCCCACCAGGGGGACCTTCTTTTACTGCTGATGACCAGATGCAAAGCCCCTCTGCCCCTACCCAGCTTTGGCAGTGCAAGGAACATCAGCTTACTGGTTTAGAATAGGGCTCTGGGCAGGGTGGTATAGTGACATCATCAAAGCCATAGACTCAGCAAGAGTAAAGCAACTCCAGAGAAAGTCTAGAATATATCCCGTGGCCCACTGAGCCTTTGAACCACCCTATATCCCTTGCCTGAGAATCAGAACACTTCTGCAAGACTTCCTCCGCTTCAGCAACCTGATGGGTAGACTTAATAGGTTTGGTCCTGCCAGCTCCCTCTTGTCTCAGTTTCTCCTCTGTATAAAGAAGGCTGTATTTTTGCCTTCCCAGTGAACCCTAGGATTCATCATGGTAGAGGGGTGTCATTTCCCACCTCACTGCTCTTACAACACCTTCCCAGGTGGGTAGACTAGGACCCAACTTCCTTCAGGAAGAAAAGAGGTAACAACCTCTGATCCTAAATGTGACTGCAGCAATGTGTTCCCAGGAAGAGGTTCCTATGGGAAAACAAGGTATCATTGTTCTCCACCACCCTCCACTCCTTCCCTCACATGACTGGTTTACAAAAACCCTGCCAAATGGAGAAAGTGTTCACTACCCTGGAACTTTCCAAACCTTCTTAGAGATGTAAAGGATCAGAAAAACAGAAAAATGCCAAAAGTTGCTAAAATAAACAACTTCAGTGCTCTATTTCTAAATATACCATGTATAATCATTTCAAGCAAACCTAGTTATGTTTATCTTGCTAAACTAACCGAAACAATTACCTTAGACTTGTTAAGGGTGTTAAAAATATTTCATAATTGTTTCCATAAAATATCACAATATTTTTCCATTTCTTGGAAATTTGAACCTCCCTATTCTTTTTTGTATCAACAAGTACCTTGGGCAACCTATCCCCATTTCTTTTTCCCAAAGTGGTATATGCCAACTTCCAGTGTGACAGTCCTTACGGCGATGTTTCCCCATAACAGACACATGGCATTTCCTAAGTAACATATTAAAGCTTCACACTGTAGAATGTTCCTTATACAAACATTTTTCCAATTTTCATGCATCACAGCAAAGCTGAATTCTTATTCAACATGCTAAATCAAGCTTGAATATTATTTTTTCACCTCTCTGTAATCTTCCAAACGTGTCCTGAACCCACTTGTTGCTATCTCCCTGGAATTTTTCTTTGATTTGTCACCCATTTTATCTTTTACCCCCACACAAAATTGCTAGTGATGAACTTACTTCCATTTGCTAACTAGGACTAGAATTATGAAAATGCCAATCCTTATCATCTTGTATCTTTCTACATAGAGAAAAGAACAAAGGAAAGAAAGCATGTTTTAAATATGGTATGCATCTTTCTACCAAAGGGCTCCACGATTCATCTGTTCCAGGATTCTTCTGATTTTAAATAAACTTCCATTCATTATTTCCCATCCATCCCCAATTCAGGAAGGTGAAATAGAAAATCATGACTCACTCTACACTGGAATGAGCTCTGTTCTCAGGATGGGAACATGGAACAAAGGGGCCTGTTGGATGAGAAATGTCAAGTCTTGACCCGCCCCTTGCAATGCGAGAATTCAACTTTAGCAAGAACTTCTTTGTAGGTTCCTCTCAACCACTGGTGTCCATGTAAGGTATCAGTGGGTTTTCTGAAGTTCCCACTGAAACTTCAGAAAACCCACAGAGCACCCCAACAGCAACTGAGGCGGGAACATGACCCCCCCCCAACTAAGTGGCAGTGATTTCAGCTAGTTCACTGGTTAAAAAAGGTAAATCAATGGACCTGAGATTGGGTTTTATGCGTACATAGTATACTGTTGGATTACTTGGACACGTAGGAAAAGGGGAGTTTCCCTAACCTTATGAAACTCAGATGTTAAAAGGAAGCATTCTCAGCAAACAAGAAGGGAATGAGTTGACTTGGTGTGGTGGCTCACACCTGCAATCCTAGCACTCTGGGAGGCCAAGGTGGGAGGATCCCTCAAGCTTACGCGGTCAAGACCAGCCTGAGCAAAGTGAGACCCCATCTCTGCTAAAAACAGAAAAATTAGCAGGCTATTGTAGCAGGTGCATATAGACCCAGGTAGCTACTGAGGAGGCTAAGGGAGGAGGATTGTTTGAACCCAGGAATCTGAGGTTGCTGTGAGCTAGGCTGATGCCACAGCACTCTAGCCAAGGCAACAGAGTGAGACTCAAAAAAAAAAAAAAAAAAAAAGGTGGGGGGCAGGGGGACAAGGGTGAGTGGCATAGTGTGGAGTGAAAAGCAGTCTAAGTACCAGGAGTTCAGAGCCAAGCACTACTACCTAAGTAGTGATTAAAGCTCTCTAGGCCTTAAATTCTTCTTTGGTAAAATCAGGAGGTTGGACAAAACATTACATTTTAAGAGGCAACTCAAATCAATTTGTAGTGACTGCCTGGCAAGCTGTGCTGAGAAAGATTCTGAGATCGTATCTTGCTCAGTAAAAGTTTCATGTTCTACTGGAGATGTCTGCTGTGGGCCTAGAACAAGAAATGCATTTGAGGTACTATCCATCTCAGAATAAAAAATCTCTCAGATCCATTTCTATCCTGAGGTTCTTTATGAGATGTAAGAGACAGCACCACAAAACCAACCAAGATAGATACAGGGAGTGCTTTAAAAGCTGATTCAATGACAATAAACAATAACTAAATAGTACATATCAGGAACTGTTCTAAGTACTTAATACATATGTATTATTTCATTTACTTCTCACAACAAAAACCCAATGTGGCAGGCACTATTAATATTCCCACTTTACAGATGAGGAACCAGGGCAGTAAATATGCTCCCTGAGGCACAGCTTACTAAACAATGGAGGCAGGATTCAAACTCAGGTGGTCTCACTTCAGAACCTTGCTGTTATTCACTATGCTATGAGGAAGGAAAAGAGTGGTAAAGGCCCCAGCAGGTGGTCTGGAGGGCACAATAGTTAAGGCAGCAAGGCCAGCTGTGCCCAAACAGAGGCAACATGGCCAACTCAGCTCCAAGTTCACCACCTGCCTCTTGAAGGCATTCCAGCAAGCTTGTGGGGAGGAGGAAGCAAAGTGCTGTTAACCATACTGTGTCTGGACTCTGTAACGACCCAGTGGGAATATACAAGACCAACCCAGATCAAGTAGGAATAAAAGAAAGTATCTACTCCTGCTCCGGAGGCTGAGGCAGGAGAATCGCGGAAGCCCAAGAGCTAGAGGTTGCTGTGAGTCCTGTGACGTCATGGCACTCTACCCAGGGTGGTAAAGTGAGACTCTGTCTCTACACACACACACACACACACACAAAAGTATCTACTCAACAGTAAGTTTCAGACAACTTAAGTGTAACAAAAGTTCTAAAAAGGTGAAGTTCAGTGGATCCTGAAATAGTTGAGAAAGGCCTTAGGGAAGAAAGGAATGAAAAGATGGGAAGCAGAGGATTGTCATGAGACTGAATGACAGCATGAGCAAAGACAAATAGGGTGCACCCAAGAGCCCCAGAGATGACCAACCCAGGGGGAGGAGACCCCAACTCCGGCTCTCCCACGTGACGTGACAGTGAAGCCATAGCTCTCTGGATGGCTGCTTCCAGATGGATGGTTAATATACTCTCGCATCTCCTAGCAGCGAGGCGAGTTCCTGGCTCTCTTTCTCCCACCTAACATCTGTCCCTTGCAACTAGAGTACAGGGATTTAATTGGGAGAATGTTCCCAAGTCAGCAAACTCTGAGAACTTACCATGTACCAGGCATTGGGTAAAGTGCTCAGGCAGAGTTCTTTTTTGTTGTTGTTGTTAAAGTTTGGCCAGGACCGGGTTCAAACCCACCACCCTCAAGATATGGGGCCAGCGCCCTACTCACTGAGCCACAGGCGCCGCCCTCAGGCAGAGTTCTTAACACGGACACCAGTCAGAGGTCCATGTACCTCCCTGCAAAATCGTATGGATAATACAAGGGAGGAAGGCAAGGATCTGGGGAGAGGGTCCACCATTTCCTCACCAAATTCTTACAAATATATGTGATCCACAAAAGGTTAAAAAATCTCTGTACTAGGGAGACAAGGGGCAGAAATGCCCAGGTCCAGCACTCCAGAATTTCAGAATCTCATGGGATAAGACAAACACAGACATAATAACTGATGCAAGGCAGACTTTGATAAGTGCATTAATGGAGGTACCAAAAAAAAAAATGCTGGGAGGGGAGAGGGTGGAGGTTAATTTCAGATAGCTTTCAATAGGACATCCCCTCCCCCAACCTGTGCTGGTTTTGGGATCTAGGCTTGTAGAGTAAAAAACAGCCATTATCACTCTCTCCCCAGGCCCAGACAGTCTTCAGCCAGCACCTCTTTCTCAAGCACTCTCAGTAGAAAACTACAAGTCTGAGGCGACTCCATTCCTCCCAGGGAGGTAAAGGAGGACATTGTTTTCAGGACATCCAGAGGGGTAGGAAGGAGATGCTTATCCTGAAAACCAGTGACTTGCTTCTCTATTGGTTTTCCTTTTCTACCCAGCTCCCACTCTGAATTCCCGAAGTCTGTAATCCTGATGTTCATTTGGTGCTTAATCATGTCCTCTACCCCTAAGGGGTAAATTTTAGGACTGTCAATTCTCAAAGAGCCTCCCTACCTTCTACACTAATCTTTTCTCTCACCCTTCTCCATCCAGTCCTTTTGTGCTATCATGATGTTTCTTTTTCTTCCCTCATCACATCACCATCTGAAATGCCTCTCTGTGACTATCACCTGTCTCTTCTTCCCAGAAAGGTAGGCTCCACAACAAAGACTTTAACTTTTCCTGTTCTCTCCATGTCCCTAATACCAAAAACACTACCAGGTATATAATGAGTGCTCAATAAGTATCTGCTGAGTGAATGGGTGTCTGTCCTCCTTTGAATTCTTCTCCAGGACCACCATGGCATCCAAGCCCTGGAGAGGAAAGTGCAAAGAGAAATGAAAGCACTTTCATCTCAAGAGTACTTTTTCTTTTCTTTCTTTCTTTTTTTTTTTGAGACAGAGTCTCACTATGTTGCCCTTGGTAGAGTGCCGTGGTGTCACAGCTCACAGCAACCTCAAACTATTGGGATTAAGAGATTCTCTTGCCTCGGCCTCCCAAGTAACTGGGACTACAGGCGCCCGCCACAATATCTGGCTATTTTTAGAGACGAGGTCTCGCTCTGGCTCAGGCTGGTCTCAAACCTGTGAGCTCAGGCGATCTGCCCATCTCGGCCTCTCAGAGTGCTAAGATTACAGGCGTGAGCCACCTCATCTGGCTTCATTCATGAGTACATTTTTGAGAGGCTGCATGGGCAATGATCATGCAGAGTGTAGCTAGAGAACCATGTGTAACACCCAGAACTTTAGTATTCTGGCACTTTCTATATCAACTCTACCACCAAACTCTGTTACTTCCTGCCTTGAAATGTCTCACCTTTCATCTGTCACCCCTTCCAGCTGGACACACATCACCCACCCTTTGAGTCACTCCAGTAACCATCTGAGTGTTCTATGTCCCCTGTCAACTTCCAACAGCTTAATGGACCTACCAGTCACAGAAGGAAATAGAAAATACTGCCTTTGTCACATCAAACCCCTCCTTTAAGGAAGTTATGCTGGCTAGGCACAGTGGTTCATGCCTGTAATCCTAGTATTTTGGAAGGCTGAGACAGGAGGATTACTTGAGGCCAGTGTTCCAGACCACCCTGATTAAGAATGAGACCCTGTCTCTACAAAAAAAAAAAAAAAGAAAGAAAGAAAGAAAAAAGAGAAAGGAAAAGGAGGGGAGGGAAAAGAAAAGAAAAGAAAGGCTACCTGGATGGCAAAGATAGGAGAATCCATTGAGCTCAGGAGTAAGATTGCAGTGAACTCTGGGCGGGGCTTGTGGCTCAGTGAGTAGGGCGCCGGCCCAATATAACGAGGGTGGTGGGTTCGAACCTGGCCCCGGCCAAACTGCAACAAAAAAATAGCCAGGTGTTGTGTCAGGCGCCTGTAGTCCCAGCTACTTGGGAAACTGAGGCAAGAGAATCGCCTAAGCCTAGGAATTATAGGTTGCTGTGAGCTGTGTGACGCCACAGCACTCTACCGAGGGCAATAAAGTGAGACTCTGTCTCTACAAAAAAAAAAAAAAATTGCAGTGAACTCTGATGATACCACTGTACTCTAGCCCAGACCACAGAGTAAGACTCTGTCTTAAAGGGGGAAAAAAAGTTCTGTCCAAATTCAGCAGCCTGGCATTTAAAGAGACTACACAACTGGGTTGGCTGGGCACGGGTACCTGAGTGGTTAGGGTGCCAGCCACATACACTGAGGCAGGCAGGTTCGAACCCAGCCTGGGCCTGCTAAACAACAATGATGTTTGAGGTTGCTGTGAGCTGTGAGGCCACTCTACCAAGGGTGACATAATAAACCTCTGTCTCAAAAAAAAAGAGAGAGAGAGAGAGAAAGACTACACAACTGGTTGTAACCATCTTCTCAGTTTCATCTCCCTCACACCCTGTGAACTACGGAACATGTCTTCCCTAAACTTTTACTTAGTTTACACTATAGTCCTCAAACAGAAATATTTACCTTTGCTTAAACACACTCACCCCCCAGAAATCACAGCCTGTTGGAACTGGAGCAGGGCTTAGAAATTTAAGCCAAAGGACTTCCTTTTGAAAAATACAACAAAATATCAAAAAATGCTAATGAAATAGACAAATTTCTTTTTAGTTACATAGTTAAGTCCTCCATAAGGTAAGGGGAATCTCCAGGGGCCAAAAATGAAGATGTGAAAATCAGAGCAGCAAACAGATGCTAACACACTGGCAACCCCTTCGTTTGGGATAATTTTATTTTATTTTTTTTTGTAGAGACAGAGTCTCACTGTACCGCCCTCGGGTAGAGTGCCGTGGCGTCACACGGCTCACAGCAACCTCCCAACTCCTGGGCTTAAGCGATTCTCTTGCCTCAGCCTCTGGAGTAGCTGAGACTACAGGCGCCCGCCACAACGCCCGGCTATTTTTTGGTTGCAGTTTGGCCGGGGCTGGGTTTGAACCCGCCACCCTCGGCATATGGGGCTGGCGCCCTACTCACTGAGCCACAGGCGCCGCCCTGGGATAATTTTAGATAATAGTTTAAATTATTTGGCTGGGTGTGGTGGCTCAGTGCTGTAATCTTCGCACGCTAGGAGGCCAAGGCAGGTGGATTGCTTGAACTCAGGCTTGAGTTTGTGAGTTCAAGACCAGCCTGTGCAAGAGCGAGACTTGGTCTCTATTAAAAATAGAAAAACTAGGCTCGGTGTCTGTAGCTCAGTGGTTAGGGTGCCAGCCACATGCTGGTGGGTTTGAGCCTGGCCACGACCTACTAAAAACAACAATGACAATGATAACCAAAAAAAGCCACGCATTGTGGTGGGCACCTGTAGTCCCCAGCTACTGGGAGGCTGAGGCAAGAGAATCACTTCACCCAAGAGTTTGAGGTTGCTGTGAGCTGTGATGTCACAGCACTCTACCAAGGGCAACAGAATGAGACTGTCTCACAACAAAAAAAGAAAAACCAGCTGGGTATTGTGGCAGGTGCCTATAGTCCCAGCTACTCAGGAGGCTGAGGCAGGGGGATCATATGAGCCCAGGAGTTTGAGGTTGCTGTGATATAGGCTGACGTCAGGGCATTTTACCCTAGGGCAACACAGTGAGACAACTCAAAAAAATTTTTTTTTTTTTACTTATTTATACAGGTCTCACCTGGGCTAGAGTGTAATGCCTTTTTTTTTGCAGTTTTTGGCCTGGGCTGGGTTTGAAACCGCCACCTCCGGTATATGGGGCCGGTGCCCTACTCCTTTGAGCCACAGGCACCGCCTGAGTGTAATGCCTTGATCACAGCTCCCTACAGCCTTGAACTCCTGGCCTCAAGCAATCCTCCTGCCTCAGCCTCCTAAAGTGTTGGGATGACAGGCATGAGCTACTATGCCTGATCTGTTTTAAATTAATAAAAACAAAGGTGGACGTAGTAGCACACATCTATAGTTTCAGATACTAGGGAGGCTGAGGCAAGAGGATCACTTGAGGTCAGGAGTTCAAGACCAGGTTGAGCAACACAGTAAGACCCTGTCTCTTAAAAATGTTAAAAACAGAAGAATATGGTATTTTTAAAAGGACCCAACAAATCTGAAATGGAACCAGATCAAACTTACAGATATGAAAAATACAGTCACTAGAATGAAAATACTAGTCTCTCCCTCATTTCTCTCCCCCTCTTCAGTGCCTGTGCAATTTTCTCTAAAGTCTGCTACTCGAGGCCATTCACCCGGCATGCTCCCGGCTCATCTTTTTCCCTAGCCCTCCACTCAGCTGAAATGAGAAGAGAGGAGAACCAAGGACTGAAAGTGTGTGTTGCACTTTGTCCCTGGTCTGTGAGAAATCCTCGCCATCCTTATTCCTCTGCCAAGCTCTGAGAGGTGGTGGGGAGCAGTCAGGGGACCAGCTGGTCAGTGTGGGAGAGGCATGAGCACACGCCACATGCATCTATTTGAACCCAGGGCTGGCAGGCAGGGTGAAAAGGAATGTAAGAAGATCCCAGCAGGGAGGACTTTAATCTTTAAAGCAACTGCTTACAAGGAGACCATGTTGTCAGAGATGACCTTGGAGGCCAAAGTGGTCAGAGCACTAGAAGAGCTGTCACCTCTTGGTTCAGACAACTGAGTCTCCAAAGACCAGGGCCAGAAGATTACAAATTGTCCCCTCAGCCTGTCAGGGGCATGGGAAATTTCCAAACCTAACTCCTGCAAGAGGCATCCCATTCCAAAGATTAGGATTGAAAGAACAGAACCCGTAAGTCAGTGACAAAGCTGGGACATAAACTGAGAGAACTGCCCAGTGCTCTTGTCTTCTAGGCCCAGAAGTCCTCAGCGTGTGCTCAGGGGCGTGCAACAGAGTGGCAGGCTACTGTTCCCCAACTGCTATGTTTCTGTGCTCTGGTACAGCCCTTAGAGATTTCATGTTCTCAGCAAAATCCTTGACTCCCACCATACTCCACCATACCCCACTGCAAATTTTTGCAGGGTTTGGGGGTGGAAAGACAGAGGGGAGGCTGCACATCATGGAGGAAAAAAGGATGAATGAAGAATGTGTACCTGGTAGCAGGTGCTGGACATGGATGGCCTAGTGACTGCCGAGGGACTGGACACAGTTGTGTCATGGACTGAGAAGTTGAAGAAGGCAAAATGGCCAGTGGAGGAATTAATCTACTCATCTCTGCCTGCCCAGCCATTCTCCAATTCCTACCAGATTGTAAACTCTAAGATAGCTGAGATAGGAACAAATATTCACTGAGATACTAGCATGTAGTAGGCTTCTATTAAATCAAATTGGGTTGGCCAAGAGTGGTGGCTCACAACTGTAACCCTAGCACCCTGGGAAGGTGAGGCAGGAGTTCAAGACAAGACCAGCCTGAGCAAGAACAAGAGCCATGTCTCAAGAAAAGAAGAAAAGAAAAAGAAAGAAAGAAAAGAGAAGAAGGCTCAGCTCAGTGGTTAGGGTACTGACCACATGCACAGGGGCTGGTGGGTTGGAACCCGGCCTGGGCCTGCTAAAAAAAAAAAAAATAGCTGGGCATTGTGATGGGCGCCTGTAGTCCCAGCTACTTGGGAGGCTGAGGCAAGAGAATTGCTTAAGACCAAGAGTTTGAGGTTGCTGTGAACTGTGATGCCACAGTGCTCCACAGAGGGTGACATAATGAGACTCTGTCAAAAAAAAATCAATTGAATTCTAAAACTTTCTGGTAACCAGCACAAAGGGTTATGCAATTTACATGACCAATAAAAATTAAAACAAACTGCTTAAGAATAGTTATTTCTACAATTAAGACCAGAAGAAATACTTCTGGAGGGTTCTCCTACACAAGATGAGCGACAGTTCTAAATTCTATCCTTGCAGCAGCTCTAATGAAGAATTCCAAAGGGCTCTATGTTACAGCACTTAGGCCTGTAGTCTTGCTTAGCCTTATGTTATTTTATCAGCTGTGATGGGGAGCCAAAAGTTAATTTTACAGGGATTAATGTGGTAAAGATACAGCACTATTGTCTAGCATAATGAACAAGCATTAATCTTATAATCATAAAAAATATTTTACAAATAAATCATAGGCTACAGGATTCCATTTATATCATGTATAAAATACACTAAATACACTATGCTAGAGTAGTGACTGATAGCCCAAGGAGGCTTCTGGGGTGCTGGTAATGTTCTGTTTCTTTACTGTGGTATGTGCTCCTAACATAGGTATATTCAGTTTGTGAAAACTGTTCAGGGCGGTGCCTGTGGCTCAAGGAGTAGGGCGCCGGTCCCATATGCCGGAGGTGGTGGGTTCAAACCCAGCCCCGGCCAAAAAAAAAAAAAAAAAAGAAAACTGTTCATTAAGCCATATGCTTATATGTGCAAAAGTTTAAAAAACAGAACGCACAAGGACAATATGCATACTTATTTTCTAAAAAGGCTGGTCAGGCTGGGTGCAGTGGCTCACACATGTAATCCTAATGCTCTGAGAGCCCAAGGTGAGTGTATTGCTGAGGTCAGGAGTTCAAGACCAGCCTGAGCAAGAGCGAAACCCTGTCTCTACTAAAAATAGAAAAACTAGAGTCCAGGCACAGTGGCTTACGCCTGTAATCCTAGCACTTTGGGAGGCTGAAGTGGGTGGATCGCCTGAGCTCAGGAGTTCAGAGACCAGCCTGAGCAAGAGTGAGACCCCCATCTCTAAAAATAGCTGGGTGTTGTGACAGGCACCTGTAGTCCCAACTACTTGGGAGGCTGAGACAAGAGAATTGCTACCAAGAGCAACAAAGTGAGACTCTGTCTCAAAAAAAATAAAAAATAGAGAAACTAGCTGAGCATTGTGGCAAGTGCCTGTTGTCCCAGCTATTCAGGAGGCTGAGACAAGAGAATTGCTCAAGACTTTGAGGTTGTTATGAGCTACGATGCCAGAGCACTCTATCCAGAGCAACTCTGTCTCCAAAACAAAAAAAAAAGAGTGGTCAGTAACAGGACTTTTGTTCTAAATAAAAAACATATTTAGTATAAAAAATAAATTACATACTAAAAATATCACTAGAGAAAGAATATTAATTTTTCTTATCTAATGGATACCTCTAACATTAAAGGTAGCATTTGCTAAGAGTCTGTACAAACTTAAAGATCTACCCTCCAGGCTTTGCTCAGAATACATAACATATCCAGCCCAATGCCCTTTGTATGCACTATCCAAACTCTTCTCATCCCTTCCAGCAGTACTGATTTATTTATTTATTTATTTTTGAGACAGAGTCTTACTTTGTCGCCTCAGTAGAGAGCCGTGGCGACATAGCTCACAGCACCCTCCAACTTTTGGGCTTAAGCGATTCTCTTGCCTCAGCCTCCCAAGTAGCTGGGACTATAGGCGCCCGCCAAAATGCCTGGCTTTTTTTTGTTGCAATTCTCGTTGCTGTTTTTAGCTGGCCGTGGCCGGGTTTGAACCCGTCACCCTCTGTATATGGTACTTCTTTATGTTAGCTAACATATAAATGTATTATTTATGTGGAAGACAGGTCAAAGGAAGATTGTCTGAAAGCTCAAAATGTATGATTGGCCTAGTTTAGAACTTATAATCTTTAGATACAAGCAAAAGTACTTGTGGAAAATGGTAGTTTTGAGACTGATGGAACTCTGCAGAGGAGAACTAGACTGTGAGTGGCTGAATCAAGAACAGCCCTAGGCCCCCTTCCAAAGCAAACTCTGCTATGGAGACTTCTCTGCTCCATAAAGCTCAGCACTAAAGGGCAAGACCAGGCTATGTGGCCTGGAAAATTACTGCAGGATACCTACCAGCCTCTCCAGAAAGCAGCACAGAACTGGCTGTTTCAGAAGTCCTAGTGCTCCAAAACAGATAAAACCAGGAATGGTGTCTGAACAACCCTAGGACAGGGAGTGGCAGGCAGCCCCAGCACCCTGGAGCAGGGAGAAAGGGCCTTAACTTAGACTGAGGGTCCCTGTTTGGCGGGCAGGAAAAAGGTGGCACACAAATTGTTGAGATTCTGCTGGCCACATCCTAAAAGGGACAGAACTGACCGGAGAAAGGAGAAACCCCAAATATAAGCTGAGGTCTATTGCCAAACATTGTGTTTCTGGTACAAGCAGGGTTAGGCCCAAGGAAAGCACACTTATAATAAAAAAGCACTGATGGCTTAATTCTTATCTTTTGCAATTTGTATTCAAAAGCAATTGTTGTGTGTATGTATTATGGCACAAGAACTGAGAATTACTGGTTCTATTCTGGGATCAGTCTCTGAAAAACAGATCATCTGCCAGTGGAAAATATCAGGTGCTTGGAAATTCAAAGGTGACTATCCATAAGCAGAAGGTGCTTATTTGAGTGCTTAGCATGTGCCCAGAACTGAATACTGATTTCAAGACACACACAGCAGCTGGGTGATCGGAACGTCAGTGTAAAGAGTGGTAAATAGGACACGAGAACAGGAGCCAGAGGTTCCATGGAAAAGAGAGTCGGCCCAGCCAGGACGGCATGAGACTCAGCCCCTGCCCACAGGAGCACAGAAGCAGCTGTGCTGGCCTCTGCTCTGAGTTTCAACTCTAAGCCACATTACCCCTCCTCTGCCCACACATCTGTCTTCTTTGCTGTCTCCCTTTCTCCCTGTGTCTCAGATTACTGCCCTGCCGTTACTTCTGTAGCCTTTCCAAGTTGAACGGCTGTGGCGACCCCAGGAGCTGACATGCCTGCCTGGTACCTGTGGGTGTGCCCCCCTCAGCCCATTCGCATCAGCCAGATCACAAGGGCCAACCAAAGGGACATGGTATAGACAGATGTGAGACGGCGAAAGCTGACTTTCTGAGCTTGAGAAAATGTTGGCGTCCAAGAGATAAACCTGGCACTTAACTGGGGACATGTGAGACCCAGTCTCAGGACATCTAAAAAGAGGCCAATGCCTACTATCCTTCTGTCCTGGCTTTGCACCCAATGTCATCTCTTGACTCTGGCACCAAGCTGGTCCCAATGGTAGGTCAATTATGGAGCAAAGAACCTAGAAACCTGCTGGGTGCAGTGGCTCAGGCCTATAATCCTAGCATGCTAGGAGGCTGAGCTGGGTGAATTGCCTGAGCTCGTAGGAGTTTGAGAGCAGCCTGACCAAGAGTAAGACCCCCACCTCTAAAAACAGCTGGGCGAGGGCGGCGCCTGTGGAGTGCCAGCCCCATATACCGAGGGTGGCGGGTTCAAGCCCGGCCCCCCCAAAATTGCAACCAAAAAATAGCCGGGCGTTGTGGCGGGCGCCTGTAGTCCCAGCTGCTTGGGAGGCTGAGGCAGGAGAATCGCTTAGGCCCAGGAGTTGGAGCTTGCTGTGAGCTGTGTGAGGCCACGGCATTCTACCGAGGGCCATGGAGTGATACTCTGTCTCTACAAAAAAAAAAAAAAATAGCTGGGTGTTGTGGTGGGCACCGGTAATCTAAGCTACTTAGGAGGCGGAGGCAAGAGGATCACTTGAGCCCAAGAGTTTGAGGTTTCTGTGAGCAATGACACCACAGCACTCTACTAAGGATGACAAAGCAAGACTCTGTCAAAAAAAAAACAACAAAAAACAACCTAAAAACCATCTTAGTCCAGACCCCTGTCTTCAGCAGAATCTTAGCTAATCTATTCTGAACAAATGGGTATAAACTGTTAAAACCTTCCAGAATGGAGAATCTTTAATTTCCAATAACAGTTTTGTTCCCAGAGCTCCTTTCCAGCCAGCACATACCAGTATAGTCATACTGGTTATTAAAACACTGAAATCCTGGGTGGCGCCTGTGGCTCAGTGAGGAGGGCGCCAGCCCCATATACCGAGGGTGGCGGGTTCAAACCCAGCCCTGGCCAAACTGCAACCAAAAAATACCCGGGCATTGTGGTGGGCACCTGTAGTCCCAGCTGCTCGGGAGGCTGAGGCAAGAGAATCGCGTAACCCCAAGAGCTAGAGGTTGCTGTGAGTCCTGTGACATCATGGCACTCTACGGAGGGCGGTACAGTGAGACTCTGTCTCTACAAAAGAAAAAAAAAAAAACACTGGGCGGTGCCTGTGGCTCAGTAGGGAAGGCGCCGGCCCCATATACCGAGGGTGGCGGGTTCAAACCCGGCCCCAGCCAAACTGCAACCAAAAAATAGCCGGGCGTTGTGGCGGGTGCCTGTAGTCCCAGCTACTCGGGAGGCTGAGGCAAGAGAATCGCCTTAAGCCCAGGAGTTGGAGGTTGCTGTGAGCTGTGTGAGGCCACGGCACTCTACCAAGGGCTATAAAGTAAGACTCTGTCTCTACAAAAAAAAAAACAAAACACTGAAATCCTTACATATGTGTTGGTGGGGTGACTGTCCTTGGCTCTCTGAGTACCCTGCTCTCTCTTTTTTTTTTTTTTGTGGTTTTCGGCCAGGGCTGGGCTTGAACCCACCACCTCCAGCATATTGGCCTGGCGCCCTACCCCTTTGAGCCACAGGCGCTGCCCAGTACCCTGCTCTCTTGAAGGGGCCCACCCTGACCCTTTCGAAGGATAGCTTTATGACCCAGAACCTAAAGGGTTAATGTTGGGCACAGCAAGGGACCTTCAGGACCCTGTTCCAGAACCACCATTCCATACCAAAAGTATTGTTAAGTAGCTTGAATATTACCCTTTCCTGTCCCATTCTGCAATGGTATCCTATTCTAAAACTTTCAGTGGTTGTCTGCTATGCTCAATAAGTGCCACTCTTCAGGTTGTTATTAAAAGCTTTTCATAATGTAGTATCATCCTGTATTCTACTCGATATCTTCACTAAACCCAGCTGCTCAATATTCCCAACCACTAACTGTCCCCTGACTCTTGGTCTTTTCTTTTTTCTTTAGATAGAGTCTCACTTTGTCACCCTCGGTAGAGTGCTCTGACATCATAGCTCACAGCAACTTCTCTTAGGCTCAAGTGATTCTCCTGCCTCAGCCTCCCAAGTGCTGGGACTACAGGTGCCTGCCACAATACCCGGCTATTTTTAGAGATGGGGTCTCGCTTTTGCTCAGGCTGGTCTCTGACTCCTCAGCTCAGGCAATTCACCCTCCAGGGCCTCCCAGTGTTAGGATTACAGGAGTGAGTCATCTCACCCTCGCCCAACCCCAACTCTTGTTTTTTGTTAACACTGCTCCTTCTCTCTGCAATAACTTTTTTTTTTTTTGAGATGGAGTCTCACTATGTGACCCTCTGTAGAGTGCTGTAGCATCAGCAACCTCCAACTCTTGGGCTTAAGCAATTCTCTTGCCTCAGCCTCCCAAGTAGCTGGGACTACAGGCGCCCACCACAATGCCTGGTGATTTTTGTTGTTGTTGCCATTGTTTTTTTTTTTTTTTAGGTGGCCCAGATGGGATTTGAAACCGCCAGCCTTGGTGTATGTAGCTGACGCCCTACCCACTGAGCTACAGGTGCCACCCTTTCTTTTGGTGTTTTGAGAGTCTCACTTGGTCACCCTTGGTAGAGTACCGTGGCATCTTAGCTCATGGCAACCTCAAACTTCTGGGCTCAAGTGATTCTCTTGCCTCAGCCTCCCAAGTAGCTGGGACTACAGGCGCCTGCCAAAACACCCGGCTACTTTTGTCAGGGTCTTGCCCTGGCTCAGGCTGGTCTCAAACCTGTGAGTTCATGCAATCTACCTCCCTCAGCCTCCCAAGTGCTGGGATTACAGGTGTCAGCCACTGTGCCCAGCCTTGCAATAACCTCTTTCTGCATCTATTAAAATATTACCAAATCCAGGCTCGGTGCCTGTAGCTCAAGCAGCTAAGGCGCCAGCCACATACACCAGAGCTGGCAGGATCGAATCCAGCCTGGGCCTGCCAAACAACAATGACAACTATAGCCAAAAAATAGCCAGGCGTTGTGGCAAGGCAAGAGAATCGCTTAAGCCCAGGACTTGGGGGTTGCTGTGAGCTGTGACACCACAGCACTCTACCCAGGGCAAAAGCTTGGGTAAGTTTTTGTTTTTTAATCCTACCAAATCCTCCAAGTCTCCTGACCTGTCACTACTTCCATGAAATACTGGTTGAAAGAGCTATGCCCATTTCTAGAAGTGTCACAGTAACATCTAGGTTCTACATTTGTAAAACTAAATGACTGTTGGCTCACGCCTGTAATCCTAGCACTCTGGGAGGACAAAGCAGGTGGATTGCTTGAGCTCATTAGTTTAAAACCAGTCTGAGCAAGAGCGAGACCTCCATCTGTACTAAACAGAAAAAAACTAACCAGGTGTGGTGGTGCACGCCTATAGTCCCAGGTACTTGGGAGGCTGAGGAAAGAGGATCTCTTGAGCCCAAGAGTTTGAGGTTGCTATGAGTGATGATGATGCACTCTACCCAGGGCAACAGAATGAGACTATGTTTAAAAAAAAAAACAAAAGGTATGGGTGGTGCCTGTGGCTCAGTCGGTAAGGCGCCGGCCCCATATGCCGAGGGTGGCAGGTTCAAACCCAGCCCCGGCCAAACTGCAACAAAAAAATAGCCGGGTGTTGTGGCGGGCGCCTGTAGTCCCAGCTGCTCAGGAGGCTGAGGCAAGAGAATCACGTAAGCCCAAGAATTACAAGTTGCTGTGAGCCGTGTGACGTCACGGCACTCTACCTGAGGGCGGTACAGTGAGACTCTGTCTCTACAAAAAAAAAAAAAGGTAAATGACTGTTTCATAATTATTTTTATTTATTTTTTTTAGAGATGGAATCTCACTGTGCTGAGTGAAGTGGCTATTCATATAATAGTGCACAACAGCTTGGGTTCAAGGGACCCTCCTGTCTCACCCTCCCAAGTAGCAGGGATTACAAGTGTGTGCCACTGTACCTAGCCTATAATTATTTTCATATAGGCACCTTAGCTCTCCTCCTAGATAGAAAGTTGTGGAGGGCTGCAACCTTATCCTGATTGTCATATCTAAATGACCTAGCATAACACCTTGTTCAAGGTATGCACTAAGTCAATATTTGTCTAAGTGAGTGAGTGAATAGCCCTGATGCTTCTGTCCAGAAGACCCATTTTCTCTTCTTTTTTTTTTTGAGACAGAGCCTTAAGCTGTTGCCCTGGGTAGAGTGCCGTGGCAGCATAGCTCACAGCAACCTCCAACTCCTGGGCTTAAGCGATTCTCTTGCCTCAGCCTCCCAAGTAGCTGGGACTACAGGCGCCCGCCCCAACACCCAACTATTTTTTAGTTGTAGTTGTCATTGTTGTTTGGCAGGTCCCTGCTGGATTCGAACCTGTCAGCTCTGGTGTATGTGGCTGGTACTTTAGCTCCTTAAGCTGCAGGCATGGAGCCAAGAGACCCATTTTCTACTTACTAATGATTTTGATTGTTTTTCTCTGAAGCTACTCCAATTGTGATTCTATCTCTTTCTGCACATGAAGCCCAAATTACACATCACCCGTATCTTAAACTACTGGATTATTTCATGGAGATGAAATAGAAAGTATTCTCCCCTGTCATTACTTTACCACCCTGGAGTTCCTGACTGCCGTGTCTTCATAGTCTTATTCCAGAACCAGATCAATGTACCCGGCACACAGGGACAGGCAAATGAAAGGTTCTTGGTAACAGGGGCTGGCCTTACAGATGACAGAGAGCTGATGGGTGGGGGAGTGAGTTGGCAGGGATTGATAGAGTGGGGAGGCAGCACAGCTTGATTAGCAGAGCCAAGTTGGGGCTCTGGCTGCTGTGGTCAAAGCCTGGGTGCAGTCCTGGGAGGGGCAGTTTTACCACCCTGGTTATGTTGGTAACCAGAGTGTGAGGGAAGGACTGCCAGCAACAACTTCCCACCTCTTCTTTCCTGATGCCTCTTCCCCTGCCCTCCCTCCAGAGGAACAGTTCTGAGCTAGGAGTGAGACTCACAGGAAAAGAGGGAACTCAGATGCAAGATGTCTGGGCTTAACAACAAAAAAGGATGGGAGACAAGGAGCCAGAAACCACAGCCACTGCCTAAATCTCATTTCATAAGGAAATCATGAAAAGAGTGGAACAGAGACAGCCCAGTGTGAAAAGCTACCCTGGAAAACAGATGGATTTCAGGGTTCTGGGAGGAAGAGAAGAGGAAACAAAGGATCCATCAGTGCCTAGGCTTAGCTACGTGTTAAAAATCATTTCTGGAATAGGAAACTGGGAAGATTTTTCTGGAAAAGGGTTGGCTTAGAAAAGGGAATAGTCCTATAATCCTAGTACTCTGGGAGGCTGAAGTGGGTGGGTAGCTTGAGCTCACAGGTTCGAGACCAACCTGAGCAAAAAGTGAGACCCTGTCTCTACTAAAAATAGAAAAACTGAGGCAAGAGGATCACTTGAGCCCAAGAATTGGAGGTTGCTGTGAGCTATGATGCCACAGCACTCTACCCAAGGCGACAGCTTGAGAATGTCTCGGAAAAACAAAAAAAGGAAAAAGAAAAAGAAAAGGGAATAGTAAGGAAACCCAGTCAGAGAGTTAAGATTCATCCAGGATGGGAATCCAACAGACCCAAGGACTGATGGCTCAGAACAAGACAGCCAGCAGAGCCAGAATGTGACATTATTATTGTGGCAAAATTAGTCATTTAGGAGAAAACACACTTGAGCTTAAAGAAGAGTAGGGAAGAAGGGAAAGGGAGGTTGATGATTTCAAGTTCACAAAGCAACTGTTTCCTCTGTTTTTAATTTGGCTACCACATTAACACATTGATGGCCAAGTTGGGTAGAAGTGTCCCAAGG
Organism: Nycticebus coucang; assembly: GCF_027406575.1. Taxonomy (NCBI): domain Eukaryota; kingdom Metazoa; phylum Chordata; class Mammalia; order Primates; family Lorisidae; genus Nycticebus; species Nycticebus coucang. Next base: position 58,183,038 of record NC_069791.1, on the reverse strand, counting down.
AGAAGAGGGAGAACTGTCCCTCCCACCTGCACACACTCTAAACAAGCTCATTTACTGGGGGCCATCAGAGTGGCCATTGTGTGGAGGAAAGACTCACTCAAGGCCCAGAGGAGGGAAGATCTAGCTATGGGAAGGTGGATTTTGTTCATCCTGTGTAGAGCTGTGCAGCGGTGGCTTAGCCCTCCTCACCGTGTGCTGAACCCTCTGGCCCAGGAAATGCTCAAGTGTGGGGCATCAGTCAGTCTTAGTATCCGGACTGCAAGGGACCTTGGTGTTCATGTAAACCAAATTCCTCATTTCACCTGAGAAGCTGTCATTTCCCCGGTGATTCCCCAGCTAGTGGCAGAGCCGCTCTCCCAACCCACAGCCAGAATTGACGGAGAGGCCATAAATACCCAAGTCTAACCTGAACCAGCTGGGTTACTGTCCCTAGTAATTCCCTCTCTTTGGCCACAGAAGGCGGCAAGCACCACACCCAGCTCTGGGGAGAGAAGTTGACACAAGCACAGGTCCCAGATCTTCCCACCAGCAATTTCAGCCACTCAGCTTTTCCTCCCAGAAACACTCCCAGTTTCCCGAAAGTTGGAAGTGAAGGAGGCTATCTAGGAGAACTCTGACCCTTGCCTCTCAGGCTTGGGCTGGGCACCTGGTAGGAATGGGAAGTTCTCCACTCCTCCTGCCAGATACTGCACTGACTTCCACAGTCTCTGACACCACAGGCAGAGTTTTGCTTTATCAGGTCCATCAACACGTTGAAAATCACCTGACATGGCCATGGCTACCGATGCAAAAAGGCAAAGAGACCCTTCCCTCCCATTTTCTTAGGAAGAAACCGAGGCACAGAAATAGTAAGTGGCTTTGACTAAGTTAAAAACATGAGTAGGACTCTACCCACTGCCCGGTCCACTGTGCTGTCCATTGTCTGGTTGGTCTGGGGAGTTCGGTATATTCCGCACGGTTCGCAAAGAGAGCTTCAGAAAACTAGCAGAAGGGGTGGCCAGAACCAGGAGAGGGAGGGTACAACGAGGAGGTGGGAGACTTGCAGGAAAAGGACCGGACTGGGAGGGGAGTGGCGTCTGGGAAGGGGGAGGAGAGGGGACTATCTCAGAGGTATTGTTAAAAAAAAAAAAAAGAAAAAAAGAACCCTTCCCCAAGAAGACGCAGCAGGAGGGTAAATGGAGTTAGCCACAGAAAAGGCGGTGGGCAAAGTTTGGGCCGCGCCGACCGGAGGGCGCTGCCTCGGCGGAGACAGCAAAGGCATCCGAGACACAAACCCCAAGTCCGGCGTGGACCTCGAGCAGCTGGAGGTGCCCCGAGTCTCAGCAGCATGTCCGCGGGCCAGGCGGGAGCCGGGAGGATGCCCGGCCGCACATGGCCCGGCGGGCAGGCCCCGAGCTGGGAAACTCGGCACTCGAGCCCCGCAGCTCCCCCCTTTCCCCCGCCACCGCCTCTCCCGAGTAGGCGCGGGGCGGCGCCGGGCACCTGGACAGGAAAACCAGTTGGAAATCGGGTCTGAGGACGGGATGGGAGGCGGGTCCCCCCAGCGCGGGAGCCACCACAGCCGCCCCACTGCCCCCGGCGCTACTTACTCCGGTTCAGGGGGTTCCCGCCGACCTGAGCTGACGCCACCAGTTCCAGATACAGAGTCCAGAGCCCCACGGACACGAGAGCGAGAGCCAGCAGCAGCCGGAAGCGCCTCCGCAGCAGCTTGACCGGGCGCAGGAGCAGCAGCAGCAGCGCGGCCCGGGGGCTCCCCATGGCGCTGAGCCGAGGCTGCCGCCGCCAGCGCGGGCCGCTCCCCACCCAGCCCCCGCCCCGCGGCCCGGCCCCGCGGCTCAGCGCTGCGCGGTGGCCGAGTGCCCCCGCCGCTCTCCGGCGGGGCGCGGGCTCATGCTCCGTGCGCCGGGGGTCCTGGAGCTGCGCGGGCGCCTCGCAGGTCTCTCTAAGGGCAGAGCCCGGCTCCTCCTCCCCCGAGTGTCCTCCGCGCGCGGCTCCCCTCTCCACGCCTCTCCTAGTCGCAGGCTCGCTGCCTCCCTCCCTCCGCGCTCGCTCGCTCTCACACGCTGCCCAGAGGGCGGCTTCCCTAGGTGCCCGCCCGCCCGGCTGTCCTCTCCGGTCGCCTCCTCCGGCTCCGGCTCTTTCTCCCGGCTCTGGGCACTACCTTCCACCCCACCTGTCCCGCCCCCGCCGCGGCCCCGCCCCCGGGCACAGGTGGGCTCCGCCCCCGAGACGCAGAGCTGACCAGGGAGGGGCCCCACTCGGCCTGGCTAAAACTGGGGCCTCGGCCGACTGGGCGTGGGTGGGGTGGATGAGGGGGCGAGTAAGGATCCAGACTGCGTGGTTGAGGGAAACAGAGTCACCGCCTCTGCACGTAATGGTGTTGCTCCCAAGCAGAAGCGAAGTAGAGGCTGTTTCGTATTTGGCTGACGCCCGTGGCTTTGACTTTCAGAGATTTTCGTTTCTGCAAAGTACCCTACTCCCTACTTGAGGAAACGATGCCCTGGACTCTGGATTCAGCTGTACCTGCGTTTTCGGGCGAGGTTTGAAGACCTTACTTTCCAGCCTCAACGCCCCCTGCGAGAAACCCTGGGGAACCCCCACCCCCAGGGTGAACCCCAACAGACAGTTTTTCCCAAACTGGGCTGAAATATCTGTTTGGAGAGAGTAGATGTTAGTTTCGAGGAGGGACTAAAAACCAAAAAAAATAAAGAAAAAAAGTTAGTCTTCCAGTTTAAAAAGATCACCAATACTCAGGAGGCTGAGGCAAGAGAATCTCTTGAACCCAAGAATTAGAGGTTGCTGTGAGCTGTGACAAGGGTGACAAACTGAGACTTTATCTCAAAAAAAAAATAAATAAATAAAAATAGGCTTGGCGCCCGTAGCACAGTGGTTATGGCGCCAGCCACGTGCACCGAAGCTGGCGGGTTCCAACCTGGCCTGGGCCAGCTAAACAACAATGACAACTGCAACCAAAAAAAAGCCGGGCGTTATGGCGGGCGTGTGTAGTCCCAGCAACTCGGGAGGCTGAGGCAGGAGGATCGCCCAAGAGTTTGAGGTTTCTGTGAGGTGTGACTCCACAGCACTCTACCTAGGGCAACATGATGAGACTCAAAATAAATAAAGTCTAGGGCAACATGATGAGACTCTAAATAAATAAATAAATAAAATAAAAAAATCACCAAGATATTCTGTATTCCAGTTCTCTGCCTTCAGCCAGGTAAAGCATTATTGTCTGATTTAAATGAGATAATCAAAGTCTGAAAGGGCAGAGGGAACTGCCCAGGGTCATTCAGCGGATTAATAGTGCAATTTTCCTTTCCATTCTCCTGGGGGAAGGGTCAAAAGATTATGGAAAAAGTAGGGGGCCAAAAGGGTTCCCTAGACATTTTAATATCAAATGAGTATCATGCAAATACTCCCCTAAGACAGAAGTTCTTCACAGAATTAAGAACTTTGTTTCTGCCAGACGTGGTGGCTCATGCCTGTAATCCTAGCACTCTGGGAGGCTGAGGTGGGTGGATTGCTTGAGCTCACAAGTTCAAAACCAGCCTGAGCCAAAGCGAGACCCCCATCTCTATAAAAAAAGAAAAACAAACAAACAAAAAAGGAAAGAAAAATAAATAAATAAATAAAAATAAAATGAATAGGGCGGCGCCTGTGGCTCAGTCGGTAAGGCGCAGGCCCCATATACCGAGGTTGGCGGGTTTAAACCCGCCCCTGCTGAACTGCAACCAAAAAAAAAAAATAGCTGGGCGTTGTGGCAGGCGCCTGTGGTCCCAGCTACTCGGGAGGCTGAGGCAGGAGAATCGCTTAAGCCCAGGAGTTGGAGGTTGCTGTGAGCTGTGTGATGCCATGGCACTCTACCGAGGGCCATAAAGTGAGACTCTGTCTCTACAAAAAAATAAATAAATAAATAAAATGAATAAATAAATAAATAAAAATGGAAAAACTGAGGCAAGAGGATCGCTTGAGCCTAAGAGTTGCAGGTTGCTGTGAGCTGCTGTGATGGCAACAGCACTCCACCCAGGGTGACAACTTGAGACTCTGTCTGAAAAAAAAAAGGAACTTTGTTTCCCTTCTCTCTGCTACCACCTTAGTCTCTACCATACTATTGTAACTTTTCTTGTTTAGCCTCCCTAACCCTAAGCTCCCCATCCCAACCCAGCCATCCTCTCCACTACCACCAGATAGTCTTTATAAAATTCTCTTATCCATACACCTACTCAAAAATTCTTAATGGCTTCTCAGTGCTTACTGATTAAAATGCAAATTATAAATTCAAATTCAAGGCCCTCTAAAACCTTTTCCAATTTTATGTGACCATATGAAACTTGCTCCAGCTAATGGGTTTATTCTCTGCCCTCCAACACATTTTCTTTTCTTGTTGGCCAAGTTTGACCCTCTCTCCAAGGTTCATTTCAGATTCTATAAAGTTTTCTTGGACCAGCCCAGTCCTGAGCAACCTTTTCCTCCTTAGAGCTTTAGTGGAATTTGCCATCTGTCTCACCATCTGATATGTCGAGATTTATTTTGATTGTGAGTCTTGTTTCCCCAACTTCACTGTAAGGCTTTAAAAATGGGAAGTGCATTTCCAGCATGCTGCACAGTGTTCCATTTAGCACTCAATAGTGTTTGAGGATGAGGGTAACACTTTGAGCAAACATCTCCCAGAACTTTCACTGTAGTTCTTTAACACAAGGTGAGTTAAAGGACAATTCTCTAATAATAGCCCCTGCAAAATGTCTCCAGTGAGCTCTAAGGATTCATGCATGCACTTCTTATGTTCTTTCTTTTCCGAAGTCTAGGACAGGAGTAGCCAGCATGCACTAGCTGGCTAGGTCAAGTGGGCTGTGACCAGGGCTTCTGTACATAGAGTCTCTCACTCATTGGAGATAACCCTATTGAATCTTAGGCTGAGTCATTTCCAGCACTTTGTCATGGAAACAGGTGGCAGTCCCACCACAATTCTCTCCTCAAGACTGAGAGAAGATAGGTATAGTGGGTTGTGTCTGTAGTCCCAACTACTTAACAGGCTGAGGTGTGAGGATCGTTTTAGGCTGAACCAGCGTTGGCAACAGGAGGAGGACGAAAAGGAAAAAGATGGGAAGGGTATCCAGGAACCTGTATTCAGGTATCTGGTGCTATATCCAGAGCAGTTCTTTTTCTTTTCTATGAGGATGTCAAAATATACCAAATAACTCCTGTGACCCCGGTGCTACTCTTTCCATTTCCTAAAACCTGATATCTACATAATAAGATAGCACCTTTGAGATTACAGAACATTTTTAGATCTATATTACATATGTCTTATTTCTCACAACCATATAAGAACAGCAGAGGAAGTAAGCCCCTCTATTTACTGACAAGCTTTGTGAGCCTCACTTTCTTCAAGGTGATCTTTACCAAGTTCATATGACCAATAAATGATAAATCAGAACCAGTACCAGATCTTTAGCCTGCTAGTCCTCTTTCCATTGTACCCAGAGCCCTCCTTCTCCAACCTGACCTTCCACATGTATATCTTTACCCATATACCTCTGTCTGTGTCCTGGTGTGTGTATACACATACAAACACAACACATACCACACCACACACACACACCTCTCCCTCTTCTTTTTTTTTTTTTTTTTGTAGAGACAGAGTCTCACTGTACCGCCCTGGGGTAGAGTGCTGTGGTGTCACACGGCTCACAGCAACCTCTAACTCTTGGGTTTACGTGATTCTCTTGCCTCAGCCTCCAGAGCAGCTGGGACTACAGGCGCCCGCCACAACGCCCGGCTATTTTTTTGTTGCAGTTTGGCCAGGGGCTGGGTTTGAACCCACCACCCTCGGCATATGGGGCCGGCGCCCTACTCACTGAGCCACAGGCGCCGCCCTCCCTCTTCTCTTTCACTTCAGGAGCTTCTTTGCTATTGGTAGTAGAAATTCTTTTTTTGTTTGTTTGTTTGTTTTTTTGAGACAGTCTCATTCTGTTGCTCTGAGTTGAATGCGGTGGTATCATCATAGCTCACAGCAACCTCAGACTCCTGGGCTCAAGTGATCCTCCTGCCTCAGCCTCCTGCGTAACTGGGACTACAGGCTAATTTTTCTATTTTTAGTAGAGATGAAGTCTCGCTCTTTGTCAGGCTGGTCTGAAACTCCTGAGCTCAAACAATCCACCCATCTCAGCCTCCCAGAGTGCTAGGATTATAGGCTCGAGCCTCTGTGCCCACTAGGTAGTAGAAATTCTGATGATAAATCAATGAAGGTCTTTGAGATGTGAGAGTGGATTGAATTCCTTTACTTTAGAACAATTCCTAAGAGACCAGTGCTGGAGCTACCCACAAGACATGCTTCCTGAGTGCCAGGACTATTTTGGTAAGCGTGTATTTCCTTTATCTTTTTCTTTTCTTTTTTTTTTTTTTTTGTGGTTTTTGGCCGGGGCTGGGTTTGAACCCGCCACCTCTGGCATATGGGACTGGCACCCTACTCCTTGAGCCACAGGTGCCACCCTCCTTTATCTTTTTCAACTCATGCAAACATTTATACTGGAAGCAATTGGTTTCACTGATTGCATTTTACAGATGAGGAAATGGGCTCAGAGATGTTGAATAATTTTGCCAAGTTCTTGAAGGTGACCTGCATCTTAGACGGAACTTGCATTCAGGCTTTCTAAAGTCAGATCCACACACACACCCCCTTTTTGTTCCCTTTGCACATGTTGCGTCCTTGGAAGTTCCCTGCAGAAATGTATTTACTCTGGAAACTCTGAGCTCACTTTTGACACATCCATAACTCACTCTACCACATGATAATTCTCCTCTTCCCCTCCCCACCCTCATCAAGGCTGTCTGTCCTGTTTTTCATGGAAGAGATCTTTTCCCTATCCCTCCTTCCACGAGTCCATCGCTTACAAATCTTTCTGCAGAGTTTGCTACTACGGAGGACAATCCTTTCCTCACTGAAAGCTTTTTAGTGGCTACTTCTCTTGCTTTCCAGTACAGTTGGGCCTTCTCTGTGGATGATAGAAAGAATGGTATGAGTTCTGGCAAAGTCCCTTAATTTCTCCATCTGTGGTCCTAAAGAAATTTGCATACCAGACTGGGAAACAGATGAATATTTTCCATCCCTTGAAAAGAATATGTGCAAGATTGGATCTCAAAAAACAATTTAAAAAATTGGGGTAATCACTCTTGTGATTCTCCTCATGTGGGTGGTATCTGGAAATAAACATTTCTCTTATTAAAAAAAGAAAAACAATTTAAAAAATTAATAAAAGAAAAAAGAAGAAAAGTTAAAAAAACAAAAACAATGAAGAAAAAAAGAAGAAAAAAAAAAAGGATTACATTGCAAAGTGTCAAAGGAATCAGATGAAGGGAGGGGCAGAGATGTTATGCCCAGGGTCAAAATAAAGCTCATTGGCTAGGAAGGAGCCCAGGCAATTCACTTACTGAGAGCTTATCACTTGGTTTCACTCCCAAACAAGTAAGTTGTTGATAATAGTCCTCAGAAAACGGTGAGGGGTGACCCAAACCAGAACTATGTGCTTTGAAGTTCTAAATTTGGCATCAATTGCTGAGTCTTGCTTCCCTTTCCAGTCTGCAGTGTGAATGCCTCCAAATTATTATGACCTCTCTTTTCGCCTTCCTCCCTCAGGGAGAAGGATTCCCCAACAAGTCAAGGGATGATCATCAGTCAAAAAATTAACTTCAACTTGTTCAAGCTTTTCAACTGAGCAATTATTTCCTTCCACTCAGGTTTGCTTTGTTGCTGGGAAACCCACAAGGAAATAAGATGAACAACACTCTTGGTTGCTCGTTGGTTGGTGCTGAAACAGGCTACCCAAGCCTTCCTTAAGCCTGGCCTCCTCTCTCTCTACCACTAATGCCCACTGGAAGACATTCTGTCACCTGTCTCTAGAAAGACATTCTCTCCTGTCTGCATCCTGCAGATAATAGCGAGGGGATTTGTAGTTGAAGCTAAGGCACAACAATCCACAGTTCTGAGCAGCTTCTTTCACATCCCAAGTCATGGTACATGTTTAATGGCCAGAAGCTTTGTGGCTCAACATGGTTCCAGGGTAGTGCTACACCTCTGAGTGAAGTCCTGTTGCTTCTTTCTCTTCTCCCAGGGACATATCCCACAGGCTCAGTCCCTATGAGGTTTTTTCTTTTTTTTTTTAAAGGAGCTATATTTTATTATTATTATTTGCAGTTTTTGGCCGGGGCCGAGTTTGAACCCACCGCCTCCAGTATATGGCACGGGCGCTCTCCTCCTTGAGCCACAGGCGCCACCCTATTTTATTTATTAATTTTTGTTGTTGCAGCTGTTATTGTTGCTTTAGCTGGCCCGGGCTGGGTTCGAACCGGCCAGCCTCGGTGTATGTGGCCAGCGCCCTACCCCTGACCATAGGCGCTGCCCAAGTCCCTATGAGTTTGAACACACATAGGTGTACATTGTGCCTCAGGAGGCTGTACAAATGGAGGATTGACAGTTTTCTTCCATGCCTTGGCTCTCTGGCACCACCTTCTGCAGCTCTGAGGGTGTTCTCAGTATTTTCTTTTTCCTTTTTTTTTTTTGAGACAGAGTCTCATTATGTCACCCTCAGTAGAGTGCTATGATATCACAACTCAGAGCAACCTCAAACTCTTGGGCTTAAGCAATTCTCTTGCCTCAGCCTCCCAAGTAGCTGGGACTACAGGCACCCGCCACAACATCCAGCTATTTTTTTGGTTGCAGTTGTCATTGTTGTTTAGCAGGCCCAAGCCATGTATGTAGCTGGCGCCCTAACCACTGAGCTACAGGAAGCTGTTGATATCTAGGTTCCTCTGACTGATGTTGGATTTCCTATTTCTAGTCTTTCATCCTAGAGAAAGAAACCCTTTCAGGCTGGGCACTGGAGCTCACACCTGTAACCCTAGCACTCTGGGAGGCTGAAGTGGGAGGATCTCTTGAGTGCAGGAGTTTGAGACCAGCCTAAGCAAGAGCAAGACCTCCCACTCACCCCCCATCTCTACTAAAAATAGAAAAATTAGCTGGGGGCAGTGGTTTGTGCCTGTAATCCCAGCATTCTGGGAGGCTGAGGGAAGTGGATTGCCTGAGCTCAGGAGTTTGAGACCAGCCTGACCAAAATTGATACCCCATCTCTACTAAAAATAGAAAAACTGAGGCAAGAGGATTGCTTGAGTCCAAAAGTTTGAGGTTGCTGTGAGCTAGGCTGATGCTACAACACTGCACCCAGGGCAACAGAGTGAGATTCTGTCAAGAAAGAAAGAAAGAGAGAGCAGAAAGAGAGAGGAAGGAAGGAAGAAAGAAAGGGAGGAAGGGAGTGAGGGAGGAAGAGAGGGAGGAAGGGAAAGAAAGAAACTCTTTCATATGCATCTCCCTCTCCTGACTTCAGTTTCCCCAGCCCTTAACAGGGCTTACCAATGACCACACTTTTTCTTCACTCTGTAATCTGTCCTCTTTCTAGAGCATCCAGCTCAAAAGTCATTCAATAAATGTCATTCACTGTAATAATGGACAACGTTCTTATTCCCCATTCCTGTGAGACTGTTTCCTCTAAAGCTCAGTCATTTAAGGATACCTTCCCATAATAAAACAGAAATGGAACATGGATGCTTCTTCCCTTTTCTCAAACACAGTTGAACCCACTCACTGGCTGGGAACACCATAGGCAGCCCAGGAGAGTGGATGGTGTGGCTGTGTTAACCTACCTTACGACCTTCTAGGAAAGAACAATGGTCGGAAAGCCCAGGGCATGTGCAGTGTGCTGCAGAACAGCTCAGGTGCTCACAACCAGACAGACATTCTGAAACCCTTCTTTGTCTAAGTTCATAGGTCTAAGCCATAAACTCTGCCGAGAGAACCCCAGCCCTGGCACTTAACACCCAATCACTGTGGCATCTCAGCAGCGTGTCTCAGTTTCCAGACAGTGATGCTGGGCACAGATGAGAGGCAGCTGGCTTCAGGTTTCTCAGCTGTGTTATCTAAGGACCGGCTGCTTGGGATTTGATCAGGGCTGGTTTGAGAGAGAGGCAGACGCCGTCTTTTCCCCAGAACAGACTACTCTTTGAGCTCTGCCACCACTGGACTGGGGATGGAAGAAAGAAAACAAAAATCCCCACTGTATGTGGGTCTCTGGAATTTAACTTGGCCCTGGAGAGGGATAATGAAAGAGCAACATTGCTCTGCAACCCTCAACGCCCTCTGCAGGCAGCAAATCCCATTAAAGCTCTAACTGGTCAAGACTGGGAAGGGGTTAGAGCCAGGACACCCTCTCAACAGTGGTGGAGTCTCTGTCTCATTCCTAAGTAAATACTAGGATGGTGAGTAAAGGAGCCTGCAAAGAACCAAAGGAAACACTCTTGTTTGGCTAACCTATGAAGAAAGATGAACCCAGTTTAGTGATTAGGGATGAGGACATGAGTGAAACTACATGGTCATGTGATGAGGTTTTCTGTTTTGTATTCCTGTTCCCTCATAGAGTTGCCACATCCATGGTGTATACGTGGTGGTAGCAGAGAGAGATGGAGGGGGTCAGGGCAAGTGTTTGGCATAATGAGAAGTCTTTGGGAGGAAGAGGAGTGCTGACTTTTTCCTAAACTATTGTATTGCCCTGGAGCTTCTAAGAATTCTTCTGCCTTGGCTCGGCGTCTGTGGCTCAAGTGGCTAAGACGCCAGCCACATACACCTGAGCTGGCGGGCTTGAACCTGGCCCGGGCCCGCCAAACAACAATGGCTGCAACCAAAAAATAGCTGGGCGTTGTGGCGGGCACCATAGTCCCAGCTACTTGGGAGGTAGAGGCAGGAGAATCACTTGAGCCCAGGAGTTGGAGGTTGCTGTGAGCTGTGATGCCACAGCACTCTACCCAGGGCGACAGCTTGAGGCTCTGTCTAAAAAAAAAAAAGAATTCTTCTGCCTTGAGGAGGATTCTGGTCTTCAGCCAGGTGTCTTATACTCAAAAGAGGACCATCGGTGCAGTTCAATGGGAGATGTGCATGATAAAATCTGGCATTCTGGGCAGCACCTGTGGCTCAGTGGGTAGGGCGCTGGCCCCATATACCGAGGTTGGCAGGTTCTAACCCAGCCCCGGCCAAACTGCAACAAAAAAATAGCCGGGTGTTGTGGTGGGCACCTGTAGTCCCAGCTACTCAGGAGGCTAAGCCCAAGAGCTGGCTGTTGCTGTGAGCTGAGACGCCACAGCACTCTACCGAGGGTGATAAAGTGAGTGAGACTCTGTCTCTAAAAAAAAAAAAAAAAAGCCCCTATCATTCTAGCATCCCAGGTCTTTTTTTTTTAAGTTTTTTTTTGGCCAGGGCTGGGTTTGAACCCACCACCTCCGGCATATGGGACCGGCGCCCTACTCCTTGAGCCACAGGCGCCACCCAAAACAAGTGGGCCTTTTCTTTTTTTTTTTTTTTTGGCCGGGGCTGGGCTTGAACCCGCCACCTCTGGCATATGGGACCGGCGCCCTACCTGCTGAGCCACAGGCACCGCCCAACATCCCAGGTCTTTTTAGGAGACATTTCACACTCTGAATTTTCTTTCAGAGAATTTAGAAAGTGCCTTCAGGGACTATTTACATCAGTCTCTGAATTATTTTCTGCATGTAGGTCAGCTATCCTTTTGCTCTCCATTTTCAGATCCCATTGTTATCTTGGCTTTCTAGGTTGAATATTTTGTCTTCAGGTAGGTTTTCCCATAAATTTCATGCTACTCTCAAGGGAGATTTCTCCTGTTTTTGAAGACTTCTAGGAAAAGAAACTCCACAGCATTCTCAGCATAGAAGATAGTCATAGGTGGAGAGAAGAGAAGGAATGAGAACACCTAGGGAGGGGATGTGGGTACTTTGAGCCCGAGAGTTAGACGTTGCTGTGAGCTGTGATGCCATGGCACTCTACTACCAAGGGCAACAAGGTGAGACTCTGTCTCAACAAACAAACAAACAAACAAAAAACCCAGGTGCACCAGTTTAATCTGGACTGATTATTGAGCCTGGAGCCAATAATAAAATTTGCATAGCAAATTTGTAAGGCTCATTCAGATTCTGGGTCCCTCCATTTAATATGTATATATATTTTTTCTTTTTTTATTGTTAAATCATAGCTGTGTACATTAGTGCAATCGCCTGTATAATATATATATTTTTGAGATAGAATCTTACTCTGTCGCCCTCGGTAGAATGCTGTGGCATCACAGCTCACAGCAACTTCAAACTCTTGGGTTTAAGCAGTTCACTTGCCTCAGCCTCCCAAGTAGCTGGGACTACAGGCACCTGCTATAACGCTCGGCTATTATTTTGTTATTGTTGTCATTGTTTAGCAGGCCCAGGCTGGGTTCAAACCCGCCAACCCCGGTGTATGTAGCTGGCACTCTAACCACTGAGGTATGGGTGCCGAGCCTCTATTTAATATTTTAATTGTCCTTTCCAAATGTCAAGGCAAGGTTGCCAATTAAGAGGCTGTGGAACCGTCAACATAGTAATATTGAAGTTGTACTAATTTAAAATTAGCACTGCTATTGTTAAACTCTGAGGTGATTGGTGGATATGATAATTGTGAGCTATAAAGGGAAGAAAATGTCACAAAGCCATCACAAGGCCAATCAGACACAGTATAGTCCAATCTGTAGTTACCAGGCCACTAGCTGCAGACTGACTGTGTCAAAAAACGTTGGATGGGGCAGCGCCTGTAGCTCAAAGGAGTAGGGCACCGGCCCAATATACTGGAGGTGGTGGGTTCAAACCTGGCCCCGGCCGAAAACTGCAAAAAAAAAAAAAGGTTAGATGGACTGGGGGAAACTGGAAAGGATATACACAGAATTGCTGCCTGATTTCTTAAAACTACCTGTGAATCTCCATTACCTAAAAAATATATACATAGACAGATGAGCTGAATTATCAAGCATAATAAAAATATTTGTCCTTAAAGAACATATTTAACACAACTTGAAATGTTTCTATTATCTTAACCTAATATCTAATACTAGTTGTGTGTGTTCTGTTCATGTGTCAACACAATTACAATTTAAAATGTTGTTACCAGCTGAGTTTGAAAAAAGAGGCCGTGCAGCTGAAGGGCAAAGCGGAAGAGATGCCAAGACCTGCACACAAAACAATAAAGGCAACGCTTAAAGGTCAAGCTCGCGGAAGGCTGTTATGGCAAGTGCAGTGGTTTTTCTCAGTAACAACCTTATTCCACAGGTATTTACAAGCCACTTAACATGTGACTATTCTAATCTGGTAGTTCCCCTCAAAAAGTGCATCACCTCCAGATTGAGAGATATTCTATTCGTAGTAATGTGGGTTTGCTATGATGTCACTTTAGATTAAAGGCAATGAAGTAAGTGCTCCATAAGTCTAGGTTGTGTTCACAGTTGCTGTTTGTAAGGCTAATTTAAAACTAAGCTATTAGCCAGTCTAGAAGTGAAATATTTCGCAGCTTCAGCCCATAAAGCAGTGTTTTCATGTAGAGACTTAAAAACCCCTTTCAAAATGTTTTCTTTGCAGGGCCTCGGTTCACTTGGCAGCCAAGCCCTCCCTTCAGCTCTATCTCATCACCTGTCTTTTTTTCTGCTGGTTTGCCTATGCTGGATCCATTTGGGCTCTGTGCCTACCAACTCAGGAAGTAAGGTGGGCGGACAAAGCAGACTGTGACTTGCAATCATAGACATTTTTTCACTGGTAGTCAACTCAATAAACGCTTCATCAAGACTTAATCCTGAGATGGGTGCTGTGGCTCACGCCTGTAATGATAGCACCCTGAGAGGCTGAGGCAGGCGGATTGCTTGAGCTCACTAGGTCAAGACCAGCCTGAGCAACGAGACCCTGTTTCTAAAAGATAGCCAGGTGTTGTGGTGGGCAGCTGCAGTTCCAGCTATCTGAAGCAAGAGGATTGCTTGAGCCCAGGAGTTTGAGGTTGCTGTGAGTTATGATGCCATAGCACTCTACCTAGGGGGACAAAGTGAGACTGTCCCATAAAATGAAAGACCTACTCTTAACATTTCTATCACTATCATCTACCCCTTGCCAGCTCCCTCCCACCTTTCCAGACATCCACTCTTCTCCTTGAAACTTACCATCATGTCAGTACTCTGCCTCACTTTCAATAGTGGCCTTGATTTTATTCCCTCTATGAACAGGAGGCAATTACCCCTTTATAGTTACCAACTCATTTACACTTGCTTCCTCTTCCTGCCTCATTCTTCTATCAATTTCTTCCTCTGGCTTTTTCCTTTCAGGACAGAAATAAGTCTTCCTCAGCCTAAAACTATCACAATTCCTTTCCTTGGTTTTATCAACTCTAAAGCGCCTTCCCATCTTCCTCCTTGGCCTTATCCCTCAATTTAATATAGGCCAATTTCCATCTTTACTTCACTGAAATTGTTCTAAGTTCACCTGCTACCAAGTTCTCAATTTTAATTTACCTTATCCTTTTGAAGCATTTGATAACACTGCCAAGCTCTTACTTCTTCTTCTTCTTTTTTTTGAGGTTTTTGGCCAAGGCTGGGTTTGAACGGGCCACCTCTGGCATATGGAGCTGGTGCCCTACCCCTTTGAGCCACAGGAGCTGCCCCAAGCTCTTCTTGAAGTTCTCATTCTCTTAGATTTCCAGAACACTATTTTCTTGTTATTCAGGCTATTCGCCCTTCCTTTATTACTGGTTACCCAACCTCTGACCATTAGGGTCTCCCATCTTTGGTCCTCTTCTCTTCTTACTCCATTCCATATATGCTTTCCATCTCTGATCTCATCCATATCCATGGTCTGGATCCAGATTTCAATTATTGTATACATGTTAATAATTCCTCATCTCTATCTTTAATCCTAACTTCTCTCCTGACTTCCATATCCCTATTCCCAAATTTATTGGAAACCTATTGCTTCTCATATATACTGAAACTCAGTTAATGGTGTCACTGTACAAATGAATTCCCCATATCAGAAACTTTGAAGTTATAGAATTGTCCTTAACGCTTCCCTAACCTTCACATCTCATCCGTCACAAAGATAGGACGCCTTTCTACTCCTGGGTCTCAAATCTGTCTCTTCCTCACTATTCTCAATTTCTCCCTTTAGCTTGAACCTGAATTTCTCTTCTGGGAGAGGACAGTAGCATCCTCTTTCTTCTGCTCCTATGTGCAGTGAGTGGTGACAGTACAATCTGCTATGTTGCAAACATTACAGTAAATCTTGGTTGCCCAACTAGAGTGGTGTGGGTGGTGTGGCAGTGAGAATCATAAGATTGGACCAAAAATAACATAGGCAGAGGCTATTTTATGTTGTGAAAAATCACATACACTTCATGGATGAAAAGGTGACTTATTTATTACTAAGCTACTCATATGTTTAGGCTAAAAGAAAAAATTTTAAATGCAAATCAATTGATACTGATGGCTCTTTTCAAAGATCCTTTAGACAATCCTCTACTTTGGTCCTGAAGCTACTGCAGTAAATCCTGTTATCAAGTGATTGTGCCTTACCCTGATCTTTGGTACAAAGATATCCTAGGAAATAAACATTTCACGTGTTTATTATTGCATGATACTTCTTACCCCTAAACTTCAAGAAAGTGAATTTGCATTTCAAATTGTTTTTCATGTGTTCATTGACATAAAATAGTTCAAATTTTGGTTATTCTTTTTCTCATTTTTAAGTAAACCAAAATGTTTTCAATTGATCCAAAAGGTCTTGGAATATTTAACAGATTTCCATAACTGTATTAAATGAAATTTCCTGCCATTTCTTATGTCTATATTATATAACTGTCTCCTGTTCGTCCATGCCTTCCCACAGGTCCCTGTATCTAGAACGCCCAGCCTCTTGTTTGACTCCAAATTCACTTTTTTTTTGGAGACAGAGTCTCATTTTGTTGCCCCTGTGACGCTGTGCCCTGGCTTCACAGCTCATAGCAACCTCAAACTCTTGAGCTCAAGCAATTCTCTTGCCTCAGCCTCCCAAGTAGCTAGGACTATACATGTCCACCTCAATGCCCGACTGTTTTTAGAGATGGGGTCTTGCTCTTGCTCAGGCTGGTCTCGAACTCCTGGACTGGAGCAGTCCACCTGTCTTGACCTCCCACAGTGCTAGGGGATTACAGGTGTGAGCCACCGTGCCCAGCCTCCAAATTCACTTTTAAGATTCAGCTCAAGTATATCTCCTATAAGTGATCTTGTCTGTTACTTTCTGTACTGTGCACCCATAGCACTGTATTACTAAATTGAGTCTTTTCTATGTTTATCTTTCTCACTAACCTTTGCAGTACAAGAAGTATTTGTGTTATCTATAAACTACCACAATTTCTAGCACATAAAAAGCACTTAATAAATTGCTGAATGAAGGAATGAATGGTATTAAATATATCATGGAATCTGATTGCTAATAGTGAACAATTGATAAGTCAATTGAAGCTAAAATATGGTAGTACTGTAGAACCTCTGTAAGTTGACCCCTCAAGGGATTGTAACAAACTGGACAACATACAGAGGTGGTCAATATAAGGAACTAGGCTTACTATACTGATATGTACATGTGGTGCATGTCTAGTCTATGAAAATTAGGTCAACATAAGGAAGTGGTCAGTGTAGGGAGGTGGTCAACTATGTAGGTTCTATTGCAATTAATTGTAATTAAATCCTAACTATGCCATGTCAGGGAGTTTCTATCTTAAAAATGGATGTACATGCCGGGTGCAGTGGTTCACACCTGTAACCCTAGCACTCTGGGAGGCTGGGGTAGGCGGATTGCCTGAGCTCAGAGTTCAAGGCCAGCCTAAGCAAGAGTGAGGACTTTGTCTGTAAAAATAGCTGAATGTTGTGGTGGGCCCCTGAGTCTCAGCTACTTTGGAGGCTGAGGCAAGAAGATTGCTTGAGCCCAAGAGTTTGAGGTTGCTGTGAGCTATGACAGTACAGCACTGTCTCAAAAAAAAAAAAAAAAAAATCAGGTGGCGCCGGCCCCATATACCAAGGGTGGCGGGTTCAAACCCGGCCCCGGCCAAACTGCAACAAAAAAAAAATAGCTGGGCGTTGTGGCAGGCGCCTGTAGTCCCAGCTACTGGGGAGGCTGAGGCAGGAGAATCGCCTAGGCCCAGGAGTTGGAGGTTGCTGTGAGCTGTGTGATGCCACAGCACTCTACCGAGGGCGATAAAATGAAACTCTGTCTCTACAAAAAAAAAAAAAAAATCTATCTATCTATCTATCTATATATATATATATATCTCACACACATACCATAAAATTTACCCTATGAATTCAACTGGTTTTTAGTATATTCAATGTTTGAAACCATCATCACTAATTCTAGAGAACCTTTATAACCCCCCCAAAAGAAACCCTGTACCCATTAACAGTCTCTCCTTATTCCCCTTCCTCTCAGCCCCTGGCAATGATTAATTTATTGTCTTTTATTCTGGATTTGCCTATTCTGGACATTTCATGTATATGGGATCATATATGTGGCCTTTTGTTTCTGGCCTCTTAGGAAAATGTTTTCAACATTGACCCATTTATAGTATGTATCAGAACTTTACTCCTTTCTGTGGCTGAATAATATTCCACCATATGGATATACCTCCTTTTTGAGACAGGCTCCTGCTAGAGTGCAGTGATGTCATCATAGCTCACTGCAACCTCCAACGCCTGGGCTCAAGGATACTCCTGCCAAAGCCTCTGGAGAACCTGGGACTACAGGCACATACTACTACACATGGTAATATTTCTATTTTTGTAGAGATGGGGGTCTGCTCTTGCTCAGGCTGATCTCCAACTCCTGGCATCAAGTGATCTTCAAACCTTAGCCTCCTAAAGTGTTGATATTACAGGCATGAGCCACCACACTTGGCACCACATTTTGTTTATCCATTCACCAGCTGATGGACATATGGATTGTTTCCACTGGGGGCTATTATGAGTAATGCTGCTATAAACATCTGTGTACAAGTTTTTGTGTGCATGCATGTTTTTATTTATCTCATTTAACTGTATGCTTACCCTTTTCACGAACTGCCAGACTGTTTTCCAAAGTGGCCACACCATTTTATAGTCCCACCAGCAATCTTTGAGGTTTCTTGTTTTCTACATTCCTGTCAACACTTAATAACTGTCTTTGATTATAGACATCCTAGGGAGTTTGAAGCACTATCTCATTGTTGTTTAATTTCTTTTTTTTCTTTTGAGACAGAGTCTCATTATGTCACCCTGGGTAGAATGCTGTGGCGTCACAGGTCACAGCAACTTCCAACTCTTGGGCTCAAGTGATTCTCTTGCCTCAGCCTCCCAAGTAGCTGGGACTACAGGTGCCTGCCACAACATCCAGCTATTTTTTGGTTGTAGTTGTCATTGTTTGGCAGGCTGGAGCTGGATTTGAACATGCCAGCTCCAGTGCATGTGGCTGGTGCCCTAGCTGCTGAGCTACAGGCACCAAGCCTGTTATTTTAATTTCTATTTATTTAATGATATTGAGTATCTTTCAATGTACTAATGGGCTATTTGTATATCTTCTTTGGTGAAATGTCTATTCAGATCCTTTGCCTATTTTAAAATTGTGTGGTCCTTTTATTGTTGAGTTGTAAGAGCTCTTTATATCATCTAGATACTAGGTTTTCACTTTCTTAATCTTCTCAATTAGCCTGCTGAAACATGGAAATTATTTTCTCTTTTATAGTATAAGAGACTGGAGCCTGGAGAGTTTTAATTAGAGGTGTAATTAAATCTATATCTGTGATTCTTCAAAGCCTGTGCCTCTTACACTATTTTATGCTGTTCTTGGTACAAATAAGTTTTAACATTGATAAGGTTCTTTTTTTTTTTTTTTTTGGAAGTTTTTGGCCGGAGCTGGGTTTGAACCTGCCACCTCTGGCATATGGGGCTGGCATATGCCAGGCACCCTACTCCTTTGAGCCATAGGCGCCGCTCTATAGTTGATAAGGTTTAAGGAGTGGCTGCACCTGTGGGTGGTTAATAAGAAGATAAGTGATTTCAGAATTGAGGCCAAGATGTTAGAAACATTATCAACTGACTGCTGAAGTCAATGGTGGAAGTTCTCAGTCATATATAAATAAGTAAGTTGGATTACATAATGTTTAATGTTCTTTTTTTTTTGGCAGTTTTTGGCCGGGGCTGGGTTTGAACCCATCACCTCCAGCATATGGGGCCAGCGCCCTACTCCTTTGAGCCACAGGCACCACCCAATGTTTAAGGTTCTTATTTCATCCAAAATTCTCTAAATTTAATGTCTTTTGTTTTACCAGGAACAAAAAAAAGAAATAGTCATAAAAGCCAATTCCCCAAGTATTAGGATAAAAGGAAGAACTATGCACTGTGTAAATTTCTCTAAGACCTGGGATGGGAGCCCTCTGGGGATTTCTGTTTCAATTTATCAATGAAAAAAATGGATCTGCTATCACAGGTAATATCTCCTGCTGGCAGTATAATCAGTGCTTTCCTCAAAACAAACATGAATACCTGGCTTGGCACCTGTAGCACAGTGGTTACGATGCTGGCCACATACACCAAGGGTGGTGGGTTCGAACCCAGCCCGGGCAAGCTAAACAATGACAACTACAACAAAAAAAGTAGCCAGGCATTGTGGCAGGTGCCTATAGTCTGGGAGGAGGCTGAGGCAAGAGAATTGCTTAAGCCCCAGATTTGAGGTTGCTGTGAGCTGTGACGCCATGGCACTCTACTAAGGGGGACATAGTGAGACTCTGTCTCCAAAAAAAAAAAAATGTAAACCTGAGTTCTTTCTTTTGTCTTGGGTAAATCAAATGATGTGATGTTATGCTAGGCTAAGACCAAATTGCTTCCCAGAGCCTATCGGGTACATAATAATTGGGTACATAAATAATTATTTTGCTGCAAATGCACAGCAATCTGCCTAAAAAAGGATGAAGTTATAGTCATGCTATCACCTTTGTACTATCCTTGCTATCTCCAACAGCAGATGATTTCAAAGGAATCATTTAGAAAGTTATATACTTGTATAAAACTGTAACATCCATAGAATAAGAACCGAGTCATTGACAAAGTATAAATATGGTTTTAGTTTTTTTTGTGTGTGTGTGTTTTTTTGGCTGGGGCTAGGTTTGAACCCGCCACCTCTGGCATATGAGACCAGCGCCCCACTCCTTGAGCCTAAATATGGTTTTAGTAAGAAATTATAGCCGGCTTGCTACCTATGCTAAATGGTTAGGGTACTAGCCACATGCACTGGGGCCTGGGGATTCGAACCTGGCCCGGGCCTGCTAAACAATGACAACAATACCAAAAATCAGGCAGGTGTTGTGGTGGGCACCTGTAGTCCCAGCTACTGGGAGGCTGAGGCAAGAAAATCACTTAAGCCCAAGAGTTTAAGGTTGCTGTGAGCTGTGATACTACTGCACTCTACAGAGGTTGACATAGTGAGACACTGTCTCAAAAAAAAAAGAAATTATAGATGGACTCTGTGGCTCTCACCTGTAATCAGCACTCTGGGAGGCCAAGGTAGGTGGATTGCTTGAGCTTAGGAGTTTAAGACCAGCCTGAGCAAGAGCGAGACCCGGTTTCTAAAAAAGCCAGGTGTGGCAGCTGCCTGTAGTTCCAGCTACTTGGGAGGCTAAGGCAAGAAGTTTGAGGTTGCCGTGAGGTATGATGCCACAAAATTCTACCCAGGGCTACAGAATGAGACTCTGTCTCAAAGAAAAAGGAAAGGAAAAAGAAAAGGAAAGGAAGAAATTATAGAAACTTAAATAGAACATTTCCAATTACATACTTTATTGAAAATAGTTAATTTAAAATATATACATTTAAAAAAATATCATGTTACTGGAAAATGTTAAACATTTCATACAAGTATCATTTCGATTTCACTCACTCTTGCTAAAGTGGCACCTTTAGTTTTCTTTCACTTAAGAGTAGGGTCTCTAGTGCCCTCTGGTGAAGCTTGATGAGCTTGTTCAAAAAGGTATTTCAGGACAGTGCTCATGACTGAAGGTTAAATAGCAGTGTAATTACTGCCTACTCAAGTTTACCAGTTGTGAAGTGCTGACTTTTCCCTCTGCCTAGGAGAAAGGCAATCTTTGTGAATGCCTTTATCTCTTTAGGGTTTCCACTAACATTTGCCCTACTTTCTTCCTAAGTTTTCATCATCATTGTTTTCTTTCTTTTTCTTTTTTTTTGCAGTTTTTTTTGGCCGGGGCTGGGTTTGAACCTGCCACCTCAGGTATATGGGACCGGCACCCTACTCCTTTGAGCCAGAGGAACTGCCCCATCATTGTTTTCTTAAAAACAAACAAAAAAACCACCAAAACTTGTTAATATAAACAGAAGAAATAACAAAAACGTGTAAGTCATCAGGTCTAGGTCTCCCCCCACAAATATCTCACAGGACCCCAGAAATTATAAATAAAGCTTAGCATGCAAGAAAAGCTTTCTTAGTGGTCTTTGAGTCTTCACTCTGTCCTTATAATAATGGATCTCACTATTGTAGTCAACTCTGGGTCTGTACTTTCTGGAAGCAGAAATTCAGGAGATTTCAGGAGGCAGACCTCTTTCAAATAGGGGCCATTTCCAAAAGGATATTATCAACAGAGTCTAAGTTCATTCTCCAGACCAAAAACTTTGGACTTAAGGTTCTTCAGTTCTCCTTGTATCTTACATGCCCGCCGATTGCTGTCACGGACTTCACAAAGCATAGCAAGATCCTGGTTTGCCCGGGCATTAACAGTTGCCTAGAAATTTCAAAAAGGAAGAAATGATTACTGAATCTGCCAGGGGAGAATGAATCATAAAGACCAGGCTATGCTGGGTGGCCCCTGTGGCTCAGTGAGTAGGGTGTTGGCCCCATATTCAGAGGGTGGCAGGTTCAAACCTGGCCCCGGCCAAACTGCAACAAAAAATAGCCGGGTGTTGTGGTGGGCACCTATAGCCCCAGCAACTTGGGAGGCTGAGGCAAGAGAACCACCTAAGCCCAAGAGCTGGAGGTTGCTGTGAGCTGTGATACCATAGCACTCTATGGAGGGTGACAAAGTGAGACTCTTGTCTCTTAAAAAAAAAGACCCAGCTATGGTAGCTCCTTTTTTTTTTTTTTTTTGAGACAAAGTCTCACTATGTCACCCTTGTTAGAGTGCTGTGAAGTCACAGCTCACAGCAATCTCAAACTCCAGGGCTTAAGCAATTCTCTTGCCTCAGCCTCCCAGTAGCTCGGGCTACAGGTGCCCACCACAACACCCCGCTATTTTTTGTTGCAGTCGTCATTGTTCTTTAGCTGACCTGGGCCAGGTTCAAACCCGTCAGCTTTGGTGTACGTGGCTGGCGCCATAACCACTGTGTTATGGGCGCCAAGTCTAGCTGGCTCCTTTTTATGGGTTTTTGAGAATATAGGATAAATGCAATCCTTAGTTTGTTCAAATGACTAAAAGAAGGAAAATATAGAATTAAAAGGCACTCTTTCCCAGAGAATGAGAAAGGACCCTTGAGATAAAGATCAATAAATAACTAAGAATGAGTTGTTAAAAAGGAGACTAATATAGGGTGGCGCCAGTGGCTCAGTGAGTAGGGCGCTGGCCCCATATGCCAAGGGTGGCGGGTTCAAACCCGGCCCCGGCCAAACTGCAACCAAAAAATAGTCGGGCGTTGTGGCGGGCGCCTGTAGTCCCAGCTGCTCTGGAGGCTGAGACAAGAGAATCATGTAAGCCCAAGAGCTGGATGTTGCTCTGAGTCCTGTGACATCATGGCCCTCTACCGAGGGCAGTAAAGTGAGACTCTGTCTCTATCAAAAAAAAAAAAAAAAAAAAGGAGAGAGACTCATATAAACATTATATTAGATAAAAAGTATCTCCTGTTTTCATAATTATGAAAAATCTTGTTTGGAACACAGAGTATCACTTAAGATATGTGACTAACTGGGTAAATCTTTTCGGGAAGGCTCTTGAAACAACCTGGTTTCTAAAAATCTGTGGCTTACATTAAGGAGCCCTCATGACCATGTTCATGTTTCCTCACTTCCACCTCTTTTTTGGCCGGGCGTGGTGGCTCATACCTGTAATCCCAGCACTCTGGGAGGCCGAGGTGGGTGGATAGCTTGAGGTCCTAAGTTTGAGACCAGCCTGAGCAACAGTGAGACCTTGTCCCTAAAATAACCAGGCATGTGCTGGGCACCTGTAGTCCCAGTTTCTAGGGAGGCTGAGACAAGAGGATCACTTGAGCAATGGAGTTTGAGGTTGCTGTAAGCAATAATGCCATGGCACTTAACCCCAGGGTGACTGAGTGAGACTGTCTCAAAAAAAAAAAAAAAAAAGAAGCCACAAATTGCTTTATCATTCAATTACTCACTCTTCCCAGTGTAAAATAGACATAACTCTTTTTTTTTTTCTTTTTAATTTTTTTTTAGACATAACTCTTTTAATCTATTTCTTGAATTGGGAGAGATGCCCATTTCTGTTAAGTTTAGCTTACACAGAAATATTAAATCATACAATCATTCAATTATTTCAGTCTATTTTTGTTTTTCCTCTAGTAGTGTGTTTATTGAACTGACTTTAGGGAGCCTTAAAGAATAGTGACCTCTAGGGAAATGGCACATTCTTCTTTTTTTTTTTTCTTTTTTTTTTTGTAGAGACAGAGTCTTACTGTACCACCCTCGGGTAGAGTGCCGTGGCGTCTCACTGTACCGCCCTCGGGTAGAGTGCTGTGGCATCACATGGCTCACAGAAACCTCTAACTCTTGGGCTTACGCGATTCTCTTTCCTTGGCCTCCCGAGCAGCTGGGACTACAGGCACGCGCCACAACGCCCGGCTATTTTTCTGTTGCAGTTTGGCCGGGGCTGGGTCTGAACCCGCCACCCTCGGCATATGGGGCCGGCGCCCTACTCACTGAGCCACAGGCGCCGCCCCCTTTTTTTTTTTTTTTATTTTTGAGACAGAGTCTCAAGCTGCTGCCCGTGGCATCACAGCTCATAGCAACTTCCAACTCCTGGGCTTAAGCGATTCTCTTGCCTCAGTCTCCCAAGTAGATGGGACTATAGGCGCCCACCACAACACCCGGCTATTTTTTTTGTTGCAATTGTTGTTGTTTTAGCAGGCCCGGGCCAGGTTCGAACCCACCAGTCTCGGTATATGTGGCCGGCGCCCTACCCACCTAGCTATGGGCACTGCCAAGGCACATCCTTCTTTTAAGGAGCCCTCAGACCATGTTCATGTTTCAATTCCACCTCTTTTTTCCCTTTGGTTAATTCAGGACCAGCAATTACCTTATAAAGCATTTGCTCCAAGTCTTTCAGTTTCTGTCGGAGAACCTTAATATCTGTCTTAAAGCCTTCTACTTCCAAGATACGTCGATGCTCCAAGGCCTCATAGCGTTTTGTCATTATCTGTAAACGCTTCCCCATCTTGTTAGTGCGATCCTAACATGTGGAGAATGGGAAAGCATTTATGAAGATGAAGGAAACATTACCTGAGCTATCTGCACTTCCCATTCCATCAAAAGTAGCAGAGAAATTTTTTTTTTTTTTTTGCAGTTTTTGACCGGGGCTGGGTTTGAACCTGCCACCTTTGATATATGGGGCTGGCACCCTACTCCTTGAGCCACAGGCGCCGCCCATAGCAGAGAATTTTGTACCTTAAAGATCTCTCTTCTCATTCCCTCTTCCTCACGAATTCGGGCAAGTTCTTCTTCTAGAGAAACACACTGCACTTGATACATGTTGGACAGCTTTTTCTCTTGTAGCAACTTATCTTTTAGGGACTACAGGTCAAAGAGACAGAAAATATTAATACTCAATTCTCCAATTTAAGTAATTTATATAGCCCTTAGAAAGAAAGAAAGAAAAGAAAGGATTCTAGAAGTACAAAATGAGTTAAGAAACAAGATGACAAGGAATTCTAAAAAATATTTGAAAACCTTCTACTTTTGGACTATTCTTTTAAGCCCTTTTTCTTTTTTTTGGCCGGGGCTGGGTTTGAACCTGCCACCTTTGGCATATGGGACCGGCGCTCTACCCCTTTGAGCCACAGGCGCCACCCTAAGCCCTTTTTCTAAAGTGTACATAGTAAATAAAGCAAGTAATTTTGGCTCTGAAGCTCAGAATCTGTCCCAAGTAAGATATTACAATATATGTTTTGGGCTACATTTCTGAAGTTTTTTAAAAAGGAAGAAAGATAGGCCGGGTGTGGTGGCTCGTGCCTGCAATCCCAGCACTCTGAGAGGCCAAGGTGGGTAGATTGCTTGAGCTCAGGAGTTAAGAGACCAGCCTGAACAAGAGAAAGATCCTGTCTCTAAAAATAGCCAGGCATTGTGGTGGGCTCCTGTAGTCCTAGCTTCTCAGGAGGCTGAGGCAAGAGGATCACTTGACCCCAAGAGTTGGAGGTTGCTGTGAGCTATGACGCACAGCACTCTACCAAGGGTAACAAAGTGAGACTCTGTCTAAAAAAAAAAAAAAAAAAATCTCTCTCTCTCTACATATAGATATAGATATAGATATAGATATAGGCTCAGCATCCATAGCTCAGTGAGTAGGGCACTGGCCATATACACCAAGGCTGGTGGGTTCAGACCCAGGCCTGCTAAACAACAATGCCAAGTGCAACCAAAACCTAGCCAGGCATTGTGGGGGGTGCCTATAGTCCCAGCTACTTGGGAGGCTGAGGCAAGAGAATCACGTAAACCCATGAGTTTGAGGTTGCTGTGAACTGTGACGCCATGGCAGTCCACCAAAGGCAATATAGTGAGACTGTCTCAAAAAAAAAAAAAAAAAAGTATAAATCAGATCATGTTACTTCCCTGCACTCAATCCTCCAAAAACATAACATTTAGAGCTGAGCTCTTACCTGACCTCTAGGCCCTCCATGACCGGCTACTTTCTCTCCTCCAACCTTGTTGCACGCCACTTCCTCCTCGCTTATTCCTCTGCAACCACCAAGACATTTGTATCCTTCCTTTTCCTTGAACATACTTGCTTTTCTCTCTGCTAGGAATGCCTCTACCCTCTAGGTCAGTGGTTCTCAATCTGTGGGTCACAATCCCTTTGGGGGTCGAATGACCCTTTCACAGGAGTCGCCTAAGACCATCCTGCATATCAGATATTTACATTATGATTCATAACAGTAGCAAAATTATAGTTATAAAGTAGCAATGAAAATAACTTTATGGGTGGGGGTCACCACAACATGAGGAACTGTATTAAAGGGTCAAGGCATTAGGAAGGTAGAGAACCACTGCTCTAGGTCTATGTGGCAAGCTTAGTCTATTTTTCAGGTCTCAGCAAAAACACCAAACATAAAAGAATACCCCTATGTTCCTCCTCTAAAGTAGGCTTCCAGCAATTATACATAATCTATATATAATTCCTTTATTCTCTAAAACCATTTTTTTTGAGACAGAGTCTCACTGTGTCACCCTCAGTAGAGTGCTGTGGTGTCATAGCTTACAGCAACCTCAAACTTTTGGGCTTAAGTGATTCTCTTGCCTCAGCCTCCCGAGTAGCTGGGACTATAGGCGCCTACCACAACGCCCAGCTATTTTGTTGTTGTTGCTGTTTAGCAGGTCTGGGCTGGGTTCAAACCCACCAGCCCTGGTGTATGTGGCCGGTGCCCTAACCACTGAGCTACGGGCACTGAGCCCACTTTTTTCTAATCTATGATTTCCTTAGTTTGTTGTTTCTGTTAGCATGTAAATACTGTAAGGACAGACCTTGTCTAGATTATTTATTGCTATAGTTCCAGAGCCTAGTCCACAGTGGGAGTACAATAAATATTTGTTGAATGAAAGAATTAATCAACAGTCTAATAAATTCCCATACACTATAAGGATAAGCTACTCTTAGAAACCTATTTCTTGAGGCTACTGCCATAACAGCTTCCTGGACTGAATGGATCTTAAATGACAATTCATAGGTTCTTCAGAATTCTTTCCACTCTTCCAAAAAAATAAACAATATCCGTAAGATATAAGGATATTACCTTAATATATTCATTTTGGGTATGATGACTCTCATGCATAATTGGTAAAACTTTTCCAATTTTATCTTCTTTCCTCTGACACTGCACTCTACATTGCTTAATCTTTGACATCAAATGATCCTTTTCAAGCATCCATGATTTCTCTTTATTTTGGTTTTCAAATTTGAGCTGTAAAAAATCTTTGGTGCTCTCATAGAGAAGTTCTTGGGTGTGATGAAGACTACAAAAGAAAGCACAAGTGTGGAAATGAGGATACTTACGTAGCACATCTGAAATAAAGGGTTATTCCAAAAGAGAAGATAGAGGTTCTCTTAAATTTGTACAAAATATAAATTTTACAAAATATTATTAGCAGTTTTAAAAATAAACTTAGTCTGATAATTGGCCACCTTAAGTGTTTTATTGGGCAAAGGCAATATATCTATCTTTCTTTTGAGACAGAGTCTTACTCTGTTGCCCTTGGTAGAGTGCCATGGTGTCACAGCTCACAGCAACCTCAAACTCCTGGGCTTAAGCGATTCTCTTGCCTCAGCCTCTCAAGCAGCTGGGACTACAGGCGCCCACCACAACATCTGCCTATTTTTTTGTTGCAGTTGTCATGGTTGCCCAGCTAGCCTGGGCCAGGTTGGAACCTGCCAGCCTCAGTGCATGTGGCTGGCGCCGCAACCACTGTGCTATGGGCGCCGAGCCCAAATATATCTATTCATGCTTACTGATTCATAGACTGGCCTTTATAGACATTTTCCTGAGTACTAGTTTCAGACTGTATGATTAAAAGGATTATACAAATACATATAGCTCGCATAAGTAGACTATTCTCGGGAATAATACAAGGAAGAATGAAATCATGGTGTTCTGATTGAGGGTTAACACAAGTTCTAAATTATCAAGAATAGCTTTGCTTTTGTTTATGCTGTGCTCCAAGTATAACTGCCCTATATCAAAATCTTGCCTTTTTGTGTGTGTGTGTGTGTAGAGATAGTGTCTCACTTTATCACCCTCGGTAGAGTACCGTGGTGTCACACAGCTCACAGCAACCTCCAACTCCTGGGCTTAGGTGATTCTCTTGCCTCAGCCTCCTGAGTAGCTGGGACTACAGGCACCCACCACAATGCCCGGCTATTTTTTTGTTGTTGTTGCAATTTGGCTGGGGCCGGGTTTGAACCCGCCACCCTTAGTATATGGGGCTGGTGCCCTACCCACTGAGCCACAGGCGCCGCCCAAAATCTTGCCTTTTTTCAAGATCAGTTTCCTCTATAAAGTCATTTTGACAATTTTAGCCCATTTTAATTTTATTTTCTGAAATTCCCTATTAGTTTTAATATGTATTCCTGTCTCATAATTTAAAATTTCCCTAAATACTATGTCATATTTTAACTGTCAATGTGTTTATCACCCAGTCTGAGTGAAAGCATACACATTATTTATCATTTATTTTTGCCTCACTCCTCCCAGATTGTCAAGGACAATACCAACTAATGGGTACATACAAGGCACTAAATAGATTCCTGACAGTTATTTCTTGATAATCATTTATCTTTAAAAAAGAATATACTCAGAAATTAACAACTCATCAGTTTAACAACACCACCTAGAAAAATACTATATTGAATGCCCTAACTGCTTGCAAGAATATTAAATACCATTAAGCAACCACTATAGTTTTCCACTGACCAAATAATGTCAGATCCACTTAGTTCTTTTCACAAATAAGTGGTACACAGATAAAAATAAAATGACATAATAGTGCCAGGCACAGCCTTTTGGCTCGCTGAGCACCATCATGGCGCTCGGCAAGAACAACCGCCTTACGATAGGCGGCAAAAAGGGAGCCAAGAAGAAAGTGGTTGATCCATTTTCTAAGAAAGATTGGTATGATGTGAAGGCACCTGCTATGTTCAATATAAGGAATATTGGGAAAACTCTAGTCACCAGGATTCAAGGAACCAAAATTGCATTTGATGGCCTCAAAGGTCGTGTGTTTGAAGTGAGTCTTGCTGATCTGCAGAATGATGAAGTTGCATTTAGAAAATTCAAGCTGATTACTGAAGATGTTCAGGGCAAAAACTGCCTGACTAACTTCCATGGCATGGATCTTACCCGTGACAAAATGTGTTCTATGGTTAAAAAATGGCAGACTATGATTGAAGTTCATGTTGATGTTAAGACTACTGATGGTTATTTGCGTCATCTGTTCTATATTGGTTTTACTAAAAAACGCAACAATCAGATACGGAAGACCTCTTACGCCCAGCACCAACAAGTTCGCCAAATCCGGAAGAAAATGATGGAAATCATAACCAGGGAGGTGCAGACCAATGACTTGAAAGAAGTTGTCAATAAACTGATTCCAGATAGCACTGGAAAAGACATAGAAAAGGCATGCCAATCTATTTATCCTCTCCATAATGTCTTTGTTAGAAAAGTAAAAATGCTAAAGAAACCCAAGTTTGAATTGGGAAAACTCATGGAGCTTCATGGTGAAGGTAGTAGCTCTGGAAAAGCTACTGGGGGATGAGACAGGTGCTAAAGTTGAACACGCTGATGGATATGAACCACCAGTCCAAGAATCTGTCTAAAATTCAAGCTTTTAATAATGACAAATAAAGAATCCTATTTGTGAAATAAAAAAAATAGTGCCAGGCACAAAGTAGAGTAAATGTCACCAGATAAATATATATATTTAGTCAGGGTGTGTGTGTGTGTGTGTGTAGATTGATCCAGTTACCACCAGGTTCTTTCCTGCTTTCAATGAGTTATTTTATTCTATCTTACATTATGTTCTCAATTACAAACTGGGAAAGTATAGTCTTGTTAAAATACAAGTGGTCTGAAAGTGACACCCAAAGGGCAGTCATTTATGGCCCTGCATTTCATGTCATTCAATATTCTTAGGATGATCTATCTAATGGAAAGAACTGATCATGTACTCAGATATGTAGAGAATGCTAAACGAGTAAGGTTATTATTATTCTAGAAAACAGATATAAAATTATATATTACTCTGACAATTTAAAATATCAGTCCCTTAAAAACAAAACCCAATGAAAAATCAAGATGCTATACTTAATTACAAAATTACCAAAAATAAAAATTAAGATGGAGGCATACTGGCCAAATGCAAACACATTCCATTATGTTAAAAGAAATAGCCTACAAGGGCCAAAAGACATTTTCTTTGAGACAAAGTCTCACTATGTGGCCCTCAGTAGAGTGCCGTGGCGTCACAGCTCACAGCAACCTCCAACTCTTGGGCTTAAGTGATTCTCTTGCCTCAGCCTCCCAAGTAGCTGGGACTAACAGGCGCCCACCACAATGCCCAGCTATTTGTTGTTGTACTTGTTATTGCTGTTTAGCAGGCCCAGGCTAGGTTCAAACCCACCAGCCTCGGTGTATGTGGCTGGCATCGTCACCACTGTGCTATGGGCACCAAGCCACCAAAAGACATTTTCTACCCTGTATTAATCAGAGAGTCTAACTTGAGTACCACATCATATATACATATATATACACACACACACATACATATATATACTTTTTGCGACAGAGTCTGACTTTCTTGCCCTCAGTAGAGTGTCGTGGCATCACAGCTCACAGCAGTCTCCAACTCCTGGGCTTACACGATTCTCTTGCCTCAGTCTCCTCAGTAGCTGGGACTACAGGTGCCTGCCACAATGCCCTGCTATTTTTTGTTGTAGTTTGGCCGGGGCGGGGTTCAAACCTACCACCCTCAGTATATGCGGCCAGTGCCCTACTCACTGAGCCACAGGTGCTGCCCCACTTTTTTTTTAGACAGAGTTTTGTTCTGTTATCCTGGGTAGAGTACAATGGCATCATTAAAGCTCATAGCAACCTCAAATTCCTAAGCTCAAGCAATCCTTCTGCCTTGGCCTCCTGAGTAGTTGGGTCTACAGATATAGGCCACCATGCCTACCTAATTTTTTCTATTTTTGGTAGAGACAGGGTCTCACTCTTGTTCTAGCTGGCCTTAAACTCCTGACCTCAAGTAATCCAACTACCTCAGCCTCCCAGAGTGCGAGGATTACAGGTGTGAGCCACTACACCCAGCCCTCATGTCCAATTTAATAATCATATTTCTTTCTTTCTTTTTTTTTTTTTTAGGGACAGTCTTATTTTGTCGCCCTCGGTAGAGTACCGTGGCATCACAGCTCACAGCAACCTCCAGCTCTTGGGCTTAAGTGATTCTCTTGCCTCAGACTCCTGAGTAGCTGGGACTACAGGTGCCCACCAGAATGCCCAGCTATTTTTTTTGTTGCAGTTTGGCCAGGGCTGGGTTCGAACCCGCCACCCTTGGTATATGGGGCTGACACCCTACTCACTGAGCCACAGGCGCCACCCTTAATCATCATATTTCAAATGGAGAAAAAAGCACTACAAAAGTTTGAAAAAACAATGAAAAAAATGAAAGAGTAAAGAATGCAACATGAAAAAATATTTTAAAATTTAGGATGTCTAATGCAGAAAAGAGCCAGTGAGGTAGAACTTGATAAAGGACCATCAAGTATTCAACAAACAGTTATTGTGTGCCTGTTGTGCACAGAGGTCAGGGCAGAAACTATATAAGAAAGCCTGAGACCAAAGACATAATACCTGGTGACAAGTGTCATAATGGAGTCACACTAATCATTATGGGAATCAGAGGAGGAAGAACTTAATTCAGAGTGAGGAAGTCTTCAGGAAAAGGGGTGACATTATTCAGCAAAGTGCCTACTATATAACAAGTATCATGTAAAAATATTATTAGTGTGGCTAATTCAAAGGGGAATTACAGCCACAGGGGAGGAACTGAGGCTGAAAGGCTAGTGTCAGATGATGACATTCCTAATGATTCACTCTAAGGTGTCAGGACTTTATCATAAAGTAAATGGAGAGCTACTTAATGTCTTTAAGCAGCTGATAACTCCTAATAGAATAAGTAATTCATAGTGAGGAAGATTGTAGAATACAAACAGACAAAGTGACAGGAAGAACAGTTAGACTACTGCAACAATTTAAAGAAAGGAATAGGGTGGCGCCTGTGGCTCAGTCGGTAGGGCGCCGGCCCCATATACCGAGGGTGGTGGGTTCAAACCCGGCCCCGGCCAAATTGCAACCAAAAAATAGCTGGGCGTTGTGGTGGGCACCTGTAGTCCCAGCTACTTGAGAGGCTGAGGCAAGAGAATCGCTTAAGCCCAGGAGTTGGAGGTTGCTGTGAGCTGTGTAAGGCCACGGCACTCTACCTGAGGGCCATGAAGTGAGACTCTGTCTCTACAAAAAAAAAGTAAATAAATAAATAAAGGAATAGTTTGACTCAATGTGGAAAGAATCAGAATGGATTTGGGGGGCTTCTTAGGTTTACAATCCGTAAGATTTGGAATTAAGGAATAAGAAAATTAGGAATTGAGGATGATCCTAAAGTTTCAAGCTTGGAAAGCTAAATGGGAAATGAAGAATGAAGCAGTAGGTTTGAGATTAGGGAGTGTGGTAGTATTTGTTGGGAGAGAAAACAGTTTGGTTTTAGTATTGGTAATTCTTTTTTTTTTTTTTTGAGACAGAGTCTCAAGCTATTGCCCTGGGTAGAGTGCTGTGGCATCATAGCTCATAGCAATCTCCAACTCTTGGGCTCAAGCGATCCTTTTGCCTCAGTTTTTTTCTATTTTTAGTAAAGATAGGGTCTTGCTTTTGCTCAGGCTGGTCTTGAACTCGTGAGCTCAAGCTATCCACCTGCCTTGGCTTCCCAGAGTGCTAGGATTATACTGTGCCCGGCCCCAGTAATGGTAAATTTGAGGTGTTCAGACATATTCAATTAAGGATGTCTTTATGGTACAGAATGGTTAGATAGGTTGAAGAACCAGGACAGACAGGTGTTATAGAAATCAAGGGAGATGAATTTCAAAGATGGAGAGATCAATGATGTAAAATACACAGAGATACTAATTATAATAAGGAATGAAAAGAGGTAACTGGTCTTAGATAGTAAGAAGGCAATAATGAACTTAGATTAGTTCACCCCACAGGGGGTGGCACCTGTGGCTCAAGGAATAGGGCACCATCCCCGTATACTGGAGGTAGTGGGTTCAAACCCGGCCCGGCCAAACACTGCCAAAAAAAAAAGAAAAGAAGTTAGATAGGGTGTGTTTAGGGGGAAGGGGATGGGGCTGAGGTACAGGGGAGGAGGAAGGGGGATTGGTAAGCTCTCACCTAATGAACACAATGTAAGGGTATACAACACATCTCCTGGGTAAAGGGGTCAACTACAACTTTGACTTTATCTAACAAATGCAAACAATGTAACCTAATCATTGTACCCTCATATTAATGTGAAATTTTAAGAAAAGGAAAAAAATTGGAAATTTTAAAAAAAGGTGGCGTCTGTGGCTCAGTGGGTAGGGTGCCGGCCCCATATACAAGGGTGGTGGGTTCAAACTCGACCCTGGCTGAACTGCAACAAAAAAAATAGCTGGGCATCTGGTGGACGCCTGTAGTCCCGGCTGCTTGGGAGGCTGAGGCAAGAGAATCACCTTAGCCCAGGAGATGAAGGTTGCTGTGAGCAGTGTGATGCCATGGCACTCTACGGAGGGCGATAAAGTAAGACTCTGTCTCTACAAAAAAATAAAAGGGCATATTTAATAAAATGGAAGGGATGAGATCAGACTGCAGAAAAGCAAAGAAAGGCAAGCAGGTAAGGAACACGAGCATAGAGAGTTTTAGGACTTTTTGTAAGGTATGTCAAGTCATGTCCCCCCACACACACACCCCTTTTTTTTTTTCTGTAGAGACAGAGTCTCACTGTACCGCCCTCCGTAGAGTGCCGTGGTGTCACACGGCTCACAGCAACCTCTAACTCTTGGGCTTACTCGATTCTCCTGCCTCAGACTCCCAAGCAGCTGGGACTACAGGCGCCCGCCACAACGCCCGGCTATTTTTTGTTGCAGTTTGGCTGGGGCTGGGTTTGAACCCGCCAACCTCGGCATATGGGGCCAGAGCCCTACTCACTGAGCCACAGGCGCCGCCTATCCCCCCTCCCCCTTTTTTTTTTTGAGACAGAGTCTTTGTTACCCTTGGTAGAGTGCGTCACAGCTCACAGCAACTTCAAACTCTTGGGCTGAAGTGATTCTCCTGCCTCAGCCTCCTAAGTAGCTGGGATCACAGGCACCTGCCACAACGCCTGGTTATTTTTATTATTATTATTTTTTAAATAATCTTTTTTCTTTGCAGGTTTTTTTTTTTTTTTGGCTGGGGCTGGGTTTGAACCCGCCACCTCCAGTATATGGAGCTGGCACCCTACTCCTTGAGCCACAGGCACCACGCCGCCTGGTTATTTTTAGAGATGGGTTCTTGCACTAGCTCAGGCTGGTCTTGAACTTGTGAGCTCTGGCAATCCATCGGCCTCAGCCTCCCAGAGTGCTGGGATTACAGGCATGAGCCACCGTGCCTGGCCTATGCCCAGCTATTTTTAGAGATGAGATCTTGCTCTGGCTTATGCTGGTCTTGAACTCAGGAGATCCACCTGGGTGTCTCAGAGTGCTAGGATTACAGGCATAAGCCCCCAGGCCACCCAAGTCATGTTTTCCTTATTCATGAAGGGTCAAACAAAAGAAGAATGCCCTCTTATATTTGAATCACTTTATCAGTGGATAAAAGAACATTTCTTAACCACTAGAATCAAGCTAAAACACTAAAATGATTTAAAAGGAGTGTGTGGAAGACTCACCAGAGCTCTTCAAGAGGAGACTTATTGTATACTGGAAAAGCCTGGACACTCACCTACCTAGAGGCAGGGATGTCTGAAGAAGATATTTTTTTCAACGTTCCTTTAGTTCCATGAGCCTATGCTGCTAAAGTACAGAACTTTTAAGCCACTCAGAAAAATAAAACACCTTCAGGTACAACTTTCTTGGACACTCACCTTTTGGTAAGCTCTTTGATTTTGTCCTGATTTCTCTGGTGTAGGACTTGTATTTCCTCAATGCGAATTTGTCTATCTTCCATGAGTCCTTCAACTTGTTCTCTAGAAAGCCTGGTCTGCTCTTCCAGCTGAGCCTGCAGCGCTCCTACCTAGACAGGCCAACAAAGGGTAAGGTATCCACTCCTGCTTCTACTTATTTCATACCGATAAAAGCCTTTCTCCAAAAAAATTACAAAACAAACACAAACTCCAACAACACAGTAGCAAACAAATAGCAGAAAAACTTCAATCCTAATACTCTTAATGTCTTATAAATCAGGTCAGGGTACACAAAAGTACATCCTTTGTCCACACCGAGCCCAGGATCCACATTGTTATGCTCGGAGTTCCACAAAGACCACGCTGCTAAACAAGCCGAATTCACAGCGGAGTCCCTTTATTGAAGAGCTGCCCAGCAACTGCCTCACACCCAACACAGGGGTTCAGAAAGCAGCCCCGAGTGGTTAAGGGGTAGGGTTTTTAAGGATTGGTCTGCATCTGGTTGGCACACAGGCTGCCCAGGTGCATTCAGGTAGGTTTAGCAAGCACTGTAAAGAAGCAGAATTTTGCGGCTAGTTAGCCACATATCTTTGTTTCAGTACTTTTCCCACCTGGTATTTCTCAAAGGGCAGTCCAGGAACAGTTGGTACTTCCCGGTCTATTTCTCAGGGGAGTTAGTCAAGCAAAAAGTCAGTGAGTACTTTCCCATCTATCTTGGGAGTGAACCAGACTGACTCCATTTTGTTGAGGGCTTGCGGCCCAGAAATTTGCCAGGAATTAACTGATATTTTTCCACCTTAGTCTAGGCCTAATAACATCACATAAGGAAAGCTATCCAAATCTGGTTTCCTCCACCCTGTGATTTTACATTTTACTGTTTCTCTTTTGAACTTTTAGGATTGTCTCCTCCCCCCCACCTTTTTTTTTGAGACGGAGTCTCACTATGTCGCCCTCGGTACAGTGCCGTGGTGTCACAGCTCACAGCAACCTCAAACACTTGGGCTTAAGTGATTCTCTTGTCTCAGCCTCCCAGAAGCTGGGACTACAGGTGCTTACCACAATGCCTGGCTATTTTTTTGTTGTTGTTGTTGTTGCTGCAGTTGTCAATTGTTCTTTAGCTGGTCTGGGCCGGTTTGAACCTGCCAGCCTGGATGTATTTGGTTGGCATCGTAATCACTGTGCTACAGGCACCAAGCCAGACTATCTCCCTTTTAAAATACACTAGTTGTATAGCAACGGAACAACTTCTTAGGTTTTTGGTTTCAAAAGTAGAACAAAATGAATATAGTGTAAGTTCTTGCTCTGATTCTGGCTGTCATGCCTCCACATGGAAATGATGGCCAAATGCAGAAACTGTCATTTAAACCAATAAAGCCTCACTCCAAAAAGGACAGGAACTTTAGGAAACTACATGAAAAATCATAGATCTAAATGATGTGCAATTACCAAGAGGTAACAGAATAATTTGTTATTTTGCTAGCCTTTAGAACCCATGTACCAAGTAAATGGACACACCCCCAAATGTCAATCTATCCACATAGACAAGCTTTCCTCTGAAATTCTTTGGGCATTCCCTAGGCCAATCACCAAGTGAATCCTTACTTTATGATGTTTTGTTGGATAGGGCTTAGCATATTGAATAAAAGGTTCAGAATAGCACTTAGAGAATGCTCAAATAGAGAATGATAGTTTTTGTTTTTGTTTTTTTTGAGACAGAATCTCATTTTGTCACCCTCAGTAGAGTGCCGTGGCATCACAGCTCACAGCAACCTCCAACTCTTAGGCTCATGTGATTCTCTTGCCTCAGCTTCCCAAGTAGTTGGGACTACAGTGCCCACCACAACCCCCAGCTATTCTTTTAGAGACGAAGTCTCACTCTGGCTTTGGCTTAGGCTGGTCTCTAACTCACGAGTTCAGGCAACCCACCCACCTCGACTTCCCAGAATGCTAGGATTACAGGTATGAGCCATCGTGCCCAGCCTGAGAATGATAGTTTTAAAATATAAGCTTTTTGAACCAGGCATGGTGGCTGACACCTGCAACCCTAGCACTCTGGGAAGCCAAGGCGGGTGGATCACCTGAGCTCAGGAGTTCAAGACCAGCCTGTCAAGACCAGCCTAAGCAAAAGTGAGATCTTACCTCTACTAAAAATAAGAAAAAACAAACAAACAAACAAAGAAACCTAGCCAGGCATTGTGGTGGGCAACTGTTGTTGCAGCCATTTGGAAGGCAAAATGATCACTCATACTCAGGAGTTTGAGGTTGCTTACTTGACTAATTTTTTTTTTTTTATTTATTTTTTATTTTTTTAATTTTTTTTATTAAATCATAACTGTATACAATGATATGATTATGGGGCATCATACACTCACTTCATAAACCATTTGACACATTTTTATCACAGTGGTTAACATAGCCTTTCCGGCGTTATCTCAGTTACTGTGCCAAAACATTTACATTCTACATTTACCAAGTTTCGCAAATACCCCTATAATATGCACCACAGGTGTGATTGTTGTTGTTACAGTTTTCGGCCGGGGCTGGTTTTGAACCCGCCACCTCCGGCATATGGGGCCAGCACCCTACTCCTTGAGCCCCAGGGGCCGCCCCAGGAGTTTGAGGTTGCTGTGAGCCACGACACTCTAGGGTGATAAAATAAATAAATA
Organism: Nycticebus coucang; assembly: GCF_027406575.1. Lineage (NCBI taxonomy): Eukaryota > Metazoa > Chordata > Mammalia > Primates > Lorisidae > Nycticebus > Nycticebus coucang. The sequence goes on along the minus strand of NC_069791.1, from coordinate 58,145,512 downwards.
AAATAAAAAACAAACTCTTGGAAATTAGGAGCAAGCTCAGTTTTCTTAATCACATGATGCCTAGATGTAACCCATGTGCAAGGCAATACTTACATGATACTGAAAGTATGTTATAAACACTAAAATTGTGGAACCAGCCTGGTCTGTCAAAATAAATTTTTTACCTGTAGGATGAGTATCTGTTTCTCTCTTTCATAAGGCTCCGAATTTTCTTCCCTCTCTCTCATTGCTGGTCTTCTTTTGCTTATTTTAGGATCTAAAACAGAAAACAAAAATTTAGGGTATGGCTGGTGCCCATAGCTCAGTGAGTAGAGCACTGGCCACACACAGTGAGGCTGGCAGGTTTGAACCCGGCCCGGGCCAGCTAAAACAACAATGACAACTGCAACATAAAAAAAATAGCCAGGCATTGTGGTGGGTGCCTGTAGTCCCAACTACTTGGGAGGCTGAGGCAAGAAACTTGCGTGAGCCTGAGAGTTTGAGGTTGCTCTGAGCTGTGACACCACAGCACTCTAAGCAGGGCAACAGCTTGAGACTCTGTCTCAAAAAAAAAAAAAAAAAAAAAGAAATTCAGGGCAATGCCCATAGTTCAGTGGGTAGGGGGCCAGCCACATACATCAAGGCTGGTAAGTTCTAACCTGGCCCGGGCCAGCTAAAACAATAATGACAACTGCAACAAAAAACAGCCGGGTGTTGTGGTGTGTACCTGTAGTCCCAGCTACTTGGGAGGCTGAGGCAAGAGAATCACTCGAGCCCAGAAGTTTAAGGTTGCTGTGAGCTGTGACGCCATGGAACTCTACCAAGGGTGACAGCTTAAGACTCTGTCTCAAAAAAAAAAAAAAAAGAAAGAAAAAAAGAAAAAGAAAAGAAAACAGAAATTCAGCAAGAAGACTTTTTCTTTTTGCTATTCAAATATCAGAATTATCCGTGCAGAGGAGTTCAGACTCATTTACCCTGTAAGAGAATGATAGAAAGGAAAAAGGAAATATATAATAACTAGAGCACTTAACTTTTCAAATAGGACTCTCTATAAGGGAACTCTGCAGGACATCACCTAGATAATCATACTCATCTTTCAACAGAATTCACTATGAAATTTCCTTTTAGAGTTGTATCTATTTTCTTGGTAAAATCCAACTTAATCAGAATACACAAGGAATAGGAAAAATGAGACATTTTGGTATGACACACCACATGATTTTCAAAAGATAGGGATATTTTAATAATTAGCAACACTAAAAATTCCTGGGGTGATTCAAGAAGTTCACTGGGATCTTAGACCACTAGAGACATCATTATGAACATCAATTATCACTGCATAGGAGGAAAATGTTTCTTTTCTTTCTTTTTTTTTTAGAGACAGAGTCTCACTTTATCACCCTTGGTAGAGTGCCATCATAGCTCACAGCAACCTCCAATTCCTGGGTTTAGGCGATTCTCTTGCCTCAGCCTCCCCAGTAGCTGGGACTACAGGCGCCTGCCACAATGCCTGGCTATTTTTTTGGTGTTGTTGCAGTTTGGCCAGGGCTGGGTTTGAACCCACCACCATCGGTATATGGGGCCGGCGCCCTGTTCACTGAGCCACAGGCACCACCCGAGGAAAATGTTTCTAATTATACACACTGTGATTTCCAATTCTGTGTTAATGAGATTCCTAATACACAGTATACTTGTTACCTGTTTTTAAAGCTGAAGACTCCTTCTGCTCACCTGTCTGGATAGTCTTTTGGAAAATGCTGACCTGAAAAAGCACAAAAGAGCATAGAAGTAGATTTCTATAAATGTGATATTTTACTTTTTAGCCTTCTCTCTATAGCAACTACTATTATTAAGTTTAATTTGTCAAAATTGACATAATCATATAAGGATGTCATGCATGTGAGAGATCACACAGGAAAAGTAACAAACTGGATAGAACCCAGTATTGATGATATACACTAAAAAACAAAAAATATGGGTCAGGCATGGTGGCTCACGCCTATAATTCTAGCACTTTGGGAGGCAGAGGCGAGAGGATTACTTGAGCTCAGGAGTTCGAGACCAGCCTAAGCCAGAGCAAGACCCTGTCTCTAAAAAATAGCTGGGCGTTGTGGTGGACACCTTAGTCCCAGCTAATAGGGAGGCTGAGGCAAGAGAATTGCTTGAGCCCAAGAGTCTAAGGTTACTGTGAGCTATGACGCCACGGCACTCACCCCCAGGATGACTAAGACTGTCTCTAAAAAAATAAATAAATAAAAAATAAAAATAGGGCGGCGCCTGTGGCTCAGTGAGTAGGGCGCCAGCCCCATATGCCGAGGGTGGCGGGTTCAAACCCAGCCCCGGCCAAACTGCAACCAAAAAATAGCCGGGCGTTGTGGCGGGCGCCTGTAGTCCCAGCTGCTCGGGAGGCTGAGGCAAGAGAATCGCGTAAGCCCAAGAGTTAAGAGGTTGCTGTGAGCCGTGTGACACCACGGCACTCTACCCGAGGGCGGTACAGTGAGACTCTGTCTCTACAAAAAAAAATAAAATAAAATAAAATAAAAACATAAAATAAAATTGCAGAGCTATTTAGAAATTAATGCTTAAAAAAAAAAAGGCAGCTCTTTGACACGGACCTTTAGTTAAATAATGGATGTATACCTATGTAGATATGCATAAAACTGCTCATGAGAATTGTTCATAGGCTCAGCACCTGTATTTAGTGGTTAAGGCGCCAGTGACATACACCAGGGCTGGCTTGAACCTGGCCCCAGGCCTGCTAAAACAACCGTGACAACTACAACAAAAAATAGTTGGCGTTGTGGCAGGCGCCTGTAGTCCCAGCTACTTTGGAGGCTGAGGCAAGAGAATTGCTTAAGCCTAAGAGTTTGAGGTTGCTATGAGCTGTGATGCCAAGGCACTCTACTTAGGATGACATAGTGAAATTCTGTCTCAAAAAAACATTCTACCCAGGGCGACAGCTTAGACTCTGTCTCAAAAAAAAAAAAAAAAGAAAGAAAGAAATTGTTCATTGTTCATGAAAATAGTATACATTCAAATAAATATTTCTTTCTTTCTTTTTTTTTTTTTTTAGAGACAGAGTCTCACTTTATCACCCTTGGTAGAGTGCTCTGACATCACAGCTCACAGCAACCTCCAACTCCTGGGTTTAGGCGATTCTCTTGCCTCAGCCTCCCAAGTAGCTGGGACTACAGGCGCTTGCCACAAAGTCCAGCTATTTTTTTTGTTGCAGTTTGGCCGGGGGTGGGTTTGAACCCACCACTGTTGGTATATGGGGCCGGTGCCCTGCTCACTGAGCCACAGGCGCCGCCCTCAAATAAATATTTCTATATGAACGTGAAAAGAGCTGGAAGTATGCATACCAAACTATTAATAATGGTTTATCTCTAGAGTACAGGATTATAAGAGACTGCTAGTTTTATATAATAGATTCCCATACTCCATGTGTTTGTTTCAATAAAGACCATGCATTACCGTCATAATCAGTATAAACAAAGATTAAAAAAGAAAGTTAAGTACCAAATCTTCTCCCACACAAAGTCTGCTTCTGTTTTCCTTTCTAATCTCAGCTAAAAACATACCTCTCTGTGCTTTAGATTTCTTTTTTTTTTTTTTGCAGTTTTTTTTGGCCAGGGCTGGGTTTGAACCTGCCACCTCTGGCATATGGGGCCGGCACACCCTACCCCTTTGAGCCACAGGTGTCGCCCAGATTTCTTTTTTTTTGAGACAGAGCCTCAAGCTATTGTCCTGGGTAGGGTGCTATGGCATCACAGCTCACAGCAATCTCCAACTCCTGGGCTTAAGCAATTCTCTCGCCTCAGCCTCCCAAGTAGCTGGGACTACAGGCACCTGCCACAATGCCTGGCTATTCTTTGGTTGCAGTTGTCATTGTTTGGCAGGCTCCGGCCAGATTTGAACCGCCAGCTCTGGTGTTATGTGACTTGCGCCTTAGTCACTTGCACAGGCGCCACCATTTTTTTTTTTTTGAGACAGAATCTCACTATTTCACCCTCACAGCAACTTCAAACTCTTGAGCTTATGATTCTCTTGCCTTGGCAGTGCCTGTGGCTCAGTGAGTAGGGTGCTGGCCTCATATACCAAGGGTGGCGGGTTTGAACCCAGCCCCAGCCAACAGTAGCAACAACAACAAAAAGAGTCTCTTGCCTTGGCTCAGCACCTGTAGCTTAGCGCCTAGGTTGCCAGCCACATACTCTAGAGCTGGTGGGTTTGAACTCAGCCCAGGCCTGCCAAACGATGACAACTAGAATCAAAAAATAGATGGGCACTGTGGTGGGCACCTGTAGTCCCAGCTACTTGGGGGGCTGAGGCAAGAGAATCACTTAAGCCCAAGAGTTTGAGGTTGCTGTGAGCAGTGATGCCATAACACTCTACCGAGGGCAACATAGTGAAACTCTGTCTCAAAAAAAAAAAAAAAAGATTCTCTTGCCTCAGCCTCCCAAGTAGCTGGGATTACAAGCGCCATACCCAGCTATTCTTTTGTTTTTAACAGGCTGGGGTGGGTTCAAACCCACCAGCCCTGATGCATGTGGCTGGTGCCCTAACCACTAAGCTATGGGTGCCGCCCAGCTCTTTTTTTGTTGTGGTCATCATTATTGTTTAGCAATCCCAGGTGAGTTCGAAGCTCCCAGCCCAGTGTATGTGGCCGGTGCCCTAACGGCTGAGCTACCTGTGCTAAGCCTGTGCTTTAGACTTCTAAACAGTGAAATGGGGTAAACAATGCTACTTCCCAAGGTTTTTGAATAAAAATGCTTTGAAAACTCAGGTAGACATGGGACTGTAATGGCTAATTCTCTATCTGTTTTCGTTAGCAACTCCCAAAGTTGTTTTGGTTATGGACTTCAGCCTGTTATTTTTAAAAAGCCACATTTACTTCACTGTACCAAAGATTACCTACTTTGTGGGGAGGTTCCTTATAAAAATAAGTTACTTCTCCAGCATCTGTTCCCACAAGAGTCAAGAGATTCTGAATCTTTTTCTTGTCTTCTAGCTCCCTGAAATTTTCAAAGAAAGAAAGTATATATCACATATTACAAGTAAATAACTTAAAGGATCCCTCTCTCGGGCAGCGCCTGTGGCTCAATGAGTAGGGCGCCGGCCCCCTATACCGAGGGTGGCAAGTTCAAACCCAGCCCCGGCCAAACTGCAACAAACAAATAGCCCGGTGTTGTGGCGGGCACCTGTAGTCCCATCTCCTCGGGAGGCTGAGACAAGAGAATCATGTAAGGCCAAGAGCTGGAGTTTGCTGTGAGTCCTGTGACGTCATGGCACTCTACCCAGGGCGGTAAAGTGAGACTCTATCTCCAGAAAAAAAAAAAGGATCTCTCTCTCCCTCTCTTTTTTTTTCTTTTGAGATAGAGTCTTTCTCTGTCACCCCAGGTAGAGGGCGGTGCCATCATAATTCACTGCAACCTCATTTTCTCACAGGTGATCATTCCTCGCAGCACTTCTCAATAACTTCCAGCAAGCAAATCTCCATTGCACAGTCTGTTTTTCAGAGAACCAACCTAAGACAGCTGCTATCAGGACTAGATCAAGAAAGCAACTCAAAAAAGAGATTTCAGAACCAGTGATATGGAGACAGTTTATAGAACATAGTGTTCCAGGAGCAAGATAGAGGGGTCATTAAGAGAGTATAGCTTAAACAATCAAAATAAACTGAAGACGGAGAATAAGCTGAGGACTTCACCCCACACAAAATCACAATCTCTGACTCACGTTCCAGGTCCAAGCTAGTTTCAAGTCCCAGAGACTACTACCTAAAAAACAGTGGATCTGGGTGGCACTCAAAGGAGTAAGGCACTGGCCCCATATGCTGGAGGTGGGGGGTTCAAGCCCAACAGCCATAAACAGCAAAAAAAAAAGGGGGGGGGGAGGGTGGATCTTCCTAAAGACAAGGCCCTATGACACCAGAGGGTACATGTACATGGTAGAGACTCTCCTAGTCCTTCCCCAGACGGTGTACAGCCATTTTTTCAAGTAACTATATGCAGGGAAAAAGGGAATAACCAGGCACTTTAAGGACTGCTGGATACAGGTCTGAGCTGTCACTGACACCTGAAAACCTAAAGCATCATCATGGCACCAGGCATATAATAACCATGTGATAAATGGAATTTTGGCCAAGGTTCAGCTAACAGTGGGTCTACTGTATCCAACAACCAGATGTTGTTTTCTAAGTTCAAAAATGTATAATTAAAATAGACATACTTGGGCTCGACACCTGTATCTCAGGGCTAGGGCACTAGCCATATACACCAGAGCCGGCGGGGTTTGAATCTAGCCCGGACCTGCCAAACAATGACAACTACAACCAAAAAAATAGCCAGGCACTGCAGCAGGTGTCTATAGTCCCAGCTACTTGGGAGGCTGAGGCAAGAGAATCACTTAAGCCCAAGAGTTTGAGGATGCTGTGAGCTGTGACACCACGGAACTCTGGGGGTGACAGAGTGAGACTCTTATCTCAAAAAAAAAAAAAAAAAGAAAGAAAGAAAAAAAAGCTCGGCGCCTGTGGCTCAAGCGGCTAAGGCACCAGCCACATACACCTGAGCTGGCAGTTTGAATCCAGCCCAGGCCTGCCAAACAACAATGATGGCTGCAACCAAAAAATAGTCAGGCATTGTGGCAGGTGCTTGTAGTCCCAGCTACTTGGGAGGCAGAAGCAGGAGAATCGCTTGAGCCCAGGAGTTGGAGGTTGCTGTGAGCTGTGATGCCAGAGCACTCTACCCAGGGCGACAGCTTGAGGCTCTGTCTCAAAAAAAAAAAGACAAACTTGGTAGGTGGCAGGACCTCTAAATTAGTTTCTTGGTTTCCGGGGTAAGTCAAATGAAAGCCTTTGAAACTGCTCCCCTATACCCAGATAGTAAAAATGAAGACCTTAAGAATGCAGCAGCGGGGGTCCTTACCAAATCCTCATGTCATTCGTCAGTATGACCTTCACAAAACCAGATGGATTCTGGAGGATAACATTTTTTTTTTTTTTTTTGACAGAGTCTCACCATGTCGGCCCTGGTAGAGTGCTGTGACGTCACAGCTCACAGCAACCCCAAATGCTTGGGCTTAAGCGATTCTCTTGCCTCAGCCTCCCAAGCAGCTGGGACTATAGGCGCCCGGCTTGTAGGATAACATTTTTTTTTTTTTGAGACAGAGTCTCAAGCTATTGCCCTGGGTATAGTGCCGTGGCGTCATAGCTCACAACTTCCAACTCTTGGGCTCAACCAATCCTCCTGCTTCAGTTTTTCTATTTTTATTTTATTTATTTATTTATTTTTTGAGACAGAGCCTCAAGCTGTTGCCTTGGGTAGAGTGCCATGGCATCACAGCTCACAGCAACCTCCAACTCCTGGGCTTAAGTGATTCTCTTGCCTCAGCCTAGTCCCAAGTACCTGGGACTACAGATCTTGAACTTGTGAGCTCAAGCTATCCACCTGCCTAGGTCTCCCAGAGTGCTAGGATTACAGGTATGAGCCACCATGCCCGGCCTGGATTCTGGAGGATAACAGCAAACTACTACCAAGTAGGTCCCAATCTCAGTTACTGTGCCAGACATAGTATCTTTGCCAAAGCAGATTAACTTGGTCCCAGGTTCATGGTATGTATGGGCCACTGATTAGGCAATACTCTTGTCCATCCCTCAAAGGACCAGAAGCAGTTCACATTCATGTGAGGTGGACACAGTGTACTTTTATAGTCTTTCCCTACAGCCATGTTAACTATTTTACTTTCAGTTAATACAGTATAAAGGGACCAGGATCTGGCTATTCCACAGACCACATTAGTTTACTATTGAGGATAATCAGACTGCATGGACAAGAAATAGCAAGAGCACTGGAACCTTTGGTAAGGTACATGTGCTCTAGAGGGCTGGAGATGAACCTTATAAAACATGTCAATGGAGTATTTAAGGGTCTGATCTAGGTCTGCAAAGATATTCCCTCCAAAGGAAAGAATAAGTTGTTTTTTTTTAATTTTTAATTTCAGTGTGCTTGTTCATTCTTCTTTGTTTGAAGTACTCCTTTTTTGTTGATTTTCTTCTTTCTCCTGCAGTGCTGGCTGTTTTTGATGTTGTTAGTAGAGACGGGGTCTTACTCTGGCTCACTGCTACTCATATGGGTCTTGAACCTCTGAGCTCAGGCAATCCACCCGCCTCGGCCTCCCACAGCGCTGGGACTACAGGCGTGAGCCACCACGCCCGGCCGGAAAGAATAAGTTATTACATTGTGCACCTACTATTATCAAGAAGGAAGCATGATGCCTAGGAGTCTTCAGATTCCAGAGAGAACATATTCCATCCTTTGGAATACTACTCTGACCCATACATCAAGTGACATGGAAATAAACTTTCAGTGTGGCCCTGAGTTGAAAGGAAGCCCCACATAAGCTTGCTACGAACACCTCTGCTGCTCAGGACATGTGACATGGCTGATCCGACCTAGGAAAAGGTACCAAGTAGTTTATGGTGCATCCCATTATGAGAATCATCACATAGCTCCTCTGAGACTCTGAAGTAAGATCATGCCATTTACAGCTGAGAATGATATAACATTTGCAAAACACCTTCTGGCATGCTACTAGATCCTGCTAGCAATGAAACACCTGACCATGGGACATAAAGAAACCACGTGGCTGTCTTTTCAACAAATTATATTGGGAAAACTGGACATCCTTCATTCTTTATGCAGAAGAATGAAGTTGGGAAAAAAAATAAGAATGATGTTGGATCCTTACCTAATACCATATACAAAAAATAACTCAATGCTGGTGGGAATGCAAACTAATATATTCCTTTTGGAAAGATGTTTGGAGAACACTTAAGGATCTAAAAATAGACCTGCCATTCGATTCTATAATTCCTCTACTAGGTATATATCCAAAAGACCAAAAATCACGTTATAACAAAGGTATTTGTACCAGAATGTTTATTGCAGCCCAATTCATAATTGCTAAGTCATGGAAGAAGCCCAAGTGCCCATCAACCCACGAATAGATTAATAAATTGTGGTATATGTACACCATGGAATATTATGCAGCCTTAAAGAAAGATGGAGACTTTACCTCTTACATATTTACATGGATGGAGCTGGAACATATTCTTCTTAGCAAAGTATTTCAAGAATGGAAGAAAAAGTATCCAATGTACTCAGCCCTACTATGAAACCAATTTTCGTAAGAAAGCTATAACCCAATTATAGCCCAAGAAGAAGGGGAAAGGGAAGAGGAAGAGGAGGGGAGTGGGGAGGACGGCTGGAGGTAGGGTAATTGGTGGGACCACACCTATGGTACATCTTACAAGGGTATATGTAAAATTTACTAGGTGTAGAATATAAATGTCTTAACACAATAACTAAGAAAATGCCGTGAAGGCTATCTTAACCAGTTTAATGAAAATATTTCAAATTGTATATAAAACCAGCACGTTGTACCCCATGACTGCATTAATGTATACAACTATGATTTAATTTAAAAAAAAAGACAAACTCAAAATAGATCAAAGATTTAAACATAGGAGCTAAAACTATAAAACTTTTACAAGAAAACATAGGAGAAAAAAAGAACATAGGAGAAAAGCTTCTTGACATAAAATTTGACAACAATTTCTTGGATATTACATGAAAAGCACAGGCATCCCAGAAAAAAAAAAAAAGAAAAGCACAGGCAACAAAAGACTACATCAAAATTAAAAAGCCTGGCCAGGGCTCGGTGCCTAGCTCAGCAGTTAGGGCGCCAGCCACATACACTGGTGCTGGCGGGTTCAAACCCAGCCCGGGCCTGCTAAACAACAACAAAAATTGCTGGGCGTTGTGAGAACGCCTATAGTCCCAGATACTTGGAGGGCTGAGGCAAGAGGACCACTAAAGCCCAAGAGTTTGAGGTTGCTGTGAGCTGTGATACCACAGCACTCTACTGAGGGTGACCTAGTAACACTGTCTCAAAAAAAAAAAAAATCTGTCTGGGTGTGGTGGCTCACACTTGTAATCCTAGCACTCTGAGGCCAAGGTGGGTGGACTGCTCGAGCTCGGCAGTTCCTGACCAACATGAGCAAGAGCAACAGTCCATCTCTACTAAAAATAAAAAAACTAAGGCAAGAAGATCGTTTCAGCCCAAGAGTTTGAGGTTGCTATGAGCTATTATGCCATAGCACTAAGAAAGTAAAAAGGCAACCTACAAAATGAGGGAAAATATTTGCAAATCACATATCTAATATCCAGAATATACAGAGAACTCCTAAAACTCAACAATGACCAAAAAACCCCACAGTTAAAAATGGACAAAAGTCTTGAATAGACATTCCTTCAAAGAAGATATACTAATTGCTAATAAGCATACGAAAACATGCTCAACATTTTTTTTTTTTTTTGAAACAGAATCTCACTTTGTTGCTCACCACCCTCGGTATATGGGGCCGGCACCCTATCCACTGAGCCATAGGCGCCGCCCAATGCTCAACATTATTAATCATTAAGAAAATGGACTGGGCAGTGCCTGTGGCTCAGTCGGTAGGGCGCCGGCCCCATATACGGAGGGTGGCGGGTTCGGACCCAGCCCCGGCCAAACTGCAACCAAAAAATAGCTGGGTGTTGTGGCGGGCGCCTGTAGTCCCAGCTACTCGGGAGGCTGAGCCAAGAGAATCGCTTAAGCCCAGTAGTTGGAGGTTGCTGTGAGCTATGTGAGGCCACGGCACTCTACCGAGGGCCAAAAAGCGAGACTCTGTCTCTACAAAAGAAAAAAAAAAGAAAGAAAATGGACCAAGGCAGGTGGATTGCTTGAGTTCACGAGCTCAAGACCAGCCTGAATAAGAGTGACTCTCTGTCTCTACTAAAAATATAAAATGCCGGGTGCCATGGCTCATACCTGTAATCCTAGCACTCTGGGAGGCCAAGGCGGGTGGACTGCCTGAGCTCATGAGTTCAAGACCAGCCTGAGCAACAAGACCCCGTCTCGAAATTAGCTGGGACTTGTGGTGGACACCTGTAGTTCTAGCTATTCAGGAGGCTGAGGTAAGAGAATCACTTGAGCCCAAGAGTTTGAGGTTGCTGTGAGCTATGACATCAGGGCACTGTACTGAGGGCAACAAAGCAAGACTTTGTCTCAAAAAAAAAAAAAAAAAAAAAAAGAAAAGAAAAGAAAAGACTGGTACTATGGTTCATGGCTGCAATCTTAGCACTCTGAGAAGCAGAGGTGGGTAGATCTCCTGAGCTCAGGAATTTGAGACCAGTCTGAGCCACAGTGAGACCTGGTCTCTAAAAAATAGCTGGGCATTGAGGTGGGTGCCTGTAGTCCCAGCTATTTGGGAAGCTGAGATAAGAGAATTGCTTCAGCCCAAGAGTTTGAGGTTGCTGTGAGCTGTGACGCCAGGACACTCTACTGGGGGCACAAAGTGAGACTCTGTCTCAAAAAAAAAGAAAAATTAACTTGGCATGGTGGCCAGTGCCTATAGTCCCAGCTACTGGGGACAGTGAGGCAGGAGGATCACTTCAGCCCAAGACTTCAAGGTTATTGTGACCTAGGACACCAGAGCAGTCTATCCAGATGGATGGAGTGAGACTCTGTCTCCAAAAAATAAACAAACAAAAAAAGGAAATGTGGCCAGGTTGGTGGCTCATTCCTGCAATCCTAGCACTTTGGGAGGCCAAAATGAGAGGATCACTTGGGGTCAGGAGTTCTAGACAAGCCTGGGCAACATAGTAAGACCTTGTCTCTACAATTTTTTTTTTTTTTTGTGACATAGTCTCACTTTGTGCCCCCAGTAGAGTGCCATGGCATCCTCAGACTCTTGGGCTCAAGTAATTCCCTTGCCTCAGCCTCCCAAGTAGCTGGGACTATAGGTGCCTCCCACAATGCCTGGCTCTTTTTAGAGAAAGGGTCTCACTCTAGCTCAGGCTGATCTCAAACTAGTGAGCTCAGGCAATCCACCCACCTCAGCCTCCCAGAGTGCTGGGATTACAGGTGTGAGCCACCACACCCAGTCTTCTACACAAAATTAAAAATTAGCCAGACATGGTGGCATAGATCTGTAGTCCTAGCTACTTGGGAGGCTAAGGCGATAGGATTGCTGGAGCCCAAAAGCAAGCTCTATGATCATGTTACTGCACTCTAGCCTAGGGGCTAGTTGTGAGATACTGTCTCTAAAAAACAAAAAGAAAATGCCAATCAAAACACAATGAGACCCCCTGACACCCATTAACATGGCTACTATCAAATACATAAAAAAATAATAAGTGTTGGCAAAGATATGGAAAAACTGAAATGTTTCTGCACTATTGGTGGGAATGTAAAACGGGACAGCCACTATGGAACAGTATGGTAGTTCCTCAAAAAAAATAAAAACAGAATTACCATGTGATCCAATTTCACTTCTGAGTATATACCTCCCCCCCCAAAAAAGCAAGGTCTTTTTTTTTTTTTTTTATTTTTTTGTGGAGACAGAGTCTCACTTTATCGCCTTCAGTAGAGTGCCATGGCATCACACAGCTCACAGCAACCTCCAACTCCTGGGCTTAAGTGATTCTCTTGCCTCAGCCTCCCGAGCAGCTGGGACTACAGGCGCCCGCCACAACGCCCAGCCATTTTTTGGTTGCAGTTCAGCCAGGGCCGGGCTTGAACCCGCCACCCTTGGTATATGGGGCCGGTGCCCCACCGACTGAGCCACAGGCACTGCCCAAAAAGCAAGGTCTTGAAGACACATTTGCACATCCATGTTCACAGCAGCATTATTCATAAAGCCAAAAGGTGGAAGCACTGATGGATGAATAGATAAGCAAAATGTGGTATATACATACCAGGAAATATTTTTCAGACTTAAAAAGGAAGAAAATCTGTTACAACATGGGTAAACCTTGAAGACATTACGCTAAGTAAAATAAGCCAGATACAAAAGGACAAATACTGTATGATCCCACCTGAGGCACTTAGAGTAGTCAAACTCATAGGGATAGAGAGAAGTTGGTTGCTATGGGCTGGGGTAGGGGGACATGGGGATTGTTGTTTAATAGGTACACAGTTTCACTTTAGAAATACAAAAAAGTTCTGGAGTTGGACGGTAATGATGGTTGCATAATCATATGAATATACTTGATGCCACTGAACTATATACTTAAAAATGGTTAAAATAGGGCGGCGCCTGTGGCTCAGTCAGTAGGGCGCCAGCCCCATATACTGAGGGTGGCGGGTTCAAACCCAGCCCCAGCCAAACTGCAACCAAAAAATAGCCGGGTGTTGTGGCGGGTGCCTGTAGTCCCAGCTACTCTGGAGGCTGAGGCAAGAGAATCGCTTAAGCCCAGGAGTTGGAGGTTGCTGTGAGCTGGGTGAGGCCACGGCACTCTACCGAGGGCCATAAAGTGAGACTCTGTCTCTACAAAAAAAAAAAAAAAAAAAAAGAAATTACAGGTTCAAACCCACCAGCCCCAGAGCATGTGGCCCGAACCCTAACCACTGAGCTATGGGTGCAACCAGAAGTTTATCTTTTTAAAGGTACTTCATAGTTATAACTTGATTTCCCTTCTCCTAGTTCATACCTGATTCTCAGCCGATCATTTTCTGAATAGAGGCGTAAAACATGCTCCCGTTCCTGGAAGAGGCAGACTTGCATATCGCTTAGAGCTTTCTGCAATTCAGCAATCTCTTCCTCCCTCTGCTGCAAATCCCGTTCAAGTTTATGCTGCCAAAAACCACAGAGATAGTTAAAAAGATACTGGGGTTCAAGGGAGTATCTCTTAGATACGGAAGAGTCACTTCATGAAGAAATACTCGAAAAGTGAATGGTTTCACCAATACAAACTTGAGTTTAGAAGCTACAGGATGGCCCGGCGTGGTGAATGCCTGTAATCCTAGCACTCTGGCAGGCCGAGGTAGGTGAATTACTTAAACTCACGGACCAGCTTGAGCAAGAGTGACACCCTGTCTCTAAAAACAGCCAGGCATTGTGGAGGGCGCCTGTAGTCCCAGCTACTTGGGAAGCTGAGGCAAGTGAATCGCTTGAGCCCAAGAGTTTGAGGTTGTTGTGAACTATGACGTACACCACTCTACTGAGGATGACAAAATGAGACTCTATCTCAAAAAAACAAAACAAAAACAAAAAAAAACAAAAAGGCTTCGTGCCTGTAGCTCAGCTCAGCAGCTAGGGTGCCAGCCACACACACTGGAGCTGGTAGGTTCGAATCCAGCTCAGGCCTGCCAAACAACAATGACAACTACAACCAAAAAATAGCCGGGTATTGCGGTGGGCGCCTGTAGTCCCAGCTACTTGGGAGGCTGAGGCAACAGAATTGCTTAAGCCCAAGAGTTTGAGGTTGCTATAAGCTATGATGCCACAGCACTCTACCTGGGGCGACAGCTTGACACTCTATCTCAAAAAAAAAAAAAAAACCATAGCCAAGTGTTGTAGCGGGGGCCTGTAGTCCCAGCTACTTGGGAGGATGAGGCAAGAGAATCACTTGAGCCCTAGAGTTGGAGGTTGCTGTGAGCTGTGACATCATGGCACTCTGTGGAGGGTGACAAAGTGAGACTCTATCTCAAAAAAAACAAAACAAAACAAAACAAAAAGGCTTGGCGTCCATAGCACAGTGGTTACAACACACCGAGGGTGGCACATTCGAACCCGGCCTGGGCCAGCTAAACAACAATGACAACTGCAACAAAAAATAGCCGAGCATTGTGGTGGGCACCTATCGTCCCAGCTACTTGGAAGGCTGAGGCAAGAGAATCACTTGAGCCCAAGACTTTGAGGTTGCTGTGAGCTGTGATGACATAGCACACTACCGAGGGCAACACAGTGAGACTCTGTCTCAAAAACAACAACAACAAAAAAATACAGAAGTATAAATAAATATGTAATGTGAAAAAAATGACACATAAGTATCTCCCTACAAAAAGCTTCATATGTTTGAACTGCAAATATTTTAGTACTGTCAGAGTGAAAAATGTGAAGCAGACTAGAAAGAGACCGGATGCTGGCCAGGCACAGCGGGTCACACCTGTAATTTATGCTTGAGCTCACCAGTTTGAGACCAGCCTGAGCAAGAGCTGAGACCTATCTCTACTGAAAATAGAAAACTTAGCCAGGTGTTGTGGTACACACCTATACTCAGGAGGCTGAGGCAAGAGGATTGCTTGAGCCCAGGAGTTTGAGGTTGCTAAGAGGCACTCTACCCAGGGTGACAGAGTAATACTGTATCAAAAAGAAAAAAAAACAAAAAGAAAATAAAACCTTCTTTAGTTGTGCTTTTCCCTTTTAACATCTCTTGCCTCAAGCTGTTGCCCTGGGTAAGAGTGCCATAGGCATAGTAACATAGGCATAGGTGTCACAGCTCACAGCAACCTCCAACTCCTGGGCTTAAGTGATTCTCTTGCCTCAGCCTCCCAAGTAGCTGGGATCACAGGCGCCCGCCACAACACCTGGCTATTTTTTGGTTGTAGTTGTCATTGTTGTTTAGCAGGCCCGGGCTGGATTTGAACCCACCAGCTCTGGTGTATGTGGCTGGCGCCTGTGCCGCTTGAGATACAGGCGCCAAGCCAACTCTTCTTTTTTTTTTTTTTTTAAGAGTAAAATGATAGTTCACTGTAGCCTTGAACTTGAACTCCTGGGCTCAAGTGATCCTCCTACCTCAGCCTCCCAATAGCTTGGATTATACATGTGAGCCACCATACCTGGCTTTTTTTTCTTTTAAGTTGAGAAATTAAATTAAATACATTTCTTTTTCTTTATTTCTTTTTTTTTCAAGCCATTCTCTTGCCTCAGCCTCCCAAGTAGCTGGGACTACAGGCGCCCACCACAATGCCCGGCAATTTTTATTGTTGTTGTTGTTGTCAATTTTGTTTAGCTAGCCTGGGCCAGGTTCCAACTTGCCACCTCAGTGTACATGGCTGGTACTGTAACCACTGTGCTATGGGTGCCGAGACAGTTAAGTACATTTCTATACTTAATAAAATAGAAAAAAACTAACATCAAGCAAGAAGTTAAAAATACAACAGGAACAGGAGAGAAATGATGGAGCAGAGTTTCTAAGGAAGAAAAAGAGATGAAGGGCAGAGTAAGTAAGTGTTGGATCAATCTCCCTTGAATAGGCAAACACAACACCTCATTCCTGAAGCAATAAGAAAGAATTATAGACCAGGATGTTCACTCACACCTATTATCCTAGTACTCTAAGAGGCCAAGGCAGGTGGATCACTTGAGCTCAGGAGTTCAAGACTAGCCTGAGCAAGAGTAAGACCCTGTTTCTACTAAAAAAAAATAGAAAAATCAGCCGGGCATCATGGTGCATGCCTATAGTCTCAGTTACTTGGGAAGCTGAGGCAAGAGGATTGCTTAAGCCAGCAGTTCTCAACCTGTGGGTCACAACCGCTTTGGGGGTGGAAGGACCCTCCTGCATATCAGATATTTACATTACAATTCATAACAGTAACAAAATTACAATTATGAAACAATGAAAATAATTTTACGGTTGGGGGTCACCATGAAATGAGGAACTGTATAAACGATCGCAGCATTAGGAAGGTTGAGAACCACTGGCTTAAGCCCTGGAGTTTGAGGTTGCTGTGAGCTATGAGGCCACGGCATTCTAGCCTGAGGCAACAGAGTAAGATTGCCTTAGAAAAAAGCAAAAAAGAAAGAAGAGTTGCCAAAAATGAAATAAATATTTAATTTATTTTTTTTTTTAAAAATTTCATTTTCATTTAATTTTCATTTATTTATTTTTTTTTAAAAATTAAAAAAAAAAAAAAGAAAGCAGGGTGGCGCCTGTGGCTCAGTCAGTAAGGCGCCAGCCCCATATACCGAGGGTAGCGGGTTCAAACCTGGCCCCGGCCAAACTGCAACCAAAAAATAGCCGGGCGTTGTGGTGGGCGCCTGTAGTCCCAGCTACTCGGGAGGCTGAGGCAGGAGAATCGCTTAAGCCCAGGAGTTGGAGGTTGCTGTGAGCTGTGTGAGGCCACGGCACTCTACTGAGGGCCATAAAGTGAGACTCTGTCCCTACAAAAAAAAAAAAAAAAGAAAGAAAGCAGTGGATATAGATGTAGGTAACTGTGTATGGCTGGGTAGGAAAGGAATTTGTATATGACAATGGAAATAAGGAAGCAAGACTACCTTTTAAGAGAGGAGGGCTAAGAAAAGGCTGTAGGGCAGAGGGTAAGGTATGACACATGCAGAGGGAGAGGGAAAAGTTACAAAACTGTGGGTACAGGTAGATTCTTTATCACTGAGTCCTTCTGTAACGATTTGTGGCTTTTCTAGAACAGTGGTTCTCAACAGGGATTTTTTTTTTTTTTTTAATTTTTATTTTTTGAGACAGAATCTCACTTTGTCACCCTGGGTAGAGTGCTATGACATCACAGTTCACAGCAAACTCAAAGTCTTGGACTTAAGCAATTCTCTTGCCTCAGCCTTCCAAGTAGCTGGGACTACAGGTGCTGGCCACAAGGCCTGGCTATTTTTTGGTTTAGTGGTCATTGTTGTTTGGCAGGCCTAGGCTGGATTAAAACCCACCAGCTCCAGTTTATGTGGCTGGCACCCTAGCTGCTCAGCTACAGGTGCCGAGCCAATCAGGGATTTTGTACACACACACCCTCCCCAATGCCCCAACAGAAACATTGGCAATGTTACCCTGGGTAGAGTGCTGTGGAATCATCATAGCTAACTGCAGCCTCAAACTCCTGGGCTCAAACAATTCTCCTGCCTCAGCCTCCTGCGTAGTTGGGACTATAGGTACATACCACCACACGGGACTAATTAAAAAAAATTTTTTTTAAGAGATAGGGTTTTGCTATGTTACCCAAGCTGGTCTTGAACTCTTACACTCAAGCAATCCTCTCACCTCAGCCTCCCAAGTAGAAGGGACTACAGGCACCTGTCACAATACCTAGCTAATTTTTCTATTTTCAGTCGACACAGAGTCTTGCTCTTGCTCATGCTGGTCTTTGATTCCTCTAAGCTCAAGTGATCCTTCCGCCTTGGTTTCCCAGGGTACTAGGATTACAGGCATGAGCCACTGTACCTGGCCTAATTGTCACAACTGTAAATGTTATGCTACTGTTATCTAGTGGGTAGAGGTCAAGGATGCCACTAAACATGTTCCCATGCACAGCACAAGCCTCTAACAAAGAATCATACAGGCCAAAATGTCAGTAATGCCAGGATAAGAAATTCTGTATTAGGAGAATGGGTGGTAGAGAATTCCATTAAGCTGCAATTGGGTTTTGCTATGCCGGTGGAACAAAAGAAGAATTGGGCAAGGAGTCACCCTAGCAGTTTAGTTACTCCTGAAGTACAGCATCATGAGGTTTAGAAGAAAAGGGCATGCTATTAGAAGTTGATATGTAACACTTAGAAAACTGAGAAGTAAAGAAGTTATAACACCTGGGGCAGCGCCTGTGGCTCAGTGAGTAGGGCGCCGGCCCCATATGACGAGGGTGGCGGGTTCAAACCCAGCCCCGGCCAAACTGCAACAAAAAAATAGCCGGGCGTTATGGCAGGCGCCTGTAGTCCCAGCTACTCGGGAGGCTGAGGCAGGAGAATCGCCTAGGCCCAGGAGTTGGAGGTTGCTGTGAGCTGTGTGACGCCACGGCACTCTACCGAGGGTGATAAAGTGAAACTCTGTCTCTATAAAAAAAAAAAAAAAAAGAAGATATAACAGCTGGGCACAGTGGCTCATGCCTGTAATCCTAGCACGCTAGGAGGCTGAGGCAGGTGGACTGCTGAGCTCAAAGATTGGAGATCAGCTTGAGCCAGATGGAGACCTTGTCTCTAAAAATAGCCGGGCATTGTGGTGGACGCCTGTAGTCCCAGCTACTTGGGAGGCTGAGACAAGAGAATCACTTGAACGCAAGAGTTTGAGGGCAACAAACTCTTTGACTTTGTCTCAAATGAATAAATAAAAGAAGTTATGGAGGTAACAATGAATTTGAAGGATAGTCAGATATAAAGGGGTAAAATAATTAGCAGTGTAAGAGAGATGGAGATGTCAGAATTTAAGATTTTTAGAGGTAGCAGAGTTTGGGGGATTATAATTTAAGGAGGGTCCTAAAAGGTAGATGGCTTGGCTAGGAAATCAAGAGTTTTTTTATAAATTTTTTTTTTCTTGGTAGAGACAGGTTTTGCTATACTTCCCAGACTGGTCTTCAACTCCTGGCCTCAAGTGATCCTCCTCTCTTGGCTTCCCAAAGTGCTGGGATTACAGGCATTAGCCATCATGCCAGGCAAAAAAATATTTTAACGAAATACCTGCTTGTGGGACAGCACCTTAGCTCAGTGGGTAGGGTGCTGGCCACATGCACCAGGGCTGGTGGGTTCGAACCCAGCCTGGGCCTGCTAAAACAAAACAAAACAATACAAAACCAAAATAGCCGGGTATTGTGATGGGTGCCTGTAGTCCCAGCTATTGGGGAAGCTGAGGCAAGAGAATTGCTTGAGCCCAAGAGTTGGAGGTTGGGCGGTGCCTGTGGCACAGTGGGTAGGGCCCCAGCCAAACTGCAACAACAAAAAAAAATAGCCAGGCATTGTGGCGGGCGCCTGCAGTCCCAGCTACTTGGGAGACTGAGGAAAGAGAATCACCTAAGCCCAGGAGTTGGAGGTTGCTGTGAATTGTGATGGCACGGCACTCTACCGAGGGCGACAAAGTGAAACTCTGTTTCAATTACCAAAAAAAACCCCAAATACCTGTTTGTGAGACAAGCTAGCACTTCTAGAGCTTCTCTACTTAACCAATAGACTTAATGAGTCTTAAAAGGACATGTATCATCTTTTTACCTGTCCTTCACAAGCTTCTCTGTAGAATTCTAGTCTCTTCAACAGTTCCTCATTTTCTGTCTCAAAATCAGCCATCTTCTTTTGATAATATTCCATAAGCTCCTGAGAAGGACAGAGGATGGCCAGACGATCTTCAAGGGAAGGGAAAGGAGTGGACGGCACTGCCTTTGCCATCTCTCTTGTCCTGGTAGGACCACTGACGTGAAAGGCAACACGGCGTTTGGAGACAATTTTTGGCCTATGTGAAATTAGAAAGGATGTGTTCATTAAACTCTGAACATTATGTTGGCTCAGTGCCCATAGCTCAGCGAGTAGGGCACCAGCCACATATACCGAGGCTGGTGGGTTGGAGCCCAGCCTGGGCCTGCGAAAACAACAATGACAACTGCAACAAGAAAATAGCTGGGGGCGGTGTGTGTGGCTCAGTGGGCAGGGGGCTGGCCTCACATACCGAGGGTGGTGGGTTCAAACGCGGCCCCGGCCAAACTCTGACAAAAAAATAGCTAGGTGTTGTGGCGGACGCCTTTTAGTCCCAGCTACTCAGGAGGCTGAGGCAAGGGAATCGCCTAAGCCCAGGAGCTGGAGGTTGCTGTGAGCTGTGTGATGTTGCTGTGAGCTGTGTGATGCCACAGCCCTCTACCGAGGGTGACAAAGAAAGACTCTGTCTCTATAAAAAAAAAAAAAAGAGAATCACCTAAGCCCATATACACAGCTCACACCTGTGAGCTGTGACGCCACGGTACTCTACCGAGGACGATAAAGTGAGATGCTGTCTCTAAAAAAAAAAAAGAATACTTGATAGAACAGGTTAATGAATAATTTTATGAATTATTTCCTATGCATCAATGGTTTAAAGGTAGATTCAGGATCAGAGCCTGTAGCTCAATGGCTAAGGCACCAGCCACATACACCGGAGCTGGCAGGTTCGAACCCAGCCTGGGCCTGCCAAACAGCAATGACTTCTATAACCAAAAAAATAGCTGGGCGTTGTGGTGGGTGCCTGTAGTCCCAGCTACTTGGGAGGCTGAGGCAAGAGAACTGCTTAAGTCCAAGAGTTAGAGGTTGCTGCAAGCTGTGATGTCATGGCACTGTACCAAGGGTAACATAGTGAGACTCTTGTCTCAAAAAAATAAATAGGGTGGCACCTGTGGCTCAGTGAGTAGGGCGCCGGCCCCATATGCCGAGGGTGGTGGGTTCGGACCCAGCCCCGGCCAAACTGCAACAAAAAAAATAGCTGGGCGTTGTGGCGGGCGCCTGTAGTCCCAGCTGCTCGGGAGGCTGAGGCAAGAGAATTGCGTAAGCCCAGGATTTGGAGGTTGCTGTGAGCTGTGTGAGGCCACGGCACTCTACCGAGGGCGGTACAGTGAGACTCTGTCTCTACAAAAAATAAATAAAGAAATAAAGAAATAAAAATTAAAAATAAATAAATAAAGGTGAATTCAAAATACATATTAGATTGATGTGCTCACACTTAATGGCCACAATGTAAGAGTATATGGCATACCTCCTAGGGGTGGGATACAACTACAACAGAGACCTCACCTAACAAACACAAATATTGTAACCAAATTGTACCCTCACATTAATCGGAAAAAAAAAATACATGTTAGAGCTAGGTGAAGTTGGGTACTTCTACTGTTCTAGCTACTCAGGAGGCCGAGGCAGGAGAATCACTTTAGCCCAGGAGTTCAAGTCTGGCCTGGGCAAAATAAAATAGCAAGATCCCCATCTCTAAAACATAAAGAATAAAAATAAAAATAGATGTTAGAGACTAAGATCATTAAAAAAACAAGGTAGGCCGGGAACAGTGGCTCACACCTGTAATCCTAGCACTTGAGGAGGCTAAAGCAGGGGGATTGGTTAAGCTCAGGAGTTCAAGACCAGCCTGAGTCAGAGAGACCCTGTCTCTACTAAAAAACTAGCCAGGCATTTTGGTAATCCCAGCTACTCCAGAGGCTGAGGTAAGAGGATCACTTGAGCCCAAGCGTATGAGCTTGCTGTGAGCTACGACAACAAAGCACTCTACCCACAGTGACAGAGGAAGAGTCTGTCTCAAAAAAAAAAATAAATAGGTTCAACGTCTGTGGCTTAAGCAGCTAAGGTGCCAGCCACATACACCTGAGCTGGCGAGTTCGAATCCAGCCCAGGCCTGCCAAACAATAATGATGGCTGCAACCAAAAGATAGCCGGGTGTTGTGACAGGTGCCTATTGTCCCAGCTACTTGGGAGGCGGAGGCAGGAGAATCACTTGAGCTCAGGAGTTGGAGGTTGCTGTGAGCTGTGATGCTACAGCACTCTATCCAGGGTGACAGCTTGAGGCTCTGTCTCAAAAAATAAATAAATAAATAATAAATAATTTTTTTTCTTTTTTTTTTGGACTAGAAGGCCAGAGTAGAAGTTTTTGTTTGTAGCAAATAAAAGACTTGAGCTAAAATAATAAAAGTAGAAAACAAACAGTACAGAAGTAGAGAAACCCTCATGTGACAATCATACAGTTTGACTATCTGCAATTTATAATGCAACAAAATGGACAGCAGAGTGAAGAAACTTTACATCAGAAACCCTGAGTTAATGAATTTAGTTACTGTATGTGCTCATTTTAATGAGCATATAGCAATATTCAGATTTATTTTCAACTAGTATGAATTAAAAACATATTCTCCATCATTAAAAGGATGTGACAGAAATACTACTTTATTTAATATTCATAGTATCAAAGGAGTTGTCTTATAACAACTCTGGGAAATAGATTAATAGATGAACGAAGAGGTCCTTATGAGATGAGAGCTGTGACTCACTCATGCTGAATGAATCGAATCCTCATTATCCAGAACTCAAGCAACCAGTACTCTCAAGCAACCAGCACACACCCAAGCCAAAAAAAAATAAATAAATAAACCCGATTTTAAATTTGGCACACTGTGTCGTCAATAAGCCACACGTACATCACTCCTGCAGCTCCCATGTGTTCTCTGTAACAGTTTTAAGTGTTAATGCGTTTTATTTAAAGTTAAAAAATATATAGTAGTGAAGTTGAAAAATGTATTGACAGTCATTTAACTAAAATAGTACCCTGCATTTACAAAGCTGTCTTATAATATAGTAAAATTGTATTACAGTAAGTGAAGCTTGTCTTTGTCTTAATTTGCTTTTAATTAGTATATTTCAACATTAATAGTAAGTCAATACAGAATTGATGGTATTGATATGGTATAGATTGGTGTACAGAATAAGGCCTATTTTTCATTTTTTTTTTTTTTGTAGAGACAGAGTCTCACTTTATGGCCTCGGTAGAGTGCTGTGGCCTCACACAGCTCACAGCAACCTCCAACTCCTGGGCCTAAGCGATTCTCTTGCCTCAGCCTCCCGAGTAGCTGGGACTACAGGTGCCCGCCACAACGCCCGGCTAGAATAAGGCCTATTTTTAATAACTTTCAAGCAATCAAAAACTACATTTTTCTGCAATCTACCAATCCCTATAGGTGCTGGATAACAGGGAGATTACTGTATTACCATGTAATATACTGTTTATCTAAACTCTGCATAGAAGAAGAGAAATGAGATCTAATACAGTTCAAATCAAGATTTATGTTTCCAAAACCCTTCCAGCTCCTGTGTTAATTTGGACTATGCTTATTTGGACTAAAGCTACAGCAGTTTTGATTTCTTATTTTAACAACTAAAAAATAAGCAAATGTCTTACTTTCTGCGGACTGGGGTATGTGTCGGGGTAAAATTCATGCTGTCTTTTTCACACCTATCAAATACACAAAAATCCACAATGAAGGACCAGGAACAGAATAAAACAATGTAGAATATACAGATTGGTCCCCTCACTATCATCATGTGTGCCTTCCAGAAAGAATCTGATGTTTTATTTATTTATTTATTTTTAAGAGACAGAGTCTCACTTTGTCACCCTTGGTAGAGTGCTGTGGTGTCACAGCTCACAGCAACCTCCAGCTCTTGGGCTTAGGCGATTCTCTTGCCTCAGCCTCCCAAGTAGCTGGGACTACAGGCACCTGCCACAATGCCCAGCTATTTTTTTGTTGTTGTTGTTGTTGCAGTTCGGCCCGGGTGGGTTTGAACCAACCCTCAGTATATGGGGCTGGTACCCTACTCACTGAGTGACAGGTGCTGCTCGAATCCAATGTTTTAAAATACAGTATTCTTTAAAGTAGTTCCAAATTCTGAAATGTTATGGCTTTTGAATTTTCACAAGGTACTGTACCTCATTATTGTATTTTTTTTTTTTTTTTTTTTAGGCAGAGTCTTACTCAATTGCCCCAGGCTAGAGTAACCTGGTGTCAGACTAGGGCATAGCAACCTCAAACTCAAGGGTTCAGGCCATCCTCTTGTCTCAGTCTCCCCAGTAGCTTAGCTGGGGCTACATGTGCCCGCCACAACACCAGGCTAATTTTTCTATTTTCAGTAGAGATAGGGGTCTTGAACTCCTAAATTGAAGGGATCCTCCCATTTCAGCCAAGTATTACAGGGGTGAGGTACCATTCCCAGCCCACTACCTACCTCGTTATTTTCAAATAAAAATGAGAATGCATTGAGTATTTGAATAAATAAGCATACATACTAAAAAGAAGTCTCCTTAATATAAATGTTATCCACAACAATGCAAAAACCAATCTACAGGCTCAGCACCTGTGGCTCAAGGGGCTAAGGCACCAGCCACATACACTGCAGCTGGCGGGTTTGAATCCAGCCCGGGCCTGCCAAACAATGATGGCTGCAATAGCTGGGCGTTGTGGCAGGCACCTGTAGTCCCAGCGACTTGGGAGGTGGAGGCAGGAGAATCGCTTGAGCCCAGGAGCTAAAAAACCCCAAAAAACCCTACCATCTTCCCTCCAACTATAGGAGAGGGAGATACAGGAAAGTTTCAATTTTTTTTTTTGAAAAATGTATTGACAGTCATTTAACTAAAATAGTACCCTGCATTTACAAAGCTGTCTTATAATATAGTAAAACTGTATTGCAGTAAAAGTGAAGTTTGTCTTTGTCTTAATTTGCTTTTAATTAGTATATTAGCCACAATGTCCAGCTATTTTTTTTTGTTTCAATTTGGCCGGGGCTGGGTTCGAATCCACCCCCCTCGGTATATGGGGCTGGCATCCTACTCACTAAGTCCTAGGCACCGCCCAGGAAAGTTTCCAATAAGCAAGAAATAGCAAATGAAAATTAAGCTAGAATAGCCACTGAACAAATTTAAGATGAATACAAAGCCAGTGACATTATCTTTACCTGGTGTGTCTTCTTTATTGTTTTAACTTGGTAAAAGAAAAAAAAATACAGTAGAACTTCCATAGTTGATGACTTCCCTACATTGACCATCTCTTTAACTTTACCTAATTTTCATAGACCAGACATGCCTCACATGTATGTATCAGTACAGCAGGCCTAGTTCCTTATGTTGACTACCTGTACGTTCATCAGTTTTTACAGTCCCTTGGGTCATCAACTTAGAGAGGTTCTACTGTACTATAGCCCAGAAGAGGTTCATTCACAACTTCCATCTCAATTGATAACACAAAGTCTTGAGTTTCTCTACTTTAAATAATCTTATCATAGCAATATTCAGGAAGATAAACCTCACAGTTGGGGAGGGAATACCATGCTACATTATATGATAGAGAGGTGAGAGAAACAGAATGTTTATTAGCTTTGGTGAAAACTTTCTTATTAAGCATGCTTTGTCAATCCATTCTGATTCTGAGCAATTCAAGCGATGATGTAATGTTCTATTCTAATGTTTTTTTTGCCTGGTATATATCTTCTTCAATCTTTATTCCTTTGGGAAAAAACTATGTGAAAAAGTATAAAAAGCTGGGTGCAGTGGCTCACGCCTGTAATCCTAGCACTTGGGAGGCTGGGGCAGGTGGATTGCCTGAACTCACAGGTTCAAAACCAGGCTGAGCAAGAGCGAGACCTCGTCTGTAAAAATAGCTGGGTGTTGTGGCAGGCACCTATAATCGCAGCTACTCAGGAGGCTAAGCCAAGAGAATACTTGAGACCAACAGTTTGAGGTTGCTGTGAGCTATTATGCCACAGCACTCTACCAAGGGTGACAAAGTGAGACTCTGTCTCAAATTAAAAAAAAAAAAAAAAAAGCGTGGGCAGCGCCTGTGGCTCAAAGGGGTAGAGTGCTGGTCCCATATGCCGAAGGTGGCGGGTTCAAACCCAGCCCCGGCCAAAAAAAAAAAAAAAAAAGCGTAAAAAGAGATAATCACCACTGTAAATTCTAGATACCATCTTCCTGCTTAGAAGACCACAGTGCTTCTTACTCTTTGAAACTTTTCTTCATTTGGCTTCCAGGACACCTGTTCCAGGGAGTCCTTCTTCCTCACTGGTCATTACTCACTATCTTACATCTCACGAGTCCATGGTTTTTAAATACCATGTACGCGCTAATAGTTTTCAAATTTATACCTCTAATCCTGACTCTGCCCTCTACTCTATAGATTCATACACATAACTGCCTATTTACGTGCCTACCTAAATGTTTAACAGGTCTCCCAAGTTGTACAACTCCAAATCTGAGCCCCTAATACATACCTCCCACCACCAAAACCTGCTGTTCTTTCAGGATTCTACATTCCAGTAATTACCAATTCTATCCTGCCAGTTGCTTATTAACAATAACAACAAAAAAGTTGGCTGGAGAAATTTTATTCTTTTGTCTTACATGCTACACTCAATCCATTAGCAAATTCTATTGGCTGTAACATCAAAATATCTAGAATCTCCTTCTCACTCATACCATTACTGCCCTAGGCCAACTCGCTGTGATGGGTAGCTCTTTCCTGCATGACTATAATAGCTTCTTATTTGGTCCCTCTGTTCCATTCTCAACCTCATCCATTGCAGTCTATTCTCAACATGGCACAGTGATTCTTTAATATATATGTGAAAACACAAAATTCTTCCTCATTAGTATAGTGGTGAGTATACACATGAAAGGGGAAAAAAGCTGGGTGTAGTGGCCTTTTAATCCCAGCACTTGGGAGGCCGAGGTGGGTGGATTGTCTGAGCTCATGAGTTCAAGACCAGCCTGAGCAAGAATGAGACCCCCGTCTTTAAAAAACTAGCTGGGTGTTGTGGTGGGTGCCTGTAATCCCAGCTACTTGGGAGCCTGAGGCAAGAGGATCAATTGAACTCAGGAGTTTGAGGTTGCTGTGAGCTGTGACGCCATGGCACTCTACCAAGGGTGACCAAGTGAGACTCTGTCTCAAAAAGGGGGGGGGTAGTTTAGGTAAAATAAATAAATAACAAAACACAGAATTTCAGCTTGGCGCCTGTGGCTCAAGTAGCTAAGGTGCCGCCACATACACCTCAGCTGGTGGGTTCAAATCCAGCCCAGGCCCGCCAAATAACAATGACGGCTATAAGCAAAAGATAGCCAGATGTTGTGGCAGGCACCTGTAGTCCCAGCTACTTGAGAGGCGGAAGCAGAATTGCTTGAGCACAGGAGTTGGAGGTTGCTGTGAGCTGTGATGCCACCGCACTCTACCCAGGGTGACAGCTTGAGGCTCTGTCTCAAAAAAAAAAAAACACACACAAAATTTCTCTGCTTAAAAGTCTCTAGTGACTGGGCGGCACCTATGGCTCAGTGGGTAGGGTGCTGGCTCCATATACCAAGGGTGGCGGGTTCAAACCCAGTCCCAGCCAAACTGCAACAAAAAAATATCTGGGTGTTGTGGTGGGCGCCTGTAGTCACAGCTACTCAGGAGGCTTAGGCAAGAGAATCGCCTGAACCCAGAAGCTAGAGGTTTCTGTGAGCTGTGACACCATGGCACTGTACTGAGGGTGATAAAGTGAGACTCCATGACTTTTCTACCTTCCTCAGAGAATCAAAGTCTTTAATATGGCCTTTTAAGCCGATCCTCCATGATCTGGTCACCACTATGACTTTATCTGCTATTCTTAAGTTTACTGCTCCAAAAACACTGGCCTCTTTGGTGTTCTTCAAACATGCCAGGAAAATGTCCACTTCAGAGCCACTGCACCTGTAGTTTTCTTTGCCTGTGATGTTCTTTCCCCAGTTACCTGTAAGGCTGGCTCTCTTTCCTCAGAGCTCAAAAGTCACTTTCTTGGTGAAGTCTTCCCTGATCACTCTAGCACCCCCATCCACCTTCTCTGCTTTACTTTTGTCTACAACACTTATCACCATCTGACATATTTTAATTTTTGTTTTCTTTCCTTAGATCTAGAGACAATTTGGAATATTTTGTATATTTATTGTTGCCTTTCCACACTGGAATGTGCAAACTCATTCAAAGCAGAGATTTTTATCTATCTTGTTCACTGCTGTATTCCTAGTAACTAAAACAGTGCCTAACTTAGAGTAGGTGCACAATAAATATTCATTGAAAATATATATTTTAAAATCTTGCTATGAATTTGAAAGACCATTAAACACACTTTTCTGCTACTTGCCACTCTATCCAATCTAGCTAAAAAATCTGTTCTGCTTTCTCATCCCATTTGCTTTTTCTACAGTCAACCCTTTAAACATGCCATCTCTCTTCTTCCAATTCTCTCCTTTAAAGTGATTATTCTCCTTTTTCAAACTTACCTCCTTCCACAAAACTTCTCCAAATTGGGCTTGTTGGCCTCTTGTCAAAATAACCTAGAAAATAAAAGTAGTTTTTGATTGGTATGCTAGGATTATGTGGAACTTTTTTTTTTTTTTTTTGAGACAGTCTTACTAGGTCACCCTCGGCAGAGTGCCATGGCATCACAGTTCATAGCAACCTCAAACTCTTGGGCTTACACGATTCTCTTGTTTCAGCCTCTCAAGTAGCTGGGACTACAGGCAGCCGCCACAATGCCTGGCCATTTTTGTTGCAGCTGTTGTTATTTAGCTGGCCCAGGCCAGGTTCAAACCTGGCAGCCTGGGTGTATGTGGCTAGCGCCCTATCCACTGAACCATAGGCGCTGCTCACAAAAGTTCATATGTGGAACTTTTTAAAAGTAATAGTCTTATGAAGATGTAATTCATATATGCCATTAATTCATTCACTTTAAGTGTACAATCCATTGACTTTTAATATATTCACAGATATGTGCAATTTTCACCAAGTACATTTTAGAACAGTTTCACCACTTCAAGAAGAAACCCATATCCGTTAACTCTCACTAATGTCCCACTTCTCATCCCTGCTCCCCCCAGCCTTAAGCAAACACTCATCTATTAGAGTCTTCATAGATTTCCCTATTCTGGGCTTTCACAGAAATGGAATCATATAGTAAATGGTCTTTTGTGACCAGCTTCTTTCACTTAGCATAGTATTTTCAAGGCTTCTTAAAAATCATAGAATTTATCGAGGGCTCCTCATAGTTTAAAGGATTAAATCAAACTCCTTAGCCTATAATTCATGGCTCTCTGTATAAGGGCAGAACCTGTCCTTCTTGCCTTATTTCCCACTCCTGCCCTAAATGTTCCCTCTATTTCCAGTTAATTTTCTTCCCTCCAACTGGAACATAGCTCTATCTACAGAGTGGGTCACGACCCACAGAAACTGTTTTAAAGGGTGGCGGCATTAGGAAGGTTGAGAACCACTGCTCTACAGCCTTCACAATTTCACTTCATGAAATCTAGTCTGGGACAGGTGTGGTGGCTCACACTTATAATCCTAGCACTCTGGGAGGCTGAGGATAGATTGCTTTTGTTCAGGAGTTCCAGACAAGCCTGAGCAAAGCAGGGAGACCCAGTCTTTACTAAAAATAGAAAAGTTGGCCAGATGTGGTGGAGCGCACCTAATAGTCCCAGCCACTCAGGAGGCTTGAGGCATGAGGACTGCTTGAGCCTAAGAGTTTGAGGTTGCTGTGAGCTAGGCTGAGGCCATGGCACTCTAGCCCAGGAAATAGAGTAAAACTCTGTCTCAAAATAATAATAACAATAATAATAATAATCGAGTCTGTCCTGAAAACTCTACTAACCTCCCTCACCTCTTTCCTGAGTCTCTCTGTTCAAAATAATCTCACCGAAATAGAATTGCGTTTGTAACTCTCTAAGACAATTAACATATTAGCGTTTTTTTGCTATCATTTCTCCAATCAGTGTGTGTTCCTTGAATAGAAACTGTGTCTCAGTCATCATTGCATCTCCTAAAAGAACAATGTCTTCGTTTATCTATAACTTAATGGGTTTCAGCTAGCTTCTATCCACCCACCTGATTCCCTTGTTTAGGTAGATTCTAACTTGTCTACTACCAATTAACATTAGTTTAGCACTTTGACATGTATTATTTAACTCTGTTAAGTATATTTAACCGACTTTTTTTTTTTTTTTTTAATAAATAGTTTCATGGCTTGGCGCTCCGTAGCAGTGGTTACAGCGCCAGCCACATGCACTGAGGCTGGCGGGTTCGAGCCCGAGCCAGCTAAACAACAATGACAGCTGCAACAAGAAAATAGCCGGGTGTTGTGGCGGGCGCCTGTAGTCCCAGCTACTCGGGAGTTGTGACGCCACGGCACTCTACCAAGGGTGACACAGTGAAACGCTTTCTCAAAAAAAAAAAAAGTTTCACTCTGTGGTCAGGGCTAAAGTGCCATGACCTCAGCCTAGCTCATAGCAACCTCAAACCCCCTGGCTCAAGCAATCCGGCTGCCTGAGCCTCCCGAGTAGCTGTGGGAGGGTCCCGCCACGATGCCCGGCTAAGTTTTTTTTCTATTTTCTTTCTTTTTTTTTTTTTTTTTTAAGAGTCTCACTGTACCGCCCTCGGGTAGAGTGCCATGACGTCACACGGCTCACAGCAACCTCTAACTCTTGGGCTTACGCGATTCTCTTGCCTCAGCCTCCCAAGCAGTTCTCGCTCTTGCTCAGGTTGGTCTGGAACTCCTAAGCTCAGGCTATCCGCCCGCCTCGGCCTCCCAGAATACTAGCATTATAGGTGTGAGCCTCCGCGCCGGCCCAACTATCCTTTATTTTACAAATGAGGCAGTTGAAGCTTAGACAAGAGTGGATGTCCAAATCTGCGCCCTTTACACCACTTCTACCAGTTCTTGACTCCCTCCGCTACAGTTTCCCAAACCTCCAGCACCCCGCGGTCTTTCCCTTGGCAATTCTAACTTTCCTCTTCCGGTCCCCAGCCCCTTCAAGGATCTCCGGATTCCAGGCTCACGTCCCATTCTTCCGCATTGCTTCTGCACTTACTTATCCCTCATCAAAGCTTCTTCCCAAAGGCCTCTTCCCTCACTACACCCCAAACCAGAAACTTTATACTCACAACACCCAAAGACTCTGAGTCAGAGAACCCAACCGAAAAACAAAAGTCAAATCGAGTAACGACTCGGCGCCACTGAAAGGCCACGAATCCACCCAATGGCCCACAAGCTTACAGAGCTCTGTGGCTTGCGCGCCAATGGGAAGGGTAGTCACGGAGGCGCCGTGAGCCCCCCCCCGCCGTGAGCCCCGCGGCGCACAGGTTGCCGGGAAGTGTAGTTTTTCTCTTGCACGCCTCTCTGCACAGGTGACGTGCTAGGGCTACAGTTCACCCTTGTTTCCCCGAAAATAAGACAGTGTCTTATTTTGAGGTGTGCTCCCAAAGATGCGCTCGGTCTTTTTTTTTTTTTTTTTTTTGATGCGCTAGGTCTTATTTTCAGGGGACGTCTTATCTTTCCTGTAAGTAGGTCTTATTTTCGGGGAAACAGGGTAGTTAGGTTGGTGGTGTTGGGTTGTTTGGTCTGGGAACAGACTAGTTCTGGGCACCTCCAGTTTAAGCTTGCTCAACAGCTTTGTTTTTATGAAGAATGATGCAGAAATACTATCCTAATCATGGAATGGCTCACTGGAGTACTTCAGAGTGTTATGGTACATAACGTTATATGCTATAATTTATAAGCTGGTCTCAGGAAGGTGAAGATTCTACAAAAAGTTTCTCTTTCAATGACCTGATGGCTTAGAGCCAGAATAGGACCTGAGGATCAATTTCTAAGGTCAGGGGTTTAAGTATTTAAACGCTACTGTTTATTAGTGTTCTTTTTTGACAGGTGTAAGAAATTAGCTTTACTCATAAAAGCAAGTTCAAAATCACTTTATGTTTCATCTTCCCAGAAAGCAAAAGATAGGAGTAGAAGAAAAGGCATTTTAGCCTCAGAGTTGTAGCTACCACCGTGGAAAAGCTGTGACTCTTCACTGGTGTAAGTTCTAAGAATGTCTACATGGAATTTGCCATCTTCTATAGGCACATTGTTTTATTGAAACATTGCTTTATTGTGTTTTTTGCAAATTGAAGGTTTATGGCAGACATGAGCAATACTTCAAGCTCTTCCTTTCTCTCTCTCCCTCTTTCTATCTTTTTTCTTTTTTTCCTGAGACCAATATCTCCCTCTGTCACCCTGGATCGAGTGCTGTGGCATGGCGATAGCTCAAAGCAACCTCAAACTCTTTGGCTCAAGCTGTCCTCTTGCCTCAGCCTCCTGAGTAGCTGGGACTACAGGAGCCCACTGCAATGCCTGGCTAGTTTTTCTATTTTTATTAGAGATGGGTCTCAGTTCTTGCTCAGGCTGGTCTCAAACTGGTGTGCTCAAGCAATGGATTACAGGTGTAATTACTGTGCCTGGCCAGCTCTTTCATTATTAATATATCAGTTATGGTGATCTGTGATCAGTGATTTTTTTTTTTTTTACTTTTTTTTTAGAGACAGGGTCTTGTTGCCAAAGCTGGAGTATAGTAGCAGGATCTTTGCTCACTGTAACTTCAAACTCCAGGGCTCAAGGGCTCCTCATGCCTCAGCTGTCCAAGTAGTCACCAGGCCCAACTAACTTTTTAATTTTATGTAGGGATGAGGCTTGCTATGTTGCTCAGGCTAATTTTAAATTCCTGGCCTCCTAAAGTCCAAGGATGAGTGACATGAGCCTCCATACCCAACATTATATTACTATCATAATTGTTTGGGGTGCCACAAACCACGTTCATATAAGATGGCAAATTTAATCCATAAATGTTGTGGATTTTTTTTTTTTTTGAGACAGAATTACTTTGTCACCCTTGGTAAAGTGCTATGCCATCACAGCTCACAGCAACCTCAAACTCTTGGGCTTAAGCAATTCTCTTGCCGCAGCCTCCCAAGTAGCTGGGATTACATGCGCCCACCACAATGCCCGGCTATTTTTTGGTTGTAGTTGTTATTGTTCTTTGGCAGGCCCAGGTTGGGTTTGAACCCTCCAGCCCTGGTGTATGTGGCCAGTGCCCTAGCTGCTGAGCTATAGACACCAAGCCATAAATGTTGTGGATATTCTGACTGCTCCACAGACTGCCCATTTCCCTATGGTTTCTCTCCTTCTCTTTGGGCCTCTTTATTCCCTGAGACAAAACGGTTTTGAAATTAGGCCAGTTAGTAACCTTATAATGGCCTCTAAGTGTTCAAATGAAAGAGTCAGATGTCTCTCACTTTAAATCAAAAGCTAGAAATAATTAAGCTTAGGGAGTAAGGCACATAGAAAGTCCAGATAGGTGGAAAACTCCTGCCTCAGCCTTCCCAGTAGTAGAATCAGGGCAGGTTGTTTCAGCAGTTACTAGGAAAAACTGGTTATAGGGTTACAAAAGCTAAGTTTGTAACCCAAACTTAACCCAAATTTAACTTTTGGAGCTGGTGTTATGTGCTCAACTGCTTTTTCCCTTTAGCCCTTCTACTGTGATTTAGCTGGGTGTGGCAAGATCCAATTTGTATAATCAACTTTCTTTTCTTTTTTTTATTTATTTATATTTTTGAAACAGAGTCTCACTATGTCACCCTCGGTAGAGTGCTGTGGCTTCACAGCTCACAGCAACCTCAAACTCTTGGGCTTAAGCCAGGGGTCCTCAAACTACGGCCTGCAGGCCACATGCGGCCCACCGAGGACATTTATCTGGCCCACCGGGTGTTTTTGCCACAGCTGCCTGTCCTGCTTAGCAGCTGACTCATCCCAGGCTACAGTGCGCATGTGTTGAATGTGCCCACTGTCCGACTCTGCTCCTTCTCTCTGTCTCCCCCCAAACCCCCCTGTGTTTTTGCCATCCTGCTTAGCAGCCCACTCGTCTTGGCCCACAGTGCACATGTGTGGAATGTGTCCCACACTCTCAGACTCCCCTCCTACTCTCTGACTCCCCTCCTTCTCTCTGTCTCTCGACTCCTCATCTCAGTCTCTGGTGTAATTGGAGGAGTCACCAGGTTGTCTGTGCAGAGCCTGCTGCTGCCTAAGAACCTAGGTAAGAACAAGTTAGGATTTATTTTGTTTTTGAAGTTAGGAAGTCTATTTTTTTTTTTAATTTTGCAGTTAGTAGGGCCTTTTTTTTGCAGTTAAGGGGGGCCTTTTTTCCCCTGAAGTTAGGAGGTTTTTTTGCAGATAGGGGGCACCTTTTTTTTTAAGTTAGAAGAGCCTTTTTTTTTTAAGTTGGTTAGTTGGTTGGGGGTGGTTTCCAGGGGGATCGTGTCACAAATAGCGCTCAGTGCTAATGCAAATTGTCAGTGCTCAG
Organism: Nycticebus coucang; assembly: GCF_027406575.1. Lineage (NCBI taxonomy): Eukaryota > Metazoa > Chordata > Mammalia > Primates > Lorisidae > Nycticebus > Nycticebus coucang. The sequence continues at coordinate 58,111,304 of NC_069791.1, read as the reverse complement.
AGGTAATGCAAATGGTCAGAGCTCAGAGGTAATGCAAATAGTCAGTGCTCCGTGGTAATGATAATTATAAGTGCTCAGTGTTAATGCAAATTGTTAGCGCTCAGTATTAATGCAAATTGTCAGCAGTCAGTGTTATCACAAATGGTTAGCAGTCAGTGTTAATGCAAATGGTCAGTGCTCAGTGTTATCACATGGGGGCCCCAAACTGGTAATCTGCCTAGGGCCCCACAGGAACTTAATCTGGCTCTGCAGATAGCCAAGGAGTAGGAAACCCAATTTAATTGCCAGTAAGTGCATTTATATTCTGATTGCTATTCAGTTGTGTATGATGTTGTATGATGTGTGCTGTGTAAGCCCCGGTCTACATATGTGCCTTCTTTTTTCCTGCAGTGAAATCTGATCGCGTGTGTGAGACCCACGCAATCAGATTCCTGTGTGAGTTCACAGATCACAGTGCAGTTCTCACAGGGTAGTGCGAACTGGAAAGGTGGTGGAGGAACCAGCTCTGTAATTGTGCCCGTCCTGCACTGCACCAGTGTGAGCCTGAGGTAAAAGCAAAGTTCCACTGTATGGGCGCTGGCAAGGCTGAAATGATGTGGACTGGCAAGGCTGCATTGATGGACACTGATCAGACTGCATTGACGGGCACTGATCAGACTGCATTGATGGGCAGTGCAGTCTATATATGTCTCTGTGTGGGCAAAGTTATTGCTGGTATATTGTTTTTGGAGCAATATATATATATATATATAGGTATTTTACTAATAGCAATTTGGAATCCCTAGGAAACAATGATATGAAGAAAGAGAAAAATTGACTCAGAGTGTAGGATATTCAAAGCACAGTGGACTTATGATTACTTTTTCATGCAGTACAAGGATAGAGCTGTGTGTTTCATATGCCAGAATATAGTGTCTGTGTTCAAAGAATACAATTTGCGTCGACACTATCAAACTCAACATAAAGATAAATATGATTGTTTGGTCGGAGAAGTGAGAAAAGATAAAATATTAAAACTGAAATATACATTGACAACTCAGCAAAATACTTTTGTGAAGCAGAAACAGCTAAATGCTTCATCACTGTGAGCAAGTTTTCAAGTTGCCAAGCTAATAGCGTGCACTGGCAGACCATTCGTGGAGGGAGAATTTGTTAAAGAATGACTTCTTTCTGTTTCCAAAGTGATGTGTCCAGAGAAGGCCAATTTATTTAGTACAGTGAGTCTTTCAGGACCCTCAATTACACGAAGGATTGAAGAAATGGGAGACAATTTGCATCAGCATTTGCAAAACTCCGCAAAAAAACTTTCCTATTTTTCCTTGGTACTTGACAAAAGTAATGATGTTCGTGATTCTGCACAACTTCTAATTTTTATTCATGAGACGAATGACTATTTTGAAGTCACAGAAGAGCTTGCTGCACTGCAAAGCATCAAAGGAACAACTACAGGAGAGGATATTAATGAAAAGGTTTGCCAAACTGTGAATAGTTTGGAGCTGGACTAGGCAAAACTTGACTAGCCACTGTGACAACTGATGGTGCTCCTAGCATGGTGGGGTTGACAAAGGAGTAACTGCTCACGTTAACCAAGAGATGGACAGACATAACCATTCTCATCCAATAGCCACACACTGCCTTGTCCACCAACAAGTGCTGTGTAGTAAATCACTGAAGTGGGACTCTGTTATGAAAACCGTGGTATCTTGTGTTAACTTCATTAGAGGTAATGCACTAAACCACAGACAATTTCAGGAATTTCTGTCTGAGCTAAATGTTGCCTGTGCAGATGTTCCATACCACACAGAAGTCCATTGGCTGAGTTGAGGGAGAGTTTTGAAACATTTCTATGACTTACTTCCACAGATTACAGCTTTTCTGCTTTCAAAAAACAAGTACCAGAGCTCAATGATGCAGAATGGAAATGGCACTTTGCCTTTCTTACAGATGTAACAGAGCTACTCAACAGTTTCAATGTGCAACTTCAAGGAAAGGGGAAGCTCATCTGTGATGTGCAATCACATGTGAAAGCATTTGAAGTAAAATTAGGCCTCCTCATCAAACAAGTGAAGGAGGAAAATTTCTGCCATCTCCCCACAACTCAAAATCTGTTAGCAGAAAATCCATTGGTTGCATTCCTAAATAAAACATGTATGGATTCACTGGAAAAGTTGCAAAAGGAGTTCCAATTTAGATTTAAAGAGCTTCATCTCCATGAACAGGACCTACAGCTTTTCCATAACCCATTTTCTATTGACATTGAAAATGTGGATATGATTTACCAAATGGAACTGGCTGAACTGCAGAATTGTGATTCTCTGAAAGACGCATTTAAGTCAAGCAGCCTTCCTAATTTCTATGCACCTCTCCCCTCTGAGACATATCCTAATGTCAGGAACCATGCACTCAAAATGGCAACCATCTTTGGTAGCACTTATGTCTGTGAACAGACTTTTTCCAGAATGAAACATCTGAAATCTCCAACCAGATCTAGACTAACTGATGCACACTTGCATCACTTGTTATGACTAGCAGTGACAAATATGGAATCAGACATTGACCATCTCATTAGCCAAAAGCAAGCCCATAGTTCCCATTGAAATACTGGTAAGTTTGTTGATTTAACTTTACTTGTTCTTCATTTTAAATATTGTATTTGTTCCCATTTTGTTTTTTTACTTCAAAATAAGATATGTGCAGTGTGCATAGGAATTTGTTCATAGTTTTTTTTTTTTTTTAAGAGACAGAGTCTCACTTTATCACCCTCAGTCGAGTGCCATCGCGTCACAGCTCACAGCAACCTCCAACTCCTGGGTTTAGGCGATTCTCTTGCCTCAGTCTCCTGAGTAGCTGGGACTACAGGCGCCTCCCACAACGCCTGGCTATTTTTGTTGTTGTTGTTGTTGCAGTTTGACTGGGGCTGGGTTTGAACCCATCACCCTTGGTATATGGAGCTGGCGCCCTACTCACTGAGCCACAGGTGCCGCCCTGTTCATAGTTTATTTTTTTTAAACTATAGTCCGGCCCTCCAACTGTCTGAGGGACAGTGAACTGGCCCCCTGTTTAAAAAGTTTGAGGACCCCTGGCTTAAGCGATTCTCTTTCCTCAGCCTCCCAAGTAGCTGGGACTACAGGTGCCCGCCACAACACCCAGCTATTTTTTGTTGCAGTTGTCAGGGCTGGGTTTGAACCCACCATCTTCAGTGTATGTGGCTGACACCATAACCACTGTGATACGGGCACCAAGTCAACTGTATAATCAACTTTCATAGTAGGAAATGATATCACTACAAACTCATGGCCTCCAACTTAAAAGTTAAGCCCTCAGATGTGAAGAACAACACTTCTCAAGAAATGTTGGTTTCTTCTCCTAATTTCCACATTTATCCTCTATGAAGCCATCTATGATATAGCAGATCATTGATAATGTCTTTTTTTTTTTTTTTTGATAATGTCTTTTAAATAGACCTGGGCTGGTGGCGCCTATGGCTCAGTGGGCAAGGCACTAGCCCTGGCCAAACTGCAAACAAAAAAATATAGTTGGGTGTTGTGGCGGGCGCCTGTAGTCCCAGCTACTCTGGAGGCTGAGACAAGAGAATCGCCTAAGCGCAGGAGTTGGAGGTTGCTGTGAGCTGTGTTGCGACGGCACTCTATCAAGGGCGACAAAGTGAGACTTTGTCTCTAATAAATAAATAAATAAATAAATCTGGGCTAGTCCAAATTAATTATGAAAGAATACTTCACCCAATTTTTTTTTTTTTAATTAGAAGCTCTTAGTACAAGTTAAACAATTATTTTGGTTAAACAGATTTAGACATGTTTTGCCTAGCTAAATATTTTTCTTTACAGTACACTTTGATAGTTTAACTATTTATTTTAGGGAATGAAAACACTTTGTCATTTATCCCTCCTGTGATATAGGATATAAAATGAAAACCCAAGCTGGGTGTGGTGGCTCATGCCTGTAATCCCAGCACTCTGGGAGGCAGAGGTGGGTGGATTATTTAAGCGTTCAGGAATTCATTAAAAAAATCGTAAATGTTGGGTGGTGCCTGTGGCTCAGTGAGTAGGGCACTGGTCCCATATATTGAGGGTGGCAGGTTCAAACCCGGCCCTGGCCAAACTGCAACAAAAAAATAGCCAGGCATTGTGGTGGGCGCCTGTAGTCCCAGCTACTCGGGAGGCTGAGACAAGAGAATCACCTAAGCTCAGGAGCTGGAGGTGGCTGTGAGCTGTGACACCACAGCACTCTACCGTGGGGGACAAAGTGAAGACTGTCTCTAAAAATAAATCATAAATGTAAGTCACATTCAAGTAAATGGTACTAATATCTTGGATCCCTTTGAGAGAAGGTAGACATAGACTAAATACTAGTGTTTAAGTATTCTGATTGGAGACAAGTTATCAACATTTTCTTTCTTTTTCTTTTTTTGTTAACACTTTTTTTTTTTTAAGAGACAGAGTCTTACTTTGTCACCCTCAGTAGAGTGCTATGGTGTCACAGCTCACAGCAACCTCCAACTCCTGGGCTTAGGCAATTCTCTTGCCTCATCTGCCTGAGCAGCTGGGACTATAGGTGCCCACAAGAATGCACGGCTATTTTTTTGTTGCAATTTGGCCGGAGCTGGGTTAGAACCTGCCACCCTCGGTATATGGGGCCAGCCCCCTACCCACTGAGCCACAGACGCCACCCACTTTTTTTTTTTTTTCAGACAGAATCTTATTCTGTTGCTCAGGGTAGAGTGCCATGGTGTCAGTCTAGCTCATAGCAACCTTAAACTCCTGGGTTCAAGTGACCCTCCTGCCTCATCCTCTTGAGTAACCGGGACTACAGGCTATTGCCACAATACCCGGCTAATTTTTCTTTTTCTTTTTTTTTTTTCTTTGAGACAGGGTCTCATTCTGTGCCCTGGGTAGAGTGCCCTGACATTCTATCCCCCAGTAACCTCAAACTCTTGGGCTCAAGCAATCCCCTGGCATCAGCCAACTAGTTTTTCTATTTTTAGTAGAGATAAGGGCCTTGCTCTAGCTCAATCAATCTGTTCTGGAACTCCTGAGCTCAAGCAGGCCTGTGGCTTGGGCCTCCCAGAATGCTATAATGACAGGTATGGGCCATTTTTTACATTCAGTAAAGATGGGTGTCTCACTCTTGGTCAAGTGGGAGCTGTCAACACTTTAAGAGGGGACAATGGAGGGGGATAATTATGTACCCCTTCTTTAGGTACAAATATATTTATTGATGATCTCAAAGAAGAGATAAAAATAAAACTATCAATTACATAGCTGAGCATGGTATTGGGCACTTGTAGTCCCAGGAGGCCTAACCAAGAGGATCTCTTGAGCTTGGGAGTTTAAGGTTGCAGTGAGCTATTATCATGGCACTGAGTTTTAGCCTGGTGACAGAGTGAGACCCTGCTTCAAACAAACAACCTCCCCCCCGAAACCTATCAGTTAGATATGAAGAATGTGCCAATATATATATATTTTTTTAATTCATGGAACTTGGCTGAGTGCAGTGGCTCACGCTTGTAATCCTAGCACTCTGGGAAGCTGAGGCAGGTGGTTTACAGGAGCTTACGGGTTCCAGACCAGTTTGGGCAAGAGCAAGACCCCATCTCTAAAAATAGCCGGGCATTGTGGTGGGCACCTGTAGTCCCAGCTACTTGGGAGGCTGAGGCAAGAGAATCACTTGAGCCCAGGAGTTTGAGGTTGTTGTGAGCTATAACACCATGGCACTCTACTGAGGGTGATAAAGTGAGACTTTGTCTCAAAAACTAAACTAAACTAAACTAAAATAAATTCATGGAACTTTAAGGTAACAGTGTAGCCCATAATAAAGTATAATTAGTGTGGAATAGTATTTCAGGAGAGGAAAAACTATATACTTATAGAAAAGCTTTGTTAAGAGATTATATTTATACAAGAAATTTGAACATAGAGTAATAGGTCCATTATCTAAATGTCAAGAAGGTGTATAAAAGAAAATTAGAAAGGAGAGGATTAATTCAATGATACATGGTAATGTTTCATAAGAATTTGGAAATAAATTTTATTATTTTTTCTTCTTTCTTTCTCTCTCTCTCTTTTTTTTTTTTAGAGACAGAGTCTCACTTTGTTACCCTCGGTAGAGTGCCGTGGCATTACAGGTCACAGCAACCTCCAGCTCCTGGGCTTAGGCAATTCTCTAGCCTCAACCTCCCAAGTAGCTGGGACTATAGGCACCTGCCACAATGCCCAGCTATGTTGCAGTTTGTTGCAGTTTGGCTGGCGCTAGGTTTGAATCCGCCACGTTGGGTATATGGGGCCGGCGCCCTACTCACTGAGCCACTGAGTCTCTAAAAAAGCCTCTCTTTTTTTTTAGAGACAGTTTCACTATGTTGCTCTCGGCAGAGTGCTGTGGTATCACAACTCACAGCATTCTCAAACTCTTGGGTTTAAGCGATTCTCCTGCCTCAGCCTCCCAAGTAGCTGGGACTACAGGCTTTCGCCAAAATGCCCGATTATTTTTTGTTGCAGTTGTCATTGTTGTTGAGCTGGCTCAGACTGGGTTCGAACCCACCACCCTTAGTTCAAACCCGTATAGCTGGCACCGTAACCTTTGTGCTATGGGCGCCAAGCTGGAAATAACTTTTTTTCATACAGAATTTTGCTTTGTCATCTTAGCTGGAGTACAGTAGCATAATCATAGCTCCCAGCAACCTCAAACTCATGGGCTCGAGCGATCCTCTTGTCTCAGCCTCCCAAGTAGCTGGGTGTACAGGTGCCTTGCCCCTATGCTGGGCTAATTTTTCTATTTTTTTTTTTTAAATAGAGACAGTTTCTTGGCTCAGCGCCCATAGCATGGTGGTTACAGTGCTGAGCACATACACTGAGGCTAGTGGGTTTGAATCTGGCCTGGGCCAGTTAAACAACAATGACAACTGAAAAAAAAAATTGCCAGGCGTTGTGGTGGGCACCTGTAGTCCCAGCTACTTGGGAGGCTAAGGCAAGACAATCACTTAAGCCCAAGAGTTTGAGGTTGCTGAGAGCTGTGACACCACAGCACTCTACTGAGGGCAACATAGTGAGAGTCTGTCTCAAAAAAAAAAAAGAAAAAGAAAAGAAAAGAAATTGAAGATTCGTCAACTACATCTGATTTTTTACAATGTTTAAGTATGTAAGAGAACCAACCTATTTTATAGCATTTTAAGGGAACCTACTAACATATACACAATGTTAAAATTAATTTTTTGTTGTTGTTTGGTCGGGGCCGCGTTCGAACCTGCCACCCTTGGTATATAGGGCTAGCACCCTACTCACTGTGCCACAGGGGCCGCCCCAGTGTTAAAATTTAAATGCTTAAATATTTACTAAGCAAGGCCCTGTTGTTAAGACTGCTGTCCTGATAGGTTATATACTTTTTTTGGGGGGGGGGGTTATACTTTTCTTTTGTTTCTTTAAATCAGGTCTCTGCCAGCCCTCCCATCCTTTGTTATGTTAATTCAAATTCTAGCATAACACAATAATTATTTGTCAATTAAGAACAAAAATTTTGAGGGCAGCGTCTGTGGCTCAAAGGAGTAGGGTGCCGGCCCCATATGCTGGAGGTTGAGGGTTCAAACCCAGCCCTGGCCAAAAACTGTAAGAAAAAAAAAAAAAAAGAACAAAAATTTTTGCCCGGTACAGTGGCTCACACCTATAATCTCAGTGGCTTCTGAGCCTGCTGCAGTGGGATGCCCACAGCCTAAGTCTGAGTTGCAGGGAGCTATGATGCCATTGCCCTCTGCTCTAGGCATAGGGTAGAATTCTGTCTTGACCAAAAAAAAAAAAACAAAACAAAAAAAACCAAGGAAAAAGAAGAAAAGACCAAATAAATTTATAAAAATTTTAAAAAAAAGGGCTCGGCACCCGTAGCTCAGTGAGTAGGGCCCAGGCCACATACACTGGGGCTGGCAAGTTCGAGCCTGGCCTGGGCCTGCTAAAACAACAATGACAACTGCAACAAAAAAATAGCCAGGCATTGTGGCAAGCACCTGGAGTTTGAGGTTGCTTTGAGCTGTGATGCTACAGTACTCTACTGAGGGCGACATAATGAAACTCTATCTCAAAAAATAAAAAAATAAAAAAAAGGGTAGTATAAATCAGCCCTTCCTTCCTTCCATCCTCCCTCCCTCCTTCCCAAGACAGAATCTGACTTTGTTGCCCTGGGTAGAGTGCTGTGCTGTCACAGCTCACAGCAACCTCAAACTCTGGGGCTTAGCGATCCTCTTGTCTCCGCCTCCAGAGTGACTGAGACTATAGGTTCCTGCCACAACGACCAGCTAGTTTTTCTATTTTTGGTAGAGAAAGGGGTTTGGCTTTGCTCGGGCTGGTCTGAAACTCCTGAGCCCAGACAATCCACCTGCCTTGGCCTCCCATAGTGCTAGGATTAGGCATGAACCACCGTGCCTAGCCTAAACCAGCATTTATTTTATTTTATTTTATTTTATTTATTTATTTAATATTATTTTTGAGACAGAGTCTCACTATGTTGCCCTTGGTAGAGTGCTGTGATGTCATAGTTCACAGCAACCTCAAACTCTTGGGCTTAAGCAATTCTCTTGCCTCAGCCTCACAAGTATCTGGGACTACAGGCTATCTTTTGGTTGGTGTTGTCATCATTGTTGTTTGGCAGGCCCAGGCTGGATTCGAACCAGCTCCAGTGTATATGGCTGGTGCCCTAGCTGCTGAGGTACAGGCGCCAAGCCTGCTCTTAAGTCTTTGAAGTTGTCTTCACATTATCAGCTTAAAAGAAATGCAGTGGCAATGAGTGACTTTAGAATCTGTTTTCTTTATTCTCTTATTTAAAGCACAAATATTTTATTAGTTTCAATTTCATTGTTAACTATTGAATTTTCATCGCTATTGAAAAGGTCATGATATTATTATGTGTTTCACAGATCATTTTCTCTCTGGGCTGTATCTGATTGAGCTGTGTTTATGTAGATGTATATAAGCACCTATGTTATGTGTCTACATGTCACTTTGGATTCTGGCATATGTCTGCATATGTATGTATAAGTATGTTCCTTTATACTAATATTTTGCTTTATTTGCCAGTATGTTTGTGTAAAAATTTTGGTCTTAAAAGGTGGTGACTGCTGTGTAGGTTGTTACTTGTGTGTGTGTGTCTTTATTTTTAATTTATTATTATTATTATTATTGTTATTTTTTGAGACAGAGCCTCAATCTGTTGCCCTGGGTAGAGTGCTGTGGCATCACAGCTCACAGCAACCTCAAACTCTTGGGCTTAAGCGATTGTCTTGCCTCAGCCTCCCAAGTAGCTGGGATTACAGGCGTCTGCTACAATGCCCAGCTATTTTTAAGTTGTAGTTGTCATTGTTTGGTGGGCCTGGGCTGGATTTGAACCTGCCAGGTCTTATGTATGTGGCTAGCGTCCTAGCTGCTTGAGCTACAGATGCCAAGCCTATTTTTTGGGGGGTGGGGTGGGGAGAGAGTCTTACTATGTCTCTCTTGTTAGAGTGCCATGGTGTCACAGCTCACAGCAACCTCAAACTCTTGGGCTTCAGTGATTCTCTCTCTCTCTCTTTTTTTTTGTTTTAGCGACAGAGTTTCACTTTGTTGCCCTTGGCAGAGTGCTTTCGCATCACAGCTCACAGCAACCTCCAGCTCTTGGGCCTAGGCAATTCTCTTGCCTTAGGTTCCCGAGTAGCTGGGACTACAGGCACCCACCACAATGCCCGGCTATTTTTTTGTTGCAGTTTGGCTGGGGCCCGGGTTCAAACCTGCCACCCTTGGTAGATGGAGCCAGTGCCCTACTTGCTGAGCCACAGGCACCGCCCAGCTTCAGCAATTCTCTTGTCTTAGCCTCCCAAGTAGCTGGGGCCACAATGCCTGGCTATTTGTTTTGTTGTAGTTGTCATTGTTGTTTTTAGCAGTCCCGGGCCGGGTTCCAACCCGCCAACCAGCCTGTGTATGTGGCCAGCACCCTAACTGCTGACCTACAGGTGCTGAGCCTTGTGTATGATTTATTTGTTTATCAGCATGTTCGAAGATGTGCTCAGGTCAGTGAACGAGAGTTCAATTTGATGCATGTTCACTCCCTATTTTTTACTTAAAAGTAAATCACGTTGGTAAAGTTAAAAAAAAAATAGTGATTCTCAAAGGAGTGAACGTGAAGTGTCGGGTTGAAATTCACCTTCCTCCCTGAGGGGAGCATGAGAATCCGAGGTGGGTCAAACTGGAGAAATTTCTTCCATCCCCGGGAGGGATATTCATTCATTTATCCCTTCTCTTATATACTTAGCTGCTAGTGTAAGCAAATGCTACAGTTTTCTCAGAAGTACCGTGGCAAAAGAAAAATAATTGAGAATATGATTTTTTTTTTTTTTTTGTAGAGACAGAGTCTCACTGTACCGCCCTCAGGTAGAGTGCTGTGGCGTCACACGGCTCACAGCAACCTCTAACTCTTGGGCTTACGCGATTCTCTTGCCTCAGCCTCCCAAGCAGCTGGGACTACAGGCGCCCGCCACAACGCCCAGCTATTTTTTTGTTGCAGTTTGGCCGGGGCTGGGTTTGAACCCGCCACCCTCGGCATATGGGGCCGGCACCCTACTCACTGAGCCACAAGCACTGCCTGAGAACATGATTTTTTTATTCTACTATAGAGAGAATTTAAAATAATAGGTAAGTATAACTTGAAAGAATAATAGGAAATAAATAGATCAATCAAAGCTTTTAGAGATTTGTGTTTATACTGAGGGTCTATCAGAATCTCATCTCTTATTAATAATTCCAAAGCAAAATCATTACTTTTTTTTTTTTTAGACAGAGCCTCAAGCTATCACCCTGGGTAGAGTGCTATGGCATCACAGCTCACAGCAACCTCCAACTCCTGGGCTCAAGCGATTCTCCTGCCTCCACCTCCCAAGCAGCTGGGACTAAAGCCACCCATCACAACACCCGGCTATTTTTTGGTTGTAGTTGTCATTGTTGTTTGGCAGGCCCAGGCTGGATTTAAACCCGCTAGCTCTGGTATATGTGGTTGGCGCCTCAGCTGCTTGAGCTACAGGCGCTGAGCCAATCATTACATTTTAATTGAATGTTTAATAAAATAAATTATTTCTGTGACTTGTTTTACTTAGAATTCTAGTATTTTTTTGTGAATTATGTAGTTTTTTTCAGATTTAAGTAGTAGTACTTTGTTGTAAGTCATTATAATAATTGTATGCAATGATTTACACCTTCTTGTGTCTGTACCCCTTTGTAATGTGATATCATTCTTTTCTTTTCTTTTCTTTTCTTTCTTCTTTCTTTCTTTTGTGAGACTGAGTCTAACTTTGTTGCCCTAGGTTGAGTACCAAGACATCATAGCTCACAGCAACCTCAGACTCTTGGACTCAAGTAAACCTCTTGCCTCAGTCTCTGGAGTAGCTGGGTTTACAGGAACCTGCCACAACACCCAGCTAATTTTAGAGGTAGGGTCTTGCTCTTGCTCAGGCTAGTCGTGGACTCCTGAGGTCAAGCAATCCATCCACCTTAGCCTCCCAGAGTGCTGGGATTACAGGGGTGAGCCACCGTGCCCACCTGATATTGTTATTCTTCCAATCAAACATTGGGATCTATTTAGCACCTCCCGAATCTAGGCTGGTCCTATAGCTTGCTCTGATCAATACAATAGGACAGAGTAATTCTTAGGCCTTTGATTTCACTTCATTTTCTTGGAATGAAGACCCCCATGCTATGAAAAAGCCCAGTTTAAGTATACAGAGATGAGGAGCCACATAGAAACTAAGGATTTCTGGCTAACAGCCAGGACCAACTGGCAGACATGTGAGTGAGGTCACAGTTACATTAATGTCAGGGTTCTCTGGAGAAAAAGATCCAACAGGATATGTGTGTGTGTGTGTGTGTGTGTGTGTGTGTGTGTATAGAGAGAGAGCTTTATTTAAAGGGATTGGTTCACTTGACTATAGAGAGTGGTAAGTAAAAAATCGACAGTGTGGGTTGGCTGGCTAGAGACTAGGAAAAAGCTGGTGTTTCAGTTCAAGTCCAAAGGCCATCTTCTGGCAAAATTCCTTTTTACTCAGGAAAGGTCTTTTGGTCTGTTCAGGCCCTCAGTTCATTAGATGAGGCCCCATTCACATTATGGAGGGCAATCTACTTAAAGTCCACTGATTTAAATAATATCTTATCCCGGAACACTCAACAGAAACAGCAGAATAATGTCTGACCACGTATATGGGCACCATAGCCCAGTTGAGTTGATATAAAATTAACAATGATGCCAATCTTTCAGATGATGTAATTATGAGTGACCCCAGGTGAGTATATGAGAATTCCAGACTGCTAAACCATAGAACTGTAAGTTATTTTTATTTTTTGCTGCTAAATTTTGAGGTGATTTGTTGTACAACAAAGGGTAACTTAAGCAGAACTATCATCTGAAAATATATATAGGATACATGGTCTAAGCTGGTGGTTAGAAGAAACTGGGGGTTAGTCTTTGTGGATGCTTATAAACAAATGGAGAGATACTAGACATCCTGGTTCAGTCTCAAATAAAATTTGGTATACATATAAATGTAGGATGAGGTAATGACACACTGCAAAATGAATTGGTATGTGAATCCAGTTTATTTATTTATTGGATGAATCTATTCATTCATTTGATGGATATTTATTGCACACCTCCTATACACCAAGCACACTATTCCAGGAGCTGGGGAAACAAGACAGATACTGTCCCTGCCTTTGTGTGACTTTCAGTCTGAGGAAGAAAGGCAATTAAGCAAGCTTTTTTTTTGAGATAAGAGTCTCACTTGGTAGAGGGCTGTGGCATCACAGCTCACAGCAACCTCTAGTTCTTGGGCTTAGGGGATTCTCTTGCCTCAGCCTCCCGAGTAGCTGGGACTACAGGTGCCTGCCCAATGCTCGGCTATTTTTTTTGTTGCAGTTTGGCTGGGGCCGAGCTTGAACCCACCACTCTTGGTATATGGGGCTGGCACCCTACTCACTGAGGTGCCGCCCTAAGCAAGCAGTTTTATTTATTTATTTATTTAGTCCCACTTTGTTACCCCAGTAGAGTTCTCTGGTGTCATAGCTCACAGCAACCTCATACTCTTGGGCTGATTCTCTTGCCTCAGCCTCCTGAGTAGCTGGGACTACAGGTGCCCGCCTCAATGCCCAGCTATTTTTTTTTAAAATTTTTTATTTATTTAATTTTTTTTGCAGTTTTTGGCTGGGGCCAGGTTTGTACCCGCCAACTCTGGTATATGGGGCTGGCGCCCTACTCCTTTGAGCCACAGGTGCTGCCCAATGCCCGGCTATTTTTAGAGATGGGGGCCTTGCTCTAGCTCAGGCTGGTCTTGAACCAGTGAGCTCAGGCAATCTGCCCTCCTTGGCCTCCCAAAGTGCTCGGATTACAGGCGTGACCCATCATGTCCAGCCTAAGCAACTAATTTTAAAGTTTGACAAGGAAGTACAAATTGTTGCTGACTATACCAATTTTGAGAATTTAAGGTTTTTGAGAAGAAGTGATATTTAATATGATTAGATGAAGGGATGAATAGAAATTTAGTCAGGAAGGGGATATATGAAACTGTAGGAATGGATTTGGGTCAGAGGTGTACAAAAATGTTGCAAATGGGGAATATCTGTGAAAGCTCAGAGGTGAGGAAAAGTATGGTTCATCAGCCACCTTCTGTGGGTTATATGAGAAGCAAAAGAGATGAAGCTGGAAGTAAGGCAACAAAGAAAAACGTTTGGAGTTGTTGAGTTTGGAGATGAAAAGCGACAAGATACATTTTGGGTTTTAGAAAAGTAGTCTATTGGCTCAGTGCAGGTAGCACAGTGGTTATGGTGCCAGCCACATAAACTGAAGGTGGCAGGTTCAAACCTGGCCCAGGTCAGCTAAACAACTGCAACAAAAAAAATAGCTGGGTGTTGTGATGGGTGCCTGTAGTCCCAGGTACTTGGGAGCTTAGACAAGAGAATCATTAAAGCCCAAGAGTTTGAGGTTGCTGTGAGGTGTAACGCCATGGCACTCTACTGAGGGCAACAAAGTGAGACTCTGTCTCAAAAAAAAAAAAAAGCAATCTATGGAATGGAGAGGGATCTGAGAGGGGGAAAAGAACTGAGCTGCTACAGTTCAGTTGAGAATTTAAATCAGGATATAGGTAATGAGGATGGAGAGACATAGGTAGATTTAAGATTTTTAGGTAGTAGAACCTCCTTACTTGACACACAATTATACATGGGAAGTGAGTATAAAATTATTTTTGCTTGACTGAATAGATAAATGAAGTCATTAATAGAAATAAGAAAACTGAATAGAGGCAAACAATTTTCAAGGTACTTTAAGGGGATTTGTCCAGAGGGTAGCTACATGTATTGGCTTGTAATTCCAGAGATAAATCTAGGCTAGAAGTAGAGATTTGGGAGTCATCAGCCTAAATTTGACAATTTAGGTCCTGGGGAGGGTAGCTGTGATTGCGTGGGGATCACCTGTATCTTAGACGGGGACACAGGAAGGTCGTTTTCTTCCGTAATACTATTAAATACTAGGAACTATTCTTTCACAGCTTCTTCTTCAGTTTTTTTTTTTTGAGACAAGAGTCTCACTTTGTCGCCCTCGGTAGAGTGCTGTAGCGTCATAGCTTACAGCAAACTCTTAACTCTTGGGCTCAAGCGATTCTCTTTTTTTATTTTTTATTTATTATTTATTTGAGAAAAAGAGTCTCACTTTGTCGTCCTGGGTAGAATGCCCTGGCGTCACAGCCTGAACCCGTGAGCTCAGGCGATCTGCTCGCCGGCCTCCCAGAGTGCTAGGATTAAAGGCGTGAGCTACTACGCCCTCTTCTTTAGTTCTTTTTACACAATTTGGAGGAAGCTAGAGACACTGACATTGACCGGAAGGGTTGCCATAGCTTTTACAAAAATTAAAGGAGTTCCTTTAGACGAGATCTGGGGTTCATGTCAATTACTAGAAAAGCAAGGTCAGGAATCGTTGCTTCCTGTGTGGGATGAAAAGCAATTGCGGGAAAATGGCTAAAGCCAGCCGGCAGATTTTGGCAGATGGGTTCGACCAGACTTGTCATGGCGAAGAAGCGGGTGTAAAGTGGCTCAGTGAGATTATTCCGAAGAAATTAGCAGTCAAAGCACCAAAAGAGAGCCATAGAGAGACGCTGGAAAGGTTAATGGGTAGTAAGGAGACAGGTAGGTGAAAACAATTCAGGAAGCACCTGTAGCGAGGGAGGGTAGCTGAGGTTAGGCCCGGCGTGTCTCCACGCTCATTTATACACAAAAGGAAACAAGACGCGCCCCACCGGAAGCAGAACCTCTGCCCTCTGAGGTATTACACATTCCTCCGCGCCGGAAGACCGCGTCTTTCTTCGTCCCGAATTCCTCTTTCCTCCTCTACCGCTCCTAGAGAAGATCGTGGTCTTTTAAGGGTGAACCGCGTGGAGTCGCTGGACGACGCACTAGTTTGGCGGGCAATGAGAAAAAGAACGATACTGGACTGTCGGGAAAGGAAGGAAGAAGGAAGGACCGGACAGCTAGGCATCGTGTCGTTGCGGAAGGATTCTGTTTCCTGTGGTAGCGGAGGGATTTGACAGTACGTTAACTTCCGGAAAAGTCCTGGGAGTGAGAGGAAAAGCTCTGAGAGAAACAATAACAAACGAGAGGAGGAAGCGGTTGTGGGGTTTCCGTGTTGAACAGTTCCTGTCCGAGAAGATGCGCTTCGGCCCCCGGCAGGGAACGTGAAAGGGCTCGGCGAGCCTCAGCCAGCCTTTCTCCACCTGTTTTCCTCACGGAGGGTCCCTGGCTATTGCCATGGCGGGCGTGGGACCGGGGGGCTACGCGGCGGAGTTCGTGCCACCCCCAGAGTGCCCGGTCTTCGAGCCCAGCTGGGAGGAGTTCACAGACCCCCTTAGCTTTATCGGCCGCATCCGGCCTTTGGCGGAGAAAACTGGCATCTGCAAGATTCGGCCTCCCAAGGTACCAAAGTCTGAAGAGAAGGGGGAGAAGGCTGAAGGAGGAGTCGATACAGTTGGTTTTGAGTTGCTTTTTTGGTCTCTTTATTCGCATATACTCTTACCTTATTTCTCAACAACTAAAACCTAAGTTTGTGGGTGCCTTTACTTGATTTCTTTTAGGTTCTTTTGCAGGCACCTCAGAACTCGAGAAACTGTGTTCGGTGGGTGGGGGGCTTTAACGCCTAGAACGTGGGAACTCGTACTTTTGTGTGGATTGTGGGCTAGGGTAACAAAAACTTTAGGGCCTGAAGTTTAGGCCTTTCGTTGACGAACAAAGTGTTTGAAGCGCAGTATTATAACTCGGCATTCCCCACCCTCATGTCCACTCCACATTTGAGTTCAGTGTAAAAGCTGCTTCTTCGTCAGCTGCTGCTTCATCCAAGCAAGCCCTGGTAATGCTTAGTTCATCAGATGTTTGCAGGCCTCCTCTCAGGGGTAGGGTTTCTTAAAAGGTAATGTGAGCTCTAGTTGTCGCCTAGGATGGTATCACCAGATAAGAATTCCAGACTAATTGCTGCAGCAGTAAAAGTCTTCCTGGGGGAAGAGAAAGAGTGGCAGTTATTTTTAAAATTTAGAGGTTTAGGAAAAAGTGGTCAGTAATAGAGGTAGAAGAAAACGTTGAAATCCCTTAATATAGGGAACTAAGGATGGAAGATTTTAGAATCAAAATTGTTGCAAGTAACTAGGTTTGCTTACAGATTAATTACAATCTCAATTTTTAAGGTAAGAAAAGCAGATACTAATCTTGTATGGGGGAAATTAATGCTCCAGGAGGTGGAGTGATAGGCTCAAGGTCAAAAGGTGTTCTCCTTTACCCATTGCTTACAGGTTAATTATAATCTCAATTTTTAAGGTAAGAAAAGCAGATACTAATCTTGTATGGGGGAAATTAATGCTCCAAGAGGTGGAGTGATAGGCTCAAGGTCAGAAGGTGTTCTTTACCCATTAGACCAGTGCTTTCCCAGTGCTGTTGGCTGTACCTTTTGCACCAGGGCTTTTGAATAAAATACTTGTTAAAATGCAGAACCCTAGGCCTTAAGAATAGAATCAATTTTTGGATGTGGAAGTCTGGAGTCTGTTTTTTAGCAGTTTCTAGCAAGTACTCACAGATGATTCTTAATCTAAATTCAAGTTTTTGCACCAGTGTCTTGATAATGCTTCTTAAAGGTGTTTTAATTTTGTGTTTTGTCTAGCAGTAGTAAAGATAAAATATTTAGTACTGTTACTGGTGTTGGCGACAAGAATCTGTCATTACCTCAGACTCCTACAGTGAATGAAAAGCTTGATGGGAACAAGGAGGACGAGCTAGCCTAGCATCTATAGATTATTTCATTTAATATTTGAAGCTCTAGTACAGTGGTTCTCAACCTTCCCAATGCTGTGACCCTTTAATACAGTTCCTCATGTTCTGGTGACCCCCAACCACAAACTTATTTTCGTTGCTGCTTCATAACTGTAATTTTGCTACTGTTATGAATCGTAATGTAAATGTCTGAGATGCAGGATGTATTTAGGCGACCCCTGTGAAAGGGACGTTCGACCCCCAAAGGGGTCGCGACCCACAGGTTGAGAACCTCTGCTCTAGTAGGTAAATAATGTCTTCATTTTACAGCTAAGGCAAGTCATGATAAGGTAAAAGCAAATATGTGATTTTGAGCAAGTGACAAAGTAGATCATCTTTTCTGACTCTAAAACAGACATGTTACTCCTAACTATGCTGAATTAAGACTATTTAAGACTATCAGTTGCAAGCAAAAGGTTAACAAATAATTGCTTTAAACTAGTTGCTGTCCTCCAAAAGCTTCCACTTAACTCTTTTTCTATTAAAATTACCTAATGTTGACAAAACCTTAAGCACTGAAATTTTTCCAAAACCATTATTTTCATCTCTTCTATTGCATTTATTCATTAGAAATTCTATTCAGGGTTAATAGCCGGGCGTTGTGGCGGGTGCCTGTAGTCCCAGCTGCTCGGGAGGCTGAGGCAGGAGAATCATGTAAGCCCAAGAGCTGGAGGTTGCTGTGAGCCATGTGACGCCACGGCACTCTACCGAGGGCAGTACAGTGAGACTCTGTCTCTACAAAAAAAAAAAAAAAAAAGAAATTCTATTCAGGGTTATATTTTTGGTTAAAAAGTTATTTTTTAAATTAAAAATGCTGTAATGGAGTCGATTTTTATGGAACATTGAAATGAAATCTTGGGCTGGCACCGTGGCTCATGCTTGAAATCCCAGCACTTGGGAGGCCGAGGCAGGTGGATTGCCTGAGCTCATAGGTTTGAGATCAGCCTGAGCCAGAGTGAGACCTTGTCTCTAAAAAATAGCCAGGCATTGTGGCGGGCGCCTGTAGTCCTAGCTACTTGGGAGGCTGAGGCAAGAGAATCACTTGAGCCCAAGAGTGAGCTATGCCATGTCACTCTAGGGGGAGGGTGGGGAGGCCCGACAAAGTGAGACTCTGTCTTGAAAAAAAAAAAAGAGGGCGGCGCCTGTGGCTCAATGAGCAGGGCGCCGGCCCCATATACCGAGGGTGGCGGGTTCAAACCCATCCCCGGCCAAACTGCAACAACAACAAAAAAAAAAAATAGCCAGGCATTGTGGCGGGCGCCTGTAGTCCCAGCTACTACGGAAGCTGAGGCAGGAGAATCGCTTAAGCCCAGGAGTTGGAGGTTGCTGTGAGCTGTGTGACGCCACGGCACTCTACTGAGGGCAATAAAGTGAAACTCTGTCTCTACAAAAAAAAGAAAAGAAATCTTGTTTACAAGCTGAATTTCATATTGGCAAATTTCTTTAGTTTTTGAGGTAAGATAACCTTTTTTGGAATTTCTCTAGTCTTTATTTGCCTTTCTGTTATTTAGGCCAAATCAAATTATGTTCTCTTCAACACCGCTTGAAATATTCAACTTCGTTTTGTAGTTATACCAAAAATCTGGAAATTGTCCTTATTTTGTTTTTTTTTTTTTTTTTTTTTTTTTTGAGATAGAGTCTCACTCTGTTGCCCAGGCTAGAGTACTGTGGCATCAACCTAGCTCACAGCAACTTCAAACTCCTGGGTTTAAGGGATCTTCCTGCCTCAGACTCCAGCTAGTTTTTCTATTTTTATTAGAAATAGGGTCTTGCTTTTGCTCAGGCTGGTCTCAAACTTCTGAGCTCAAGTGATCCTCTTGCCTTTACCTCCCCGGATGCTAGAATTATAGGGAGGAGCCACCACACCCCAGCCGTGTTTTGTTTTAATATTTAGGTGTTTGGAAGCTGGACTTTGAATAAAATTTCTTTTTAAATGGTGGACTTTTTTTTTTTGAATGATTTGTTAAGGGATGGCTGATACTTGCTCAGGCACGGCAGCCTTTTTGTTGTTTTGAGTCTTCTTTTTCTTCTTTTTCAACAAGGTTTTACTTCATTGGGTGGGGCTAGAGTACAGTAAGCATCATCATAGCTTACTGAAACCTCATTAAGTTTCTGGGCTCAGGTGATCCTTCAGCCTCAGTCCCTCCTCCCCGTAGTTGGGACTACAACTGCATATCACCACATCTGACTAATTTATTATTATTTTTTTTTTTGCAGTTTTTGGCCGGGGCTGGGTTTGAACCCACCACCTCCAGTATATGGGGCCGTTGCCCTACTCCTTTGAGCTATAGGCGCTGCCCATTGTGCGTGTATTTTTTTGTTGTTGTTTGTTTTTGCAGTTTTGGCCGGGGCCAGGCTTGAACCCGCCACCCCCAGTCTAGTGTGGGGCTGGTGCCCTCCTCCTTGAGCCACAGGTGCTGCCCTGTATGTGTGTTTTTTAAGAGATGGGGGTCTACCTGTTGCCCAGGCTGGTCTTGAACTCCTGGGCTCAAGAGATCCTCCATGTTGGCCTTACTTAATTAATTAAAAGTGCTAGGATTATAGGTGACCACTGTGCCTGGCCTAGGATGCTGTTTTCATGGTGTATGAGCTCATTGCATTCCATGTGAGTAACATGGGAAAGTATGATGAGGGATATAAAAAGTGACACTGATTTGAGGAGGATTGCTTCTCTAACACAGGTTGAACATCCCTCCTCCAAAAATCTAAAACTGAAACCAAATTCCCTAGAAATTTTATTTTTTCATTGTATTTTATTTTTTCATTGTTACACAGGGTAGCACCAAAGTTGGTGTGTACACTATTTTAAATTGCACATGAACTTTATGGCCCCCCTTTATTTTTAATTGTTTTATTTATTTTTATTAAGTCTTTTGTACATAGATCATAAATACATTTATGCCATTTTCAACATGTTGATTATTTGTACTGTATTTTTAATTGTTAAGTACTTATGTGTGATTAAGTATAAGAAAATGATTGGTTATTGGTAGCATATAAATTCAGAGTCAGGAATGTTGGTGATGCTCAACAATTGTAGATTATCCATATGGGTGGCTGGGATAGCAACAGCTTTGCTTTCTGATGCTTCATTGTATACAAACTGTTTCATGCACAAAGCTATTAAAAATATTTCATATTGGGCGCCGCTTATGGTTCAGTGAGTAGGGCACTGGCCCCATATACCGAGGGTGGTGGGTTCAAACCTGGCCCTGGCCAAACTGCAACAAAAAAAGCCGGACATTGTGGTGGGTGCCTGTAGTCCCAGCTACTTGGGAGGCTGAGGCAAGAGAATCGCCTGAGTCTAAGAGCTGGAGGTTGCTGTGAGCTATGATGCTACGGCACTCTGCTGAGGGCAACAGAGTGAGACTCTGTTTCTAAAAAAAAAAAAAATTAAAAAATATTGCATAAAAGGTAATTAGGTTATGTTTATAAGGTGTACATGAGACAAATGAGTTTCCTGTTTAAAGGTATCTCATTATTTATATGCAGATAGTCTTTTTGGGATTTTTTATGTTTCTTTGTTTTGAGACAAAGTCTTCCTCTGTCACCCAGGCTGGAGTGCAGTGGTATGACCATAGCTAGCTGCAGCCTTGAATTCCTGGATTGAAGCAATTCTCTTGCCTTAGTTTCCTGAGTAGTTGGGACTGCTGGTACATGCCACCACGCCCAGCTAATTTTTTCTAAATTTTTATAGAGCTGAAGTCGTGCTATGTTGCCTAGGCTGATCTCAAACTCCTGGCCTCCAGCAGTCTTTGTGCTTCAGCTTCCTAAAATGCTGGGATTAGAAGTATGAGCCACTGCTCCTGGCTTGTGTATTTTCTAAAATCTGAAAAAGTGTGAATTCTGAAACACTTCTGGTCTCAAGCATTTTGCATAAGGGATACTCAACCTGTATTATTTATCATTACTCTTTCTATTTCTTTAATAAAGAAGACTTATTATGTTTTCACCCCTTGTGAAGGGAATACTTATGTATCACTGTTTTCTTTCTTTTTTTCTTAAAAAAAAAAAAACAAACAAAACAACTTTCTACTTAGGATTGGCAACCTCCATTTGCTTGTGAAGTGAAAAGTTTTCGTTTCACTCCTAGAGTCCAACGCCTGAATGAACTTGAGGTGAGTGGCATGAACCATTATACCAGGGACTAAAGTTTGCATTAATTGGTACTGAATGGAATAGTTGTTTGATGTTGGGAAGGTGTCTGATTTTTGAAAATGGTTTAAGGTAGTTATTATGATTTTTTTTTTTTTTTTTTGCTGAACTGAAATTATGGGAAATTATTTCTAGGCGTGTTTTCATAGTGGAAATGTCCAATGCTTAGCTTCAGACACCTAGAATTCTTAAATTCCATTTTCATCAGTGTTACTCTATTAACATTTTTTTGTTGATTTCAGATTTCTGTCTCTCATGGTTCTTGGAAAATTCATTAATTTTTAAAAATGTTTTTAAATTCATTATTGATGTCTGAATATAATAGGGAGGGAAAAAGAATTCTGTTAAAAATTAACCTGATTTTCAAAGGTTTTTCCTTTGGGTTTTTTTTTTTTTGAGACAGAGCCTCAAGCTATCACCTTGGATAGAGTGCTGTGACATCACAGATCACAGCAACCTCCAACTCCTGGGTTCAAGGGATTCTCCTGCCTCCTCCTCCCAAGTAGCTGGGACCACAGGTGCCTGCCACAACGCCCAGCTGTTTTTTGGTTGCAGCCGTCACTGTTGTTTGGCAGGCCCGGGCTGGATTTTAACCCGCCTGCTCAGGTGTATGTGGTTGGCGCCTTAGCCACTTGAGCCACAGGCGCCGAGCCTTTCCGAGTTGGTTTTAACATAACTTTTCTGGGACTGTTAATCTGATTTATTAATCTCTCCCTTTACGTGTTAGTAATTTCTCTTTAATTTTCTGAATTTGAAGTCTGTTTAAATATGTTTTTTTCCGGGTGGCTCCTGTGGCTCAGTCGGGAAGGCGCCAGCCCCATATACCGAGGGTGGCATGTTCAAACCCGGCCCCGGCTGAACTGCAAACCAAAAAATAGCTGGGCGTTGTGGCGGGCGCCTGTAGTCCCAGCTACTTGGGAGGCTGAGGCAAGAGAATCTCTTCAGCCCAGGAGTTGGAGGTTGCTGTGAGCTGTGTGATGCCATGGCACTCTACTGAGGGCGATAAAGTGAGACTCTGTCTCTACCAAAAAAAAAAAATATATATATATATATATATATATATATATATATATATATATATGTTTTTTTCTGTCTGCTAGCAAGATTTTCAGAGTCCTTCAGTGTGGCATAGAATCGATTTATGCATTTTAGAGTACAGAAGGAAAATCTTTTTTTTCTTTCTTTCTGAGACAGAGTCTTGCTCTTGTCACCCTGGCTGGAGTACAGTGACATCATCATAGCTCACTACAACCTCAGACTCTTAGGCTCAAAGTGATCCTTCTACCTCAGCCTCCCGAGTAGGTGGGACTACAGGCGCACCACTAGGCCCAGATAATTTTTTCTACTTTTTAAATAGAAATGGTGGTCTGACTCTTGCCCAGGTGGTTTTGAATTCTGAGCTCAAGCCGTGCTGCCTCTGCCTCCCAGAATACTAGGATAATAAGCATGAGCCACCATGTCCAGCCTCCTCTAGTTTCTTGTAATCAAATACGTGAGGAAACATGTTAGTGTTATTGAGGTAGAGAGTTGATGCACCTAAAGTGTCCATGTTACTTATTGCTGAAATGACAGAATGTTTAGAGACTAAGCATAATCTGAATCATTTAATTTTCTGGTTAGCATAAAGTTTTTTTTTTTTTTTTGTAGAGACAGAGTCTCACTTTATCGCTCATGGTGTCACACAGCTCACAGCAACCTCCCCAACTCCTTACGCGATTCTCTTGCCTCAGCCTCCTGAGTAGCTGGGACTATAGGTGCCCGCCACAATGCCTGGCTATTTTTTTTGTTGTTGTAGTTCGGCCGGGGCCGGATTCAAACCCACCACCCTTGGTATATGGGGCCCGTGCCCAACCCACTGAGCCACAGGCGCCGCCCAAGCATAAATTAAAGCAGTTTATTCTTTAAATTGTCTTGATTGCTAATTTTTTTTTTTTTTAATGAGAGGTGAAGTCTTTTTTTTTTTTTGAGACAGAGCCTCAGGTTGTCGCCCTGAGTAGAGTGCTGTGGCATCACAGCTCACAGCAACCTCCAGCTCCTGGGCTCAAGTGATTCTCTTGCCTCCGCCTCCCAAGTAGCTGGGACTACAGGCTCCTGCTGTAATGCCTGGCTATTTTTTGGTTGCAGCTGTCATTGTTGTTTGGCGGGCCTAGGCTGGATTTGAACCCGCCAGCTCAGGTGTATGTGGCTGGTGCCTTAGCCACTTGAGCCACAGGTGCCGAGCTGAGAGGTGAAGTTAACCCAGGCTGGAGTGTAGTGGCAAGATCATAGCTCACTGCAGCCTTGAGCTCCTAGTCTTTAGCTATCTTCCTACCTTAGCCTTCTGAACAATTAGGTCCATAGACTCATGCTACTGTGTCTGGCTAAGTTTTTTTATGTTTTTAGAGACTTGAGTCTTGTATTCTCCAGGCTGGTCTCAAACTCCTGTCCTCAAGTGATCCTTCCACCTCATCCTTCTGAGTAGCTGGGATTATATCTGTGAGCCACCCTGGCTGGCTTCTTGGCTGCTAATATGAGGACTTTTCACATAAATAACCTTTTTGCATTAATAAATAAAGCTTATTAGAAGTATTTTGCTTCTTCATTATTGGCTAATTTTGTGGAGTTGGACTAAGCAATAATTAAAAGTCTTTGAAATTTTATAGAGAGTGAGAGGCACCTGTGGCTCAAGGAGTAGGGCGCCGGTCCCATATGCCGGAGGTGGTGGGTTCAAACCTAGCCCCGGCCAAAAAAAAAAAAAAAAATTTTATAGAGAAATGAATACCTTTATTGTTTAAGACTCATTCATTTCAGTCATAACTAGTTCCTATAACTGATTTCTGTATTTTAATAATCTTAGGCAATGACCAGAGTTAGACTGGATTTCTTGGATCAACTAGCAAAATTTTGGGAACTTCAAGGATCTGCCTTGAAGATCCCTGTTGTGGAGAGAAAAATCCTGGATCTATATGCTTTGAGCAAGGTGAGTCTTGTATTTGGTTTAGAAGTTGGGGCAGAGGGTTGTAAATTTATAAAATAAAGAATTTCACATAAACTTGGTGGGAAACTTAGGTTGTGATGAAGATTTGTTTGACAGTGAAATGTATGCATGAATATGTGGAAATGACAGATCTCAAGAGTTATCTTTTTTTTTGCAGTTTTTGGCTGAGGCTGAGTTTGAACCTGCCACCTCTGGTATATGGGGCCGGCGCCCTACTCCTTTGAGCCATAAGCACTGCCCTCAAGAGTTATCTTTAAAAGCTATTTTACAATTTTTTTTTTTTTTTTGAGAGTTTCACTATGTCACCCTTGGTAGAGTGCTGTGGTGTCACAGCTCACAGCAACCTCAAACTCTCTTGGGCTTAAGTGATTGTCTTGCCTCATCCTCCCAAGTAGCTGGGACTACAAATGCCCGCCACAACGTCCGGCTATTTTTTGTTGTTGTCTTTGTTGTTTAGGAGGCCCGGGCTGGGTTGGAACCTTTCAGCCCTGCTGCATGTGGCCAGTGCCCTAACGAATGATCTATGGGTGCTGAGCCATTTAAATTATTTTTTATGTTAGCCAGGTGTGGCATGTACCTATCGTCCCAGCTACTTGGGAGGCTGAGGCAAGAGGATCATTGAGGACTCTGAGAATTTGAGATTATTGTGAACTATGATGACATCATGGCACTCTACTCAGGACCACAGAATGATACTCTTGTCTCAAAAAAAATTTTTTTTTAATGATTTTTTTTCTTCTCTCTACTTTTTTTTTTTTTTTGGCCAGGGCTGGGTTTGAACCTGCCACCTCTGGCATATGGGACCGGCGCCCTACTCCTTGAGCCACAGGCGCTGCCCTCTTCTCTCTACTTTTATTAGAGACAGAGTCATCTTCTTGCTTAGGGCAAACTTGAATTCCTGAATTCAAGCAGTCCTTCCTCCTCGGCCTCCCAGAGTGCTAGGATTACAACTGTAAGCCACTGCGCCTGGCCGTTTTTTTCTCCTTATTATTTTTTTTTCTCTTTCATACAGTCTTGCTCTGTCACCTGGTTGGAGTGCAGTGGCATCATAGCTCACTGGAACGACAGAGACCTGGGCTTAAGCAGTCCTCCTGTTTCAATCTTCATGAGTATTATGGACAAAACATGTGCCTCCACACCTGACTGATTTTTCTATTTTTTATAGAATCTTGTTCTTACTCAGGCTGGTCTTAAACTCTTGAGCTCAGGCAATCCGGCTGCCTTGACCTCCCCAAGTGCTAGGATTAATAGGTGTGAGCCACTGCATCCAGCCAGCTTTATTATTTTTTTTAATCGGTCAGGTAATATGTTAGTACGTGCGGTGCCAAGAATTGTCTAATATAGTTTTATTAAACCCCTAATAGCAAAGAACAAATTATACTAAATTTGAGGAGGTTTGTGTCTTTATAGGGAATCATTAGGATAAAAATTTATCTTATCATTAATAACAGTATTGTTCTAATCTTCAGGAAAAGCTTATTCCACATTTTTGTCTCTTTTATTTTTATAAAAACTATGGGATTTGTTTAAGTATTTTATATAAGTAGTTAATCTGTTAAATTGAAACTTTTCACATAAGTGATTTTATTGTTTTTATTTGTTTGTTTTCTTATTTTCTAGTGATTTTAATTTAAAGGTAAATTCTAGGTTGAATTTGATGGTAAGTTAAATTGCATTCCTGATTTTCTACAGTCATGAATTTCAGAATGAGAAAGGGGCTTTTACGTAACCTAACCTAAATACTTAGTTGTTTGCAATTCTTGTAATACTTGTCATTTAGCGTGTTTACCTCCATCTTGGGAAACCCAATTCTTTTTTATTAAAAGGGTCATATTGCTAACAAAGTATACTTTGTTTAAATACCTAAAGAACTTACTGAAAATATGTTGTAACTAGAGGTTAAGACTGAGGATTTATTGGAGCCTTTTGTGTGTTTTTTCAAGTGCCCATGGACATCTCTTTCCTTAACATGAGAGAATGCTTATAAAACTGAGATTTAAAATTAAAAGGCAGGCAAACTTTGATTTGATTTGTAGTTATTTTGTCTATATTTTATAATTTTGTTTCCTACTTCTTTTCTTTTTTTGAGACAGAGTCTTACTTGGTCAATCTGGGTAGAGCTCACATTAACCTCAAACTCTTGGGGTTAAGAGTTTGCCCCAGCTTCCTGAGTAGCTGGGATTACAAGTGCCCAAACCCCCCAGACGGGGTCTCTTGCTCAGGTTGGTGTCAGTCTCCTGAGCTCAGGCAGTCTGCCTGCCTTGTATCCTGAAGTGCTAAGATTATAGGCGTGAGCCACTGTGCCCATCTCCTAAGTGTTCTGGTGAGATTCCTGCTTCTTACCACATTAACTTTTTCTTCCTTTACATTGAGGTGTAACTTAGTGTACAGTGCACACATTCTAAACATAAAGTTAAGTAAATCTCTATGTATGTATAAAACCTGCATAACCACCACCCAAATCAAGATACATAACTTTTTTTAGCCTGTTAGTGAGCTCCTTTCTCTCTCTCGTAGTTGGCTCTTTTCCCCAAAGATAATTTATTCTGCCATCTATTTCAGGACATTTTACTTTGTAGTGAGAGGCTCAGGCTGAAAACTGTAGAAAATACTGAACATTCTAATGTTTTAAGTAGTTAGGTATGGCCTTTCTCTTTTTTATAAAAAATATTATTTTTGACGGATAGCTTATGAGCATTTTTTGAATTTATTATAGATATGATTTTGAAACACTCTGATGCCCATTGCTTTAAAAAGTATTTTTTTTGCAAAGCATACATAGTATTATGTTTAATCAACATAGGTTATTTAATTAAAATTTCCACAAAGTAAATTTAACATTAAGAGGAAAGGGGTTAAGAAACCAGTCCAAGGAATGAGCCATAGATAGGAATGCCCAGATGGGTTGTCACTGCAGAGTCCTTTATTTGGGCAGGGCTTTCATTGGCAGTCGCTAGGTGCTGATCACAAGCAACAGGAAAATGATGTCTGTGGAGACAGCTCTATCTAGTTAGTGAAGTTCTGCCCTTTTTATGGCCCTTGAAAATTTTGGTGAGGGCTAATAGTAAAGGGTTATGCCCCTATCTGGTTGGTGTAGTCTCTGACTGTCTCATCCCTGTTGGGATGATGCCTTTTGAAATGTGAGATAGAGTGTTTTTCTGAGATGGAGGTACTTATGTCAGGGGTGTACTATATCCCCCTGCATGCCTGCTTGGCTCCCTTTATTTTAATTCGGGCATCTCCATCAACCACAGAAAGTCCATTTTGTCTGGAGAGCTTGGGGTCTCATCTGCAGATTCATTTTGCACTCCCACTTGCATGAAGTCCCAATTGCCCCTGCCAGGGGTTGAGTCCCAACACTCTTGCCAGAAATAAGCTCAGTCATCTCCAGAGGCTAAACTTTGACCTCAAATGCTAAGAAGTAAATCCTATTCCCCACCTCCAGGTGCTAAGACCCCATTTTTGACTCCAGAGACAGTGGTACCATCTAAATGCATAGGACTCAGGCGCATTAGAAGTTGATCCTGAAAGACCAGCTTCTCTTGATAGCTCAGCCTCCTGAGGCTGAAGATGACATCCCCAATCACTCTGTTGCTGTCCTTGAAATAGTAGGTAATGACAATTACCCAAATTTATAATGAGAAGTACATGTTCTTTTCTTTCTTTCTTTCTTTTTTTTTTTTTTAAGAGACAGAGTTTCATTTTATCGCCCTCAGAAGAGTGTGGTTGGCATCACAGCTCACAGCAACTTCCAAATACTGGGCTTAGGCGATTATCTTACCTCAGTCTCCTGAGTAGCTGGGACTACAGGTGCCCGCCACAATGCCTGGCTATTTTTTTTGTTGTTGTTGCAGTTTGGCCAGACCGGGTTCGAACCCGCCACCCTCAGTATATGGGGCCAGCGCCCTACTCACTGAGCTATATGCGCCATGCGGAAAGTAGATTTTCAATCTGTTTAGTCATTGTCAGTGTGGAGGTTTTCTTTTTTGATTAAATCACTTGCCTTTCTCCCTAATTGTTATTAATTAATTAATTTTTTTGGAGACATGGTCTTGTTTTGTCGCCTGAATTAAGAGTGCAGTGCTGTGGTAGTAGCTCCCTGTAACCTCTAGAGACTCCTTGGGCTCAAACAGTCATCCTGGCTCAGCCTCCTGAGTAGTTAGGACTATAGGCTTAGCCACCACATGTGGCTGATTTTTTAATTTTTTGTAGAGACAGGATCTATGTTGCTAGGGCTGGTCTGCAACTCCTGATCTCAGTTTCCCAAAGTGCTGGGATTACAAGTGTGAGCCACCATGCCTGGCATGGTGTTTGTTTGGTTTTTGAGACAGTGCTAGGATACCATTTTTTTTTCTTTTTGAGACCGAGTCTCATATGTTGCCCTTGGTAGAGTGCTGTGGCATCACAGCTCACACCAACCTCAAACTCTTGGGCTTAAGTGATTCTCTTGCCTCAGCCTCCCAAGTAGCTGGGACTACAGGCAGTCACCACAATGCCAGGCTATTTCTTTTTTTTTTTTTTTTTTTTTTTTTTTGAGACAATCTCACTTTGTCGCCTGGGTAGAGTGCTCAGCATCACAGCTCACAGCAACCTCCAACTCCTGGGCTTAAGTGATTCTCTTGCCTCAGCCTTCCTTGTAGCTGGGACTACAGGCGCCTACCACAACGCCCAGCTATTTTTTTGTTGCAGTTTGGCCAGGACCGGGGTTTGAACCCACCAACCTCGGTATATGGGGCCAGGGCCCTACCCACTGAACCACAGGTGGCGCCCATGCCTGGCTATTTTTTTGTTGTCGTTGTCATTGTTTTTAGCAGGTCCGGGCCTGGTTCGAACCCGCCAGCCCTGGTGTATGTGGCTGGTGCCCTAACCACTGAGCTATGGGCGCTGAGCCACATTTTTTTTTTTTTTTGAGACAGTGTTCCTCTGTCATCTGGACTAGAGTACAGTGCCATCATCGTAACTGACTACAACCTCACCTTATAGTCTTGGTTATATAACACTTTATAACACTTTTTATTATAAAAAATAGACTAAGCTGGGCATGGTAGCTCAAACCTGTAATCTCAGCACTCTGAGCTAGAGCGAGACCCCCATTTCTAAAAATAGCTGGGTGTTGTAGCCAGTGTCTGTGTAGTCCCAGCTACTCGGGTGGCTGAGGCAAGAGAATCGCTTGAGCCCGAAAGTCTGATGTTGCTGTGAGCTACTGCACTCCACTGGGGAGCGACAAAGTACAACTCTATGTCAAAAAAAAAAAAAAAAAGAAGCTGGATGTGGTAGCTCACACCTGTAATCCTAGTACTCTGGGAGGCTGAGGTGGGTAGATTGCTTGAGCTCACAAGTTGGAGACCAGCCTGAGCAAAAGCGAGACCCTGTCTCTACTAAAAATAGAAAAACTGAGGGAAGAGGATCACTTGAGCCTGAGTGGGAGATTGCTGTGGGCTATGACACCACGGCACTCTACCCACGGTGACAGCTTGAGACTCTGTCTTAAAAGAAAAAAAAGACAGGGTCATGCTTCTCGTATGTTGCCCAGGCTAGATTCAAACTCCACCATGCTTAGCTGTATTAACTTTTTTTTTTTTTTTTTTGGAGATGGAGTCTCAAGCTGTTGCCCTGGGTAGAATGCTGTGGTGTCACAGTTCACAGCAACCTGAAACTCTTGGGCTTAAGTGATTCTCTTGCCTCAGCCTCCCAAGTAGCTGGGACTATAGGTACCCACCATAACGCCCAGCTATATGTATTAACTTTTTTATTTACTGTTACTTGCATTTATTTTGTTACGTCCATTCCCATGCCATAGTTTTTGTTTCCTCAGTTTCTTCTGGGATATCTTTTTCTTCTGTGCTGTATTAACTTTTTATTTATAAAAAATTATTATTCACTGGGCACAATGGCTCATGCCTGCAGTCTTAGCACTCTGGGAGGCTGAGGTAGGTGGATCACTTGAGTTCTGGGATGATGGAGACCAGCCTAAGCAAGAGTGAGACCATGTCTCTACTAAAAAAAAAAAAATAGAAAAATCAGCTGGGTTTTGTGGTGCAGGCCTGTAGTCCAAGCAACTCAGAAGTCTAAGGCAAGAGGATTGCTTTAGCCCCAAAGTTTGAGGTTGCTGTGAGCTCTGATGCCACAGGACTCTACCAAGGGCAAAAAAGTGAGACTTAAAAAAAAATTTATGGCTCAGTGCCTGTTGCATAGTGGTTAGGGTGCTGGCCATATACACCGGGGCTGGTGGGTTTGAACGTGGCTCGAGCCTGCTAAAAACAACAATGACGACTACAACAAAAAAATAGCCTGGTGCTGTGGCAGGCACCTGTAGTCCCAGCTACTTGGGAGGCTGAGGCAAGAAAATCGGAGTTTGATATTGCTGTGAGCTATGACTCCATAGCACTCTACTGAGGGCAACATAGTGAGGCTCTGTCTCAAAAAAAAAAAAAAAAAATTATTACTGTTGACCATAACCTTATAGTGTGCTATGATAATGTTTTCTTATATTAATTTTTCTTTTCTTTTTAGTTAATAATCTTTCTCCCGTTTTTTATTTTGTAAATTTTCTTTGTAATCATCAAAAACTTATCTTAAAAATTTCCAGCAGAAGTATACTTTTATCCATCAGATAATCTGTCAGTTTTATTTGATTCTTGGATCCATTCCTCTTGGAGTCTTCTTTCCTGCTCCAGTGCTGACTGGTTGTTTTTTAAGGTCAGCTGTCAGTCTGGAACTTCCTTTTACCACTGTGATTTTGGGAATTCTCTTTGCCTCTCTTCAGACAGTAATTGGGATGTAAATATTTTCTAGGACCATACTTGTCTAAAAATGTTTTATCATTATACTTTATTTGTAGTTTGATGAGGTTTGGAAGTCTAAATTGTAAATCATTTTACTTCAGTGTTTTGAAAGCTTTATTCCATTGTGTTGCTGGTGAGAAGAATGATGCTGTAATTCTTGTTCCTTTGGACTTTTTTCTTTTCTTTTTTTTTTTTTGTAGAGACGGAGTCTCACTTTATGGCCCTCCGTAGAGTGCTGCGGCCTCACACAGCTCACAGCAACCTCCAACTCCTGGGCTTAGGCGACTCTCTTGCCTCGGCTTCCCGAGTAGCTGAGACTACAGGCGCCTGCCACAACACCGGCTATATATGTTTTTTTTTTTTGCAGGTTTTGGCCAGAGCTGGTTTTGAACCCGCCACCTCTGGTATATGGGACTCGTGCCTTACTCTGTTGAGCCACTGGCGCCACCTGCCGGCTATTTTTTTGTTGCAGTTCGGCTGGGGCTGGGTTTGAACCCGCCACCCTCGGTATGTGGGGCCGGTGCTTTACTGACTGAGCCACAGGCGCCGCCCTCCTTTGGACTTCTTTCTTGTTGAAGTGTTAGGATCTCATCTTTATTTCCAGTGCTTTGAAATTTTTTAGTGATATGCATTAGTATATGTTTATTTTATTTTTTTATTTATTAGTTTGTTTATTTATAGAGTCTCACTCTGCTCCCCTAGGCTAGAGTGTCATGATGTCATAGCTCACAGCAATCTCAAACTCCTTCGCTTAAGTGATCCTCTTGCCTCAGCCTCTCTGAGTAGCTGGGACTTACAGGCATGCGTCACCAGGTCCAGCTAGTTTTTCTATTTTAGTGGAGACGGAGTCTCTCTTTTGCTCAGACTGGTCTTGAACTCCTAAACTCAAGCTGTCTCCTCTCCTTTGCCTCCCAGTGTGCTAGGATTATAGGTATGAGCCACCATTCCCAGCTTAATTCATTTTTATGGTTATCACTAATCTTTATTTGATAACTCACATCTTTAAGTTCTTGCTTTTCCTGAATTCTTTGATAATTTTGTCTACATTTTGTTTTTCTTTTTTTGGACTTTTTTTTTTTTTTTTTTTAATTTCAGGTTATTGTGAGGGTACAAACAACCAGGTCACAATTTTTGAATTTGTTAGGTAGAGTCCCTATTGTAGTTGTGTCCCACACCTAAGAGATGTGCTGTATATCCCTATCTTATACCCTTTAAGTGGGAGCACACCGATCTCCCTCATCTCTTCTCCCTCATTTTCCCTCCCCCACTTGAATAGAAGGTGAGTTTTTCTCCTATGTGGGGGTGTGTTAGATTGTCTACTGGCTTCATAATAAAATTGAGCACATTCGATACTTGTTTTCCATTCTTGTGATACTTTACTAAGAAGAATGTGTTTACCTCTATCCAGGTTTATACAAAAGATGTAAAGTGGACTCTTTTTGAGACAGAGTCTTGCTGAGTGCCATGGTGTCAGCCTAGCTCACAGCAGCCTCATACTTCTGAATAAAGGAGTTTGAGGTTGTTGTGAGCAAGGTGCTCTTGCTCAGGTTGGTCTGGAACTCCTCTTTGAGATTGCTGTGAGCCAGGTGCTGGTCTGGAACTTCTAATCTCATGCAGTCCAGCTGCCTCATCCTCTCAGAGTGCTAGGATTATAGGTGTGAGCCACTTATGCCCAGCCATGTATTTCTTTCTTTCTTTCTTTTTTTTTTTTTTGGAGGCAGAGTCTCACTATGTCACTCCTCGGTAGAGTGCTGTGGGGTCACAGCTCACAGCAACCTCAAACTCCTGGGCCCAAACGATTCTCCTGCCTCATCCTCCCAAGTAGCTGGGACTACAGGCGCCCACCACAATGCCTGGCCGTTTTTTTGTTGTAGTTGTTGTTTGGCAGGCCTGGGCTGGGTTCGCACCTGCCAGCTCCAGTGTATGTGGCTGGCGCCCTAGCTGCTGAGGTACAGGCGCCGAGCCACGTATTTCTTTTTTAATTCAGAATCTTTTTTGTTCACATTCTCCTGAGGGTAAAATTCTAGTCTTCCACTGAATTTGGAGAGGGATAGTTGCCTCACTGTGCTGACTTGAGGAATTAAACTGCTTTTATACATGTTTTCAATATCCTTGTTCTTCACTTTTTTTTTTTTTTTTTATTTCAGGTTATTGTGAGGGTACAAACACCAGGTCACAACTTTTGAATTTGTTAGGTAGAGTCCCTCTTGTAGTTGTGTCCTTCACTCAAGAGCTGTACCATATATATTCCTACCTTATACCTTGTAAGTGGGAGCACACTGCTACATTGCCACTTCTGATTTTATTGGTACCACTGCTTCTGACTCTTAAAACTTTCCGGATTCTGTGTTGCAAAAATTTCTCCTTGGCTTTCCTATATTGCAGTCACTTAGTTTAAAGTTGTTGGGGTTTTTTGTTTAGTTTTGTTTTGGGCTTTTGAAATAGTTATCACTATACCTCTACTTTCTAGCTTTAAAATATTGTTCTCATTTGTTTGTATTTGGTCTGTTTGACTTCCTTTGGGGCATGTCTTTTTTTCCACCTGTCTTTTTAGTGGAATTGTGAGAGGGAGCTTTTTTTGTTGAGACTGTGTGTTGGTCTGTCACCTGGGCTAGAGTGCAGTGGCATCATCATAGCTCACCCTCAAACTCCTTAGTTCAAGTGATCTTTCTGCCTCATCCACTGGAGTAACTGAGACTGTGGGCGTGTGCCACTACGCCCGGCTAATTTTTTCTGTCTTTTGTAGAGATGGGCAGATTGGTCTTGAACTCCCGACCTCACATGATCCTCTTGCCTTGACCTTCCAGAGTGCTAGGATTACAGGTGTGAGAAGGAGCTTTTAAGTAGACTACTTTTTACATCTTTTCTTTTTTTTGTGGTTTTTGGCCAGGGCTGGGTTTGAACCCGCCACCTCCGGCATATGGGACTGGCGCCCTACTCCTTGAGCCACAGGCGCCACCCCTTTTTACATCTTTTGAAGTTGTCTCTTGCTAGCCATTTAGCCTGGATTCATAGTATTTTTTGGTTAAGTCTTTTTTTTAGAACAGTCTCACTTTATTACCTTTGGTAGAGTGCTGTGGTGTCATAACACATAACAACCTCAAACTTTTGGGCTCAAGTGATTTTCTTGCCTCAGTCTCCTAAGTGGCTGGGATTACAGGTGCCTGCCACAATGCCCAGCTATTTTTTTTTTTTTTTTTTTTTTTTTTTTTGTAGAGACAGAGTCTCACTTTATGGCCCTTGGTAGAGTGCCGTTTCCTCACACAGCTCACAGCAACCTCCAACTCCTGGGCTTAAGCGATTCTCTTGCCTCAGCCTCCCGAGTGGCTGGGACTACAGGCGCCCGCCACAACGCCCGGCTAAGCCCAGCTATTTTTTAGAGGCGGGTGTCTTGCTGTGGTTCAGACTGGTCTCGAACTTGTGAGCTGAGGCATTCCACTGGCTTGGGTCTCCCAGAGTGCTAGGATTACAGGTGTGAGCCACTGCCCCCAACCTTATTTGGTCAAGTTTTGAAGGGCTGTTTTCATTGTATTAAATTCAAGTACATGCTGTGTGTCTTTATAGGTCCTGGTTCATAATGGTAGTCATTTTAGTGAAAGTGGTGTGATGTTGAACATGGCAAACTAAGAGTAAAAATTGTGCATGATACTCTTCGAAACTGTTACCTGATGAAAAATAAGTGTAATGTTTTGTGTGTTAGATTGTATGAGTATTGAAAGGTATTAAGCGGCGGCACCAAGAGACGAGACCAGAGCAGAGATGTTCAGATTAGGTTTATTGAAAGGGACAGTGACACACCTGGGGAGTGCAAAGGTGACATAGTTAGAGACCCCTTTTATATGGGGCATAGAGGGTGGGCAGATTCCACAGCTTGCCCAGAGGGCTTTGGTATGTTAGGGTCCTTTGGCACAAACTTATTGGGGGTGGGCCTAATAGGTCCTTTTTCTTAGGAGGAAAAAAGGGAGGGGGGGGAAAGGAGAAGGGGAAGAGGGATAAAGGTTCTTGTATGGCTGTGTTAGCCTTCCCACCACCCACAAGTATGTGTACATGAAGTCAAAGTCATGTTTCAATTTCTTTGTGAGATAATTTTTTCCTATGTCATGGATGGCCATATCCTGGTGGCCACTAATCACTAGAATTGGGAGGGAAGTCATGACTGGATCAATGCAAATAAACTAATGGAAATTTAGCTTGAAGTACTTTGAATACAAAGCAGATTATAATAAAGTTATAAATTTATTCATGAAATTCATATGCAATTTAAAATAGACAACTATTTTTTAGAGATGGGGTCTCTTGTTCAGGCTGGTCTTTTTTTTTTGGTTTTTGGCCAGGGCTGGGTTTGAACCCGCCACCTCTGGCATATGGGACCGGTGCCCTACTCCTGGAGCCATAGGCGCCACCTCTTCAGGCTGGTCTTGAACTCATGAGATCGAGTAAAATAGACAACTATTTTATTTTATTTCTTTATTTGTCATTTTTTTATTAAATCATAGCTGTATACATTGATATATTCATGGGGCATCATTCACTAGCTTCACAGACCGTTCACCAAGTTTGACATATACCCTTGTAAGATGCACCGCTGGTGTAATCCCACCAATCCCCTTCCTGCTACTCACCTCCTCCCCTTCCCCTCCCTTTCCTCCTTCCCCCTATTCTTAGGTTGTAACTGGGTTATAGCTTTCATGTGAAAACCCTAAATTAGTTTCATAGTAGGGCTGAGTACATTGGGTACTTTTTCTTGCATTCTTGAGATACTTTACTAAGAAGAATATGTTCCAGCTCCATCCATGTAAACACGAAAGAGGTGAAGTCTCCATCTTTCTTTAAGGCTGCATAATATTCCATGGTGTACATATACCACAATTTATTAATCCATTCGTGGATCGATGGGCACTTGGGCTTCTTCCATGACTTAGCAATTATGAATTGGACTGCAATAAACATTCTGGTACAAATATCTTTATTATGATGTGATTTTTGGTCTTCTGGGTATATGCCCAGTAGAGGGATTACAGGATTGAATGGCAGATCTATTTTTAGATGTCTAAGTGTTCTCCATATTAGACAGCTATTTTAAATTGAACATGAACTTTATGAACAACCTGTATATAGTAATAATTGTATGGGATATTAAAGATTATTAAGAGGGCTTCTGTTGTCTCCCTGACTTCTTTGCTATTCTCCTGCTTGTTCACTTTAGCCACCTGGGTTCCTTGTATACCTAATTATTTATCATGTCAAAATTTACATATTTCTTATGTATTGTCTATCTTCCTCCACTAGAATGTAACCTCTGTGAGGGTAAATATCTTTGTTTTATTCATAGATATATCTTGAGTACCTAGAATAGTAACTGGCACTGTTGAAGCCCTGGAAATCTATCCAGTAGAACCTTCATAAGTTGACCACCCAAGGGACTGTAACTAAACTGGTTGACATATGGACATGGTCAACATAAGGAACTAGGCCTCTTGTACTGATAACGTCCGTGTGGTGCATGTCTGGTCTATGAAGATTAGGTCAACTTGAGGTGGTTAACTATGGAGGTTCTATTGTATGTAGAATGAAAGGCATTTTAGGCGGCGCCTGTGGCTCAGTCGGTAAGGCGCTGGCCCCATATACCGAGGGTGGCGGGTTCAAACCCGGCCCCGGCTGAACTGCAACCAAAAAATAGCTGGGCGTTGTGGCAGGCGCCTGTAGTCCCAGCTACTCGGGAGGCTGAGGCAAGAGAATCGCTTAAGCCCAGGAGTTGGAGGTTGCTGTGAGCTGTGTGATGCCATGGCACTCTGCCGAGGGCCATAAAGTGAGACTGTCTCTACAAAAAAAAAAAAAAAGAAAGGCATTTTAATCCATCCAGTTGCTTCCAGGCAGCCCTCTATCTAAATCACACTCATTTCTCTTTCTCTATACTACAAAATTTGAAAATAATTTTATTTCCTCTCTTTAATTTTCTGCTTAGCTCTTATCAAAAGAGAGGGCTTCTCTGAAGCTGTGATGAAAGAAGCTGAAGAATTAAAGATATGTGTTCAACTCCTTTTTTTTTTTTTTTTTTTTTTTGTAGAGACCAGGTCTCACTGTACTGCCCTCGGGTAGAGTGCCATGACTTCACACGGCTCACAGCAACCTCTAACTCTTGGGCTTACGCGATTCTCTCGCCTCAGCCTCCCAAGCAGCTGGGACTACAGGCGCTCGCCACAATGCCCGGCTATTTTTTTGTTGCAGTTTGGCCAGGGCTGGGTTTGAACCCACCACCCTCGGCATATGGGGCCGGCGCCCTACTCACTGAGCCACAGGCACCGCCCACCCAACTCTTGCACACATGAATTTATGTGTTTCTGCCAAGCTTTCAGATACTCCTTTAGAGGAAAATTGTGCTTTAAGCATAGTTTCATGCTTGTCTATAATAGCATCCCAAAGCACAAGAGTTGAAAATATTTCCTTCATCTATTTTTTTTTTTGGTTTTTGGCCAGGGCTAGGTTTGAACCCGCCACCTCTGGCATATGGGACCGGCGCCCTACTCCTTGAACCACAGGCGCCGCCCTCCTTCATCTATTTTTGTTATGTATACCCTCTCCCTTAATTTGCCCACATATGTAGAGTTTTATAATGTAGGGAACATTAATATGTGCTTACTTTGTCCTGCTACTTTTCATGTTTTATTTCATTCGTCCTTACTATATAGCTTCATAATGAAGTAGGAACTGTTGTTCCTTTTTTTTTTGGAAGTAAGAACAGAGTCTCTCTATCTGTCGCCCAAGCTAGAGTACCATGACCTCCGCCTGGCTTCCAACAACCTCAAATTCCTGGGCAGAAGCAATCCTTTCTGCTTCAGCCTCCCAAGTAGGCTGAAGAGGGACGTAGGTGTGTGCCACCACACCTGGCTAATTTTTCTGTGTTTATTAGAGACAGGGTCTTGCTTTTGCTCAGATGGGTCTTGCTGTACCTCAGGCTGGTGTTAAACTCCTGATGTGAAGTGATCCTACTGTCTTGGCTTCCCAGAATGCTGGGATTACAGGTATGAGCCACCGTGCCCACCTATTGTTAACTATTTTAATGATGGTGAAGTATTGAAAATTATATAATTTACCCAAGTTTGTACTGCTACTGAGTGTTGGAATTTGAACACTGGTAGTCTGAGTCTTCTCTTGGTCTTTGTTTAAAAAAAAAAACAAAAATGTAGAACATAACAAACATTTTAAAATGTACAATTCAGTAGTATTAGATACTTCGTTTTTTTTATATAGTAAGTATTTATTTAACTTTTTAAGAAATTGCCACATCATTTTCCAGTATTAGATACTTTGTACAATGCTGTACAATCATCGTCACTATCTGTATTTCCAGAACTACCCCTTTTCCCCCTCTCTGGTAAACTCTCTTATACTTTCTCTATGAATTTGCTTATTCTGGGTACCTTATATAAGTAGAATTATATTTATTTTGCATCTAGCGTATTTCACTTAGTATAGTGTTTTCAAGACTTATTCATGTAGTATATATCGAAATTTCCTTTCTTTTTAAGGTTGAATAATCCATTGTATGTATCTACCACATTTTATTTATTTATCTGTTGATGGACACTTGGGTCTTTGAATCTTTTGACTTTCATGAATAATGCTTTTGTGAACATTGGTGTTTGAGCTGGAAGTGAAATTGTAGGAATATGTGGTAATCCTATGTTTAACTTCTAGATTTTTCCATGTAGTAAAATACAGTAGGATATACTTAAAGAGGAGAAATTGTTGACAGTTTAATATGTCACATTGTGTTTTTAGTGAGACTGAAAACTTTATTGTGTTTTTAGTGAGACTGAAAACTTTATTGTGTTTTTAGTGAGACTGAAAACTTGCCTGGATGGTCGTACACTGAATAATAGGTGTACATTCTGAGAAATGTATTAGGTAGTTTTGTCCTTCTGTGAGCATCATAGACTATACTTCACACTGTAGGACAGTGGTTCTCAACCTTCCTAATGCCGCAGCCCTTTAATACAGTTCCTGTGGGTCGTGACTCACAGGTTAAGAACTGCTGCTGTAGGGGGTCTTGAGACATATATTTTCTGTATAGTGCCTGGCTAGATTCAGCCGTGTTAGCTAATTTATGTCATCTCTTCCTATGTTAATATATTCTATACTATGTGACAGTAAATCTATTGCAATATGATCTTTCTTCAGTGTTCATTCCTTTATAATCTTCCATATAAAATTTCCCTTTTCAGAAGGATAATCATTTTGAATAATTACGATCTCATTTTCAAAACTGTCCTATAAATTCATGGCTTGCATAACATTTTTATTGTTACATTTATATTTTAACCTATAAGCTATAAGTTACTTTGTCCATTTTCTAATTTAAGGGTTTATGTTCATATTTTGTATTATATTACTTATTGTCAAGTCCGTTTTTTTTTTCATTTTGAGTTTCTTTAGGATATAGAATGTGTTTAGTTTTCTCACAGTGTGTAATATACAAAGTATAAATTATGAAATATTTTTGAATGCTTGATTTAACAGTAGGCACAGTAACATTAACATTTTAAAGTTTGAAAACTCTGAAAGTCGTTATCTCTTTTACTGTAAATATTGACAAGTGTTGGCTGGGTGTGGTGGTGCATGCCTGTAGTCATGCACTACTATTTGGGAGGCTGAGGCAAGAGGATTGCTCAAGCCTAAGAATTGGAGGTTGCTGTGAGCTGTGACACCATCGCACTCTACCCAGTGAGACTGTATCTCAAAAGAAAAAAAGGGACAAGAGTCAGTACTCCTCAAATAAGAAACTTGAAATATAAGCCCAGAATAATTTTCATATTTAGTAGGTTAAGATACAGAATTAGGGTGCTTAACTATTTCTTTTTTTCCTAAATAACTTTTACTTTGTTTTCAGATTGTTGCCAGCAAAGGAGGTTTTGAAATGGTCACCAAAGAGAAGAAATGGTCTAAAGTGGGTAGCCGATTGGGATATCTACCGGGAAAAGGAACTGGATCTCTTTTGAAGTCCCACTATGAAAGAATTCTCTACCCATATGAGCTTTTCCAATCTGGTGTCAGCCTTATGGTGAGATGGGTCATTCTTCTTAGGAATGGACAAATCAAATTTGCCAAGTATAAACTTTACACTGTGTGCACTACAAGTTAGCAGTTGTTGATGCATGACAGGAAAAGATTTCTTGAGGGACCAAAATTTGGAGGACTAAGATATATCACAGTTTAAAAATCATAGCTATGGGCGGCTCCCATAGCTCAGTGGGTAGGGCGCTGGCCACATACACTGAGGCTAGCTAAAACAACAAAAAAACAACCGGGGCTAGCTAAAACAACAAAAAACAACTGCAACAACAACAACAAAAAATAGCTGGGCATTGTGACAGGCACCTGTAGTCCCAGCTACTGGGAGGCTGAGGCAAAAGAATTGCTTAAGCCCAAGAATTTGAGGTTGCTGTGAGGTGTGACACCACGGCACTTTACCGAGGGCTACATAGTGAGACTCTGTCTCAAATAAAACAAAAAACATAGCTATGTTTGATGGTTTAAAAGATGAAAAATAATGGGATTGAAGAGTATTCTTTTTTTTTGCAGTTTTTTTGGCTGGGGCTGGGTTTGAACCCACCACCTCCTGTATATGGGGCCGGCGCCCTACTCCTTGAACCATAGGCGCCGCCCTCTTTTTTTTTTTTTTTTTTTTGTAGAGACAGAGTTTCACTTTATTGCCCTCGGTAGAGTGCCGTGGCGTCACACAGCTCACAGCAACCTCCAACTCCTGGGCTTAGGTGATTCTCCTGCCTCAGCCTCCCGAGCAGCCGGGACCACAGGCGCCCGCCACAACGCCCGGCTATTTTTTTTTTTTTTTTTTTTTTTTTTTTTTCTTTTTTTTTTTTGTAGAGACAGAGTCTCACTGTACTGCCCTCGGGTAGAGTGCCGTGGCGTCACACGGCTCACAGCAACCTCTGACTCTTGGGCTTACGCGATTCTCTTGCCTCAGCCTCCCGAGTAGCTGGGACTACAGGCGCCCGCCACAACGCCCGGCTATTTTTTTTTTTGGTTGCAGTTTGGCTGGGGCTGGGTTTGAACCCGCCACCCTCGGTATATGGGGCCGGCGCCCTGCTCACTGAGCCACAGGCGCCGCCCTTGTTTTTGTTTTTTGAGACAGTCTCACTGTGTCACCTTCAGCTGTGTCACCCTCGGCAGAGTGCTGTGGTGTCACTGTTCACAGCAACCTCAAACTTGTGGGGTTAAGCAATTCTCTTGGCTCAGCCTCCCAAATAGCTGGGACTATAGCCGTCCTCCACAATGCCCAGCTTTTGTTGTTGTTGTTGTTGTAGTTGTCACTATTGTTTAGCAGGTCTGGGCCGGGTTAGAACCTGCCAGCTCTGGTGTATGTGGCCGGCACCCTAACCACTGAGCTACAGGCGCCAAGTGCCTGTATTCTTTTTTTTTTTTTTGAGACAGAGCCTTAAGCTGTCACCCTGGGTAGAGTGCCGTGGCATCACAGCTTATAGTAACCTCCAACTCCTGGGCTCAAGGGATTCTTCTCCCTCTGCCTCCCAAGTAGCTGGGACTACAGGCGCCTGCCACAATGCCCGGCTACTTTTGGTTGCAGCCGTCGTTGTTTGGCCAGCCCGGGCTGGATTCAAACCCTCCAGCTCAGGTGTATTTGGCTGGTGCCTTAGCCACTTCAGCCACAGACGCCGAGCCTGTATTCTTATTTGAAATTAATCTTCATAACTTAAGCTTTTGTGACAAATTCCTCTTGTTTCATTCATTTTTGAATAGCTTTCTTGAAGTATAATTTATATACCATAGAATTCACACACTATAGGTGCAGAATGAGTAAAGTTTAAAAATGTGTACCTTTATGTAGCAATCACCACCATCCAGTTTTAGAACACATCTTTTGATTTGCAGTCAGTTCTGTTCCTACCCACAAACCTAGGCAACTCCTGATCTGCTTTCTGGCTCTATAGTTTTGCCTTTTTTAGAAATTTCACGTGGATAGAGTGATACAATATGACTTTGTTTCTAGCTTCTTTCACTTAGCTAATGTTTTGAAGGTTTATCCATGTAATAGGATTTATGAGTTCTTCATTTTTTTGCTAAATAATATTCCATTGTATAATTTGTTTATTTACCAGTTGGACAGTTGGATTATTTCCAGTTTATGTCTGTTGTGAATAATGCTATGAATATTCGTATAAGTTAATATATATTAAGTCTTTGTGTAGATATATGCTTTTCATTTCTCTTGGGTAAATACTTAGGAGTGGAATTGCTTGGTTATATAGTAAGTTTATGTGTAATTTCTAAGAAATTGTCTGTTTTCCTAAATTTCTGAACCATTTTACTATCACACCAGTAATGTAGAGGCTTCCAGTTTTTCCACATATCACCAGCTACTTGGTATTGTCAGTTTTTTTTTTTTTTTTTTAATTATAGCCATTCTAGTAGTCTTAATAGGTATGTAGTGGTATCTCATTATGGTTTTAATTTGCATTTTGCTATTGATCAGAGATGTTCTGCATCTTGTCATGTTTTATTTCCTTGATGAAGTGTCTGTTCAAGGGTTTTGTTTTGTTTTGTTTTTGCTGCCTAGGCTCTTATGATAAAGGCCCAGTCATAGCTCACTGTAACTTTGAACTCTTAGACTCAAGTAGTTCTGCCTCAGCCTCCCACTTAGGTAGAGGGCTTATGATTCTATTTTAGGACCTGAAATGCTACAGGTGTGTGCTGATTTTTTTTGTGGAGATGGGGTCTTGTTATGTTGCCCAATCTGGTTGGATCTTTTATAAAATTGGATTGTATTATACTTGTAAAAATTCATCATATATTGTAGATGTAAGTTCTTTGTCACATACATGATTTGTATATATTTTCTCCAGGTCTGTTTATCCATTTATTTTTGTAATGGTATCCATTACAAAAAAAAAAAAAAAAGGAAATCTTTAACAAGATACAAAGAAATTTTGTTTTCATGTGGAAGTTAAAAAGTTTTAATCTACATTTTAGTCTGTGATACATTTTGGTAATTTTTTTGGTGTATGGTATGAAGTAAAGATGTAGGTTTATTTTTTAGTGGGGGGGGTATATAAATTTTCAGTTGTACTAGCACCATTTGTTGAAAGGACTTTTTTTCATTGATTTACTTAGGCATCTTTTTTTAAAATTATTTGACCAAATTTGTGTTTAGTTTTGGATTTTGCTTTGTTCCATCTATCTATACATCGACCCTAATACCAATACCACACTGTCTTGAATAGTATGGTTTTCTAATAAATTTTGGTATCTAGTAGCATATATCCTCTTTATTCTTTTTCAAAATGTCCAGACAAATTTTATTTCCACATAAAGTTCAGGATCGGCTATCCATTTCTTCCAAAAAAATCCTGCCAGAATTTTGAGAGGGATTGCTTTGAGTTTGTATGTCAGTTCAAGAAAGAATTGCCCTCAGGTTTCATGTAGTTTCAGGGTTTTATTGGCAATTTATTTCTCCACTGATTCTCAAGCCTGATTTCTCTTTTTTCCTAATCATGATTTCTTATCAGTGAATCTATTCTCTTTCTGTGTTCTGATTTTTTTAGGGTGTACAGATGCCTAATTTAGATCTTAAGGAAAAAGTGGAGCCTGAGGTTCTCAACACTGATATCCAAACATCCCCAGAGCCAGGCACAAGAATGAACATTCTGCCGAAGAGAACAAGACGTGTCAAGTCTCAGGTATCAATATTCATGGGCTTTTTTTTTTTTTTTTTTTTTAGGTGATGGGGTCTTGCTGTGTTGCTCAGGCTGATCTCAAACTCTTGGGCTCAAGCCCTCTTCCCACACAGCTGATAGTCAGGAGAGCACCACTGCACCTAGCCTACCAGCCATTTTTAATAGGAATTTTAAGTGCATTGACTGTGTCTGGTAATGGGAAGTCATGCCTATATCATTCTTTAAAACTTGAAGGGGCTGCTTTCATTTACCTTTAAGGTAAATGGAGAAGAAATTGTGAAATTCATTACAATTCGATTTAGAAAGCTCTTTGTTAATTTTGATCAGTTTTTGACAGCGATAACAAACCAGAGGGTGACTCTGGATATTGTAGTGCCAGTTTCTTAGACATGTTGATAAATTCTAGTACATTTCATGGTTTGTAGAAGTGAGAGAAGTAGGAAACAGTGGTTTTATTTATTATCTACTATTCTTTTAAAAACCAGAGTATAAGTTTCCTAATGTCTGATTCATTCTAGTATAACTTCCATAGTGTTCATGTAATATAATATAATTTCAAAGCCTAGTGCATCAAAAGAAAAATGGCATAATTGCTTTTTGATCTGCCCCCCTTCTCTTATTTCCTTTTCTTTGTGTTCTTTTAAGGATTTTTGTAAAGACAATTCTGTAGCCTGAGACAATGAGGTGCCCTTAGAATGCTTTAAGATTTGATTCATTTAGGTTTGG
This sequence comes from Nycticebus coucang, assembly GCF_027406575.1. Lineage (NCBI taxonomy): Eukaryota > Metazoa > Chordata > Mammalia > Primates > Lorisidae > Nycticebus > Nycticebus coucang. Next base: position 58,066,597 of record NC_069791.1, on the reverse strand, counting down.
CGCCTGTAACACAGTAGTTAGAGCGCCAGCCACATACACCGAGGCTGGCGGGTTTGAATCTGGCCCGGACCAGCTAAACAACAATGACAACTGCAAAGAAAAAATAGCCGGGCGTTGTGGCAGGTGCCTGTGGTTCTGGCTACTTGGGAGGCTGAGACAAGAGAATCATATACATAGTGAGACTCTGTCTCAAAAAAAAAAAAAAAAAAAAAAAATTTTTTTTTTTTGTTTTTTTTTTTTTTTGATTCATTTACATTAACATGTAAATAGGAATAGTGCTTCACTAAATTTTTTTTTGTTTTTTTTTTTTTTTTTTTTTTTGAGACAGAGCCTCAAGCTGTTGCCCTGGGTAGAGTAAGTAATGTGGTATCACAGCTCACAGCAACCTCCAACTCTTGGGCTCAAGTGATTTTCCTGCTTCTGCCTCCCAAGTAGCTGAGACCACAGGCGCCCACCACAATGCCCGACTGTTTTTGGGTTGCAGCTGTCATTGTTTGGCGGGCCGATTCAAATTCGCCAACTCAGGTGTATGTGGCTGGTGCCTTAGCCGCTTGAGCCATAGGAGCCGAGTCAGATTTTAACATTTTAAGAAAAACAGTATGGCTCAGCACCTGTAGCTTAGTGGCTAGGGGGCTTGCCACATACAGTGAGGGTGCCAGGTTCGAACCTGGCTTAGGCCTACCAAACAAGGTGGGTACCTTTAGTCCCCTGCTATTTGGGAGGCTGAGGCAAGAGAATTGCCTCAGCCCAAGAGTTTGCGATTATTGTGAGCTGTGACACTACGGCAGGCACTCTACTCAGGGCAACATAGTGAGACCAAGACTCTGTCTCAAAAAAACAAAAACAAAAAAACAGTATGTTATAAAAATGGGAATGGGTGGCATTGAAAGTGGGTTGATCAGGGCGGCGCCGGCCCCATATGCCGAGGGTGGCGGGTTCAAACCCAGCCCCCGGCCAAACTGCAACAAAAAAATAGCTGGGCGTTGTGGCGGGCGCCTGTAGTCCCAGCTGCTTCGGAGGCTGAGGCAAGAGAATCGCGTAAGCCCAAGAGTTAGAGGTTGCTGTGAGCCGTGTGACGTCACGGCACTCTACCCCAGGGCCGTACAGTGAGACTCTGTCTCTACAAAAAAAAAAAAAAAAAAGTGGGTTGATGAGAGAAGCAAGATAAGTCTTCTGTTAACAAGAGATACTGCGTCTGCAGTTGTACGGAGTTTTGCCACTGGAGGAGCAGGCTAATACTTCATCTTGCTTTTCTAGAGCTCAGGAGGTATCTCTGCATTACATTATTTCTGCTTTTCTTATTCTGAGTGTATGCTTTATAACTCAGCTTCTTAGGTATTCTTTGAAAGTAGAAATGTAGGTGTCCTTGATAGGAATGTGAATTTAATGGAAATTAATTAGAAAGTGATAGTTCCATTATAAACTAATAACACTGGGTTAGTCATTAAGTTATTTTTATTAGTGTGATTGATCTCAGAAGTTCCCATTATTTTGGGGTATAGAGTGGATGATTCTGTTTTAGGCCCTGAAAAACTGAGTCTCTTTGACTTGGTGACTCAGCTTTGAAGAGTTGGCCCACATGTCCCTGCCTGTCTAACCGTTAGCCAATTTGTGATAAAATTCCTTTTGGTGTTCCCCTGAAACTGAAAAATCTTGCCTAATTGCTTTTCTTTATGTATTATAAAAATAGTGACCATATAGAATGCTTTTACCCGTTTTAATAATTGTCACTGTGATCAGATTGATTGGTATCTGATAGAAACTAGGGCTATTTCAGAATTTGAAATAAATTTTTTTGATTTACAATTTGTACTTAATTACTATATTGTGAGTCTGCCACTGTTGGCAGAAAAGAAGCTATACTCTGTAAAATAAGTTTATTCTGAGCCAAATTTGAGGACCATGACCTGGAGCCATACCCAGGAATCCTTGAGCAAGTGGACTCATGATGAGATTACAGCTTGGTTTTGTATATTTTAGGGAAACAGAAATTATAAGGTAAAGGTGTAAGTCAATACATGGAAGATACACATTGGTTTGGGCTCAAAAGGTAGGACATCTCAAAGTGGAGGTTTATAGGTTATAGGTGGGTTTAAAGATTCTTTGATAATTGGCTGAAAGAGTTAAGCTCTAATAGATCAGGAGTTGGTGAAAAAGAATGCTGATTTAAGGTAAGGGTGTGTTAATCAGAGATAAATTATAGGGGATATGTGCAGATACAAGTGTGTGTTGTGTATATTGAGGACGTGCAGGTATGTCTTAACATAGCCTTAAGCCTGTTAATGAGAACAAAGAGACATCTCTAAGAACGGGAAGTGGGCATGATGAGGCATGTCTGATCTCCTTTTTCATGGCTAGCAACTCTGTTTTAGGGCTCCCCTTGGCCAAGAGGGGGTCCACTCAGTCACTGGGCAGAGACTTAACATTTTATTTTAGTTCACACCACTCATTCCTAGTCTTCTATTTCAGAAAGCATGTGAAGGTTTTCTGGTAAAACTCCTTCAACTTTTTGTCTTATTCACAAAATGATCGGTATTCATTCTTAATAATCTATCTCTACAGGCGAAATGTACCTTTCTCTTCAAGGTTAACCCCTCTTCCATTCCTTGTGGTTTCTTTCTTTCTTTCTTTGTTTTTTTTTTTTTTTTTAATTTTTTTGAGACAGTCTCATTTTGCCCTCAGTAGAGTGCTATGGCCTCATAACTCACAGCAACTTCAAACTCTTGGGCTCAAGTGATCCTCTTGCCTCAGCCTTCCAAGTAGCTGGGACTACAGGTGCCTGCCACAACGCCTGGCAATTTTTGTATATTGCTTTGGCTCAGGCTAGTCTTTGTATATTGCTTTGGCTCAGGCTAGTCTTGACCTGTGAGCTCAGGCAATCTACCTGCCTCGGCCTCCCAGAGTGCTAGGATTATAGGCATCTGCCACCTTTCCCAGCTTCCCTTTCTGGTTTCTTTTAGTGATTTCGCTATATCTATTGGGAAATCTTTATCTCTCACCTTCTTTGTGCGTTGAATTCTACTCCCCTCCAAATACATTTGTGTGTTCAAATCTTTATAGTCTTATAAATAAAAGCCCTCTTTGTATATGTCTTTTTTTTTTGTTTGTTTTTGAGATAGAGTCTCACTGTGTTGCCCTTGGTACAGTGCTGTGGTGTCACAGCTCACAGCAACTTCGGACTCTTGGGCTTAAGTGATTATCTTGCCTCAGCCTCCCAAGTAGCTGGGACTACAGGTGTCTGCCACAATGCCTGGCTGTTTTCTTGTTACAGTTGTTGTTGTTTAGCTGCCCATGCTGGGCTTGAACCCGCCAGCCTCAGTGCATGTGGCTGGCGCTGTAAGCACTGTGCTACAGGCACTGAGCCCACAGAGAAGTTTCTTGAAAAGAGTCTATATTGTCTCAGTTGCCTTGATGTCTTGTTTAGTTTTTATACTCTAATCTGAGTTTGAACTAAATAATTTCATTGAAACTGCACTATTCAGTTTACCTCTGAATTTTTAATTATAAAATTCTGAGGTTCCCTTTTCATTTCTATCCTTACTTTATCTCTGATTATGTAGACACTTAATATGGTTATTGACTTTTGTCCTTGAAATTTGATTAACTTGATGTTTCTTTAATTTCTGTAATGCTTCTCTTCTGATTTGTCTCTTTTTCCTCTGACCACTCATCTTTGTTATTTTGTATCTTTTTTTTTTTTTTGTAGTTTTTGGCCAGGGCTGGGTTTGAACCCGCCACCTCCGGGATATGGGGCTGGCAACTACTCCTCTGAGCCACAGGCGCTGCCAGCTGTCACCCTGGGTAGAGTGCCATGGCAACACAGCTCACAGCAACCTCAAACTCTTGGGCTTAGGTAATTCTCTTGCCTTAGCATCCCAAGTAGCTGGGACTACAGGCGCCTGCTGGAACGCCCAGCTGTTTTTTTTGTTGTTGTTGCAGTTGTCATTGTTATTTATCAGGCCCAGGGTTTGAACCCGCCAGCATCTGTGTATGTGGGTGGTACCCTAACCACTAAGCTATGGGTGCAGAGCCTATTTTGTATCTTTGGTCTTTTTCTTTTTCTTTTCTTTTTTTTTTGTAGAGACAGAGTCTCCTTTTATGGCCCTCGGTAGAGTGCCGTGTCATCACATAGCTCACAGCAACCTCCAACTCTTGGGCTTAAGTAATTCTCTTGCCTCAGCCTCCGGAGTAGCTGGGACTACAGGTGCCCACCACAACGCCCGGCTATTTTTTTGTTGCAGTTCGTCCGGGGCTGGGTTTGAACCCGCCACCCTTGGTATATGGGGCCGGCGCCCTACCGACTGAGCCACAGGCGCTGCCCTCTTTGGTCCTTTTCTATCTTCACTTCCTTACCTGTCTCATCTATATTGATTTCAACTACTACCGACACCCAAGACTCCAAAATCTTTTTTGACATTCACATTTCTTTTCTGTTCACCAGAGGTATGTGTGTACGTGTGTATGTGTGAGCGAGTATATGTATGTGTACCTTTTTGGCCATAGCACAGCCAATTCAGTATGTCTGTGCCAAATTCAATATGTCTCAAACAATTCATTGTCACCTTTTCTGAATCTTTTTCCCTTGAATATTTTCTACCTTGTTGACAACAATAAGTACAGTCATCTAGTAGTCTCTCAAACCAGAAACATAAAAGTTACGGATGTTATCCTATTCTCCTTTCTCATCTCTGTCACTTTGCTTGCAATACTCTCCTGAAATTGTCTTTTCATCTGTGACCTCACTGGATTGTGATATCTTTTAGAGCTGGGGTTGTGTTTTGTCGACATCAAACAATACCAAACTCAGGGTGGCACCTGTGGTTCAATGGGGTAGAGTGCTGGCCGCATATGCCGGAGGTGGCGGGTTCAAACCCAGCCCTGGCCAAAAACTGCCAAAAAAAAAAAAACCGAACTCTTAACTACATTTATACACAAGAATGAAGTCCATAATGCCAGCGTATCTCATTATTGGTGATACAGATCGAACCAGACTTCTTCATCATGAAGTACTTACTCTCTTTGTAATAAAAATAATCAGACTAAACTTTGAGACAGTGTGAATAACCAGTTGACCAGTTTTGTTTTCCCAGTGGGTTTTTTTTTGTCTTTGAGACCGAGTCTCAAGTTGTTGCTCTTGGTAGAGTGCTGTGGTGTCACAGCTCACTGCAACCTCATACTCTTGGGCTTAAGAAATTCTCTTGCCTTAGCCTCCCAAGTAGCTGGGACTACAGGCACCTGCCACATCGCCCGGCTATTTTTTGTTGCAGTTGTTGTTTAGCTGGCCTGGGGCAGGTTCGAACCCAGCTCCCTCGGTGTATATGGCTGGCGCCGTAACCACCGTGCCACGGCACTGAACCCAGTTGTTTTTATTATACATTCATTGATGACCTTGCCTGAATTAGTTCTTAAGTTGGTGTTGCTGACTACATAATTTTCTAATTCTGTAATTGTTTCTACATTTATTAGTTGGCATTTTTCTCTATTGAAGATCTTTTCTTTTCTCACACTTTATTGAGATAAGTTTTCCATACAGTAAAATGTATTTTAGTGAGCAATTTGAATTTTAATATATAATATACCTGTGAAACCGTGACTGCTTTTATTTAGAATCACTATAGATCATGAATTTTTTTAAATGCAGTGTCTTATAGTCATCATAACCATCTTTTATTCTTTTTTGATAATCTAATTGTTTCAAATTTGGCTACTGGGAGCCCCTTCAAGCCGATTCCTGTGTCCTCTTCAAAAATATTTTTCAGTGTTGGAGCATTTACTTTTTAGCATAAAAAGGCTCATCTCTTTCTTGCCTTTTTGAGACCTGGAATTGGTTGTTTCTCTGAGAGAGATCCTGGGTATTTAGAAGCCCCGATCTGAGCCCAAGGTGTGCTTGTTTCCATTGTTTCTAGGCCCTTTTAATGGTCAGGGTGAGGAAATTTTTAAGAAATTGGCCATGTATAGTTGCTCCTTCCTGAAATCCTAGCACTCAGGGAGCCTGAGATAGGAGGAGCACTTGAGGTCAGGAGTTTGAGACCAGCAGCAGGCCCCATCTTTACTAAAAAATAGAAAACTTAGCTGGGTGTTCATGGTGGGCACTTGTAGTCCCAGTTACTCAGGAATCTGAGGGGTGAGGGAGGAAATCACTTGAACCCAGGAGTTTGAAGTTGCTGTGAGCTATGCTGACTGACAGCCCGGTACTCTAGCCTCAGGCAAGAGAGTGAGACTCTTAAAAAAAAACTTAGGACTTCATATTTTAAGTTCATGCTGATAATTCCAGTTGTAATCTAGCACCGCAAAATTCTTTGGCTTATACTGTAGTTTTTTCCTCGTGTTTTGAGTTGGGAAATTGAATTTATTTTTATTCTTCTGATTTTATTAATATGTATAAATCTAACATTTCCTGTGGTTACTGTTTTGTTTTAGAGATCTTATAGTCTTTATTATATTTATATTATATATATATTTTTGAATCAGAGTTTTTGACTCCATCACCCTGAGTAGAATGTGGTGGTGTCACCATAGCTCACAGCAACCTCAAACTCTTGGTTCAAGTGATCCTTCTGCCTCAGCCTCCTGAGTATCTGTGACAGACACCTGTCACAGTGCCTGGCCAGTCAGTCTCTTTTTAGAGATGGGGTCTTGCTATTGCTCAGGCTAGTCTTGAACTTCTAAGCTCAGGTGATCCACCTGCCTCAGTCTCCCAGAGTGCTAGACTTACAGGCATGAAATGCTATGCCCGGCCTATTGTTATTTTTTTTTTTTTGTAGAGACAGAGTCTCACTGTACCGCCCTCAGGTAGAGTGCCGTGGCGTCACACGGCTCACAGCAACCTCTTAACTCTTGGGCTTACGCGATTCTCTTGCCTCAGCCTCCCGAGCAGCTGGGACTACAGGCGCCCGCCACAATGCCCGGCTGTTTTTTTGTTGCAGTTTGGCCGGGGCTGGGTTTGAACCCGCCACCCTCGGCATATGGGGCCGGCGCCCTACTCACTGAGCCACAGGCGCCGCCCAAAAGAAAGCACTTTTTTTTTTTTCTTTTTGTGATTTTTGGCTGGGGCTGGGTTTGAACCCACCACCTCCGGCATATGGGACTGGCACCCTACTCCTTGAGCCACAGAGAGTTAAAATTTGGGGCTGGAGGGATCTTTCTGGTTTGTTATTTCTAGTTTATTTCATTAAGATCAGAAAATGTAATTTTCTTATTCTTAACTTTTTGGAACTTTGTTGCCTGTATGAAAAGGTTGTTGTAAGAATTAACTAACATACTTAGATATGGTACATACTATGTTCTTAATGTATGTTAGCTTTTATTATTGTGTACTTTGTTTTAATAGCAGCAAAGAATGTATAGTGTTATATTTGTCATTGGATTAATTGTAGAAATTGGTTAGTATAATTGAATTAGTCTACCAAAGTTTAAAGATAAATTTTGAAATGCCGCTTTGTTTGGTTTTGTTCTTACATGATCCTTTATTAGTTTGGATTATATACATCATTTGTTACATAGCATAGACTAATAAAATAGTCTGTATTTTATCCTGGTCATTTTTATGCTTATTGTTTATTTGTTCATTTAAAAGTTTGGTTATGGCGGCGCCTGTGGCTCAGTTGGTAAGGCGCCGGCCCCATATACCGAGGGTGACGGGTTCAGACCCGGCCCCGGCCAAACTGCAGCTAAAAAATAGCCGGGCGTTGTGGCAAGCGCCTGCAGTCCCAGCTACTCGGGAGGCTGAGGCAAGAGAATCGCTTAAGCCCAGGAGTCGGAGGTTGCCGTGAGCTGTGTGAGGCCACGGCACTCTACCGAGGGCCATAAAGTGAGACTCTGTCTCTACAAAAAAAAGAAAATAAATAAATAAATAAAAGTTTGGTTATTTACTTATTCTATATTCAAAGATTATGGTTCCTCTAAATTCAAGATTTGACACCAGTTTTTGTCAGGATGCTCTCTCCTTTCAAGTAATTCAATGCCAGACGAAAGTAGCTTAAACATTGATGACAACATTTTCACTCAAAAACATGTTTTTCCTGTACGATTTTCAGAAATAGATAGTTCAAGGATTGGTATAGCACAGTGGTTCTCAAGCTATGGGTCAAGACACCTTTTTAACAATGAAAATACATTGCGGCATTAGGAAGGTTGAGAACCACTGATATAGCATCTTCATATTGTTCTCAGGGACCCAAATCTTTTTCCATTTGTAGTGTGGCTGCTGCACAATCCAGCACCAGGTTTTCATCTGTCTGAGCAGGAAGAAAGAGAGTTGGGGCAAAAGGACTTATTCTTTGAGAAGCTTTCCTTTTTATTAGTACATGAAAATCCTTTCAAGAGGCTTTTAGTAAACTTTTTTTTTTTTTTTTGAGACAAAGTCTCACTATGTCACCCTTGGTAGAGTGCTGTGGCATCACAGCTCACAGCAATCTCAAACTCTTGGGCTTAAGTGATTCTCTTGCCTCAGCCTCCCAAGTAGCTGGAACTATGGGTGCCCACCACAGTGCCCAGCTATTTTTTGTTGCAGTTGTCATTGTTGTTTAGCAGGCCCGGGCTGGGTTCGAACCCACCAGCCTCAGAATATGTGGCAGGCGCCGTAACCACTGTACTATGGGCGCCGAGTCACTTTTTTTTTTTTTTAAATGTCTTACTGGCTAGACCTGGATCATATTCCCACCCCTAGCTAGGCCATCAAACAAAGAGAAATGGGATTAGCATGATTCGTTTAGGGTAATCATAATTCATTCCCTGATGTGGGTATTCATTAGCAAAGTGTTCATTAGCAAGTTAGAGGTAGGGATTCCTATTGCATAATAACCTGTTGTTCTGATTCCTATTGTCTGTCTTTAGATAACTTGATTACTGTATTTTTATGAGATAGAGACAGATTTTATTTAGTGACAATATTGGGCGGCGCCTGTGGCTCAAAAGAGTAGGCCGCCGGCCCCATATGCCGGAGGTGGCAGGTTCAAACACAGCCCCGGCCAAAAACTGCAAAAAAAAAAAAAAAAAAGAATATGGGTATTGGCATGGTGCTTTTGGTGACTGTTTCCAACTGTTGAAAGAGTCAGTGAGTGAATTTAGAGAGAAGAAATCAAATAATTTTTCCTTTCATTTTGAATAGAATCCTGAAACTTGGGTAAGAAAATCATTGCATGCCAGATTTGGTGGTACACGCTGGTAGTCCTAGCTACTAGGGAGGCTGAGGCAAGAAGATTGCTGTAGCCCAGGAGTTTGAGATTGCAGTGAGCTGTGATGGTACCCCTGCACTCTAGCCTAGGCAACAGAGGGAGGCCTCTTCTCTTAAAAAAAAAAGTAAAATAATAAAACGAGAAAAATGCATGAATCAGTGCAATTATGCTAATATGAATTTTGTTTATTACTTTGTAGTCAGAATCTGGAGAAATGAATAGAAGCACAGAATTGAAGAAACTTCAGATTTTTGGGGCTGGGCCCAAGGTTGTGGGCCTGGCAATAGGAGCAAAAGATAAAGAAGGTAAATTCTATTATTTCATCATGAAAAGAAATAAGGTGCAACAAATGGTGTAAAAAGATTCAAATTATACTTGAATTTTAGTCTGTGCTGGGGAATTTTTAGAAATTGTAAACTAACAACATGGTTCTTAGGCCAATTGCTTTTTCTTCCCTTCCCTTCCCCCTTTCCCTTTTTTTTTTTTTTTGACAAACTTGCTTTATCACCTCTGCTAAATTGCAGTGGTATCATTACAGCTCACTACAACCTCAAACTCCTGGGCTAGAGCAATTCCCCTGCCTCAGCCTCCTGAGTAGTTGGGGCTGTCCGCGCATGCACAGCACTTGGCTAATTTTTTTCTGTTTTTAGTAGAGGTGAGTTCTCACTGTTGTTGAGATTGAGGAGCCCAAGGGATCCTCTTGCCTTGGCCTCTAAGAGTGCTAGGACTATAGGTGTGAGCCACCATGTTTTTCACAGTGAATCTTAAAAATTAGTCTGTGATTTATTTGAGAGTCCCTGCAAGTAATACATACATGTAGTATATAGTAAGCACTGAATACAAGTATAGTTGTATTCAGATGGTTCAGTTCCCTGGAGCTTGGTTGCCTAGATTAGAATCCCAAATCTGCAACTGATTGGCTGTGTGATTTTGAGCCAGTTACTAACTACTTTATACCTCAGGTTTTTTACCTTTAATGAGACATCATAGTATATCTACTTCATAGTGTTGTGAGATTTCAACTTATTTAAATAATTTTAAATGGTATCTGGTCCATAGTAAGCTCTCAACATTAGCTTTTACTATTATTATGTAACTTTTTATTTCAAGATGAGGTGACCAGAAGACGGAAAGTTACCAATAGGTCAGACACATTTAACATGCAAATGAGACAACGGAAAGGAACGCTCTCTGTTAACTTTGTAAGTGTTTTGGGATGTATCAGGAGGGAAAAGATTTATTTTTGTTTTCGTTCATGTGATTTAGTTAGCTCATTTGGTTAGAAGACTTAATGATAAATATGTGAAGTTGCAGCTTTGGTTCATATAATCTTAACCTTGCTTTGGCCCATACACTTAACTATTTCCCCTATGTCATATACCTTATGGGTAACTGAGAGAATTAATATGAATTTATGTAAATTTTTGAATTGTATTATAGTGCATTCATTTTCTGCCAGGGAGTATTTGTATGTAGGAAGAACTATGTTGTTGTATTTTTTTAAAATATAAATTGATTTTCAAATACTCTAGATTCATAGTATTTTCATTATTCTAACAATGTGATATGCTTTTATTAACTTACCTGTGGAAGCTCTGGAAGGAAATTTAGGGAAAGCTGTTTAAATACGATGATTTGAATTAGATATGCAGGATTTAAGTTATGTTTATTTATGTTATTTTGTTTCAACTAAGTTTCAGGTAGAAGTTTATTAGAGCAATAAATTTTTATATTTATTTTTTTAAACAGGTTGATCTGTATGTTTGTATGTTTTGTGGTCGGGGAAACAATGAAGATAAATTGCTTTTGTGTGATGGATGTGATGACAGCTATCATACATTTTGTCTAATTCCTCCACTACCTGATGTGCCCAAAGGAGACTGGAGGTGTCCTAAATGTGTTGCTGAGGTATAAGCCTAATCTTTATGGATCTTTTTTTAACTGAAAACAATAATGCATACATATACACATCCACATGAACACACTCTCAAAAGCTTTTCTCACTCTTTGTTCTTCAGTGTTTGAAATTTCCAGGATGTTAAAAAGAACTACATTGAAAGGAAATGTAACAGTTGCATTGCTTTTCAAAGGTTCCTTTTTGACTCTTGGGATATTTCCGTTTATTGCTGCAGATTAATGAGACTTCTCAGAATATTTGTATTGCTGGACAGCAATAAAAATGAAGAAAACTCGTAGTTTTTTTTTTTTTTTCTAAGTTTTTTCAAAGAAAGTAGAACCAGATGTGAAACTGTAGAACTTGGATATTTTTTTTTTTTTGGCCAGGGCCGGGTTTGAACCTGCCACCTCTGGTATATGGGGCCGGCGCCCTACTCACTGAGTCACAGGTGCTGCCCCAGAACTTGGATTTATGTGTCCAGTTTTCATGCCAGTAAATAAACTGATGGTGTCTTTAACTTGTCCAAATTTTGACATGATTGTACTAAATTTTTTTAATTGAAAGAGTATAATGATGTCACTGTCATGAAATGCCTAGTCTGTTTTCTTTTTTTAACAAAATGTTATGATAGAGTTGGCTGGGTATATCTAGTTGGAAGGTCTTTTATGGACTTTGAATTATTATAATATTTATTTACTATTTACAAGGTTAAAAGATTCAGAAGGCAGTTCTCTTCTAAGTGAATATTTATGTTAAGACATTGGCCATGGTGATAGGTAGTGTGAACAACCTTCTCTTAGCCAGATAACTGAGCATTCCAATGGATATCTCCTTAATCTATTACCTTCCTTCCCTCATGAACATTTACTTTCTCCATGGCCATATCCACTGGTATGCTAAGAATGATAGGTATTGATGGGCAGAGTGCAGTGGCATTTAATGTTTACAGCTATTAATAATTGATTATAAACAGTTAGAAATTCCTTTGTTCCTTCTCCACTCACAACTGCTTCTGTTGACTAGCCTTTTAAAAAGAAAAAAAAAAAAGACATCTCCGAGCTTGATTCCAAGTCAGTAGTTCTCTGGGTCTGTAGTCCAGGCTGTGGACCAGTACCATGGCCTGTTAGGAACTGGGCAACACCCAGTTCCTAGGAGGTGAGTGGTAGAAACTTCATCCGTATATATAACCTTACCTGCATCACGTGCATCACTGCTTGAGCTCTACCTCCTGTCAGACCATTTCCCCTGCCACTAGTGGGAAAAATTGTCTTCCCTGGAGCCAGTCCCTGGTGCCAAAAAAGGTTGCGGGCTGCTGTTCTGTGTGCTTCTTGTTGTACCAGAGCTTAATGCCAGCTCCAGAGTCTAAAGCTTCCATTGGAAGGCTGTGAAAATGCACTTGAGGTAATTTCCTAACAATCATATTGCAAGTAGCTAATAACTTTTTTCTTCTTAAGGGTTGATTGGATTTGCTTTATCTAGAGCAGTGGTTCTCAACCTTCCTAATGCTGAGGCGCTTTAATACAGTTCCTTTGGGTCACGACCCACAGGTGGAGAACTGCTGATTTAGGGAGATGATCAAGAAAGGTAGTATGTAAAAAGCATTAGTTTAATGCTTTCTTCAGGGTGGTGCCAGTGGCTCAGTGGGTAGGGTGCCGGCCCCATATGCCGAGGATGGCAGGTTCAAACCATGCCTTGGCCAAATTGCAACAAAAAAATAGCTAGGCATTGTGACGGGTGCCTGCAGTCCCAGCTACTTGGGAGGCTGAGGCCAGAGAATGGCCTAAGCCCAGGAGTTGGATGTTGCTGTGAGCTGTGATGCCATGGCACTCTACCAAGGGCAATAAAGTAATACTCTGTCTCTAAAAAATAAATAAAGCTTTCTTCAATTCACTTAACAAAATGTTCATTGAGTTAATTCATTGAGTTAATCTTAGATTTTTTTTTTCTTTCCAGGAATGTAACAAACCTCGAGAAGCCTTTGGATTTGAGCAAGCTGTACGAGAATATACACTTCAGAGCTTTGGAGAGATGGCAGATAATTTTAAGTCTGATTATTTCAATATGCCAGTCCATGTGAGTAGCTATCTGTAGGTCAGTTTGGAGAGGTACAAAGATTTTTCTGAGTCCAAACTTTTGATTTCCTTTTTTACTTGTATTGTTTTATAGACAACAGCATGAAAAAATTATAGAACACTAAATCTTAAATTTAGGGGCCTGACATCTATTTCTTTTTTTTTTTTTTTTACTCTCTCTAATGTGGCAATTTGAACTCTTCTGTTGTAAAATCTGTTTTGATGCTCAGGTTCTTTTATTAGTCCTCTGTGAATAATTCTTTACAAAAAAGCATGATGTATTTGGAAGGAGCTGCTTTTGTTTAGTGTTTGCTTCTTTCTCTATGGGATCTTGAGCTTTTTAAGTCTCTGTCAAAAAACTTTGCCAAAAAGTCAGCCTTGCCATTTACATTTGCTTGTTCATCTTTGATGTGCTGATTCATCTTTGTTTTTTGTAGTTGGGAAGAGTTTTTTCATACTAAGGCAGTATAAGTTGATTATGTTTTTCTGACTAACTTTTTTTTTTGGTAGAGGCAGAGTCTCACTTTGTGGCCCTCGGTAGAGTGCCGTGGCCTCACCCAGCTCACAGCAACCTCCAACTCCTGGGCTTAAGCGATTCTCTTGCCTCAGCCTCCCAAGTAGCTGGGACCACAGGCGCCTGCCACAACGCCCGGCTATTTTTTGGTTGCAGTTTGGCCGGGGCTGGGTTTGAACCCGCCACCCTCGGTATATGGGGCCGGCGCCTTACCTACTGAGCCACAGGCGCCGCCCAGTTGATTATGTTTTTTCTGAACATTCATGTTGTCTTCAGCTTTTCTCCAGTCTAGTGGAAAAAGTTTTATCTTTTTCTGTCTGGTTTTTTTATTTCACCGTGGGTTTATGTTTACTTGACCTGTGTTTTATGTTTATAATGGGCTGTAGTTATATAGTGGATTAATAATCTTATCATCTTTATTTTACCTGTGTAGATGGTTCCCACAGAACTCGTAGAAAAGGAATTCTGGCGGCTGGTGAGCAGCATTGAAGAAGATGTTATTGTGGAGTATGGAGCTGATATCTCTTCAAAAGACTTTGGAAGTGGATTTCCTGTAAAGGATGGTCGGAGAAAGATGCTGCCAGAAGAAGAGGTGCAGATAGTATTAACCAAACTTTTACATACACCAGGCTGATTTAGCTTTTGCATAGAAAGCTACTTTTATCTTAAAAGGACCATATTAACTTAAAATATTAAATATGTAGGATTTGGACAATGTAATATGGTATATCTTCTTTCATTTAAAAAAATTTTTTTGAGACAAGAGTCTTGCTTTGTTGTCCTTGGTAGAGTGCTGTGATGTCACAGCTCACAGCACCCTCCAACTCTTGGGCTTAAGCAATTTTTGCCTCAGCCTCCCGAGTAGCTGGGACTATAGGCACCTACTAAAACACCTGGCTGTTTTTTTAGAGATGGTGTCTCACTCTTGCTCAGGCTAGTCTTGAACCCGTGACCTCAGGCAATCCACCTGCCTGGGCTTCTCAGAGTGCTAGGATTACAGGCATGAGCCACTGCGCCCTGCCTATTTTTTTTTTTTTTTTTTTTGTGGTTTTTGGCTGGGGCTGGGTTTGAACCCACCACCTCCGGCATATGGGACTGGCGCCCTACTCCTTGAGCCACAGGTGCCACCCCAATTTTTTGTTTTTTGAGACAGACTCTTACTCTGTTGTCCGAGACTAGAATGCTGTGACATCAGCCTAGCTCATAGCAACCTCAGACTCCTGGGTTCAGGTGATCCTCCTATAGTTGGGGCTTCCACCACAACACCTAGCTAATTTGTTTTTTCTATTTTTAGCAGAGGGAGGGTCTTGAACTCCTTAGCCCAAGTGGTCCTCCCACCTTGGCCTGCCATAGTGCTAGAATTAAAGGCGTGAGCCACTATGCCTCGTCTAAAAGTCAGATTTCTTTTCTAATCTTCTTTTTTTTTTTTTTTTTTTTTTGAGACAAAGTCTTAAGCTGTCACCCTCAGCTTAAGCTATTCTTTTGCCTGGGTAGAGTGCTGTGGTATCACAGCTCACAGTAACCTCAGACTCTTAGGTTTACACAATTCTCTTGCTTTAGCCTCCCAAGTAGCTGGTACTATAGGCACCTGCCACAACGCCCGGCTATTTTTTGGTTGTAGTTGTCATTGTTGTTTGACAGGCCTGGGCTGGATTCGAACCTGCCAGCTCTGGTGTATGTGGCTGGCGCCCTAGCCGCGTGAGCTACAGGCGCCCAGCCTTTGTTTGTTTGTTTTTTAAGACAGAATCTCACTTCTGTTGCATCAGGATAGAGTCTTACGGCATCTTAGCTTATAGCAAACTCAAACTTGTAGGCTCAAGCTATCCTCTTCCTTCAAGTAGCTGGGACTACATGCATGTTCCATGACACCCCACTAGTTTTTCTATTTTTAGCAGAGGGGGGGTCTTGCTCTTGCTCAGGCTGGTCTTGAACTCCTTAGCTCAAGTAGTCCTTCCACCTTGACCTGCCAGAATGCTAGAATTAGAGGTGTGAGCTCATGCTCAGACTGGTTTCAAACTCCTGAGATGAAGTAATCATGCTCATGCTCAGGCTGATCTCGAACTCCTGAGATGAAGTGATCCACCCACCTTGGCCTCCCAGGGTGCTAGTATTACAGGTGTGAGCCACAGTGCCCAGCTCAAATTTCTTAATATCTGCCGTGTATTATTGGTTATATAGGTCAGCCCTGTTCAGTATGGGTGGGGACTCGGTAAGATTCTGAATTTCAGAATGTGAGGATCACTGTTGGGGTTAGGTGGGGAGGGGCCAGGGACATTGGAGGCTGCCTGACTTTATTATTTTTAGTGTAACATAGAGAAGGTTGCAAAGGTGGCTAGTGTGATTTTTTTTTTAATTGTTTGGGATTTATTTGAGGGTACAAAGAATTAGGTCACACTGATTGCATTTGTTAGATAATGTCCCTCTTACAATTGTGTCCTGCCCCCGAGAGGTGTGCCATATACCATGACCACCCCACCCCCCAATCCCCTTCCCTCCTTCCCTTTTTCCCATTCCCTCATTCCTCTACCTTCCCCTACCCCCTTCCCCAGATATTAGCTCATATACTACCTTCATATTAGAATTGAATACATCAGATTCTTGCTTCTTCCAACTGTGATTCTGTGAGTCAGATAACTTTCGGATTAACTGGTCAGAAATATTTTGCTAAATGTCCTAAATTAAAAACTTTTTGTAATTTTAAATAGATTTAAACATTAATTTTTGAGCTTTAATAATGTCAACCATATTATTAAGAGATAGGCAAATAAAGCCTTTTTTTCTAGACTGGGAGTCATAGATTTGCTGTTTATTTTCTACACATTCATGCTTTACTTAAGATTCTGTTTTTGTTGTAAGATAGTATGAGAAAAGCTATTTATCACAAAAAGATTTTAGGGACTAACTAGATAATATATCTAAAACCTTAAGGCTTTTTATACTTAATTATTTTATGTAAATTTGTTTCTTCTACAATTAATGTATTAAAACAGGAGATACCACCAGCTTTTCACCAGGAATTATACATTTGTGTTGAACTTCTATAATATGAGTTAGCCTTTCTTTTTTTTGAGACAAGAGTCTCAAGCTGTCACCCTGTGGCGTCACTAGCTCACAGCAACCTCAAACTCTTAGGCTCAAGTGATTCTCTTGTCTCAGCCTCCGAAGGCTAGAACTATAGGCGCCCACCATAACGTCTGGCTATTTTTTTGTTGCAGTTGTCATTGCTTTACCCGGCTGGGCTGGATTCGAACCTACCAGCCTTGGTGTTTGTGGCTGGTGCCCTACCCACTGAGCTATAGTGCTGCCGAGTTAGCCTTTTGATATCTGATAGCATGTCTCTGTGGTATCATAGTTAAATGGAAAAGTACTTCTGAAGTTGTATCTTGTGCATATAGTATGTTCTATGAACAGGGCTTCTGAGGAATGAAGATAGGTATAGAACTTGAAACCTTGGAATGTTTTTTTCTTCTCATCCTCTTAGTTCCATATTAAAGAACTAATATGACCAGACGCCCAACTATTTTTTTGTTGCAGTTTGGCCAGGGCTGGGTTTGAACCCGCCACCCTTGGTATATGGGGCTGGTGCCCTACCCACTGAGCCACAGGTGCTGCCCTCAATTTTTTTTTTTGGACAGTATCCCACTATGTCACCCTCAGTAGACTGTCCTGGTGTCACAGCTCACAGCAACCTCAAACTCTTGGGCCTCTGGCTCCCAAGTAGCTGGGACTATAGGTGCCTGCCACAATGCCTGGCTTTTTTTTGTTGCAGTTGTCACTGTTGTTTTTTAGTTGGCCCAGGGTGGGTTCAAACCTGCTGACTTCATTGTATGTGGCTGGCGCCATAATCACTGTGCTACGGGCACTGAGCCATTCCCCTTCTTTTCTTTTCTTTCTTTCTTTTTTTTTTTTGAGACAGAGTCTGAAGCTGATGCCTTGGGTAGAGTGCTGTGGTATCACAGCATATAGCAACCTCAAACTCTTGGGCTTAAGCGATTCTCTTGTGTTAGCCTCCCAAGTAGCTGGGACTACAGGCACACAGTGCCCAGCTATTTTTTGGTTGTAGTTGGCATTGTTTGGCGGGCCTGGGCTGGATTCGAACCCGCCAGCTCCGGTGTATGTGGCTGGTGCCCTAGCCACTTGAGCTACAGGCTCTGAACCATTCATTCCCCTTACTTTCTATTGGATTGGCTCCTTTCCATTTCCATCACTACCATCCTAGTCTAGGGTCCTTATCATGTGTTGGGATGATTATTATGCTTTTACATGATGACTGCTTGTGTTGAGGGTCCCCATGATTATCCTCAGGTTTCAGCGATTTGCTAGGAGGTCTCATGGCTATGATTTATTATAGTGAAAAGTTCTTGGGAAATGAGGCACAGGCTTTTAAGAGTCTTCTCCAAGTGAGATCACACAGGATGTGCTTAATTATTCCAGTATCAAATTGTGGCAGCATGGGTGAAATGTTGCCTACCAGGGAAGCTCATTAGAGCCTTAGTGCCCAAGGTTTTTACTGGGAGCTGATGAATATGAGCACACTTTGCCAAACATGTACCAAAATTCTAGACTCTAAGAAGAAAAGCAGGTGTTCAACATATACCACATTATACAAAGTAAGCATAAGAGCTACTTTTAAGAAAAGTTTTATATTAGTGTAGCAAATTGTTTACCATTCAGGTTTCTCAATGCCAGCCAAGGGCTGAATTTAAAGGGCTGCTGTGTTAAACTCTTTTTGCATACTGCTTCTCTCTGCAGTTTCTGTCATGTATTGCTTTCATTTACCATTTAAGGAATGATGGGTTAGTGGGAATTTATTGTGCAATTCTGTCTACTTTATCTTAGAAATTTTCCACAAGCAAAAGTTTAAAAAGATTCTGTGTTCTTCATACTGTTTCATTTTTTAAAGTCTTTTATTTCGTTTTTTTACATATAGGATAAAATCTAAACTTCCTAGCCCAAAACTTAAGATTATAGATCGAATGTTGTTTGCTAAGTTAATAATAATAAATTATACCAATTTTAAGGTTAGGATTAAAATTTGCATATATACTGCTTGATACTGTGAAATGTATTTTGTGGCTTAAATTATCTCGCCCCTACACATTTCACTTGGTTTTTTCTCTTTAGGAAGTAATTGCAATTATCTCTGTCTTCTTTCTTATATCTTTGATAAAACTGCTTGCTTCAACCTAGAACATTGTAAAGCCAGAATACCTCATTTTATCAGTGAAAACAATTTCATAAATATGATGACGTGATGTGATTTCTTGAATTTTATTTGCACATAAATAGACTTAAACCTAATAATAAGTCTAAAACTTCAGCAAGCCAAAAAAAAAAAGAAAGATTATAGATTGAAACTTTCTGCCTAATCTTAGTTTCTTTATTTCTGAGTATGATTCTTCTACTCTTGTCACTATGTCAACTGGACTAGTATATTCTGTCTCACTGTAATCTTTTACATTTCTATAGCTCTCCCGCCTTTATTCAAATCTTATCTATTCTTTAAAGTTCAACATTGGTTCTTCCTTTTCCATAAAGCTTTCCTAACAATTCAAACCCCTGATGATGACTGTTTTAAGTATACTCTTTTGCGGGTGGTGGTGGGGGTATTTGGAGTTTAATATATATTGCCTTGTGTTTGAACTTGTTTTGTATGTAAACCTGGTCTCTTCGATTAGATTATTTATTCAACCATCCAGCCAAAAAACATTGAGTAGTATCTGTTGAAACCCTTTTCTTAGCTTATGAATAGGAATGGTATCTCTTTGTTATTTTCTTGTTCTAATTTCTTTTTTTTTTTTAAAGACAGAAAAAAAAAAAACTGTCGCCCTCCGTAGAGTGCCATGGCGTCATAGCTCACAGCAATGGCAAACTTTTGGGCTTAACCAATTCTCTTGCCTCAGCCTCCCAGATAGCTGGGATTACATGTGCCCTCCACAACACCCGGCTACTTTTTTATTGGAGTTGTCATTGTTGTTTAGCTGACCTGGGCTGGGTTTGAACCTGCCAGCCTTGGTGTATGTGGCTGGCAGTATAACCACTGTACTGCAGGCGCCAAGCCTCTTGTAATTTCTAATTAACCCTGTGCTGGATTTTCTTACTCTATTCCTCATAACTCTTTTTTTTTTGTTTTTTTTTGAGACGGAGTCTCACTATGTTGCCCTGGGTAGAGTGCCATGGCGTCACAGCTCACAGCAACCTCAAACTCTTGGGCTTAAGCGATTCTCTTGCCTCAGCCTCTCAAGTAGCTGGGACTACAGGCACCCGCCACAACACCCGGCTACTCATGACTCTTAATTATATATTTTCTCTGTCTCTGTGGTGCATTATGGATAATTTCTTCAAATCTGTCTTCTAGTTTATGAATTGTCTTTTTTTGTTTTAATTTATTTTTATTGTTAAATCATAGCTATGTACATTAGTGCAATCAAGGGGTACAATGTGCGGGTTTCATATACAATCTGAAATATATTCTCATCAAACTGTTCAACGTAGCCTTCATGGCATTTTCTTAGTTACTGTATGTAGGCATTTGTATTCTTCATTTAGTAAGTTTTGCCTGTACCCATTCTAAGATGCACTGTAGGTGCGGCCCCACCCATTACCCTCCCTCCACCAAAACCTCCCCCCTCCCTTCTCCTTCCTTGGCCCTTTCCCCATAGTCTTGTGCTATAGTTGGGTTATAGCCTTCGTGTGAAAGCTATAATTTAGCTTCATAGTAGAGCTGAGTACATTGGATACTTTTTCTTCCATTCCTGAGATACTTTGCTGAGAAGAATATCAGTTCCATCCATGTAAACATGAAGGAGGTAAAGTCTCCATCTTTCTTTAAGGCTGCATACTATTCCATGGTATACATGTACCACAATTTGCTAGTCCATTCATGGGTCGATGGACACTTGGGCTTCTTCCATGACTTAGCAATTATGAATTGGGCTGCAATAAACGTTCTGGTACAGATGTCTTTGTTATATTGTGACTTTTGGTCTTCTGGGTATAAACCTAGTAAAGGAATTATAGGATCGAATGGCAGGTCTATTTTTAGGTCTCTAAGTATTCTCCAAGCATCCTTCCAGAAGGAATGTATTATGAATTCTCTCTTTAAGCTTTGTAAATGGCTCTTACTTTGAGGGCTTTCTTCTTTTTTTTTTTTTTTTTTTTTTTGAGACAGAGTCTCAATTTTGTTGTCCTGGGTAGAGTTCTGTGGGATCATAGCTCACAGCAACCTCAAACTCTGGGTCTCAAGTGATTCTCCTGTTTAAGCCCTCTGAGTAGCTGGGACTACAAGTACCTGCCACAATGCCCAGCTATTTTTAGAGATGGTGTTTCGCTCTTCTTCAGGCTGGCCTCGAACCTGTGAGTTCAGGCAGTCCACCCACCTTGGCCCCCCAGAGTGCTAGGATTACAGGCATGAGCCACTGCACCCAGCCAAGGGTTGTTGCTCTTTTTTTTTTTTTTTTTTAACTTTTTATCTCATAGACTTTTAAACATATAAAAGTAACACATTAATGAATCTTCCATGCCTCGGTGCCTGGTGTCCAGGTTCAGTTACCAACCTTGTAATAGAACGCAGTTGGATTCTCGTTTCTGCTTCTGCCTTCAGTTTGTTGTGATACCATATAATGTTTCTTCTGGAAAGCTCACACTATACTCTGTAGGAATATAAGTAAAAAAGACAATTAACATCTTAGAATTATGAAAATAGTTTGACATTGTGGATCTTCCAGACACCATTTTGAGACCTGCTCTCCATAAAGATGATAAGCACTTTTAAGTCACTTACCTCATATGGATTCAGTGATGGTTAGCTCAAAACTTAGTTGCTAGTACTTATATCCAATTAGGAACTCTTATGCTAACTCTTTTTTTTTTTTTTTTAATTTTTTTGCTGGGGCTGGGTTTAAACCTGCCACCTCTGGTATATGGGGGCCAGCGCCCTACTCCTTTGAGCCACAGGTGCCACCCTACTATATCTCTTAACAGCTTCTTTTTTCTTTTCTTTTCTTTTTTTTTTTTTAGATAATCTCAAGGTGTCGCCCTAGGTAGAGCGCCTTGGCGTCATAGTTCGCAGCAGCCTCAGACTCTTGGGCTCAAGTGATTCTCTTGCCTCAGTCTCCCAAGTAGCTGGGACTACAGGTGCCCGCCACATGCTTGGCTATCTCACTCTCACACTCTCTCTCTCTATATATATACATATACATATACATATACATATACATACATGCCATATATGTATATGTGTGTGTGTGTGTGTGTATATATATATATATATATTTTTTTTTTTTTTTTTGGTTACAGTTGTCATTGTTGTTTTAGCTGGCCCAGCCCAGGTTCAAACCCGTCAGCCTCACTGTATGTGGCCAGCGCCCCACCCACTGAGCTTGGGCGCCACCCAACAGCTTACTTTTTCATTCTGGTTTTGCTGCTTCTTTGTTTTAGGAAACTGGAAATTCTTTTTTGTTTTGAGTTTAGCAATGAAATTTTTTGTTATTATTAATAATTTATCTAGTATTTCTACATACATTTACAGGTAGGAGTGATGGTTGTGACTTTCTGCCTCCTCTGCCTCCTATCAGTCTTCATTATTGTCACAGATTCAGGATTATGTGTCTTATGTTTTGTCTTCACAGTATCTAGCACCATGCTATAAATAAAGTAATAAATGTTCTGGAAAATTATTCCACTGGGGATAGAGTGAAATATAATAGTTACCTATTGTTATGTGTCTCACTATTTTACTGGTAGGCTGGGGAGTAATAAAGAAGCTTTTGCTCATGTGCTTTGGAGTAAACCAGAGGTATCTGAAATAAAGGGAAACCTACATAGGCCCTAGACAGGAAATAGGATTTAATAGTTAGTTAAATGTTACTTGTGTTAGAGAACAAAGAGAACAGATTATATGGACTAAATTCTAAATTATTATAAATATTATAAAATTTTCACCATTTTTTTGAAGATTCCCTTGATATTTCTGTTGAGTACTTGCCATGTCTGATCTTTCATTTATAATTTTTTTTTCTTTTATAGGAATATGCACTTTCAGGTTGGAATTTGAATAACATGCCTGTCTTGGAGCAGTCTGTTCTTGCACATATTAATGTGGACATCTCTGGTATGAAGGTGCCATGGCTCTATGTGGGAATGTGCTTCTCTTCTTTTTGCTGGCACATTGAAGATCACTGGAGTTATTCCATCAACTACTTGCACTGGTATGTGCACTCTTTAATATAGCATACTAGATAAGATTTTTCTCTCCTGTGAGAAGATACTACTCAGATCACGGTATGCAGTAGAAAACTCTCGTGGCATTCTTACTCTGCTTCATTTCCCTGTTCTATGATGTGGTAGCTCCTAGTCACATGTGACTATTTAAATTTAAATTAGTTTAGAGTAAATAAAATTGAATATTTACTTTCTCAGTTGGACTAGACATGTTTCAATTACTCTTAGTCATATGTGACTTAGTTATTATATTGGCCAGCACGGTTACAGAATATTTTTTTTAAATTAAATCATAGCTGTGTACATTAATGCAATCATGAGACAGAGTATTTTTAATCATTGCAATTAAATTCTGTTGGGGACAGCACTGCTGTATAGTCTTGTAAATTGGATGAGGATTAAGACATACAACCATTTGTAAATAGCTTGACTAAAGATCCATTTCCTAGGAGTACAACTTAGTATCCTAAATGAATTCTAGTCTTTAAAGGACTAGCAGATAAATAATAACCAAGTTTTTGATCCTTAAGGTTTAGAGATATAACTATATTTGAAGTTTCAGTAATTGCTAGTCTTGGTGTATTTCCTTGGATAATAAAATCGAACTCACGAATGTTATTTAGAGGTATTCTAGAGAGCATGGACTGACTTAAATTATTGTGGGATAATTGGAGTATTCATTGGACGTCTGAATCAAGGTAGTGTGTCAGTATCCTTTGGAACAGTGCTTACTTTTCATGTAGTGTCTTTTTGTTTGAAGATACCACTACCAGTCCACCTTAAAGAGTTTTATGTGCTCTGGGTTGCTTTTCTTATAGTGGTGATAAGTATGTATCTATCCATCTATATATTCTTGCCTTAACTCCTATTATGAACAATAGCATAGGTTTATGAGATGGATTCAGGACATAGAATCTGTGGCCATGGAATAAGACAAAGTTAATTATAATGAAGTGGACTCATTGCGTGGTAGCTCATGCCCATAATCCCAGCACTGTGGGAAACTGAGGCAGGAGAATTGCTTGAGCTCAGTTCGAAACTTGTCTGAGCGAGAGTGAGATCCTAACTCATAAAAAAATGAAAAAGCCAGCTAGCACTGTGGCAAGCACCTGTAATCCCCAGCGGCTTTTGTGGACTGAGGCAGCAGGATGCCTGCAGTCCGAGTCTGAGGTGGCAGTGAGCTATGATGCCATTGTACTCTGCTCAGGGCATAGGGTGGGATTCTGTCTCAACAAAAATAAAACCCAAGCAAATTAAAAAAAACATAAAAAGGAAATAAGAAAAAAAAATAAAAATAAATTATAATTAAGTGGGTCTGAATCAAGTGGGCCTGATTGGTACTATGTGCTATCTAGTTTAACATTTATTTCTTTTGCTAGGGGAGAGCCAAAGACATGGTATGGTGTCCCATCTCATGCTGCAGAGCAGCTGGAGGAGGTGATGAGGGAATTGGCTCCTGAGTTGTTTGAGTCCCAGCCTGATCTTCTACATCAGTTGGTTACTATCATGAATCCTAACGTGTTAATGGAACATGGTGTGCCTGTGAGTCTTTTTGTGTGTTTTTAATTTATTTCAGTTTTTGATTAGGTAGAATCATAGCATATGTTGTTCTATAACTAGAGATGAGAGGTCATGTCGTCTAGCTAAATTACAATTTATACACTGAGTGGAACAATTTTTGCGTTTTTTTTTTTTTTTGAGACAGAGCCTCAAGCTGTCGCCCTGGGTAGAGAGCTCTGGCATCACAGCTCACAGCAACCTCCAGCACCTGGGCTTAAGCAATTCTCTTGCCTCAGCCTCCCAAGTAGCTGGGACTACAGGCGCCTGCCACAATGCCCAGCTATTTTTTGGTTGTAGTTGGCATTGTTATTTGGCAGGCCTGGGCTGGATTCGAACCTGCCAGCTTTCGTGTATGTGGCTGGCGCCTTAGCCACTTGAGCTACAGGCACCGAGCCAACAATTTTTATCTGATTAAGAAGTATTGTTTTAAAGTATGAATCATACTATATGTATAGCTACCCATTCAAATAGCCTTCTATTTTTAGTAAACATATTCTGGTTTGAACAAAAAGCTCATGTTCTTTTTTATCCCTATTTATTTTAAGTGGCAACTCTGATAATGAATGCTTGTCATTTTCTCATGTAAAGATTTTATAGCTTTTAATACATGAGATAATGAAGTAAAAATACCCCATAAATATCTTTTCTAATTTTCAATTTAGTTTTTAAAATGATTCTCAAATTAAGCTACTACACTTGATAAAGTATAAATTTAACGTTTGGTACATATAATCAAATATATTATCACAATGTTAATGAGAAAGTAGATTGAGTAACATCTGTAGTGTTGGGCGGCGCCTGTGGCTCAAGGAGTAGGGCTCCAGTCCCATATGCCGGAGGTGGCGGGTTCAAACACAGCCCCAGCCAAAAACCAATTAAAAAAAAAAACCATCTGTAGTGTTATTCTCTTTAAAGAGTGAATTTTTATTGGAACCTGGGACTTTTTAGATGACTCAAAGTATCTTCATAAAATGAAGTAGTTCAGAAAAACTGATTTTAGAGATATCTCATAAGATGTGTCAGCTCTTCAGTTTAGTTAGTTTTCAAATGTCCATAGATAGGTAGTAGGAGTCTCCATTCTTTAACACTGTTTAGAACTCAGGAATAAAAAAAATTCCCTTAATTGTAAAAATTTTATCTAGTTAGGAAACAATAGCTCAGTGAGAGTAATAATTTCTTTTGGTTTCTAATTCTTGTCATGAATTATAACTTACTATGAGTGACTATGTTAAGAGAGTTGGTTGGATTTGATTTTAGATAATTCTTAAGCCCTGATATTATCTTCTGATATGTGTAAGTTAATGTTTTATTGTTTTTAATTTTCGAAAATACTTCTGAAACTGTCTGATAAACTCTGTTTTTCTCTTTTTTTGTTTTTTATTTTGTTTTGTTTTTTGTATCTCTGTTTCCAAATTACATTTAGGTGTACAGGACCAATCAGTGTGCTGGCGAGTTCGTTGTGACCTTTCCTCGTGCCTATCACTCTGGATTTAACCAGGGCTATAACTTTGCTGAAGCTGTGAACTTCTGTACTGCTGACTGGGTCTGTTCTATAGCAAGTAGCTGTTGTACGTCTACTAACACCCCTATAAAATGAAGCTTAGTTGCCATATTTGCTTAGCTGGGCTGAGGGTAGGGTTCCTGAACATTTCTGTGGAGACTGGAGTGGCTGTTGTAGTTTAGAAAGTTAAGTAGAGTTTCTATTGCATTTTTTATTTGGAATATTTTATAGTTCTTTAGTTCTCATCTATTCATTATTTTCCTTCTTCTGATTGAACTTTAAATGGCCAGTTGATTTTTTTTTTTTTTTTTTTTTTTTTTCTGAGACAGAGTCTTCAGCCCTGGGTAGAGTGCCACAGCAACCTTCAATTCTTGGGCTCAGGTGATCCCCTTCCTCAGTTTTTGTATTTGTACTTTTATTTTTATTTTATTTTATTTTTTGAGACAGTTTCACTTTATTGCCCTTGGTAGAGTGCCATGGCATCACAGCTCACAGCCTCCAACTCCTGGGCTTAAGCAAGCAATTCTCTTGCTTCAGCCTCCTGAGTAGCTTGGGACTACAGGCGCCTGCCACAATGCCTGGCTATTTTTGTTGTGTTGCAGTTTGACTGGGGCCGGGTTCCAACCCACCACCCTCGGTATATGGAGCCGGTGCCCTACCCATTAAGCCACAGGCACCGCCCAGTTTTTTGTATTTTTAGTAGAGACCAGGTCTTGCTCTTGCTTAGGCTGATCTCAAACCCATGAGCTCAAGGAGTCCACCTGCCTTGACCTCCCAGAGTGCTAGGATTACAAATGTGAGCCACTGCACCTGGCCTTATTTTTTTCTATCTATGATAGAGATGGGGTCTCACTTTGCTCAGGCAGGTCTCAAACTCCTGAGCTCCTGTTGCACCCTCCTAGAGTGCTAGGATTATAGGCATGAGCTACCACTACTGGGTGAAGATTACAGTTTTCAAATCCCAGCAAAACTCCTTTTAGACACCCAAGTATAGGAAATAAGTTGAAATTGGAGTGTTTGTGTGTGTGATAATTTGGCTTACAGCTTGATAGATTAGGAAATATTCAGAATTTACCTTAAAGACTATATTGATATATGAAAAATGATAGTTTAGTCGTTTATTTCATTTTTAGGAAAAGGAAAGCATATAATTTCATGATTTTACTTCTTTGAATTCTTTTTCTACCGGGCTAGTTATTTTATCTTTTTTTTTTTTTTTTTTTTTTTTTGCAGTTTTTGGCCGGGCTGGGTTTGAACCCGCCACCTCCGGCATGTGGGGCCGGCGCCCTACACCTTTGAGCCACAGGCGCTGCCCCGGGCTAGTTATTTTAAAAAGAATGTTTAGATGCTAACATCTGTTATGTTTTGCTGTATGGTTCTTGCAAAAAAATAAAAAGTTAGCCAATGTAGGTATCTTAAGTAGTACTTTCCCTCATTTTTCTTCCTTGTTTTTATTCAGATAACATCTTTTCTTTTTGTTTTATGGAAATGTATATTTCAAATATTTGCACTTAATCCTTTATGGTCTGAACTTTTAGATTTTTTTATTTATTTCTTTGTATAGTATTTTTCTTTTTCCTGTGAGGATAGTATCATGTTAAACTGATCTAAGGGTCGATGCAGTGGCTCATGCCTATAATCACAGCACTTTGAGAGGCAGAGGTGGGAGGATAGCTTGAGGCAATGAGCTCAAGACTAACCTGGGCAACATAGTGAGACCTTACCTCTAAAAAAAAAAAAAAAAAAAAAATGAGCCGAATGTGGTGGTGCACTCCTGTAGTCCCAGCTACTCAGGAGGCTGAGACAGAAGGATTACCTGAGCTCAGGATTGGGTGCTGCAGGTGAGCAGTGTTCAAGCCACTGCACTCCTGTCTGAATGACAAAGCAAGATGCTGTCTATAAAAGCACAAACAAACAAAAAAAAAAGGCACAAACAAAATAACAATTTAAAGAGGTTTACTGCCTTATTTATATACTAAGGAAGTCTTTTTTTCTTGGTGTTGATAATGTATAGAAAAATCAGTTTAGGTCAGAAACTTAGTATCTGAGATTATGGGAATTTTTTGTGGGAAGACATTTGAAATTCTGGTTGGTCATAAAGGTTTTAACATTTATAGTTGCCTTTCATATTCAAGTGGGGTTTGTTATTCTGTCTTCTTTATAATAAAATGGAGGATCCGGAAGGTAAATAGTGATGCTGTTCTGAAATATTATTAAATTAGAAGTAATTTAATTTGGAAATCTCTTGTTTTTAGTTGCCCATTGGACGTCAGTGTGTAAGTCATTACCGACGGCTCAGGCGCCACTGTGTCTTTTCACATGAGGAACTCATTTTCAAGATGGCCGCAGATCCAGAATGCTTGGATGTGGGGCTTGCAGCCATGGTTTGCAAAGAGTTGACTCTCATGACTGAAGAAGAGACACGATTAAGGGAGTCTGTTGTACAAATGGTAAGTTTGCTAAGCACATTTCCTATATTTGATAATGTAATTAGGATATTCTAAAAATTAAACATATAGTAAGCATCCATTTTCATCTTTGATCCCTGTAGGACTTGAACACAAAAATCAATACTTTGGAGACTGTTTCATACTTTTAAAATTGCCATTTGGGTTTCTTTAGATTGAAAAGGGTTTAGGGCAGCGCCTGTGGCTCAGTGGATAGGGTGCCGGCCCCATATACCAAAGGTGGTGGGTTCAAACCCGGCCCCAGTCAAACTGCAACAAACAAATATCCGGGTGTTGTGGTGGGTGGCTATAGTCCAGCTACTCTGGAGGCTGAGGCAAGAGAATCGTCTAAGCCCAAGAGTTGGAGGTTGCTGTGAGCTGTGATGCCACGGCACTCTACCGAGGGTGATAAAGTGAGACTGTCTCTACAAAACAGAAAAAAAGAAAAGGTTTAGGAGTCTTAATGTCATCATTTGTAGGTTTTTAACCTGATTGAATCCTATCAAGTAGAATTTTCTAGGTGTATATATGTATATATATATATATATACGTGTGTGTGTGTGTGTGTGTGTGTGTGTGTGTGTATATATATATATCCTTTAAATCAGCAGTTCTCAACCTGTGGGTCGTGACATAGGAACTATATTAAAGGGTTGCGGCATTAGGAAGATTGAGAAACACTGCTTTAAATCTAAAAATGTTATTTGTTTAAACAAGAAAATTTAGACGCTAGGTGCGGTGGCTCACGCCTGTAATTCTAGCACTCTGGGAGGCCAAGGTGGGTGGATTGCTTGAACTCACAGGTTTGAGACCAGCCTGAGCAAGAGCAAGACCCTGTCTCTAAAAATAGCCAGGTGTTGTGGCAGGCACCTATAGTCCCAGCTACTCGGGAGGCTAAGGTAGCAGAATTGCTTGAGCCCAAGAGTTTGAGGTTGCTGTTAGTTATGATGCCACTGCACTCTACTGACGGCAACCAGTGAGACCCTGTCTCAAAAAAAAGAAAAAGAAAATTTAAGTGCTTTTTTTCTCCGAGCTTTGTATTGAATAAAACATATGTTTCTGGTGATTATAGATTGTCAGTTTGAATTAACCTTTTTTTCTCTCTTTTAAGTAATGTAATGAATAGGAAGGGCAGAATTACCAAGGGTTTGGATTTTGCATGCTTACAATAAGCTAATCATCTATCACATTGAACTGGGAAATACATGAGGAAATAAATCTATGTCTTCAGCCTCATTTTGGCTCATTCTCCTTAATCTTCCCTACATAGCCTCTCTAGGTTCGTACCATGCTCCCTCCTTTTTTTGTACATGTCCTCCTTTTTGCTTGATACTCTTCTTCTTATTCTTTTTTTTAAAGAGATAGAGTTTCACTTTGTTGTAGAGTGCTGTAGCGTCACAGCTCACAGCAACCTCTACCTCTTGGGCTTAAGCAGTTCTCTTGCCTCAGCCTCACAAGTAGCTGGGACTACAGGTGCACAATGCCCGGCAATTTTTGTTTTTTCGTTGTTGCAGTTGTCATTGTCATTTAAGCTGGCCTGGGCCGAGTTCGAACCCACCAGCCTCAGTGTATGTGGCTGACGCCATAACCACATACTTCAGGTGCCTAGTCTCATTTATTTATTTAAAAAAAATTTTTTTGAGACAGTCTCTTTGTCACCCTCAATAGAGTGCTGCGGTGTCAGCACTCAAACTTGTTGGCTCAAGAGATCCTCTTGCCTCAGCCTCCCAAGTTGCTGGGACTATACGCGTGCACTACAATGGCCAGCTATTTTTTTTTTTAGAGACGGTTTTGCTCTTCCTCAGACTGGATTCCAACTTCTGAACTCAAGCAGTCTGCCTGCTTCGGCCTCCCAGAGTGCTAGGATTACAGGCGTGAGCCATCATGCCCAGCCTTTAAAGCTGAGCTTTTTAAAAGAATTTAAGTTAGCTTAAAAACAAGAATTTTGATTAAATCATCAGATTTCCTTTTCTGGTTGTTTCTGGGACAGAAAAAAGGAAAAGCAAGATACTTTTCTACTTGTTCGTATGATAGAAACAAAGAAAAACAAGATATAAGTGTATTTGGGGGGGGGCATAGTCTTATTTTGTCACCGTGGGTAGAGTACCGTGGCATCATAGCTCACAGTAACCTCAAACTCTTGGGCTTAAGCGATTCTTTTGCCTCAGCCTCCCTAGTAGCTGGGACTGCAGGCGCCCGTCATAACGCCCGGCTATTTTTGTTGTTGTTGTTGCAGTTGTCATTGTTGTTTAGCAGGTCCAAGGCAGGTTCGAACTCGCCAGCCTCAGTGTATGTGGCTGGCCCCCTGCCCACTGAGTATAGGCACTGCCCATGAGTGGATCTTTTTAAAAATTCATTTTAGTTTTTGAAGATGTGTGAATACATTTCCTGGTAATATTCCCACTTTATATCTGTGTTCTCAAAATAACTTATTTTGATTATATGCTTATTTAAGATGGATTTCCTTTTCTCATTGCCTACTCTTTGGAATTTTGATTAATTACCTCCAGGGTTAGGCAGTCTTTTGCCTTGAGGCCACATGTGGTTGTATTCTTAGTGTGACCTTCTGAACAAAAAGTTCTGTGAAGTTTGGATTCAGTCAGAGGATTGCACTTGGGGATTTGGAGGTCTGTGTGTGCCCTTGAGGCTGCAGGTTTGGGGCATTATTTTTCCTTTTTCTTTGGGGCATTATTTTTCCTTTTTCTTTGATAATTTGAATGTCATATCACCTGATATTCTACCATACTTTTTTCTTTTTATGATACTTTGATCAAATTTCTCTATAAACTCTTCTTTTAATTTGCCTTCTGCCAAGTTCTTATCTCTGCCCTTTCTTTGCATTACCACTTGTCTTTCTTAAGAACAGCTGTAATTTTACCTCCTTCTAAAAATCTTTTTAAGTGGTTTTCTTGTGGTCAGTGCTGTCATTTTTTCTTTATGCTTTCATTATCACTGTCATTTTGTTCCATCATACTTTTGAAAGTCGTAAAGTTTACTAGTGACAACTTTGTTGCTAACTCCAGTGGTTTTTTTGTCTTCCATCACTGTAGCCTCTTTATTGCACTGTGTATTTATTGCTGCTTTGGTTTCTTCCCCTGGCACTTGCTTTACTGTTTCTTCAGCCTCTTTGATCACATTTGCCTATTATTATTGTTATTTTTTTTACTTTACAAATGGTTTTATTTTTTTGTGCAACTAATGGACAGGTGTTCTACCCATAAATTCTACTTTCCAAAAACAAATAGGAACTTTTATAAAGAAAATCACAGAACAAACTTTAAAAGGCAATGGATTCGTCCTCTTCTAGATCACCACTGGGCTAGAAAAATAAAGCTTATTCTGCCAGGAATCACAAGTTGGAACTGTGTATTCCCCAAGAGGAAATTATACAGTGCCATTTCAGGGAAAGATTATTCAGCCTTCATCCCTAACATCCATAACTAGCTTTTAGAACAGTTAAACCCAGCCAAAATGGTTCAGTCTAGTCTTTATGATACAAGGCTACTATGGTCTTGAAAGATGCTAAAAACAGAAAAGACTGATCAGAATAAAAGATATTATTAGAAAATAACAGTCACAAATTATTAATTCCTTGCCATATCTCCCATCTACAAAACATTAATAAGGGGATTATTTTACCATAAAGAAAATTTTAGCTTCACATTATCACTAGCCAGAATTTTTGTCCTTAGTTATTACATAATAGGACCTGTCCAGGGCCGTTATCCAAATGGCATGACCATTGTACGCACACAATTCACTTCTGTCTTTACAAACAGGACTTTCATAATTTACATAAGCACATCTGTAGTAGCGAAGGTTTAACACTGAGATGCAATCAAAGATCCATACTATGTGATTTTTTGCAGACTGTAATGTAGTAATGGATATATTTTTAATCCACTTTCTTTTTTTTTTTTTTTTTTTTGTAGAGACAGAGTCTCACTGTACCGCCCTCGGGTAGAGTGCCATGGCGTCACACGGCTCACAGCAACCTCTTAACTCTTGGGCTTATGCGATTCTCTTGCCTCAGCCTCCCGAGCAGCTGGGACTACAGGCGCCCGCCACAACGCCCGGCTATTTTTTGGTTGCAGTTTGGCCGGGGCTGGGTTTGAACCCGCCACCCTCGGCATATGGGGCTGGCGCCCTACTCACTGAGCCACAGGCGCCGCCCAATCCACTTTCATTTGAGTGACCTTATATAAAAAATAAATCAATAACTTATAAGCTCTAGTCTCCAAAAAACATTTTCAAATGTACACATAGAAATGGTTACAGACAATAGTATTTTTAGGAAACATCTTCCATGTTCACATCCTCTTGTAATTGCTGTACCATTTTCTCTTCCAACTTCTTTCCTTTGCCTGTAAGAGGAGCTTGGATAAGATGGATGTTTTGCTTGACTTCCTTGATGTCCTGAACTTTCTGTAGCTCTTTATTTTTCTTCGGTCTGTTCGTTGTAAATTTAGCTTGGCGTTTCTGTTTGATCTCTTAATCGCATCAATAGTTTTATTCCATAGCTCTCTCTGGTATTTGACAGGTTCGTTTCTACGTTTCTCAAATTCAAATGAATTATCCACAGCAAGCTCTTTACCAGCTGCTTTTCGGAATGCTTTAGTCCACCTGACCTTGTGAGGATTGCGCTTCTTTTTAAAATTTTTATGACATTTGGATTTACAAAATCTGAATACCTTGCAATTGTTGCGGACGAACATCATCCCATGGCCAGGGTAGATTGGTCCCGAACAGAAATAACACTTCTCAATACGCATGTTGAACTCGCATGGGTCCCAGCAGACCCAAAGCTAAATGTGAGAGGAAGTGACGTATGCCATCATGGGAAGTGATTCTTCCCCTTCCCCGACCTGGAAAACCACATTTGCCTATTATTTTTATTTATCTTTTTCATCATCTCTTCAATTGTTGTTGTGTACGTGGTTTAGCCTTTTACCTTTTGTTATTACCCCTTTATGCTACTTTTTAGGGAATTCTTACTCATTCTTGCAATTTTAACTCTTTCAGCTATTGTGGTTTTAGTTCTCACCTCTTTTTTCTTTTTTTAAGAGACAGAATCTCACTTCATCACCCTCGTAGAGTGCTGTGGCGTCACAGCTCACAGCAACCTCCACCTCTTGGGCTTAAATGATTCTCTTGCCTCAGCCTCCTGAGTAGCTAGGACTACAGGTGCCCGCCATAAGGCCTGGCTATTTTTTGTTGCAGTTTGGCCAGGGCCAAGTTCGAACCCACCACCCTTGGTATATGGGGCCAGAGCCCTACTCACTGAGCCACAGGGACCACCCCAGTTCTCACCTCTTAATATTTGCTCTTACTATGTGCAAACACATGAATTATTGTAACTTTGAAAAGAGGTATGTCTAGTTACCCATTTGTAGTCCGTGTTTC
The DNA here is from genome assembly GCF_027406575.1 of Nycticebus coucang. NCBI lineage: Eukaryota > Metazoa > Chordata > Mammalia > Primates > Lorisidae > Nycticebus > Nycticebus coucang. The sequence goes on along the minus strand of NC_069791.1, from coordinate 58,032,805 downwards.
CACATCCTTATTGCATTTTTTTCATTTACAACAGTGTTGTGAAGACGAATTATTTATTTTATTGTTTATACTTTGCTTTTGTTTTTATTTGCATGCCTATCATTTTGTAGGCCAGTAGGCATGTGGATTACATTATTTGTCCATTAGGAGCCATATTTATGATTTACACTCCTTTTTTGTGTGTGTGCCATTTGATCCCAAGGATAGAATCCCAAGGATAGAATCATGAGTATACATTTAATTTGATTTTTTAAATCAATGTAAATTTGTCTACTTTTATTGTGAGACAGGCTCTCACTCTGAGACCAGTACAGGCTACAGTGCAGTAGCATCATCATAGCTCACTGTAGCCTCAAACTGGGCTCAGGTGATTCTTTTGCCTCAGCCTCTTGAATAGCTAGGACTATAGGCATGTTCAGCTAATTTGTTTTATTTTTTGTAGAGATTAGTCCTGCCATGTTGCTCAAGCTGGTGTCAAACTCCTGGCCTCAAGCAATTCTCCTGCTTTGGCCTCCCCTATGTAGGGATTAGTAGAGTGAGCTGTACTTTTCAATTTAGATTTTTGTCATCTCAGTTTCAGCATCTGGGATAGAGTATCATCTTCTGTCCCTCTACCCTTTCTCAGGCGACTTTCCTTCATAATTGTTTATCTTAGTAACAGGATCATTATGTGAAAACTTAGTGTCATCCTGACTCATTCATTTCCTTCATAGTGATCTGTTGTCTAGTTTTAAGGTTTTCTTTGTTTTTTTTAGGCAAAGTCACTCATTACTCCCCTGGCTCCTCTTTTATTGCTGTATCTTCCTATTTCATTTCTTAATTTTCTCACCTTGATAATTTCAAATTCCCTTTTAATTTGTATCTCTGGCTTTTTTCTTCTTTTCATTCCCTTCTGCTAATTTATGACTTTCCAAGCTGTATTCTTAGGAATATAAACTTTTTTTTTTTTTTTTTTGAGATAGAGTCTCACTTTGTCACCCTTGGTAGAGTGCCATGGTGTCACAGTTCACAGCAACCTCAAACTCTTGGGCTCAAGCCATTCTCTTGTCTCAGCCTCCCAAGTAGCTGGGACTTCAGGTGCCCGCCACAATGCCGGGCTGCTTTTTTTTTGCAGTTGGCATTGTTATTTTAGCTGGCCTGGGCTGGGCTTGAACCTGCCAGCCTCAGTGTGTGTGGCGAACACCCTACCGACTGAGCTCCGGGCACTGCCTGGAATATAAGCTTTATAATCTGTTGGAAGATATTACAAGGAAAAATTGTTCTATAGTTAAGAAAGTTTGGGAATTGGTGGGTTAGAAAATGATAAATATTGTTCTTTACTGCAAAACTTCTTCAATATGCTGGTGTTCATTGTTAATCTCTAAACTGGGAGGGATATAATCTACAGCATTTTCCAAAAAATAATTTTTTTCCCCAAAGTATCATTTTAGGATTATTGGTCCTTGGGTACACTTGGGAAATGATATAAAATTTCTTTCTTATTTTTTTTTTTCTGAGATAAAGTCACTGGGTTGCCTTGGCTAGAGTACTGTGGCCTCATCCTGGTTCACTGAAATTCAAACTTCTGGCCTTAAGCGATCTTCCTGAGTAGCTGGGACTATAGGCACCCCCCACGACCCCTAGCTAATTTTTCTATTTTTAGTAGTGATGGGGTCTTGCTCTTGCTTAGGCTGGTCTCGAACTCCTGAGTTCAAGCAAGCCTACTACCTTGGCCTAGAGTGCTAGGATTACAGGTATGAGTCACTATGCCCAGTCATAAAATTTCTTATGGCAGGCAGAACTTTGCTAGTTGCCACATTAGCATCTCCTTCAGAACAACATTGCTAGTTGTTTTGAAACCATGTAAATTCTATTAAAAAAATTTTTTTTTTTTTTTTTTGTAGAGACAGAGTCTCACTTTACTGCCCTCAGTAGAGTGCTGTGGCGTCATACAGCTCACAGCAACCTCCAGCTCTTGGGCTTATGTGATTCTCTTGCCTCAGCCTCCCGAGCAGCTGGGACTACAGGCGCCCACCACAACGCCCGGCTATTTTTTTGTTGTTGTTGCAGTTTGGCCGGGGCTGGGTTTGAACCCGCCACCCTCAGTATATGGGGCCGGCGCCCTACTCACTGAGCCACAGGCACCGGAGTCTCACTGTGTCACCCTCGGTTGAGTGCCATAGCGTCATAGCTCACACCAATCTCAAACTCCTGGGCTTAAGTGATTCTCTTGCCTCAGCCCCCCAAGTAGCTGGGACTAAAGGCACCTGCCACAATGCCCAGCTATTTATTGTTATTACTATTTTTTTGTAGTTGTCATAGTTGTTTGGCAGACCTGGGCCAGTTTTGAACCTGCCAGCCCTAGTGCATGTGGCCGGCGCCCTAGCTGCTAAGCTACAGGCACCGAGCCTGTTCTGTTTTGTTTTGAGACAGAATCTTACTCTGTTGTTCTGGGTAGAGTACTGTGGTGTCATAGCACAGCAACCTCAAACTCTCTTGGACTTGGGCGATCCTCTTCTCTCAGCCTTCGGTATAGCTGGGACTATAGGCTTGAGCCATTATACCTGGCTAGTTTGTCTGTGTTTAGGAGAGACGGAGGTCTCACTCTTGCTCAGGCTGATCTCAGAACTCCTGAGCTCAACTCCACCCGCCTTGGCCTCCCAGAGTGCTAGGATTACAGACTCCCAGCCCCTGTCAATTCTTTTAGACTGAGAAATACTTGCAATGCATTTTAGAACTGTTTTTGCATAAAAATAATTCATAAAGATAATGCCAAATGCTAATACAGAAAAATGGAAAGATAAGAGAATTAACCTGGTATCAGGAACAAAATGTATAATGAATGAAATGTGTCTCGAATGCACCAGCGAATAAATTATTGGATTCCCCACCTTGTTCAAGTGAAGAAAGTTTGCTTATAACAATTGGGTTTATAAGTACCTTGTTCAAGTAAGTAGAAACTGTGAAGAGAAACTGTATCGTAAGTGGTGGTCTTGGTAAAATGCACTTCATGTGCTGTGCTTTCTTCAGCTGGCATACTGAATTTGACTTAACTGTCTTTCTGGCATCATGCTAAAGATTATATTTTGAGGGTCAGCACAGTGGTTATGGCACCAGCCACATACACTAAGGCTGGCGGTTTCGAACCTGGCCTAGGCCGGCTAAAACAACAATGACAACTGCAACAAAAAAATAGCCCGATGTTGTGGCAGGCGCCTGTAGTCCCAGCTACTTGGGAGACTGAGGCAAGAGAATTGCTTAAGCCCAAGAGTTGGAGGTTGCTGTGATCTGTGATGCCAGGGTACTCTACTGAGAGTGACATGGTGAGACTCTGTCTCAAAAAAAAAAAAAAAATTATATTTTGATTTGCGTTAATTTATTTTAAACTTCTTTGTCCTTGCCTGTGTTTGTACATGTCAGTGTTAATGTTTTTAGATCATAGGTTACTCACTTAATTTACCTGGTTTAAGGGTATATTATCCCTTGGGACAGTAATTTGTAAAAAATTAATCTTTTTATTATTTTAAAGAGAATACAAATAAAACCACATAACGCAAACTTTGTAGCTTTGTGAATTATGTGGTAATTAAATCTTCGTTTAGGTCAAGAAATAGAACTTTTGTCAGCTACCCCAGCAGTGCCTCTCAATTATAGTTTTCCTCTCAAAAAACTTACCTTGACTTTTTTTTTTTATGAGACAGAGTCTCATAAACTATTCTACAAATAGTTGTTGCAGTTGTCATTGTTGTTTAGCAGCCCTCGGCTGGGTTCGAACCCTCCTACCTTGGTATATGTGGTCAGCGCCCTGACTACTGAGCTATGGGAGCCAAGCACTATCTTGACTTTTGTAGTAGTCGCTTCCTTGCATTTTTTAATAGTTTTATCAGTCAAATGTACATCCTAGTAACCAAAATTTAGTTTTGCCCATTTAAAAAAAATTAGTAATGATTAATTCTAGAAAGCATTTAACGTGCCATTGTACCTCTCATGTTTGTGCCTTAAATCAGAGATATACCTGTAGAATATAATAACATAACTTCTTTGATGCTTTAAAGACTAGAAAGACTTGATTTAGTGACGTAAATTGTATTTCAGGGTGTCCTGATGTCAGAAGAAGAAGTATTTGAACTTGTTCCTGATGATGAGCGACAGTGTTCAGCTTGTAGAACCACCTGTTTTCTCTCTGCTCTCACATGCTCCTGTAATCCTGAGAGGCTTGTGTGTCTCTACCATCCAACTGATCTGTGCCCTTGCCCCATGCAGAAGAAATGTCTTAGGTATCTAAAAGTATCTTCTGAACTTTCTATTAACTTTTTTAAAAACATAGTCTTAATGTTATTCTTAGTTATTCCCTTCCCTGTCTGTGGACTGCTGATTGTCTTTATTTTTCTCCCAAGGACCAGTTCTTTAAATTTGGCCCTAAACTTGGCTGCTAAAATTAGTTTATTAATTGATTTCACATCTTTTGTCTCCCTATACCAAAACCGTGGGTTGCATTGATGTTCTCTGTATATAAACCAAGATCTCATTCCCTTGGCCATTGTATTTTTCTTAAGCTAATTATACTTAATAATTTATTGTCAAGTTGTTACTGTTTCTTTGAGGTTTTTATTTCCATTGTTTCTGTTTTTATTTTTGTAGATACCGCTACCCATTAGAAGACCTCCCGTCTCTGCTATATGGTGTAAAAGTCAGGGCACAGTCCTATGACACTTGGGTCAGTCGTGTTACAGAAGCATTATCTGCTAACTTCAACCACAAGAAAGGTTAAGTTTCTTCCTTTTGTATGCATACACTGAAATATGGGTTACTTTGAAAGAAGCCTTGTTTAGTTTTCTGTTCTTTCCATTCATTAAGAAAGAAATCCCAGGCTTCATTTGAAATTAATGGGTTGGTTGAATATAGATTTAATTTTTCATTTGAGAATTGCCTTTTAAATGAAAAAGCTGACCTAAAACGGGACAGCTCTAACTTATAAGTAGCTATATTGTATACTTTGGGGAGCCATTGTTACCAGTGGACTGTCACTAGAGGCTTTTTGAAAAGAGAAATTTCCTTACCTGAGAGAAATAGTCTCTAAGGATTAAGAGTGTTGTACCTGGGGGCGGCGCCTGTGGCTCAAGGAGTAGGGCGCCGGTCCCATATGCCGGAGGTGGCGGGTTCAAACCCAGCCCCGGCCAAAAACCACAAAAAAAAAAAAAAAAGAGTGTTGTACCTGGTCATAAGATTTTTATTGCAGCAGAGAGATTTTCACACCTGCAGTGTATTTCTCCTAATAGGTTGATGACTTGAGTGAGGTGAAGATTTTAAAGTGGCTTTTTAAGTCTATGGGTATAGTATATGGCTTTTTATTTATGTTTTACAGATTTGATTGAATTACGAGTAATGCTAGAAGATGCAGAGGATAGGAAATACCCAGAGAATGATCTCTTTCGAAAACTCAGGGATGCTGTAAAAGAAGCTGAGACCTGTGCTTCTGTGGCTCAGCTGCTTCTGAGCAAAAAGCAGAAACACAGGTAAATGCAAGAAGAGTTTAATTCTCTTTAATAGAAAAAGAATTTTCTATTTCTCTTAAAGTGAAAGCCAAAATTTAACTGACCTGTGAGGCTTTACCTTATCTTTGATCTCTTGTGGTCATGCTTCTCCTTGCCCCAGTAATGTCTAGTCTCACCTCCTACTACTGTTCTTTCTTCCTCCACCCTGCAATGCTCTTCCTTTTGCTATTCTTCATATACACCAGGCACTTTTCCTGCTTAGGACCTTCACACTTGGTCTTCACTTTGCTTGGAGTTCTCTTTTTACTAATCTCGGTGCCTTGTTCCCTCACTTCTTTCAAGTCTTTTTGTGTAAATGTCACTTTCTTGAGAGGCCTTTTCTGATAACCCTTTATAAAATTGCAGCCTTCTTACCTTTCTTTCCTGGCCATATCACCTTCTGGTATATTAATTTACTTATTTATTATTTGTATCCTCCCTCTTCCCCACCCTAGAATGTACACTAGACTAGAAGGTTAGGGATTTTTGTCTTTTTGGTCATTGCTATATTTCTTGTGCTTAGAACAACACTTGACATGTATTAGGTATGCAATAAATATTTGTAAATAATTGAAACTACAGGCTGAAGAAAGGTGGTTGCAAAGCAGAGATGATTGTTAAGGAGCATAGAAATGTGTACCATTGATTTAATATAATCCACGTATATCAAATTCCTGTGGTATTATTTCACATTCCAATACGTACCTTTTCTATGAATAGCTTTTTCTATAGCAATTCACATTGGGTTTTGCATTAACTTGTAAATTTTGTTTTTTTTAGAGACAGAGTCTCATTTTATCGCCCTTGGTAGAGTGTTGTGACGTCACAGCTCACAGCAACCTCCAACCCCTGGGCTTAGGCGATTCTTTTGCTTCAGCCATCCCAGTAGCTGGTACTACAGGCACCCGCCACAACGCCCAGCTATTTTTTTGTTGCAGTTTGGCCAGGCCCGGTTTGAACACAACACCCTTGGTATATGGGGCCAGCGCCCTGCACACTGAGCCACAGATGCCACCCAACTTGTAAATTTTTTAAAACCATTTTGTTAGAGAACCTTTCTTATAGACATTAACCAATGGATTTTAACTTGCCATTAGGTCACAGACCCTCCTGTCCCTTGGAGAACCTACTAAAAGCTTAGTGATCCCCTTAGAAACATGCATATACACAGAAAACGTTGAAATAGTTTCATAGGGCTTATTGTCCCCTAATGGAGTTTAATGGCCCTTGTTTTACATTCTAAGCTTCTTGGAATATAGGGTTTAGTTTTATCAGTAAACTTAATATTCCACTATGAAGAATGTATTTAATGTTTAAAATATTTAATGCTTGTAGTTTGGAGGGACTGTAACTTGGAGAGTAGAATCTTCAAGTCATTAACTGAAGAACTTAACCCCCACTCCCTTTTTTTTGGACAGTCTCAGTATGTCGCCCTTAGTAGAGTTCCGTGGTGACACAGCTCCAGCAACTTCAAACTCTTGGGCTTAAAAGCTTCTCTTGACCCAGCCTCCCAAGTAGCTGAGACTACAGGCACCTGCCACAATGACAGGCTATTTTTTGTTGCATTTGTCATTGTTGTTTTAGCTGGCCTGGGCCGGTTCGAACATGCCAGCCTTGATGTATGTGGCTGGCACTGTAACCACTGTGCTATGTGCTGAGCCATTAAAAAACTCTTTTGAAGCAATAACCATTACAATAGAATTCCTCGAACACTAGGATTGCTTAGGTTCAAATTATGAAATGACCAGGAGCCCCTTTGATATTAGAATGACTGTAAATTTTTCTTTCTTACATCTCAATATTATTTCACATCAGGCAGAGTTCAGATAGTGGAAGGACTCGGACCAAACTGACAGTGGAAGAATTGAAGGCCTTTGTCCAACAACTTTTTAGTCTCCCATGCGTCATCAGCCAAGCTCGACAAGTGAAGGTGGAGTATTATGTTGTTTTCTTGAGTAGTATCCTTTCCTTATGGGCTGCTGTTTTGGGTTAACCAGATGGTATGTCTAGTTTTTTGTTCTGTTGTTTTTTTTCTCACATATATGCTGCTATTTAAGGTTCTTTAGTTAGGCAGTCTCTGAGAGTCTCCAGCTGTTGGCCCTGGGTAGAGTGCCATGGTGTCACAGCTCACAGCAACTTCAAACTCTTGGGCTTAAGTGATTTCTCTTGCCTCAGCTTCCCAAGTAGCTGGGACTATAGGCATCTGCCACAAGGCCTGGCTACTTTTTGGTTGTAGTTGTCGTTATTGTTTGGCAGGCCCGGGCTGGATTCGAACCTGCCAGCTTTGGTATATGTGGCTGGCGCCTTAGCCACTCAAGCTATAGGCACGGAGCCAGTACGTGAGCTTTTAAAAATGCAGAGCTCTGAAATTTTCAGGGCCCTGATGGTTTAATCAATATGTAAAATCTCAAAAGTACATATATCAGGGCGGTGCCTGTGGCTCAGTGAGTAGGGCGCCGGCCCCATATATGGAGGGTGGCAGGTTCAAACCCGGCTCTGGCCAAACTGCAACAAAAAGCTGGGCGTTGTGGTGGGCACCTGTGATCTCATGTACTTGGGAGGTTGAGGCAAGAGAATCGCCTAAGCCCAAGAGCTGGAGGTTGCTGTGAGCTGTGATGCCACAGCACTACTGAAGGCGACAAAGTAAGACTGTCTCTTAAAAAAAAAGTATATATCAAATATATTAATCTACACAGTAATCTTTTGATAATTTGTGCCTGCTGGGGTGGGGAACCTATGAAATTAAGGCCACATGTGGCCCTTCAGATCTCCAGGCGTGGCCCCTTCAATTGAATCCAAACTTTTTCTTTTTTTGAGACAGAGTCTCACTTTGTCACCCTCAGTATAGTGCCGTGGTCTCATAGCTCACAGCAACCTCCAATTCCTGGGCTCAGGTGATCCTCTTGCCTCAGCCTTCCTAGTAGCTAGGTCTATAGGTGCCTGCTACAACACCCCAGTTAGTTTTTAGAGACAGGGTCTTGTTCTTTCTTCCTCAGGCTGGTCTCGAACTCTTGACCTCAAGCAATCCACCTATCTTGGTCTCCCAGAGTGCCAGGATTATAGGCGTGAGCCACTGCACTTGGCCCTGAATCCAAACTTTTTAATAAAGGGATTTATTCTGTAAAATTTGGATTTATTCAAAAGGTTACACTAAAGGATCCAGAAGACCCCATATGTACCTAGTGGGAGGGTGTACTGAGTATGTTTTTGTGTTTTGGGAGCGGGTAGGGTGTCTAAGATAGCTTTTATCAACTTGTGAAATTTATTATCAATTGTGTTCTTGCTTTACTCCATTTCATAAGAATAGTTAGTTGATTATTCTTTCTTTCTTGCATGATGTTCTTTAATACATCCATGACACTGTAACTTTGCAGTTTTCTTCTTAGCTCTTTGGCAATTCCTTAAGTTATTTTCTTTCCTTCCTTCTTTCTTTCTCCCCAAGTTCTCTGGGGCTTTGGGGCAGAATTAAATCTTCTATACTGTTGGTTTTCTCCTTTGCTTGACCTCTAAGTATTGCAGTCTGTTAGGAGTCTCAGTCCTTTCTGTACTGTAGGTGCTTAGTGTGACATGATGTGTAATATCACCTATATCCTGTTGATTCCCATATCTCCAGTTGTGACTGCTTTTCTTCTTTTCTGCAGACTTTTCTATCCAGCTACATACCCTACATTTTCATTTGGTAGACTAAAAGGCATCTTAAAAGCCTTACAATGAATCAAAACTGTTGATTCTCTTTTTTTTTTTTAAGAGAGAGTCTCCCTTTATTGCCCTCGGTAGAATGCCATGGTGGCACAGCTCACAGCAACTTCCAACTCCTGGGCTTAGGTGATTCTCTTGCCTCAGCCTCCAGAGTAGTTGGGACTACAGGCACCCACCACAATGCCCAGCTATTTTTTTGTTGCAGTTTGGCTGGGGCCAGGTTCGAACCCGTCACCCTCGGTATATGGGGCTGGCGCCCTACCACAGGCGCCACCAAACCCTTGATTCTTTTATTTCCCTTATACCCTATGTCCAGTCTTTACACAACATGTGCTGGCTGCTATTGTCTCAAAAGTATATCCCAAAATGAAGCATGTATCATCATCTCCATTGCTTAAACTCTGGTCAATACCTCTAGAATATACCCCCTTGGATTACTGCCATGGCTTTTTGACTGCTTTCTCTTCTTCTGCTCTTGTCTCTAATATTTTTAAAAATTGTTCGGTAGCCATAGCGATAATTTGAAGTATAATTCAAATCATATCACTCCTATGGTTAAAATCCTCCAGTAGTTCCTGGTAGTCATTAGGATAAAATTGAGATTGATTGTAATCTATAGGAGACTATGTTGGGCGGTGCCTGTGGCTCAGTGAGTAGGGTGCCGGCCCCATACACCTAGAGTGCTGGGTTCAAACCCAGCCCCGGTCAAACTGCAACAAAAAAAAAGCCGGGCGTTGTGGCAGGCGCCTGTGGTCCCAGCTACTTGGGAGCCTGAGGCAAGAGAATAGCTTAAGCCCAAGAGCTGGAGGTTGCTGTGAGCTGTAATGCCATGGCACTGTAGCAAGGATGACAAAATGAGACTGTCTCTTTAAAAAAAAACAAGACTATGTAATCTGACCTCTGCTTGTTCTTTAACTACATTTCTCCCTTGCCCATTTGTAGCAACATACTAAGCTCATTCTTCTGTAAGACAAATGTAGTTTTTATAATTACTATTTGCCCTGCCTAAACTGTTCTTCCTATATGTTCCTGCTCCGGCTTCCTCCTAATTTTAGTTTGTTCTTTCGTCTTCTGTAACCACCATTTCTAAGTAATATGTTCCCTCTTCCCCGGTCATTCTCTACTGAATTGCTCAGTTTTATTTTAGAGCACTTCATACTAACCAAAGCATATTCATATATTCAGTCTGGGCTCCTACATTAAGAATGTCCCTTGAAGGCAAGGATTTTTTTTTTGTGTTAACACTATCTATTTAGAACAATGCCTGTGTCTAAGTCAGCAGTAACTAAATTTTTGAGTGAATCGTATTTTTTTTTTTTTTTATGTATAGCACACTCTGTTTTTAATTTTTATCTTCTGATCCAAATTCCAGACATATATTCTTTTTTTTTTTTAATTGTTTGGCTTTTTAAATTTTTTTTTTTATTTTTTATTGTTGGGGATTCATTGAGGGTACAATAAGCCAGGTTACACTGATTGCAATTGTTAGGTAACACTGCTGGTGGGACTGCAAACTAGTACAACCTTTTTGGAAGGAAGTATGGAGAAACCTCAAAAGCACTCAACCTAGACCTCCCATTTGATCCTGCAATCCCATTACTGGGCATCTACCCAGAAGGAAAAAAATCCTTTTATCATAAGGACACTTGTACTAGACTGTTTATTGCAGCTCAATTTACAATCGCCAAAATGTGGAAACAGCCTAAATGCCTACCAACCCAGGAATGGATTAACAAGCTGTGGTATATGTATACCATGGAATACTATTCAGCCATTAAAAAAAATGGAGACTTTACATCCTTCGTATTAACCTTTATGGATGTGGAAGACATTATTCTTAGTAAAGCATCACAAGAATGGAGAAGCATGAATCCTATGTACTCAATTTTGATATGAGGACAATTAATGACAATTAAGGTTATGGGGGGGAAGCAGAAAGAGGTATGGAGGGAGAGGGGTGGGGCCTTGGTGTGTGTCACACTTTATGGGGGCAAGTGTGATTGCAAGAGGGACTTTACCTAACGAGTGAATCGTATTTTTAAAGTAGAACTATAGATCAGCATTTCTCAACCTATAGGTTGTGACCCACAGGAACTGTAGTGAAGGGCCGTGGCATTAGGAAGGTTGAGAACCACTGCTATAGATAGATGTGATTACAGAGAAGCATATTTGTTAATTTATCACACCTGAATGTTTAGTGCTATGATGGTGAGATTATAAAAAGGTCTAGAAACAAGTTTGCCTGAACTGTATCTATTTCATTTTTTTTTTTGTATCTTTTAAATTTGTTTCTTGTTTTTATTTTTTTAACCTATTTAGAATCTGCTAGATGATGTGGAAGAGTTTCATGAACGTGCTCAGGGGGCCATGATGGATGAAACTCCAGATTCTTCTAAACTCCAGATGTTGATAGACATGGGCTCTAGTCTTTATGTGGAGCTGCCTGAGTTACCCCGACTGAAGCAAGAATTACAGCAGGCTCGGTGGTTGGATGAAGTAAGACTAACCCTGTCCGATCCACAACAAGTCACTTTGGATATCATGAAGAAACTGATAGACTCTGGGGTAGGGTTGGCACCCCACCATGCTGTGGAGAAAGCAATGGCTGAATTGCAGGAGCTCCTTACAGTCTCTGAGAGATGGGAAGAAAAGGCTAAGGTCTGCCTACAGGCAAGGTGAACACATATTTTGGTGATTGTTGCCTCTTTAATGATTAAGTGAGAAGATAGTGTTGGGAGGAGGTGCTTAAGGGCCTATTCCATTAAAAGTTTTGTCTTTTTTCTTTTTTTTTTACCTTTAGGATTTTAATGTGTCTGAAGGGTTCCCTTCTTAACAAGCAGTATTAGTCAAGGTGAATAGGTCCAGGAAAGGCATTTCCCAGGAATCCAGGGCTTGGAGGAAGGAGAGATTCTCTTCCCTCCCTACTTTGGCAAAGCTGACCTGGAAAGGTCCCTGTGGGTGGTAATGGATGGTTTCTTGCTGGATAGGAATGCCCATGGGCCACACTTTCCTCAGCCCCTAGAGCACCACATGTATCTAGACTCACTACGGGTAGCAGTGCCAGGAAGTGGGTTCTCCTGTGTCTGGCTCCAACAAATGATTTATTGTGATGATAGTGAATGTTTAATTAAATGTTTTATCCTTCCCTAGCCAATCACTAAGTTACCAAATAGAGTTGCATATAGCCTGTTTCAAATACCTGCAAACTATTACGCTGAGCACTTTGTTAAACTTTGTTATACAAAGTAGTATTTTGTTTAGAGCCTATGATTAATGTTACTATAATTAGGAATTAAGAATTACAAAGCTCAGTGTAGTACATTATTAATGTTAAGTGAGGTATAGAAAAATTCTGTGGGAGTTCAGAGGAGGAGAGATCATAGTGCGCTTGTATGGTCAATAGAGAAGTTCGAGAGAGAAGAAAGAACTTAGAAACTTGAAGAATGAGTAGGGTTGAAGTGGAAAGGGGCAGTAAGAGAAATGTCATAAACTAAGAAATATGTAGGGTATGTTCAGGTGACAGAAAATAAATGCACTTCACTGGAATGGAGGATTTATGCAGGAAAGTATTGGGAGATAAGAATTAGGAATGAGAATGTTAAATAGTTGCATTAGAATTAGCAACCTAGGCTTAGGTTGAGGTGCTGGCCACATGCACCGGGGCTGGTAGGTTTGAACCTGGCCTGGCCCTGCTAAATAGCAATGACAACTACAATTAAAAAAAAAAAAAAAAGCCGAGTGTTGTGGCAGACGCCTATAGTCCCAGATACTTGGGGGGCTGAGGCAAGAGAATTGCTTAAGCCACCTCCCCCCAAAAAGAATTAGAAACCTGTTGGATTTAATGAGATTAAGTAAAGTGTTCATGATATTTGACTGTGTATCAACTAATTTGTCTGAGATAACTATGAAAGCATTTTTCTAGCAGCTAAGATTAATATTTATATAATTTTGACTGGGCACAGTGGTTCATGCCTATAATCCCAGCACTCTTGGAGGTCGAGGGGGAGGCTTGAAATACTACTACCAACAAAATTTCACTTGGTAGACTACTGTCAGTTGCATCAAGTATACCTACCATATCATAGTTTTACATTCCAAAGTTATTTGCCTTTGCCTATACAATATGCTCCCATCTCCTCAAACGGTCATGAATCTGAAGACACAGAATAAGCTTTTCCAATCAAAGATGCATACAAAATCAGTGGCTACCAAAGTAGTTAAAATGCATAGACTTTGGAATGAAGTGGAAAAGTTTTTAAATTTCAACTGTCACTTAATAACTATGTGATTTCTCTAAGCAAATAGGTTTCTCATCTTTACCTTAGAAATTACATGGGGAAAAAAAAAAGAAGACGGTGCCCATAACTCAGTCGGCAGAGCACCGGCCACATACACCCTCCTGAGCTTGAGCAATACTCATTCCTAAGCCTCTTGAGTATATGGGACTACAAGTGCATGCCAACATGCCTGGCTAATTTTTTCTGTTTTTGTAGAGACGTGGTCTTGCCCTTGCTCAGGCTGGTCTCAAACTCCTGACTCAAGCAATCCACCTACCTCGGCCTCCCTGAGTGCCAGGATTTATAAGTGTGAGCCACCATGCCTGATCCCAACTTCTTTTTAAATGTTTCTCCCTGCCTTTGTTCATAATATTCCTGGTTTCTTTTTTTTAACCTTTCATTTGAAAAAATCATATTTCTTTAAGGCCTAACTCAAAGCCCTTCTTAATTCTCCTAGGCAGAATTGACCACTGTCTTTTATAGTGGTGAGTCCATAGTAATTTATTCTTAGTGTAATGCTAAGTGTAATTACACTAAGAATAAATAAGTATAATTCTTACCTTGTATTATGGTTAGTCTAATGATTAGGATAAAGTCTATGCTTTGTTCATCTTCATGCAACTGATACTAATGAATGTAGTTGGATTAAATGTACTTTATCAATATTAATGGATTTCTAGTTTATTACTTTCTACATTACTATCAAAAATGTATTTCTGGGGGTGAGCAGGGCGCCGGCCCCATATACCGAGGGTGGCAGGTTCAAACCCGGCCCCGGCCAAACTGCAACAACAAAAAAAATAGCCGGGTGTTGTGGCGGGCGCCTGTAGTCCCAGCTACTCAGGAGGCTGAGGCAGGAGAATCGCCTAGGCCCAGGAGTTGGAGGTTGCTGTGAGCTGTGTGATGCCACAGCACTCTACTGAGGGCGATAAAGTGAAACTCTGTCTCTACAAAAAAAAAAGTATTACTGATAATTTTAGATATTGTAAAGAACTAAAGTAGAAGCAGTTTAGTATAGCAAAAGAAGCATTCCGAGTCAGTATTTCAGGTGTGTCATTTATTATATTAAATGTCTTTGGGGTTAATAATTTTCCTTTGAGAGAAAGTTGCTTATCTATAAAATGGAAAGAAAGATACTAGCTGCTTTGCTTTCCTTATAGGATTATGGTAACAATTAAATGAATTCACGTATATGAATTGTTAGTAGTTGAACTTTTTCTCACGCATCCCATCCTGGTTTTACTGTTCTTCTAGACCAAGGCACAGCGTGGCAAGTTTAGAAAGCATTGTGAATGAAGCCAAGAACATTCCAGCCTTTCTACCCAATGTGTTGTCCCTAAAAGAAGCTTTACAAAAGGCTCGAGAATGGACAGCTAAAGTGGAAGCTATTCAGGTAAGGGGACTTCTGGATTATCCTGCCCATCAGGTAGAGTAATGGCCCATCTCAGAGATGACTCCTATAAAATTTTGGTTCTTTAGAATAGAATAATCATACTGCATGTGGTCCCTGACTTAAACATTTTCAACTTTGTGATGGTATGAAAGTGGTATGCATTCAGTAAAAACCGAGCTTTGAATTTTGATGTTTTCCAGGTCTCATAATGTGTGGTGTGGTATGATAGTATCTCATGATGCTAGGCAGTGGCAGTGACCCACAGCTCCTGGTCAACCAAGCTAGTGTTACTAAGATATTGCTTTTAGTTGTTGTGAAAATCCTGAAAGACTTTGAATAGGCAAAAGATTACGAGGTGTCCTTTCAGTGGAATATTGATATTGTCTTGTAGACCCGCTATGATTGTCTGATTCTAGGGGGGATATGCCTTACATTTTCATTGGCCAGCCTATTTTATAACTTTATCAATTATTTTTATTTTATTTATTTCATTTTATTTTTTAATTTTTTTTTTTTTTTTTTTTTGTAGAGACAGAGTCTCACTTTATGGCCCTCGGTAGAGTGCCGTGGCCTCACACAGCTCACAGCAACCTCCAACTCCTGGGCTTAAGCGATTCTCTTGCCTCAGCCTCCCGAGTAGCTGGGACTACAGGCGCCCGCCACAACGCCCGGCTATTTTTTGGTTGCAGTTTGGCCGGGGCCGGGTTTGAACCCGCCACCCTCGGTATATGGGGCTGGCGCCTTACCAACTGAGCCACAGGCGCCGCCCTTATTTTTTAATTTTTGAGACAGAGCCTCAAGCTGTTCCCCTGGGTAGAATGCCGTGACATCACAGCTCACAGCAACCTCCAACTCCTGGGCTCAAGCGATTCTCCTGTCTCTGCCTCCCAAGTAGGCGCCCGCCACAGTGCCCGGCTATTTTTTGGTTGCAGCCATCATTGTTGTTTGGCAGGCCCAGGCTGGATTCGAACCCGCCAGCTCAGGTGTACATGGCTAGCGCCTTAACCACTTGAGCCATAGGCACCGAGCCTCAATTATTTTATTTAAAAAAGTAATGTAAATGAATTATGTCTATAGGCAACTGAATTAGTCTGTAATGGTACAATTGATTTCTGCAGTGTAGAAAAGGTGATTCCATTGTCTAACATGATATTAAACACTTATTTCTATTAGCAAATTCATTTCCTCATTTCTAATTGTATTTATATATGATTGTTCTTTGTATTGTTCTTGGAACTGGTTTTTATATCTACTGGTTCTTTTCATTAATTAACAAATCAAATATTTGGTAACATGTTCATTAAAAATGAATTTGCACAAACTTTTTTTTTTTTAACAGAGTCTCACTATATTGCCCTAGGTAGAGTGCTGTGGTATCATAGCTCACAGCACCCTCAGACTCTGGGCTTAAGCGATTCTCTTGCCTCAGCCTCCCAAGTAGCTGGGACTGCAGGTGCCCATCATAACGCCCAGCTATTTTTTTGTTGTAGTTGTCAATTGTTTGGCAGGCCCAGGCCGGGTTTGAACTCATCAGCCCCAGTATATGTGGCTGGCACCCTAGCTGCTGAGCTATAGGTGCCAAGCCTACACAAACTTAAAAATATGACATTGGAAGTAATATTAGTTTGAGATACAATTAGGTCTAAAGAATAATATTTAATAGAAAAGCTAACACCAACCTTTGTAAGGTCTTTCAACAATGTATTGCCAGGTTCCCTAAGAACTCAAATTGTGTGAGAATATGTTTTTGCTTTTTAGAGTGGCAGCAACTATGCTTACTTAGAGCAGCTTGAGAATTTATCTGCTAAGGGACGCCCTATTCCTGTGCGTCTTGATGCACTGCCCCAGGTGGAATCACAAGTAGCAGCTGCCAGAGCATGGAGAGAACGGACTGGGAGGACTTTTCTTAAGAAGAATTCTAGCCATACATTGTTACAGGTAAAGAGTACTTCATGTACACGAACTTCAGCTTTCCCATAAGCAGTGGATAATAACAACTATAGGTAGTAATAATTATCTTCAGTTTATATAGTCACCTTTATTCAAGTGATTCCTGTTAGGTAATATCAGATATTGACTTAAAATATGGAGCTTTAGGCAGACATATTTCCAGTTACTCTTGTGCCATCTGCAGAAAAAGCAATCAGCCTGGATTTTATTGTTGGACTCCGCCGCTGAAAGATCTTATTTCTCAGAAGCACAAATTTGTATACTACCCTTTTCATCTTAAGCAGTTGCACATAGTAGTTAAGAGGAGAGGCTTTAGAATAAAATAGGTTCCTTAATTGCTAACCCTGTATCCTTGGGAAGTTGTTTCCTTTCTGAAGCTGTTTCCCTTGTTTGAATAATATGCATAATACCTACCACCTATGGTTGTTGTGAGGATTGAAATAGATAATGTATATGAAGTCCTGGGACTCGGTGAGTGTTCAATAAATGTTTCTTTATTATTTTCGCCTTTAAGGTTTTTTAAGAACCAGAGTTCATATTTTAGTTTTTATTTTTATAGGTGCTAAGTCCCCGGACTGACATTGGTGTATATGGGAGTGGCAAAAGCAGAAGGAAAAAAGTAAAAGAACTAATAGAAAAAGAAAAAGAAAAGGATCTAGACCTTGAGCCTTTGAGTGATCTAGAGGAAGGATTAGAAGAAACCAGAGATACAGCCATGGTGGTAAGAGATTATGTAATGCCTTTTGAGTTTGCTTGGTGAATATAGAATTGCGTGAAGATGTTAGCAGGTTTAGTGTTTTCACGTTATTAACTATTTTCATTTTCATAAACTTAATCTTTGGCTTTATGAGTACATATTCTACATTTTAAAATGTATTTATATTCAAAGCGTAGAAGAAGTCGACTGCCTTGCTCTTTTCCCAGAATTTTTTTTCCATATCTCTTTTCTTTATTGTTTTAATAGTTGTTTAATATTCCATCAAGTTGTCCATAGTTTACTGAGCCAGTGAGTCTTCACTTAACATTGCTAATAGTTTCTTGGAAACTAGGACTGCAAGTGCAATGACATATAATGAAATCAATTTTATGGACTGATAAATGGGTTAAGTTGCTGTAACACATTTCTAACCAAACTTCTAAATAAAGGTCCAAAACGCTTGTAACATTAAACATTGAAATAAATGTGAATGATAAGTACATTGAAGGAAGAGTAATAAAAAAGTAACATACGTATTTATCCTATTTTTGTTGAATTAGTGTCAGGGGTCCTGGCCAGTTTTTTTTCTCATCAATGTTACAATAAAATTATGTTGAACAAAATGAAGACCTGCTCTAGTTTTCTAATGTTGAGCATTTTTCCTATGATTATTTCCCGTCATAAGATAACAAAAAGTGAACTTCTTTGTATGGCAAGTCTTTTCCTTCTTTTAAATTATTTTCTTATACTTTTAGGAGTGGAATTACTGGTTAGAATTTAATAGCATTTTGTGGCTCTTAATAATCTATTCTTAATAACATTTTGTGCTTTTCAAAGGAATTGTAGCAGCTTATTGGTACTAGCTGCTTTTTAAAGTATCTTCTAGTAGCATTCAACACTATAGTGAGCATTCAATAAAATATTTGTAGTTGATGAGAATTATGCATTTTTGGAGAGTAAGAAAAAAGCGTTAATATTACTAGGAGCCTGAGGAAGTAGAAAATAAAAATGAGTTTGGGAATTGTATACATACACTAAGTAACTTGATATAGCTCTTTCTGCCTACAAATGATCCTGTTCTTAGGCCAATGAAAATGATCTCTCAAGAGAGGCTGCCTAAAAAGTCAATCTTGCCAGACAAGTAGGACTAGAAATTGTTTCAAAATTGTTTCAAAACTCCAGTAGTTTAAAAAGAAAATGCACTGACGGTGTTTACAGTTATTAAATTTGATTTGCTTTTATTTACTTCGTTGAAATGAGTTTCATGAAATGGCTATTATAATTGTTCGTCAGGTGTTGTACACATGAATTGGAGAGGCCTTCTAGAGAGAGATAAAAATTGATTTGTATAGAACTTGCTCCCAGAGAATGAATGACAAAGGAATGGGAATCTAATACTTACCTGAATGTTTACCTTGTGCCAGGCACCAGGTTAGGCAATTTATGTGTTACTTAATCCTTTTTTTTTTTTTAAGATAGCATTTCACTCTGTCACCTGGGCTAGAGTGCAGTCAGCTTCTAACTCCTGGGCTGCAACTATCCTTCTGCCTCAGCCTCCCAAGTAGCTGGGACTACAGGCACGCACACACATGTCTGGCTAATTTTTTTCTACTTTTAGTACAGATGGCATTTTCTCTCTCAAACTCCTGCGTCCAAGTGATCTTCCTCTACCTCCTGGAGTTGCTAGGATTTTAGACATGAGCCACCATGCCTGGCCTTTCTTATTTAATCCTAAACAACAAAACAAAGTTGGTGGTATCATTTTTTTTTCAGAAAAATGAGGTGCAAAAAACTTTTAACTCATATTTATAGTCTGTAAGTTCAAGACTCAGACTTTATACTCAAGTTGTGAAATTTTAACGACTTACTATCTTTCTGTTGTCCCCTACAAAAGAGTTCAAAGTACTCTTCTGATATAAATATGTTAGCACTTTGCCTTTTTTTCTTTTCTTTCTTTTTTTTTTTTTCCGAGACAGAGTCTCACTTTATCACTCTCAGTAGAGTGCTATGGCATCACAGCTCACAGCAATCTCCAACTCCTGGGTTTAGGCGATTCTTTTGCCTCAGCCTCCCGAGTAGCTGGGACTACAGGTGCCTGCCACAATGCCCGGCTATGTTTTTGTTGCTGTTTGGCCGGGGCTGGTTTTGAACCCACTACCCTCGGTGTATGGGGCCAGTGCCCTGCTCACTGAGCCACAGGCGCTGCCCAGCACTTTGCCTTTTTCACAGGTAAGGATTATTTGCATGGAAACTACTAGAGTGCTCCAAATCTGAGGAAATTAGCAACAAGTGATAACTCGAGAAAGATCCCACAGTCTTGTGGATTTGGTATTTTGGAGGTGTTTTGTATTGATTCCTTTCATTTAAATGTTTCATATACAGGTGGCAGTTTTCAAAGAACGGGAGCAAAAAGAAATTGAAGCCATGCATTCCCTCAGAGCAGCCAACCTAGCCAAGATGACAATGGTGGACCGCATAGAAGAAGTAAAATTTTGCATATGCCGAAAGACAGCCAGTGGATTTATGCTGCAGTGTGAGCTCTGCAAAGACTGGTTCCATAACAGCTGTGTTCCCCTTCCTAAATCAAGTTCCCAGAAAAAAGGGTCTAGCTGGCAGGCTAAAGAAGTAAAATTCCTTTGCCCTCTTTGTATGCGGTCTCGAAGGCCCAGGCTAGAGACTATTCTATCACTCCTGGTGTCCCTTCAGAAGTTGCCTGTACGGTTGCCTGAAGGAGAGGCCCTACAGTGTTTGACAGAACGTGCTATGAGTTGGCAAGATAGAGCACGGCAGGCCCTAGCCACAGATGAACTGTCCTCTGCCCTGGCCAAACTGTCTGTGTTGAGCCAGCGTATGGTGGAACAGGCAGCTCGAGAAAAAACCGAAAAGATCATCAGTGCAGAACTTCAAAAAGCAGCTGCTAATCCAGACTTACAGGCAAGTTTAGGATTTATGTTCTTCATTTTATGAGATAGTATTTGTCAGTGTGAATGGTAAATTAAAGCAGTCTTACCAGTTGATTACAAAAACAGTAGTAACTTGCCAGCAATTATATTATCCATGACATCTTCCTTCTGCGTACATCCATAGTATTTTCTTTGGATACATACCTAATAAAATGGAATAGTAATTGGAAATACCATGTGAATCTTGGCATTATAATGAAATAATTTGATTTTTACTAACTGTTGAAGAATCTGTCAGCCACTTAGTGAGTTTATTGCATTTTGGTGATCTGAAGCACATGTTAATTACCCATGTTTACTTAGTATATCTCTTTCTTCATTTTGGAATTAATTGTTGTTTAGGGACATTTACCTAGTTTCCAGCAGTCTGCTTTTAACCGGGTGGTAAGCAGTGTATCATCTTCCCCTCGACAAACAATGGACTATGATGATGAAGAAACAGATTCTGATGAAGACATTCGTGAGACATACGGCTATGACATGAAGGTAATTACATGGATAGGCAGGGTAGTGTAGGTATATACCTGATCATTGATCATTTGTGTGTGTGTGAGATCATTTGGTTTGTTAAAAAAGCTATTGAGGCCTGAAAGTGGAAGGGAAAGCTAGTCATCTGTCCTGATATGATGATAGTATTTTTTCAAAACTCTAAAAAAAAAAAAAATACAGATTGCTGAAACAAAATTTTTTTTTTTTTTTTTTTGAGACAAGTCTCAAGTTGTTGCCCTGGTTGGAGTGGTATGGGATCATAGCTCACAGCAACCTCCAACTCTTGGGCGCAAGCTATCCTCTTGCCTCAGTTTTTCTATTTTTAGTAGAGACGGGGGTCTCATTTTTGCTTAGGCTGGTCTTGAACTCATGAGCTCAAGCAATCCACCTGCCTCAGCCTCCTAGAGTGCTAGGATTAGGTCACTATACCATACAGTAGATCTCCAGCACTTATTCTTCCTGTCTAACTTTATAAACTTTTTACCCTTTGATTAATATCTCTGTATTACTCCCCCTCCCCTTCTCCCCACACACACAACTTCTGGTAATCACCATTGTATTCTTTGCTTCTCTGAGTCCAATTTATTTATTTTTTTAAAAAAGATTCTATGTAGTATTTGTCTTTTCGGGAATAATTTTTTAAGGTTTACTGTTTCTCAATTCTTTTGCTGCCAACCTTTCTTTTTATATGTAAAAGTTATCTCTGATAAATACCATATTTATTTGGGTCCTTTTGAGCCTGAAATCTTGCATTTGTATATATTTGTAAAGTATAGACAACTATATTAATTGTCTTTTAAATTTTTTTTTACTCTAGTACTATCAATGTATCTTTACCTTACTGAAGTCAACATTATACCACTTCACACTTTATATGTACTTAATGCTGTGAAAGTCACTTAAAATTTTCTTTTTACCTTTCACTACTTCCATTATCATTTTCTGGTCACCGTTCTTTTCATTTTGAAAGCTTAACAGAAAGTTCCCTGTGAATTATAATGAAATGAGTAGAGTCAAGGGCAGAAAAGACAGTTTGGATCAGTGAGAAGCAGCACCTGGGAATGGAACTAGGGGGTTTGTACTCTTCCATCTTTTGCATTTTAGGTCTTAAATTCTTGAATAGGGAAGAAGGTTATGAACTATTATTTCTAAATTCTTGGTGTGTATCGTCTTTTAGAATCCTCTTATAAAATATTTTTCTCCTAAGTTCTTTCCATAGCTAACCATTATTTTGAAACTTTTGGATTCTTGAAAAGTATTGTGTTTAAGGATAACATAATGATGATAGTATATCTTCCTCTCATGCACCCTACAAAGACAATGCTGGGTTAATAAGTATTTTATGGTCTCTATTGCATATTGTTCGGTTTCATTTTTTCTGTATTTCCTTTACAACTCTTTAAAAATGTGAAACTATCCTTAGCTTGCAGTTAATTAAAAAACAGCTTGCTGGCTGGAATTGTCCCATAGACTACAGTTTGCCAAATCCTGCTCCACACATTAGTCCGTTGCCAGATGCTTCTCTTCTGTTGATAGAGAAAAGGCCTGAACAGTAAAGAAAAGACCTGATCTTTCCCCTATTTATTCCCTATTTTTGTCATCATCATCTGAACTGCACTTTTTTTTTTTTTTTTTAACCCTGACAGAGGTAAATGGTTCCAATGTCTAGTTGTTTTGTCCCCCCCCATCCCTGAAACCAACTACGTGATGTTTCATCCAAGACAGCAGAACTTACTGGCCATTGCTTCCTCTGCAAAGGTCTAGGGCCCAACTCTGCAGGACCCCCCTTTTAAGCTTTTAGATTCTAATAAATGTACTTCTTTTCCTTTGTCCTTTCAAGGTCTAGAGATAACTCTCTCCTGAAATTATCATCTTGGTGTTACCTCTGTGTTTCTCTTTTGCCTTTCAGTCCTTTAATACACATTGAACTAGTTCGCTATATTACATTCTATCTTGTTGAAATACCTTGTGTGATTTTTGTCTTCCTGATTGCACTTTGGTCTTTAAAGCTATGTGGGTGAGTTTGTAGGAACTAATTTCAGGAGACAATCGTCTGACACCTAATTAGAGTTCTCTTAACATTCTAATGACTTTAAGCTGAATGATATATAACAAAACCAGTCTTTTTTTCCTCATCATTGTTACAGTGGAAGGAAGTTGAAGGAAATGATGTTATTTGAGGACCTGTTTTGCCTTGTTTTGCTTAAAGTCATGGTTTTTAGAAACCTATCACTAACATTATATGAAGACATACTGTAATTTGTATATCAGTCAGGCTCTTTATCATATTAAGAACAGTAACTATTTTGCTGTGTATAATATATACTTTTTTGCCCAAATTTTTGTGTGAAAACTAAAGATGCACGTTATACATGACATGGGTAGTACAAACTAAAGAGTGGGAGAATCCAGTGGGCCTCCAGGAGCCACTGGGCCCTCTATCTGGGGTGGCAGGGCGCATCGCATAGGGTTCCAGTCCAGGAGGATCGGGGATCCAGTGCGAGAGAGCTAGAGCAGCTTCCACCAAGCTTTGTGATCAGGGGAAGGGGCAGTAGCAGGGCAGGTGAGGGATGCCAAGGCTGTGCAGGGAGAGGCCTGAGGCCCAGCAACACTGTGCAGGCCCCAGGGACCTGCCTGACTGCACACAGACTGAGCAACCTCAGAAGCTCCCACCCTGCAAGCCATGGACATGACCATCTCCATAGCAGCCTCCAATGAGGCAGGGAGGGAAGGGGCAACCTTCACAGAGCAGGCAGCTCTGTGCTGCCTGTGGGCATTGTAGTCTGGTCTGCATGTTTACTAGGGGAGAGGCCACCTTCTCAAGGGTCATTTTCCTGAAAGTTTAGGTCAAAAACATGGGTGGCACATTATACACTGGAGTCCATTACACATGGCAAAATAACAGGTAGTTAAGATTCTAGGTTTGAAAACCTTTAGAGAGGATTAAATGGTTTACATTCTTAAGATGTCACATCTAAACCTTTCTTCCTCTCTTCAATCTATTTTTTTTTTAAAAGGGTCATTTCCTTAACATGTTGGTGTAAGAGTTTTATGGGTTGTAGACTATAAAAGGTAGATTACTTAAGGGTAATTTTTTTGAGGTTTATTATATCTATGGATTAGTTTTAAAAAATACTCTTTTTACTTGAAACTTTATTATGCTTTTTCTCTCCAGTGGACATTTTCTATCTTATTTAATATTATCTATTTAATTTTAATGTCGTATGTTATATATTTATGTTAGAAGCTTTATAACCTGAAAGTCTGTGTAGAACCTTTTCATGGAATAAGTTAAATGACTCTTCAGAATACCCCTTTTGTTTCTTTTTCAGGACACAGCCAGTGTGAAGTCCTCCAGTAGTCTGGAACCTAATCTTTTTTGTGATGAAGAGATTCCCATCAAGTCTGAGGAGGTGGTAACTCACATGTGGACAGCACCTTCATTCTGTGCAGAACATGCTTATTCTTCTGCTTCTAAGAGTTGTTCTCAAGGTATAACTTTTTTTTTTTTAAGAGACAGAGTCTCACTCTGTTGCCCTTGGCAGAGTGCTGTGGCATCACAGCTCACAGCAACCTCCAGCTCTTGGACTTGGGCCATTCTCTTGCCTCAGCCTCCCGAGTAGCTGGGACTATAGGCGCCCGCCACAACACCCGGCTGTTTTTTTGTTGCAGTTTGGCCGGGGCTGGGTTCAAACCCGCCATCCTTGGTATATAGGGCCGGTATCCTACTCACTGAGCCACAGGTGCAGCCCTTTTTTTTTTTGGAGACAGTCTCACTCTTTTGCACTGGATGGTGCAGTGGCATCACAGTTCACAGCAACCTCAAAACTCATGGGTTCAAGTGATCTTCCTGCCTCAGCCTCCTGAGTAGCTGGGACTACAGGCACCTGCCATAATGCCTGGCTAATTATTCTACTTTGAGTAGAGACGGGGTCTCACTCTTGCTCAGGCTGGTCTTGAACTCCTGAACTCAAGCAGTCCTTTTGCCTCAGCTTCCCAAGTGCTAGGATTACAGGTGCAAACCATCACTCCCCATCATATAACCCTTTTTTTTTTTAATGTGGGGAAATAAGCCTAAAACTAATGAGAAAATAAGTCTATTTAATTAAGACTATGAATCACTGTTGAATATAGTGCCTGGCCATGAAATGCTCATGGAACCAGAAAATGCTATTTTGGTTAGGAAAAGCCAATCCCTGTTAGCATTTTCTATCAATAGATGATAAGGTAAAAATTTACGTAGTATTACAGAGTCCTAATTAGAAGAATTTTAGAGGCCGTGTAGTCCAGGTGTCTGAATTCTATAAAATCTGTACTAGGTAGTCCTTTATCCTCTATGTGATCATTGCTAGTTGTTGAGGAACTTGCTGCCTTTTAAAAATAGTGACTCTCTGGCTTGGCACCTATAGCACAGTGGTTATGGCACCAGCCACATACACCAAGGGTGGCAGGTTCGAGCCTGGCCCCAGCCAGCTAAACAACTGCAACAAAAAAATACCTGGGCATTGTGGTGGGCGCCTGTAGTCCCAGCTATCTAGGAGGCTGAGGCAGGAGCATCGCTTAAGTCCAAGGGTTTGAGGTTGCTGTGAGCTATGACGCCACTCAAGGGCAACTTAGTGAGGCTCTGTCTCAAAATAAAATAAAGAATAAAAAAATACAATAAAAATAGTGATTCTGATTTAGGTTCATGTTAATTCTTCCTTTCTTTGGAGCATGATTTCTCTATGGCCTTTTCTTTCCCCCAGTGAAAATGAATCACACTGCTTTATGTCACAGCTCTGAAGATAGAGGGTGTCTATTTCTTTGTAATGAAATTTAAGTTTTTATGGAACAGCAAGCATATTATTGTCCATTAGGAAGACAACCATTTATTTATATAAAGCAGCTAAATGCTTAATTTTTTTGCATACTCTAAAATGGAGAGGAGAGGTTGTGGGTTAAGAGATGGTCTTCCCTTTCCCCTTGCCACAAGAAGAAGAATTGCTAGGGATAAATAATTAGGATAAAGAACCAATTTTTAACTCTAAAGCAGTTTTTTAGGGTAGGTCTTGGGATTCTAGATATTTTTGTTTTGTATTTTTAATTTCATTTTTATTTTCATAATAATGTAATTTCATAATCCAGATATCTGAAGTCAGTACCAGGGGACGTTGGATCATTCTTCTAAATATTTACACGTTTTCTCTAATTTTTATTGTTTTGTTTTATTTCATGATTTTTTTGGGAAAGGTTCTAGCACCCCAAGGAAACAGCCTCGGAAGAGCCCTTTGGTGCCCCGTAGTTTGGAACCCCCAGTGTTGGAGTTGTCACCTGGAGCTAAGGCCCAGTTGGAAGAACTTATGATGGTTGGAGATCTCTTGGAAGTATCTCTGGATGAGACTCAACACATATGGCGGATTTTGCAGGCCACACACCCACCCTCTGAAGACAGATTCCTACATATCATGGAGGTATGATTTTTAAAGGTTACTTGCATAGTGGTTGTAAAGGTACTTAGAATGCCAAGTTCTGTATAGGTTATTACAAATGTTGATAAGGAGATGGTTGAGTGGGCAATAATCTGGCTGTCCTATTTTCTCACTTCAGCGAAGGGAATTCTGTTTTATGGTTTTCTTTTTTCTTTTTCTTTTTGTTTAGAGACAATCTCATTGTCACCCTGGGTAAAGTGCTGTGGCATCACAGCTCACAGCAGCCTCAAACTCTTGGGCTTAAGTGATTCTCTTGCCTCAGCCTCCCAAGTAGCTGGAACTTCAGGCTCCTGCCACAATGCCTGGCTATTTTTTGTTGTTGCAGTTGTTACCATTGTTTAGCTAGCCCGGCCCAGGTTCACCTGCAACCATGGGTATATGTGGCTGTTGCTCTACCCATTGAACTATGAGTGTATGTGGCTGGAGCCCTACCCACTGAGCTACGGGCGCCACTTGGTTTATGGTTTTCTTTTTTGAGCTTTTTTGTAATACTTAATTTGAAAAAAAAAAAAGCAGCACAGGGATGGTTAAATAGAAGTGGATTGAATAGGAGGGACAGTCTCCATTCATATATCAAACTTGTACGGCAGTTTTGTACTTCATACTATGTTTTTATTTTTATATTCATGATCTCATTTGATCTTAAGTACATTCCTGAAGTAGGGGACAGGGGAAGGACCAACAAGGCAAGTAAATATTTCCCTATTATACATAACGAAGAAATTAAGGATCAGAAAATTAAAATCACATATCTGGTAAAAGTAAAGAGAAGTGGATTCTAACTGTGACCTCTGACTTCTGGTGTTCTTTTTTTGTTTGTTTGTTTTTTGAGACAGAGTCTCACTTTATTGCCCTGGGTGGAGTGTCGTGGCATCATAACTCACAGCAACCTCAAACTCCTGGGCTCAAGAGATTCTCTTGCCTCAGGCTCCCACGTAGCTGGGACTATAGGTGCCCGCCACAACTCACGGCTATTTTTTTGTTGCAGTTGTTATTGTTGTTTTAGCTGGACTGGGTTCGAACCTTCCAGCCTTGGTGTATGTGGCTCGCACTAACTACCGTGCTACGGGCACTGAACCACTTCTGGTGTTCTTTTCGTTAGCTTCTTTGTTTTCATGTAATAGACTGGTACCAATATGGCCAATAGTTGGTATGGGTACATTTAGCATACTATAGCTTCTTTGTGGTTTGGAAGTCAGATCTAAGTACCCCAGTAGTGTTTTCAAGTCTACAAAGCATTTCCTTCACATCCATTATCTTGTCCAATTTTTTTTATTACATATAAAGAGGCATAACATAAAAAGAGGTTAAATATCTTATTCAAGATGTAATAGACTAAAGACATTTATAATCCACTGTTCTTTTGGATTCTGCTGATTTTAGATTTCTGTCAAAGATTCTCAAGTCTCTGGCTTGGCCTCCATAGCTCAGTGGTTAGGGCACCGGCCACGTACACTGGAGCCTGCGGGTTTGAGCACAGCCTGGGCCTGCTAAACAACTGCAACAACAACAAAAAGCCGGGTGTTATGGTGGGTACCTATAGACCCAGCTACTAGGGAGGCTAAGACAATAGAATCACTTAAGCCCAAGAGTTTGAGGTTGCTGTAAGCTGTTACACCATGGCACTCTACTAAGGGCAACATAGTGAGACTCTATCTCAAAAAAAAAAAAAAAAAGGTTCTCAAATCTGTAAGAAAATGAATTCTCAAATGTTTTTCTTAAGGAGTTACCAAGTTTATGTTATGGTTTTCATATTTCTTTCTCTAATCTTTCCACTTTCTTCTGTTATAAGGTACACTTTTAAATGTCTGTTATGTTGGTACATAATAGCAACAATATTAAAAAATTGAAAAGAAAAATTACAATTTTTTTGGTAGTTTAAAGCAATTAGTAAATCAACATTTCTTTTTTGTTGTTGTTTTTGCAATTTTTGGCCAGGGCTGCATTTGAACCTGCCACCTCCGGCATATGGGGCCGGTGCCCTACTTCTTTGAGCCACAGGCACCACCTGTAAATTGACTTTTGAAACCCATTTAATTTTGCTTTCTCTCTCTTCTTCTTTTTTTTTTTTTTTTAAAGACAGAGTCTCATTTTACTGCCCTTGGTATAGTGCCCTTGCATTATAGCTTACAGCTACCTCAAACTCTTGGGCTCAAGTAATCCTCTTGTCTCAGCCTCCCAAGTAGCTGGAACACCCCGCTATTTTTAGAGATGGGGGTCTCACTATTGCTCAGGCTAGTCTTGAACTCCTGAGCTTGAGCAGTCTACCCACCTCAGATTCTTGAGAGTGCTACATTATAGGCATGAGCCATCTTACCCAGCCCAGAAAAATCGGGGTTTTTTTGTTTGTTTGTTTGTTTTTTTTTGACATAGTCACTGTATGCCCTTTGTAATGAAATCATGGGTACAATTTTGTTTTCCTGACATTGTTGTTAACTTGTTAGCCACTAAGAATTATATTAATTGAGTTAATAACGAGCATTAGTAGTGGTAATGAAGACCCGAAAAGTTAATACATAGTTTGTTTAGTACAGGTAGTATTCTATATATGTTTTCTTCTCTAACAGGAACACTATAGAATATATTATCATATGCTCAATACTGAGCTTTTGTTTTTGCTCTTTTGCCCCTAAACTAAAAATAAGTCAAATATTTTATTTCAGGCTTATCATTATTTTCCACTGTTACCATTGAATACTACATTTGTATTCTTTTTTTTTTTTTTTTTTGTAGAGACAGAGTCTCACTTTATCGCCCTTGGTAGATTGCCATGGTGTCACACAGCTCACAGCAACCTCCAACTCCTGGGCTCAGGCGATTCTCTTGCCTCAGACTCCCGAGTAGCTGGGACTATAGGCGCCTGCCACAATGCCTGGCTATTTTTTGTTGCTGTTTGGCTGGGGTCAGTTTCGAACCCGCCACCCTTGGTATATGGGGCCTGCGCCCCACCCACTGAGCCACAGGCACCGCCCTACATTTGTATTCTTAAAATGTCTTTTAAATATCTTTAGAATACCAACAGTACCATTTTTTGGGTCTTTTTTTATTGTGACATAATATACATAACATAAAATATACCATTTTAACCCTTTTTAGGTGGACAATTCAGTTGCATTAAGTGCATTCACAGTGTTACACAACCATTACCACTGTCCTTCTCTAGAACTGTTAGACATCTGAAACAAAAACTCTGTACCCCCTAAATAATTAGTTTTTGTTTCCTCCTCCCCCAGTCTCTGGTAACCTCTGTTCTACTTCTTCTCTCTGTGAATTTGTCTGTTCTAGGTGCCTTCTATAAGAGAAAAATACTACTCAGAAATATCTTGCTTTAAAAAATCACTCCTGTTTTTATATTTTTGAAGGATGACAGCATGGAAGAGAAACCACTGAAAATGAAAGGAAAGGACTCTTCAGAGAAAAAACGGAAACGGAAACTGGAAAAGGTAGAACAACTTTTTGGAGAAGGAAAACAGAAGTCCAAGGAGTTAAAGAAAATAGACAAACCTAAAAAGAAGAAATTAAAATTAAGTACAGACAAATCAAAAGAACTGAACAAATTGGCCAAGAAACTAGCAAAAGAAGAAGAGAGAAAGAAGAAGAAGGAAAAGGCTGCTGCAGCCAAAGTTGAACTTGTAAAAGAGAATACTGAGAAGAAAAGAGAAAAAAAAGTGCTGGACATCCCCTCAAAGTATGACTGGTCAGGAGCAGAGGAATCTGATGATGAGAATGCTGTATGTGCGGCACAAAACTGCCAAAGGCCTTGCAAGGACAAGGTGAGTTCCAACTATTTACACTCAAGCCTGAGAGAGGTCAAGGAACAATGGTTGTAGAGACATGTGTTTGATATAATGATAGTATGTTTTTGATTCTGGGATTTGGACTTCCAACATAATATGTTTTCTACAGGTCTTATAAGCTATTTTTTTTAATTAATTTATTTTTATTATTAAATCATAGCTGTGTACATTAGTGCAATCAAGGGGTACAGTGTGCTGGTTTCATATACAATCTGAAATATTGTCATCAAACTGTTCAACATAGCCTTCATGGCATTTTCTTAGTTACTGTATGTAGGCATTTGTATTCTGCATTTAGTAAGTTTCGCCTGTACCCATTCTAAGATGCACCCTTATAAGCTATTTTGAATTATCAGGCTCCTAGGTAAATGTGCTTAATAGAAGAAATACTATATTTTAAAAATTATATATACTTGAAACGAGCTTAGTGACAAGCCCTGGCAAGGTAGTGCATTTCATATGCAGTGTGCATAGCAAGTTTCAAAATAGTTTATGCCTTCCCAATATCTTGTCAGTTAGCCATAATGGCCTGAAAAAATCCTAGGCCTGTGTTATAAGAACTGTGGCAAAGTGCTTTAAGATTGTGTTCAAAGACCTGAAACTTTTGCTCCGTAGGATACCCTCAGGTCTAGTGGGAGTTTCCTAAATACTTTTTCATACCTTTGTAACAAATAATTCAGAATTATTTGAGAATTATGAGAAAATTAGCTAAGCAGAGGAAAAATGTATTACTTAAAAATTTTCAACCCCCAATTTTAAGTATAATAATTCTGTGATGGCAATTCTTTAGATAATATTGATCATAACTTCTGAGGAAACAGATGGGCAGACTTTATGAAAGATCTCCCTTCTTTAAATGATTAGAGACAGTATGGTTTCTGTCAGGAATATTGATAAATTTTTGTTCTTAATTTTATTTATTATGCTTATAGTATCATTTGACATTTCAGATTTTAATAGCTCCTCAATTTGAAAATATGAACGAAATAAAGAAAATTGCATCATTATTCTTTAGATTATGCCCTTCCTTCCTCTTTGAAATACTTACATATACATTTTTAGAGCTTCAAGGGACCAAGAGGTCACTTTGTTCAGGGTCCTCATTTTACAAATGATGAAAATAGGATGAGTAAAGTTTATGATGTAACCAAAGTCACAGAGCTAATTAGTGGCAAAACCCTGGCTCCCTGGCTCCCAGACCAGGTTTTCTTCACTAATAATTTCTACTTCACCAATAATTGAGATGTAAGTACAAGAGCACATTCCCAAACTAAGTGGCACTTATATTTAAATTAGACTTACTAGGGATATTCCATTTATTTTTGGAAAATGAATACATACTAAAATTTATATGCCATTGTCTACAATTTCCAAAAGTGACAGCTACAAATATTTTCATGTGTTTCCTTCCCATCCTCCTATATAGTTTGTTTTATATCATTGTCGTACTGTTTTTTCACTTTATATCTTGCTTATTCATTACATAAGCATTGTCCTATAGTATAATATTTAGAATGCTTTGGTAGATAAATTATGTATGTGCATATTATTTTTATCTTTGACTTTTACTTTATTTCCACCTGAATTTGTTTATTAAAGAGGCTGATAGATGGTTAACTTTTCTGTTTGAGTACCCAAAGTATTAGCAGCTCAGTGTTGGCAGAACATTGTCCTCTTTCTTTCTCCTTTAACCAATTTTATGGCAGTTTTAAGGCTAGCAGCATAATGTGTATGTCTTCTTTAAACTTTATCATCCTATAATGTTTATAGTCATCATGAATCTTTTATCTTCTCTTTTTTTGCCTTTTCTCTTTTTCACTTAATCTTTCCCCTCTCTTCTGCTCTGTATTTAAATAATTATTCCTGTTGTCTCCCTGTAATACGTAAACACTACAGGCAGTTTAAGATAAACACATATGAAATTATCTCCATGAAAGCACTTATTAACTGAAAATGCAATATAAATGTTAAGATGTGATCATTATTTTTAAGCAAACCCTGAGATTTGCCTCTAACACAATAGATGTTAAAAAACAAAAAATACGAAGTTATCTATATTTTGATGGAACAAAAGGAGATTTGGCTGAGTATTCAAATGTCTGGTTTAAACTGTTAAAATACATAAAGGTGACCAATGTGTGCTTTACCCTGTTCATTAGTTTACATAAACATTATTATGATTCCATAATGTATTTAATTTTAAGCAGAAATTCTTTCTTTTTTTTTTTTTTAACTTTTTGTTGTTGGGGATTCACTGAGGTTAAGCAGAAATTATTTCATATTACAAATGTTTTGCATGTCATTGCTCTTCTGCAGTTCTTTTTTATTCTCCACATCTATTCCTGACACTAGTTTTACTAAGTAAAAGGTATATTTCCACAGAAGATTTTGTGAAGAATGTTACAGCTTTCTCAGTTTTTTTAGTGTTTCTTTAAGAAAATCTAATGCACAGTACACATCTTCAGAAACAAAATGATGATAATAAAAGACTACTTTTGGTTGGCACAGTGGCACGTTTCTGTAGTCACAGCTGCTCAAGAGGCTGAGGCAGGAGGATCTCTTGAGCTCAGGAGTTGAAGGCCGCAGTGCACTATGATCACGCCTGTGAATAGCCATTGCACTCCAGACTGGGCAGCATAGTGAGACCGTATCTCAAAAAGAGAAAAGAATGTTTTTGAAGTCAGTCTGTTCTTTGAAATACCACGCAGCGAAAAAATAATGTCTAGGACTCACTTCTTTTTAGTTAAATTCTCTAACAAGTAATTACTATTATTTCTCTAACCAGTAATTACTGTTACTTTTTCCCAGAAGTACATGAATTGAGAAATATTCTTTAAAGAATTACATGTATGAATACTTAAATGTGCCTAGTTTCAATTTCAAGATGTTTTAGAGAAAGATAATACCAAAAGAATGTAGGCTTATTAAAAATTTATCTCCTCCATCAGTTATCAAATTTTCAAGTTGAAATTATTAAAAATAGTAAAGAAGAACTTGAGTACATCCTCCATAGCTGACCACTTTCCTACATTGACTACCTACTTAAGTTCACCTAATTTTCATGGAATGGACATGTACCACATGTACGTGTCAGTACAGTAGGTCTAGTTCCTTATATTGACCACCTCTGTATATTGACCAGTTGGCTACAGTCCCTTGGGTGGAACTTACAGAGGCTCTACTGTATTTTCAAAACATGTTTAAAGTTCAGAATCTTTATTTCAGGCTAATATTTAAGTTACATTTTTTTCTGTGTTAAAGTAAATATTTAATCATTTCACTTATGAAAATAGCTTTTTTCCCCCTCGTTAGCTTTTTTTACTCTTACTGTGAACCTTTTCCTTGCCTATTACTACTTCTGTAATATGTTTGTTATGGTATTACGAGATTAAGTTTATAAATTTATGCCTCTCATTTTTACTATTTGTCATAACCCAATCTGATTTATAAAAATTTTCATAGACATACTGTGTTTGTCAAAGTATTTGCATGTTTGGTAGTTTTACCAGTTTGTATCTCCTTTTAGCACAGATAATCAAAGGTTAGATTACCTAAATGTATGTAATGCACACACATTTGTGAAGTTCAGAAAAATAGCCAACTGTCCTAGTTTGCCTGGGACTTTCCCAGTTTTAGCACTGAAATTCCCATATATAGAGAAATCTGTCATTCCTGGGCAACCTAGGAGGGTTGGTTACTTAATGTTGAGAGCAAAAAAATATGCACAAAGATATTGAACATATGTTATATACTTCAGTAAGTGAATTGTTTTCATTTTTCAAATCTGGCTTTTGTAAGGAAACTTGGTGCAAAAAGTGTTAAATGCAAAAATAACAGAAGCTCAGTTGAGTAAGTAAGCTAAAAATGTCACTAAATTACCAATTTTCTTTTCCCAGGTACAGGTTTTCTTTTAACCCAGTACGATAATATGCTCTAAGGAATGATAATACTTTGCCAAATATGTTTTCTTAAATGTAACACTGAATCCATATAGCGAAACATTAATGTCAAACTAACATTTCCTCTATTAAATTGAAACTGACGTTTACCCTAGATCTGAAATAGTAATTTGTTTTTACTGTAATGTAAAATCTCTTACCAGTTAATATTTGAACAGCTTATAGCTGTGAATTTTTTTAATAATTATTTTTGTGTATTTCGCTTAATACATCTTTCAGAAATAATGAAAGAGGAAGTGACTATTTGAACTTAATGTGCAAAGTAGCGAAATTCTGTGTTCTTAAGTTTTCAGGATACTACAAAGTCTGTTGCCCCTGTTTCAGAATCCTCTGTGGTATTCCGTTGATATCCCAGAGTTTGCTTTATGATCCTATGGACCTTTCAAACAAAAGTGGAAATTTAGTTTGTTTGTTAATAGATTAATATGATAAAAAGATGCTGGTAAGAGGAATACTATTTTTCCTTGCTGTATTATCAGGGTAAATTGTTACATAACCTGTAGGCTGGGATAGAATTTGTGTACCAATGACTGTCTCAAGGGAAATTATACATTCTTTTGAAATGGTAGAAGAGCTAGGTTTAGGAAGAGACCTGTAGTCAAAATCACAAAAAGGAAAATACCGTCCTTATTTGTAAGAGAATGATAGATTTAGTTTGGGGAAGTCGTAAGCCAGTGAGTATATTGAAAATTAGATTTAAAAAGACACCGGACAGTTTTCTTTTCTTTCTTTCTTTTTTGTTTTCTTTTAGAGACAGAGTCTTACTTTGTTGCCCTCAGTAGAGTGCTGTGGCATCACAGCTCACAGCAACCTCCACCTCCTGGGCTTATGTGATTCTCTTGCCTCAGCTTCCCGAATAGCTGGGACCACAGGCGCCCACCACAACACTGGGCTATTTTTTTGTTGCAGTTTGGCTGGGGCCAGGTTTGAACCCACCAAACTCGGTATGTGGGGCCAGCGCTCTACTGAGCCACAGGCGCCGCCCAGGACAGTTTTCTTGATAGCAAATCCTGATAGCCTATGGATTGACGTGAATGAGCACTGGACTGGATTAAAAGAATCTGAAAGGTATTTATTATTTCAGGGGGTAGCATTATAAACAGCATAATATCTCAACCTTGATAGCTCAAGGAACCACAGTTTATCTTTCTAGTTTCCTTTTGCAGCTCCAAACAGCCAAAACACTCATACTGAGTATACTTACTACACAGTTAGTACTTTATAAATCTTCACCTGTTTGTAATACTTTTACTTTTTGCATAGAGGCCATTATTTCCCTTTTTGTCTCTGATTATTTTAGCACAACGGACCTTTTTTATCATTTATTTTCTTTACTGCACAGTCTTCAGAAGCTAAACATACAATTACAGAACAAAAACATAATTTAGTTTAGGAAGGAATTGTTAAGTTGTGCTAATATATTAAATGTAGAATATATAAGAATCACTTGGGAGCTGATTAAAAGTATAATCTTTTTGCTTGATACTTCATTGTGCTAAAATAAGGTAATCCTCTGGTTTATACCCCCAGATATTCTGAGTTCATAGATTTGGGATGGTTCCCAGATATAGTTTAACAGACATGATAAGTGATTATAATGCAAGTGGTCTATACACTTTGAGAAGCAGCGCTGCAGGCAGGTGCTAAATGGGATCCTCAAACTATGGCCCGCGGGCCACATGAGGCGGTATGATTGTATTTGTTCCCGTTTTGTTTTCTTACTTCAAAATAAGATATGTGCAATGTGCGTAGGAATTTGTTCATAGTTGTTTTTTTTTAACTATAGTCCGGCCCTCCAGCGGTCTGATGGACAGTGAATTGGCCCCCTGTTTAAAAAGTTTGAGGACCTAAATCTCAGGCAATGAACTAGGTGCTTTGCCATACATGATTTCATTGGATTGTAATTTTACAATTAAATGTTATCTCTGTTGTACAGATGAGGAAATTGAGCCTCAGTGAAGTTAAGTGACTTGCCTGAAATTATACATATCAGAACACAGAACTTCTGAGTTCAGTAATCTTTATATTGAACAACATTGTCTCTTAGGATCTAGAAGTGTAGAATAGGAACAATAAAAGCAAAAGGATTATCTTGACAAATTATTTTTCCTACCTTTTAATACAGCGTAAAACATACTCATGACTTTAGTGTAAAACATGACTCATGGTTTTGTTTGTTTTGTATTTTTACCCCTAGATAAGGACTAGGGAATGACTGTCATGGTTTTGGTAATTTTTATAGGACATGGGAACTATTTTTGAAAACAACTCACTTTCTCAATGAAATAGCCCAAAACTCCTCTGCATTTTCTCATAAGAAGCTATGTTGAGTACTTTGATCCCTCATACTCTTTACTTTGCTCTGTTAATCTGGTAAGAATTCATGGTTTTAATTGTCTTCATATGTTGCCAATGAAATGCTCAACCTTTACATTGGGGTGAGGGAGAGTAGCTCTTTTCATCTTAAAGGTTTCCATCTGCCATGACATTAGCTATAAAAAGTACCACAGTTAGCTTCTGGATATAAAAGCCAAAGTCACTTTATTATTAACTCTAGGTCCAAGGCTTAAAATCACCAAACTGCAGTCCCTTCCTAGCCTCCTGTAATCAGTATTCTCTGCAGGGTCAGAGTTTGCTTGGTACCTGCCACTGATCTATCAGTTTTCCATACTTTAATTTTAAATTCCAGAGTGATCTGTTGACCTGTGTCTTTGACTGTTATAATTGGTTAATTTGTAAGATTTGACATCTGATATTTGCTAACTTTTTATAGGGAGTTGTATTTGTAACGGAAGAAGAGAAGAATAAAAAATATTAGTTTTAAAAGTGGCCTATGTGACTGCTTTTCTAAAAAGGTATTTAATGCTCTTAGTACTTTGGCTTATCTCTTTGAAATAAAGCTAATATACAGGATTGCCTTCACATTGTTGTACTCTTCTTTTCTTGATTGATAATTGCATTGTCTTAGAGCCTAGAAATTGTTAATATTAGCTAAAACTACTTTGCTGCTCTATTAGAAGTTCCTTTTTTCTCAAACATGTTTCTACCTCACAAGGAGCCCCAGGTATTCATGAGGTAATGGAGTACCTAAAAAGCCTAATTTTGTGGACACAGTAGGGTAAAATATAATTTGGGGGTATTAACTTCTCAACTTCTTTCTTTAAAAAATAACCCCAAAAGAAGTCATTGTCTATCTCTGGATATCCCAAAATATTTGCTATCATTTAAGCCAAGAAAGCTCTTTGGTTTGCTGTTATTTTAGGTTTAATGTTTATGTAACCTAAACATTTCCCAATCTTGTCTCCTACAGGTAGACTGGGTACAGTGTGATGGTGGCTGCGATGAATGGTTTCACCAAGTTTGTGTGGGTGTATCTCCAGAAATGGCTGAAAATGAAGATTACATCTGTATAAACTGTGCAAAGAAGCAGGGGCCAGATAGCCCAGGTCAAGCACCACCTCCTTCCTTCATAATGAGCTACAAACTACCAGTGGAGGATCTTAAAGAGACCAGTTAGCAGCTTGGTTAATTTGGGACACAGGAGTAAATGGACCACATTGAGACCTTAAGTTGTCAAGTAGAATGGTTTAGATCCACTCAGAATGTTGCTTCCAAAGCTGAATGGCCTTCGGAGAAAGTCCTGTTAGTGCTGGCTTCCTCTTTGCATGAACCGTGTGGGTTATGTTCTCTATCAACATATCTATGCAGAGGGTGTCTTCTTTGGTACAGCAGCCAGTGTTTTAGCTCACGTTTCCTTTGAATAAGGTTACAGTGATAAGGTCAGACGTTTGAGCTCTAAGATGGCTGGTTGGCATTAATATGTTGGTGTGCTAACAGGGCACGAAGGATGTTGCTTATGCACAGTTGATATTAGTTGGAGGCTTACAACCTAGAGGCAGCACCATCTGAAGGTGCTAATTGCTTGGATTTCCTTAGTTGATTTAGTTGGAGAGGAGTCAGAGACCACTTTCCTTTCTCTGTC
Organism: Nycticebus coucang; assembly: GCF_027406575.1. Classification (NCBI taxonomy): domain Eukaryota; kingdom Metazoa; phylum Chordata; class Mammalia; order Primates; family Lorisidae; genus Nycticebus; species Nycticebus coucang. Next base: position 57,994,618 of record NC_069791.1, on the reverse strand, counting down.
CATTTAATGCCCTACAGATAGAACTAGAAGGAATAGGGCCAAAGTTATTTCTTTTAGAAGTCAAGGGATAGTAGGCACAGTCTGTAGATCTTAGCTACCTGTGCTTGTTTGTACCAAGAAGAAAACCCAAGAAGAAATAAGAGAACATACTTCCATCTGGGGCAGATCACCTTATCTTTGTAAGATGGAGGATGTCATGTAGTCCAGCAGTCTGATTAGATTGGATTCTGGAAAGAAGAACTTATTTCAAGGCAAGGAGTCTTTTCTTTTTTTGACAGTTTAGAGAACAGGTACATGTATTCATTCATGTATGCCTCCCCCTTCCCTCCCCCCAAAAGACCTGTCAGAATATCTTACTGAGCCACAGTGATGCATGCTTTTCGGGGAAACCTTCTTTCAAAAGTATTCCAGACACAGGCTTCAGGCATGGCCATGAGCAAGACCAGCAAATAATAGCTTTTTGCCTTGCAGCCCTGACCCCGACGTCTGCTGTTTCCAACACTGGCAATTTCTGAATATGGCCCACAGCAGATGCTGTTGAATAACACCATGGCTTCATCAAAGGATATGGGGTTGTCGTATCTCTGGGTGATGAAGTTGTTACAGTAAATCCATTTTTAAAAAGAAAAAAAAAAAGGACTTGTTTTTACTTTTTTCTAAGTGTGTCTGACTACTGACTGTTCTATAAATAGATTATTTTTCCTTTTTTAATATGCATATATGAATATATAAATAAATATATATATATTTACTGTTACCAGCAACATTTGACAGAGTTTCAGCATCAAAAATCCATTTGGGGGCTTGCTTTTTCGTATTTCTTCCTTGTAGTACAAGGAGTTAGCACTCCCCTTTTCATCCTGGCCTGACCAGATCTTCCATTTTGCTTTTGTTCAGATAGATAATTATATTTCCTTTGTGTGTTGGGACTTGTCCCTGTCTGTTGGGAAACTTGGTCTTACTCTAGTCTGTACTGGCTGTTTTTTCTTTAGTTTGTGAATGTTTGAAACTAAATGGTGCTGTGTCCTCTTCCCTCCTGTTGGGTTCTCTGTTCTTGTTAAGGTGTTAGGTAAGCTGTATGTAAACTCTAATTAGAAGGGGACTGATTATTTTTTTTAAAGGACAAAGACATTTTACTAAAGGTAGTGTTTTGTCGTCACTATCCTGTGTCCCTTTATTTTGTGTTAAAAAATCTGTGGTTTAACTTGAATTCATCAGTTTTCCTTTTAGAGGAGGGAATGAGGTGGACCTAACAACAACTTAACAGTCTCCTCTTCCCTTTTTGCCCTAGTTAGTCTCTTTTAATTAAAGAAAAGTCTTCTAGTAACTAGAAGTGAAATGTACTGTCCAGTTACAGTTTGAGTGGGTATGAGATTTAACTCAAAAGGCATCTTACTTTAAAAACAAAACAAAAAAAGCTTTCTTAAAAATCCATTTTCTGTAAATGTTCTCTATGGTTCATACTACCTACCTTTTTTAGTCACTCTTCCCTTATTGTTATGTGACATTTTGAGTGTTTTCATCTGTTGGAAGTTTTTTAAGTGTTGCTGTGCATGTGTCTTGAGATCTCAAGTGTGTATAAAATCGTTTTAAGTGGATATAGCAAGGTAATTAACCAATTTCATAAGTCTTCATTTTACCAAACTATACAAAAGTCATCAATTAAGAATTTCATCTGGTTAATGTTTATACAAGAAAGCACAAATGTTTTTTGCCTTTTGGTCTTCTTTGTAAAAGTCTTGAAGTACTTGTGGGTCAAAATTGAATGTAATTTTAAGTGTTGGATACCTGGAATACATTTAAAATTTTAATTTTCTTTTCCTAATCATCCATAACTATTCCACCATAGGTGGAGAGTCATGAGGATGTTGAGAAAGTATGACTAGCTTCCTGTTGTCTTCTTTTTTTGAAACTTAAATATATCATTTAATTGATACTGTGGGGTTTTTGTATTTATTTGAAAGTCACAGATGATTTGGTCTGACTTGACCACAGGTTAAGACCAAGGCTGAGAAGAACTGAAGAAATTAGTGGTAGCACAAACAAAAATATACAAATCTGCAATTCTGAATTAATAAAATAAGTTTAATCTATTTAAAAAATGTTGGTGTTCTAATATAAAGCATTATTTTCACTTAGAGTAAATTACTTATTGCAGCTCACTCCATTGTTCTGTATTGTAACATTTTGTATTTAAACTTGATTTTAAAATGTTTCTCTGCACTTCCCATCTGCTTAAAGTTGTGATTCTTCATTAGTACTTTATCTTGTGTGTTTAATTCTTTCTAAGGTATTTTTCACTGCCTTTATTATAAATTATTTTTGGCAAAGCTTATAGTAAGAAAAAATGGTAGTTTTCTACCTAAAAACATTCGTAAAGGGTAAGTCATTAGAATTATGCAGATCCCTTAGTTTAGAAGTACAGCATTAGTAGTTAGCTTTCTAGTGAGGGGAGGGCAAAATTTCTTCTCAGGAAGGCTTATTTCATTTCCTAATAGTTACTACAACAAAGCCATGTTGACATGTGGGTTCTAGGCTCTCACTTCAGCTACTACCAACAGCCCTTCCTGCATGCATGGATCAAATTCATGTCTCAGTAAAATTACAAATTACTGCATGTCATACTTTGAATAATTGAAAATGTAAGCCTTACAACATCTGTGATTGCCCATAATCTGCAAACAAAAACATGGCAGGCTCCAGAGGCAGGGACCTGTAGGGTTAGCATGATTTTATCTGTGCTTCACTTCTGTTCTTCTATACTTTTGTCCTTAATAGATGTCCAAGAAATGTCAGTTCATTTGTTTTTCTTAATTTTTAGCTTCTGGATCAATTCAATGCACATAAACTTCATGCTCGTCTCTGTAATACATTGGTGACCATCAGCCGATACTTAGTAGATAAAAGGAAAAATTGAGAAAGCCTCTCTTTCAAAGGGTGGATTTCTACCTTTTAAAGAAGAAAGTGATGATTCAAAGTGGGATTTGAAAATTGTAGAAAAATGGAGCTGTTGAAGTCCCACATAAAACCAGGTTCGATAAAGTTTCACATGTGGGGTGGCGCCTGTGGCTCAAGGAGTAGGGTGCTGGTCCCATATGCCGGAGGTGGCGGGTTCAAACCCAGCCCTGGCCAAAAACCACACACAAAAAAAAGTTTCACATGTGAGTTAGTTACATATGTGTGTAGAAAGTTGCTTTTACACTAGGGTATTAAATATTTCTTTTGAAATCCCTCTTTTTAAAAGCAAACATACCATTTCTTGGGGTATGGAGGTGTCAGGCAGTATACATAGTAGGAGAGGGAAAGAATAGATGTTAATAAATATTAGCATTTTGATCTTGTTGTGGCCTGGGTCATACCTAGTCACCACTATGCAACAAATGATGTACATTCGGAAGGGGTATGGTGGGTTTTAAAAGATGTATCCTGCCTTTTTTTTTTTTTTTTTTTTAACAGTCTGACTGGTTGCCCTTAGTAGAGGGCTGTGGCGTCGTAGCTCACAGCAACCTCAAACTCTTGGGCTCAAGCAATTCTCTTGCCTCAGCCTCCCAAGTAGCTGGGACTACAGGTGCCTGCCACAATGTCCAGCTATTTTTAGACTGGGGTGGGGGGGAGGCTGGTCTTGAACTCATGAGCTCAGGCAATCTACCCATCTTAACCTACTAGAGTGCTAGGATTACAGGCGTGTGCCACCACGCCTGGCCTTATCCTGCTTGTTTAGTTGCAGTGGTCTGTTCTCTACCCAGGAATGTCTCATATACTTCAAGACACCTCTGGATTACTTGCTCCCTTACATACTTGCATACAGTTTACCAGGGTTGGTGGTGCCTTAGGAAAAGTGTAACTCCATTTTTTAGCATATTTTCTGTTTTGTTTTATGAAAGGATATTAGATATGGTTAATTGCATTGCCTCTAAAAATTCTTTTTTGAGATAGAATATCATCGAGTCACCCTCAGGAGAGTGCTGTTTTGTCAACAGCTTACAGCAGCCTCCAACTCTTGGGCTTAAGCGATTCTCTTGCCTTAGCCTCCCTAGTAGCTGGGACTATAGGCACTTGCCACAATGCCCAGCTGTTTTTTTTTTGTGTGTGTGTGTGTGTGTGATTGTTGTAATTGTTGTTTGGCAGGCCTGGGCAGGTTTGAACCCGCCAGCTCTGGTGTATGTGGCCGGTGCCCTAGCTGCTGAGCTACAGGTGCCGAGACTAAAATTTTTGTGTGTATGCTTGAGTTCTCCACCCTTGTGCCCTGTTATTTATGTTGGTGACAACTTTCAGTGGTATCCAAGTAAAGGTACATTTTGGTAATGATTATTGATAATCCTGAGGAAAGCCAGCCAAGTATATGGGTGGCTTTAACCTGTGCCAAAGCAGTTGTTTCTAACTATAAGGAACTGAGCTGAAATAATTTGATCAGTGGTGTACTACCATTGCTGAGAATAGTGTTTTTGAAAACTGTGAAGTGGAAGATTTAAGATGTCACCGCCTTTGACTTTTCATACTTTCACCTTTTGTCAGATGCCCAGCCTACCACCTGTCCTGCCTCAGCCGAGGTCTAGCCTCCTCATGCTGAGAAAATTGAAGCTAGCAGGAGAGCTTTAAGCTTTTTCCTTAGTCATTTATGCCATCAGCATCTCCATCTGTCCCAGAATAGGTATGTTTTCTGGTCAATACCATGAATGCACAGGTGAGCAAAACCAGTGAATTCTGTCCCAACTTTTAACTCCTTAAAGACCTTTTTCCATCTTTCAGCCCCTTTATCTTTAGTACCTCCTGTATCTACCTCATTTAGCGTATAAACTCAAGATCTACATTAAAGAACTCAAGTCTCTCCAATGTTTTCCCTTGGACTTGTCTCTCTCCTATTTCCTGCTCTTCTTTCTGTTGCAGCCAAGCCCTACCTGTTTCTGCTTGGTTTCCAGTCACTCCTCAATTGATTGTAATCTGGAACCTACCTTCAACATTCCACTGAAATTATTCCTACTAAAATTATCAATGAACTCCATATTGATAAATCCAGTGAACACATAAGTTTTTACTCGACATCTTCAGCATTTGACATGTATTGTCTACTCTCTTAAAAACTTCCATTGGCTTCTTGGCAATACCTTTCCCTAATTTTTCCTTCTTTCTAGCTCAGCAGTTCTCAACCTGTGGGTGGTGACCCACAGGAACTGTATTAAAGGGCTGCAGCATTAGGAAGGTTGAGAACCACTGCTCTAGCTGCTCTTTAATCAGCCACCTCCTATTAAAATGATGTCATCAGGGGCTCTTCTCTATAGGCTACAGTGCCCTAGTCCACTCAATTACTCCTTTTATTCAGGTGATTCCCAAATCAGTTATCAACTGCCCATGCTTGCTTTCTCAACTTTTTAATCAATTGGTAAAATTTCCACTTAGGTCTCACTCTGTGGCCCAGGCTGGGCAGTAACCTCAAACATTTGGACTCTAAGGGATCCTCCTGCCTCAGCCTCCTGAGTCATCTATGACTATAGGCATGTGCCACCATGTCTGGCTAACTTTTTTTTTTTTTTTTTTAGAGATAGGGTTTCACTATGTTGCCCAGGCTTCTAGACCTCAGCATTAGGATTTTTCAAAAGCTCTCAACTGACTTAAATATGTAACCAGGGTTGAGAACCACAGTTTTAAATGTTTTATGAGAAATGTTTTAATTTTTTGTCTTTTGAAATGGGTCTCATTTTGTCACTGAGGCTAGAGTGCAGTCATTATAGCTCACTGCAACCTCAAATACCTGGGCACTAGTGAGCCTCCTCCCTCAGCCTCAATAGCTGGAACTATCGGTGTGTACTACTATGGTAGGCCAATTTTTCTCTTTTGTAGAGATGGGGGTCACCCTCTTGCTCAGGCTGTTCTTGAACTCCTGGCTTAAGTACTCAGTCTCCCAAAGTACTATGATTACAGGCATAAGCCACCTCACCTGACCCACCTTACCCAACCCAGAAATGTTAATGATTTTTAAGAACTATGTATATTAAAGATATTTTACATATTTTCCCATTTGTGGCTCCCACCCACAACATTTATGTATCCATCACCACTGTGACAAAGATCATTAATTTGATAATGGAACTTAATAGACCATTTTATTTTTTCTCCTATGTACGTTTTGGTTTCATATTCAAAATTGCCTCCCATTCTTCCCAAGTCATTTAAAAATATCTCAAGTTTGCTCTTTTCCACTTGAGTTTGTAAATTAATACTGGAAGTAATGACTATGTACATTGGTATTGATTCCTTCCTTAAAGTTATTTTAAGTATCTTTTACATTGGTATTTCTTCACTAGATGTCTTGCTATCTGACTATTTTCTGCAAAAATAGTTTTTTGTTATATAATCTTATATTTCCAAAACGTTTCATGAGAACTACGTTCTTTTTTTAAAAATAGTGCATGCATTATTGGACCTTTTGACTGCGAACAATGCCCATAGGCATTCAAACAAGATGTTCTTTTGGTTTGAATGATACCTGCAGGCATGTTTTGTTTCTGAGCGCTCTGAAGTCAAAAGGTTAAAAAAAAACCTGAAAAGTAAAAATCATCCTTCACTCAAAAATGATCACTGTTAAAATAATATTATTAGTAAGTTGTCTAAATTTACTTTTAGACAACTCTCTGCATATTTATGTATGCATACATACAAATATATACATCTTTACATGAATTAGATCATACGCCTATTATTGCTTTGTAACTCGTTTCTTTCACTTAATATTAAGAACATTTGAACATGACCATAAAGATAGATTTGTATTGTTTTTAATAGCTGTAATTTTGTATTATATGGAATTTTAATAATGTTTGGGAGCTATGTACAAGGACATTATTTCTTTGCCTTGTGTTGCAAATTTATGACCATCTTGTTCAGTCTTTTAACCTTATTTATAGTTTTTTTCTTTATAGAAATTAAGTTTTGTGATGTAAACTTAATATCTTTGATTTTATAATTCCTGGTTTCCCTGACATGCTTAGAATGACCTTCCCCACTATAAGATAATAAAAAATACCTCCATGATTGTGCTCAATTCTTTTATAGTTTTATTCTTTCTATTAAATCTACTCCATCTTGAATTGGCATCAGAAATACCAAATTCTTTTAGAGAGCAAGATGGTGGCTGAGTAACAGCTTCCCTGCATCTGGGCACCGTGAATCCGGGGAGATAAGACTCCAGGCATCTCTGGCTGGTGGGATCTGCCTATAATCATCCCTTTGAGGATACAGGGAGTCAGTGAGAGACTTCTGGACCCCAAGAGGAGGACAAAAACAGTGGAAAACTGGCAAGTGGTTGTGTGTGTTCGATCGGTCTAATCCCGCCGGCAGCTGTAAGTACAGTAGCAGCGAGACTGCAAACCAGAAACGGCTTACCTGTGAACTGTTTTGGTGTTTTTGGACTTGGCACTCAGTTGAACTGCCTTGGGGAGAGCTTGAGCAGGAGTGTAGAGAATTTTGGGCATTGTCTAGGGCCCCAGACTGAGCTGCTGAGCCAGACAGGGCTAATAGTGTTTGGCTGTGGGCCTCAGGGAGCCATTATGAGAGAACTACCCTGGCAAGCTCCGCCCTCAGGGTCGCAGAGCAATGATCGGGCGAGAGCTAGTAACCTAGTAACTGAGCAGCCTAAAGGTGGGGACTGAGCCGCCTTACAGCCTTAACCCTCAGGGGCAGAGTGAGACCGGTTTTGGCACACTGGGTAAGTGGATAGCCACTTCAGCAGTGATCCCAGCAACAAGCACTTTTCTGGGAAAGCTTCTGCTTAGGCAGTTTAGAAGTTTAAAGTGCCTTTTAAGAGGGCTGAAGAGAGATTTAGAGTGTCTACCCTGTGGGGTTTGAGAAATCAGTGGAGGCCTCCAATCATATCAGCATTGTGATTAACATCTCATACCCCAGAAGACCACCTGTTGCCCAGACAATATTCAACAAGATAGAGATACTGCTTTGTTTTTGGGTTTTTTGTTTGTTTGTTTGTTTTTTGTTTATTTTGATGATTTTGTTTTTTAATTTCAACCTTTTCTGTAGAGATTTTTTCTTTTCTTTTTTTCTTTCTCCATTTTTCTAGTTTAAATATAATTTCCCATTGCTGCCTTTTTCAATATAGAACTTTATTTTTGCTAGTGTTTCTACCCCTATTACTTGGTTTTTCACCCAATTTTGTCCCGTAAAGTTTTCTGTTTCCTTATTTTGGTTTCATTTATAGCATTTTTGTCTTTTCTCTCCACTTGGTGGAGGTGGGGTACTGTGTCTGATCAGGTTAGCAAAGAGCTAGGGAAACACCCAACCGGGCACCCCCAGAGGTTGGTTTTTTTTTTCATTGTGTCAGAGTACCCTACTGTACACCTACATTGCTCTGTCTCCCTCTTTCTGTGCCTCTCTTCTTTTTGTCAATATTCCCTTTTACCCACCCTCTCTCCTTTCTCTATTTTCTTTTCATTCTTTCCTTCTTTCTTTTATCCCTTCTTGCTCTTCAACCTTCTCGTCCTTCTGGTCCTGTACCAAAAGGGCTCATTGAAACCTTAGTCCACAGGCATGGGAACTTAAAGAGCAAAAGGAAGGGAAAGGAAAATTAGGGCAAGGAAACAGATAAAAGAAATCACTCATGAGGAAGAATCAGCAGAAAACTCCAGGCAACATGAAGAACCAGTCCAGAGCAACCCCGCCAAGGGACCATGAGGTAGCTACTGCAGAGGATTCCACCTATAAAGAAATGTTAGGAATGACAGGGAATTTAGAATACACATGATGAAAACAATGAAGGAAATGATGGAAACAATGAAAGAAACTGCTAATAAAGTGGAAAATAACCAAAAGGAAATCCAAAAACAATCAAATAAGAGATGAACGATATGAAGAATATAGAAAGGATATAGAGGATATAGCAAAGCTGGAGGAACTGAAGTAGTCAATTAGGGAACTTAAAGATGCAATGGAAAGTATCAGCAACAGGTTAGACCATGCAGAAGAAAGAATTTCAGAGGTAGAGAACAAAGTTCTTGAGATAACTCAGATAGTAAAAGAGGCAGAAAAGAAGAGGGGGAAAGCAGAACGTTCACTGTCAGAATTATGGGACTTTATGAAGCATTCCAACATATGAATTAAGGGGAAGAAGAATGCCCCAGAGGAATGGAAGCCATACTAGAGAATATTATAAATGAAAATTTCCCAAATATCACCAAAGATTCTGACACACTGCTTTCAGAGGGATATCGGATCCCAGGTCACCTCAACTCTAACTGAGCTTCTCCAAGACACATTGTGATGAACCTGTCCAAAGTCAAGACAAAAGAAAAGATTCTGCAAGCTGCCAGGGGTAAGCACCAGTTGACCTACAGGGGCAAATCCATCAGGGTGACTGCAGACTTCTCTAATGAAACTTTCCAAGCAAGAAGACAATGGTCATCTACCTTTAATCTACTTAAACAGAACAATTTCCAGCCCAGAATTCTGTACTCTGCTAAGCTTTAAAATTGATGGAGAAATCAAATCATTTACGGATATACAAACATTGAGGAAATTCACCACAACAAAGACCAGCTCTATAGGAAATACTTCAACCTGTTCTACACACTGACCATCACAATGGATCAGCAGCAAAGTAAGAACTCAGAAATTAAAGGACAGAACCTAACCTGCAGACTGATGCAAAAGATAAAACTAAGCAATGGACTCTCACAAAATAAGATGAATAGAATACTACCATTTATTGAGTTATCTCAATAAATGTTAATGGCTTGAATTCCCCACTGAAGAGACATCAATTGGCTGACTGGATTAAAAAACACAAGCCATCTATTTGCTGTCCGCAAGAAACACACCTGGCTTCAAAAGACAAATTAAAGCTCCGAGTCAAGGGTTGGAAGACAATTTTTCAGACAAATGGAATTCAGAAGAAAAGAGGAGTTGCAATCTTATTTTCAGATACATGTGGATTTAAAGCAACTAAAGTCAAAAAAGACAAAGATGATCACTTTATATTGGTCAAGGGAAAAATACAACAAGAAGACATTTCAATTCTAAATATCTATGCACCCAATTTAAATGCTCCCAGATTCTTGAAACAGACCTTACTCAGTCTGAGCAATATGATATCCGATAATGCCATAATAACAGGGGACTTTAACACTCCTCTTACAGAGCTGGACAGATCCTCTAAACAGAAATTAAACAAAGATATAAGAGATTTAAACGAGACCCTAGAACAACTGTGCTTGATAGACGCATATAGAACACTCCATCCCAAAGATAAAGAATATACATTCTTCTCATCACCCCATGGAACATTCTCCAAAATTGATCATATCCTGGGACACAAAACAAATATCAACAGAATCAAAAGAATTGAAATCTTACCTTGTATCTTCTCAGACCATAAGGCACTAAAGGTAGAACTCAACTCTAACAAAAATGTTTGACCGCACACAAAGGCATGGAAATTAAACAATCTTCTGTTGAATAACAGATGGGTGCAGGAAGAAATAAAACAGGAAATCATTAACTTCCTTGAGCATAACAACAATGAAGACACAAGCTACCAAAACCTGTGGGATACTGCAAAAGCAGTTTTGAGAGGAAAATTCATCGCTTTAGATGCCTACATTCGAAAAACAGAAAGAGAGTGCATCAACAAACTCACAAGCCATCTTATGGAATTGGAAAAAGAAGAACAATCTAAGCCTAAACTCAGTAGAAGAAAAGAAATATCCAAAATCAAATCAGAGATCAATGAAATTGAAAACCAAAGAATCATTCAGAAAATTAATGAAACAAGGAGTTGGTTTTTTGAAAAAATAAATAAAATAGATAAACCATTGGCCAGACTAACGAGGAATAGAAAAGTAAAATCTCTAGTAACCTCAATCAGAAATGATAAAGGGGAAATAAGAACTGATCCCACAGAGATACAAGAGATCATCTCTGAATACTACCAGAAATTCTATGCCCAGAAATTTGACAATGTGAAGGAAATAGATCAATATTTGGAATCACACCCTCTCCTTAGACTTAGCCAGTAAGAAATAGAGCTCCTGAACAGACCCAATTACAAGCACTAAGATTAAAAGAAACAATAAAAAAGCTTCCAACCAAAAAATGCCCTGGTCCAGATGGCTTCACACCAGAATTCTATCAAAGGAAGAAGAAATTCTATTTAAGGAAGAGCTTATTCCTGAACTGCAGAAATTATTCCAAAAAATTGAGGAAGAAAGAATCTTTCCCAACACATTCTATGAAGCAAACATCAACCTGATAACAAAACCAGGAAAAGACCCAAACAAAAAGGAGAATTTCAGACCAATCTCACTCATGAATATAGATGCAAAAATTCTCAACAAAATCCTAGCCAATAGATTATAGCTTATCATCAAAAAAGTCATACATCACGATCAAGTAGGTTTCATCCCAGCGATGCAAGGCTGGTTTAAAATACACAAGTCCATAAACGTTATCCACCATATCAACAGAGGCAAAAATAAAGATCATATGATCCTCTCAATAAATGCAGAAGAAGCATTTGAAAAAATCCAGCATCCTTTTCTAATTAGAACACTGAAGAGTATAGGCATAAGTGGCACATTTCTAAAATTGATTGAAGTTATCTATGACAAACCCACAGCTAATATTTTACTGAATGGAGTAAAACTGAAAGCTTTTCCTCTTAGAACTGGAACCAGACAAGGTTGTCCTCTGTCACCTTTACTATTCAACATAGTGCTGGAAGTTCTAGCCAATACAATTAGGCAAGACAAGGAAATGGAATCCAAATGGGAGCAGAGGAGGTCAAACTCTCCCTCTTTGCTGATGACGTGATCTTATACTTAGAGAATCCCAAAGACTCAACCACAAGACTCCTAGAAGTCATCAAAAAATACAGTAATGTTTCAGGATATAAAATCAATGTCCACATGTCAGTAACCTTTGTACACGCCAATAACAGTGAAGATGAGAAGCTAATTAAGGACAAAACTCCCTTCACCATAGTTTCAAAGGAAATGAAATACTTAGGAATATACCTAACGAAGGAGGTGAAGGACCTCTATAAAGAAAATTATGAAATCCTCAGAAAGGAAATAGCAGAGGATATTAATAAATGGAAGAACATACAATGCTCATGGATGGGAAGAATCAACATTGTTAAAATGTCTATACTTCCCAAAGCAATCTACCTATTCAATGCCATTCCTATTAAAATACCAACATCATACTTTCAAGATTTGGAAAAAATGATTCTGCGTTTTGTATGGAACCAGAAAAAAACCCGTATAGCTAAGGCAGTTCTTAGTAATCAAAATAAAGCTGGGGGCATCAGCATACCAGATTTTAGTCTGTACTACAAAGCCATAGTGATCAAGACAACATGGTACTGGCACAAAAACAGAGACATAGACACTTGGAATTGAATTGAAAACCAAGAAATGAAACTAACATCTTACAACCCCCAATCTTCGATAAACCAAACAAGAACATACCTTGGGGGAAAGACTCCCTATTCAATAAATGGTGTTGGGAGAACTGGATATCCACATGTAAAAGACTGAAACTGGACCCACACCTTTCCCCACTCACAAAAATTGATTCAAGATGGATAAAGGACTTAAATTTAAGGCATGAAACAATAAAAATCCTCAAAGAAAGCATAGGAAAAACACTGGAAGATATTGGCCTGGGGAAAGGCTTCATGAAGAAGACTGCCATGGCAATTACAACAACAAAAGTAAACAAATGGGACTTCATTAAACTGAAAAGCTTCTGTACCGCTAAGGAGACAACAAACAAAGCAAAGAGACAACTACACAATGGGAAAGGATATTTGCATATTTTGAATCAGACAAAAGCTTGATAACTAGTATCTATAGAGAACTCAAATTAATTCATATGAAAAAAGCCAACAACCCCATATATCAGTGGGCAAGAGACATGAATAGAACCTTCTCTAAAGAAGACAGATGAATGGCTAACAAACATATGAAAAAATGTTCATCATCCCTATCTATTAGAGAAATCCAAATCCCAGCCTGAGATACCATCTAACCCCAGTGAGAACAGCCCACATCACAAAATCTCAAAACTGCAGATGCTGGCGTGGATGTGGAGAGAAGGAACACTTTTTTTTTTTTTTTTTTGTAGAGACAGAGTCTCACTGTACCACCCTCTGGTAGAGTGCCGTGGCGTCACACGGCTCACAGCAACCTCTAACTCTTGGGCTTACGCGATTCTCTTGCCTCAGCCTCCCAAGCAGCTGGGACTAGGGGCGCCCACCACAACGCCCGGCTATTTTTTCTTTTTGTTGCAGTTTTTGGCCGGGGCCGGGTTTGAACCCGCCACCCTTGGCATATGGGGCCGGCGCCCTATTCACTGAGCCACAGGCGCCGCCCAGGGAACACTTTTACACTTCTGGTGGGACTGCAAACTAGTACAACCTTTCTAGAAGGAAGTATGGAGAAATCTCAAAGCACTCAAGCTAGACCTCCCATTTGATCCTCCAATCCCATTACTGAGCATCTACCCAGAAGGAAAAAAATCCTTTATCATAAGGACACTTGTACTAGACTGTTTATTGCAGCTCAATTTACAATCGCCAAAATGTGGAAGCAGCCTAAAAGCCCACCAACCCAGGAATGGATTAACAAGCGGTGGTATATGTACACCATGGAATACTATTCAGCTGTTAAAAAAATGGAGACTTTACATCCTTTGTATTAACCTGGATGGAAGTGGAAGACATTATTCTTAGTAAAGCATTACAAGAATGGAAACGCATGAATCCTATGTACTCAATTTTGATATGAGGACAATTAATGACAATTAAGGTCATGGGTGGGGAGGAAAAGCAGACAGAGGGAAGGAAGGGGGGGGCTTGGTGTGTGCCACACCTTCTGGGGGAAAGATATGATTGTAAAAGGGACTTTATCTAACAAATGCAATCAGTGTAACCTGGCTTATTGTACCCTCAATGAATCCCCAACAATAAAAAAAAAAAAAAAAAAAAATCAGAAAAAAAAAGAAATACCAAATTTTTTTTATGTTATTCCTCTTGACTACATTTGTTTCTTAAATGCTTTGCAGTTATATGCATGTATGTGTATAGTCATTCCAAAGCCTCTAATATGCAAACGTGACTTTACATATGTGTATACATTCAATGTACTTACTGTATTGGTTATCTATTGCTGCATAATAATATTACTGCAAGCTCAGCAACTTAGAAAAACACACATTTATTAACTTGAAAATTTTTGTGGATTGAGTCAGTGCACAACTTTGCTGGATTCTCTGCTTCAGGGCTTCTCAAGGCTGTAATCAAGGTGGTGTTTGAGAATGGGTCACATCTGAAGCTTGATAGGGGAAGAATCTGTGTGCAAGCTCATGTGATTGTTGGCAATTCTTGTGGGGTGTCAGGGCCTTAGTTTTTGGCTAGCCATTGGTCATAGGCCATCTTCAGTTCCTTGGACCCTGAGCTTTCCTAACATTCGCCACTTGTCTCCTCAAAGCCAGTGAGGGAGAGGGAGTTTCCTATTAACAGAGGTTACGATCTCACGTAATGTAATCATGTACTTTTACTCAACATGCATGCTGTCACATTGGCCCTATTCTGTTAGTCAGAAACAAGTTTCAGGTCTCCATCACACCAAAAGGAGGAGATCACAGACGGATGTAAATACTAGAGGAAGGGTTATGGGAGGCCATCATAGACAGGGTCTATGTTTGTCACATTCCCACACCGTGAGTGGTATCAGTGTCTTCTGAAGACTGATGTGCCTGAGAACAGAAGCAAATTCTTTAGGGTCCATAAAATTCTCTTTGCTTTCCTATTCAAGTTATATTGAAAAAGGAAAGTAAAATGTCTTTGTTTTCTTAATGTTCATGACCATAAAAGCAGTACATTTTTTCACCCAGGCTAAGATTTTATAAGACTGCTGCAATTTGGAGGATTTATACCTGTCCTTTGGCCAATCTCTTGCATCCAATAGAACAAATGTATTTCTGAGAAACCTCCAAATCTTATCATGTCTCTTTTTATGTGTGCTGAGTTCTTTAAGCCTAGTAGTTCTCTTCTGAATATGCTGCAAATTGCTCGTATCCCTTTTAACATCTGTGCAAAGCCTTCTTTTAGTCTTTAAACTATAAGCATGGATGAAAGAATTAGATCACTTTGGATTTTTAAATTTATAATATCCACAGTATACATGGTTAAGAGTATTCACAAATTTGTTAACCTTTCCATGTATTTTTTTCCTTCTGCAACCTATGCTTTTGGAAGCTATCTGCAAAAATTGCAATTTCCATTCACAAATGGAAATGTAACAGAGGTAAAGGTCTGAAAAAGGGCAATGAAACGTTTTATGAGTTGTCTCTTTAAAACCCCCACCTTTTTGGTGAATTAAAATTTGCATTCCTTTCCAAAGCCAGTAATCAAAGGGGCAGAAAAACATTCTTTGCTATTTATTTTCTAGTGTCTTAAACCACAGGAGATGGCTCAACAGAATTGTCCAAGGGTCACAAGATTGTTATCACAGGAGATAAGGCAGACCAAAACTACCAATTATAGTTAAACAACAGTAGCCTGAAGCCACGATGTGACACCTGGTCACAAAGACATGAGTCTAACTGCTGAAAACTTTCTTTTTAAAAATCCCTGTGTTGGGCGGCACCTGTGGCTCAGTCGGTAGGGCGCCAGCCCCATATGCCGAGGGTGGCGGGTTCAAACCCTGCCCTGGCCAAACTGCAACCAAAAAATAGCCGGGCGTTGTGGCGGGCGCCTGTAGTCCCAGCTACTTGGGAGGCTGAGGCAAGAGAATCGCTTAAGCCCAGGAGTTGGAGGTTGCTGTGAGCTGTGTGAGGCCATAAAGTGAGACTCTGTCTCTACAAAAAAAAATATAATAAATAAAAATAAAAATCCCTGTGTTGGCTCAGTGTCTATAGCATAGTTGTTAACACTCCAGCCACAAACACCAAAGTTGGAGGGTTCAAACCCAGCCTAGGCCAGCTAAAACAACTACAACAAAAAAAGCTAGGCATTGTGGTGGCCACCTGTACTCCCAGCTACTCAGGAGGCTGAGGCGAGAATCACTTAAGCCCAACAGTTTGAGGCTGCTGTGAGCTATGATGCCATAGCACTCTACTGAGGGCAACATTTTGGGACTCTCGTCTCAAAAAAATAAACAAGTAAAATTAAAAGCCCTGTTTTTTTGCTTAAAGACAGGATGTAGTCTTTGAGATACTGCTGCACTGCCTTCCTCATTTGCAGGCAATTTATCTCTTTCTTTTTCCTCTAACTACTTAACCTTCCTTCTTTGTTCTCACTGATTTTTCACTAACAAAATTTAGTGTCCCTGGGTAAGTCTGATGACTGACACCCTGCCAGACTGCTGATGTGGTTGGAAGAAACAATCATCAGGCCTGGATCAAGCCGTGGGCCTTTTTCAGTAGGAATATTGTCTTTTCAGGGTGAGAGAGTGAGGGACCACCCCAGCAGCTATTGGAGCCTATTTAGCTCTGGAGAACTATGGTTTCTCCCTCCTCAAATTAGATGCTACTCCTCACAGCCTAAAACCTCATTGAGGAAAAAAAAAAAAAGATTTGTGAAGAGTCACAATGGTTTTTTTGTTTGTTTGGGTTTTTGAGACAGAGTCTCAAGCTGTGGCCCTGGGTAGAGTGCAGTGGCATCGTAGCTCACAGCAACCTCAGACTCCTGGGCTTAAGTGATTCTCTTGCCTCAGCTTCCCAAGTAGCTGGGACTACAGGCGCCTGCCACAATGGTCAGCTATTTTTCTTTCTTTTCTTTTCTTTCTTTTTTTTTTTTTTTTGCAGTTGTCGTTGTAGTTGGCTCCGGGCTGGGTTCGAACTCGCCAGCTTTGGTGTGTGTGGCTGGTGCCCTACCCACTGAGCTATGGGCACTGCCCGAGTCACAATGTTTTGGCCCTTTATTAAATTCCCTAGTATGCATGCTGAGATCCTTGATTCCACCCATTTAGGGAAGGTTCTGAACCTTCTGGCCCTGTGGCTGGGCATTTGTGGCATCATAGGTGTAAAAGTCACAATTGATTGGGACTAAGGAACTTGGGGCATTTGCTCCCTTTTGGGTTAAGAGAACTTGGTTCTCTTTGTGCAGTTCCCATTTGTTTGGTAGGCCTTGGAATTGAGATTGTTTGCAATGGAAATTCCCTATACTATCTACTTATGAACTTGTGTGTGTTGTTTGTGAGTTTTATTTCAACATGAGAGCCTCTGTTTCTATTCCATCCGAAAGTCCCTTGGGAAAAATCATGGGTGAATGGCCAACTTAACAGCTATAAGCCTATGTCTGTAAAGAAAATGGTATTTTATTATAATACCACTTAGCCAATTTGTGTGTGAGAGTATGAGAACAAAGTGGCCATTGAATGAAATCTTAAATTATTTGTTAAAGTTCAGGCAAATAGGGTGGTGCCTGTGGCTCAAAGGAGTAGGGCGCCAGCCCTGTATGCCTGAGGTGGCAGGTTCAAACCCAGTCCCGGCCAAAAACCGCAAAAAAAAAAGTTCAGATAAATAGGGCAAGATCCCATATGTACAATCTTTCATGCAACTGCATATTAAAGAGGCTGAAAAACCTGGGACAAAAGGAAAAATTAACCATGCTAATTCTCATAAACCCTCTCAGTTCAAACATTTCAGAACCCAGTTCCCCACTGCTGGCTCCCCTCTACCTGCCAGTTGAAACTAATTCTTCAGTCTCATGCCCACTGGGTTATGACTTGGGAGTTGGAATGGTTTCTCCTTTCAAGACCTGGCAGATATGGCAATTTGGCCAGAGGGCACCTGTAGCCAGGGCAGGGCAATTTCCACTATGACAGCATCTGGCCCCTTCTCCCAGATATGGAAGATTAAAATTGACAGTGGGGAATACATAACAAAAGCAAAGGTCCGAAAAGGGTCAATGAAATATTTTATGGGTTGTCTCTTTAATTAAAATATGCATTGGGAAATTAAAACATACATTTCTTTCCCGAAGCCAATAATCAAAGGGGCAGAAAAATGTTCTTTGTTATGTGTTTTCTACAACTGTAGAAGATGGCTTAACAGAAATGTCCAAGGACCACAAGATTGTTGTTGCAGAAGATAAGGTTGATTAAAATCACCAATTATAGATAAACAATGATATAGTACAAAGCCCAAAGGCATAACATGTGACATAGACCTGAGCCCAGCTGCTGAAAACTCCCCCTTTAAAAAGTGGGCGGCGGAGGCAGAAGAATCACTCGCGTAAGCCTAAGAGCTGGAGGTTGCTGTGAGTCCTGTGACGTCATGGCACTCTACCGAGGGCGGTAAAGTGAGACTGTCTCTACAAAAAAAAAAAAAAGTTCTGTTTTTTGGCTTGGCATCCGTAGCTCAGTGGTAATGGTGCTAGCCACATACATGGGGGCTGGTGGGTTTGAGCTGGGCTCAAATGACAACTACAATAATAAAAAAAAAAAAAATAGCTGGGCATTGTGGCGGGCGCCTATAGTCCCACCACTTGGGAGGCTGAAACAAGAGAATTGCTTAAGCCCAGGAGTTTGAGGTTGCTGTGAGCCATGATGCCACGCACTCTACCACATTAGTGAGACTGTGTCTCAAAAAAAAAAAGTTCTATTTTTTTTCTTATAGGCAAGATGGTGGTCTTTGAGAAGCCAGTCCACTGCCCTTCTCATTAGCCAGCAAATTAATAAACTCCTCATTCCTTTTCCTCAAATCCCTTGTCTTCGTTCTTCATTCTCACTGATTGGCTTCAGGGATAAATACCGAACTTTTGGTAACAGAAATGGGAGGATTTCCTCATCATTGAAATTAGTCTCATCTTTCCTCATGAGAGTTTTTATTGTGTTCCTAGGGATGGTAAGTTGGGAGTTTAGTAAATTCGTTTCTTTATATGTGGTATGAAGATACAGGAAGCAAGAAATGAAACAAAAAGTAGAATTCAGAGTTTCAAAGTATCTTATCCCAAGTTTGTCAACTAGTAAACAGTAATTCCTTTCCAAGATAATAAGATTGCCAGCTCTGCTATTGATAGGTGATTCCTATGTACGTCCACTTGCCTATGGACTTGTCCACACCTGAGCAAGGGCCTGGGTCAGTTCTGGCTTTGTGTATTTGTTTTGCACTTCTTGTCTGGGAAATATTTAATATTCTAACTGCTGTAAATTCTGTGGATTAATACATATATATCTGGCTGGGTATGGTAGTTCACACCTGTAATCCTAGCACTCTGGGAGGCTGAGGCAGGAATATCATTTGTGGTCAGAGGTTTGAGACCAGCCTAAGCAAGAGTGAGACCCTTTTTCTACTAAAAATAGAAAAATTAGCCAGGCATTGTGGTGGGTTGTGCCTGCGGTCCCAACTATTTGAGAGGCTGAGGCAAGAGGATCACTTGAGCCCAGGAGCTTGAGGTTGCTGTGAGGTAAGCTGAAGTCATAGCACTCTAGCCTGGGCAACAGAGTGAGACTCTGTCTTAAAACAAAAAACATATATATCCTAATTCATGCCTTAGAATTAAATAGTTCTAACATTTTCAGTCCTCCTAACATGTCAACTTTTCCATGCTTCTGTTACCAATATGATAGTACCTAAAACAATTCCTAAAAGATGGTTAATGCCTGCAAGAAAAAAAAAAATGCGTCTGGGACATATATGTATAAATAACCTAGTTCCATCCTACTTTTTTCCTAATATCACCAATTAAGCTACCATATTGTGAAAAATATTTGTTTACGGAGTAAAGATATTTCTCCTCTGTGAGGTACTATGTGGTAAGTATGGAGACTAAGGGAAATGACTAGTGGATGGGCCAGAGGAAAAAGAAAATGGTGTATGAATTCACCTAGAATTCCCAGTTCCCAAAGAATTTCTTTGCTAAACTATGGTCTATCAGGGGAATTTCATATATATGTGAAATCTATAGAGGTCCAATAACCAAGGTTAAGATGAAGGGAAGAAACAATAGATAAAATATAGTGTTAATATTAATTAACAGAAATTAACAGAAATTGAGGGCCGATTAACAGAAATTGAGGTGTGAAATGTCTCCCCCTTCAAGTCCTTTCTTTCCAAGTGAACAACAGCACTACTTTTTTTGGCTTAATAAAGCAACCGAGGCCTAATATCAGAACAGCTGCAGGCTCTGGTCCAAAGAGCAGACTAAAAGAGGCAGCAGGAGGGGCACAGCACAATCATTATCATGGATCAAGAGCAGAATAAAGTGAGCTATGAACATGAGCATGGAAGGGCATGCTACAGGGAAACTAGACTCTAGCAGGCCTGTCACTGGGGGAGCAACATCCATAGCCTGATGTGGGAGAAGTGGGAAAGAATGAATAGTGAGTGATCCAGGTATACATGGCTTGAGGTGAAAACATACTCTATTTTTTTTTTAAGAGGCAAAAATGTGTTGCCCAGGTTGGTTTCAAACTCCTGGGCTTAAATAAACCTCCCAATTCAGATTCCGGAGTAGCTGGTACTATCTGAGTGACCCAACACATCCAGCCAAT
This sequence comes from Nycticebus coucang, assembly GCF_027406575.1. Classification (NCBI taxonomy): domain Eukaryota; kingdom Metazoa; phylum Chordata; class Mammalia; order Primates; family Lorisidae; genus Nycticebus; species Nycticebus coucang. Next base: position 57,974,114 of record NC_069791.1, on the reverse strand, counting down.
ACTCTGTTCTTTCTTAAAGTGCCAGCATAGGTCCCCAGAGCTTCCTCTCAAATGCATGTTTCAAAAAAGAAAGTACCCTGGCCTGACACAGTGGCTCACACCTGTAATCCTAGCACTTTGGGTGGATTGCCTGAACTCACGAGTCTGAGACCAGCCTGAGCTAGAGCGAGATCTCGTCTATAAAAATAGCTAGGCGTTGTGGTGAGCACCTATTGTCCCAGCTACTCGGGAGGCTGAGACAAGAGAGAGAATTGTTGAGCCCAAGAGTTAGAGGTTGCTGTGAGCTATGATGCCACAGCACTCTACCGGGGGTGACAAAGTGAGACTCTGTCTCAAAAAAAAAAAAAAAAAAAAAAATACCCTCAGACTGAAATTATCAAACAAGATAGTGGTGTTTATGTTACCATGGGAAGCTGAATTTAGGGGTAGATCTAAGTTTTGTATGTCCTGAAGCTTAGATAATTGTAGGGGGCTCTCTTTATGAAAAAAAGTATAAAATTAAGAAGATTGGAAGCCACCCATGTTGAGGGACCCCGAACTTAAGCTTTATTTATTTATTTTTTGAGACAGAGTCTCACTATGTTGCCCTGTGGCGACACAGCTGTGGCATTACAGCTCACAGCAACCTCAAACTCTTGGGCTTAAGTGATTCTCTTGCCTCAGCCTCCCAATAGCTGGGGCTACAGGCATCTGCCACAATGCCCAGCTATTTTTTGGTTGTAGTTGTCCTTGTTGTCTGGCAGGCCCAGGCTGGATTTGAACCCACCAGCTCCAGTGTATGTGGCTGGCACCCAAGCTGCTGAGCTATAGGCGCCGAGCCTTAAGCTTTAAAAGCTTTAACTTCAAGATGAATCTACTTCTGTTGGGTGAAGCAGAAGGATCAAGAGGAGACCTGAACTCAAGCCCTAAGTGTGTTACTTAGCACTAGAATTTTGGGCAATTTACTTTTTTTGTATGTAAGGCTCCATTGCTTATTTATATAACAGGGACGATGCCAATCTTTCTAGACTATTAATAAAGACTAAATGAGAGAATATGTGTGAAAGTGCCTAGAACAATAGCCTGACTGCTGATACTAAAGGCCTTATGTGGTGCTAAGCTGTGGTAGGTATGATTGTTGATGAAAGGTGAAAATTTTTCTGGCCACTATTGTTTAGAGCTATAAGTCTTGGAGACTGAGAAAAATATCTTTAACTCATTTAAACATATCAAATACCTGCTGAGTGAGCTGAAAGCACCTACACTTTTATCTATATTCAGGAGATGGCATTGTTCTGTCTTCAGGAAGTTTACAATCCAATGGTGCTGGGTCTGGATTATAATCACTGTCAGAATCAAGAGAACAATCAATACCTCTTGGAGCAACTAGAGTGACTGGAAGAAAGGCCTGCAGGAAGAGTGAGTAGAAGGGGGAGCAGCCATCTGTTTTCTCTGTCAAAGCCTGAGATCAACTGTGGAAGGCTCAGAGCTGAAGTTAAACCTAGAGGTGATCCAATCTTACCCTCTTATTTTACATATGAAAAACTAAGGCCTAGAAACATGAAATGGATTGTCCATAGGTATGTTGCCTGATCAGGGTCATATCTTAGACTAGAATTTTGGAGTTCTACCACCTAAGTTATACATTTGTTTCATCACACTGAAATTTTGTTCCCATCTCATTTTCCCTTTATTCTCTAGGCCCTGGCCTTTTTTTTTTTAAACAAAAAAGTGTTTATTAGGCTACTTCTGTGATAATAAAATTAAGTACTAAAAGTAATGTAATCTCTTAATTTTCTTCTTGATATGTGAATGTAGAGTGATAACTTTTTTTTTTTTTTAATTGTTGGGGATTCATGAGGGTACAATAAGCCAGGTTACACTGATTGCATTTGTTAGGTAAAGTCCCTCTTGCAATCATGTCTTGCCCCCAGAAGGTGTGGCACACACCAAGGCCCCCCACTCCCTCCTTCCCTCTCTCTGCTTTTCCTCCCCCCCATGACCTTAATTGTCATTAATTGTCCTCATATCAAAATTGAATACATAGGATTCATTCTTCTCCATTCTTGTGATGGAGAAGAATGAATCTAAGAATAATGTCTTCCACTTCCATCCAGGTTGGCCACTTTGCAGAACTCCATGAAAAGTCACCCTCTTCCAACATCAGGCCACTGAACCTTCCTTAGGCTTCTGCTGCTTTGTCTACTAGCATGTAGGTAGAGTTCTCTCAATCGCCGAATTTCTTGATTGGTGGAAACTGAGAATTCAGTTGGGGATGCAGAGCCACTGTTGAAACAAACACAGCAGTAGCCAGTCAACAGGAATGCAAGACCCACGAGGAAGTTTCGGACATCGCAGCTTGACTGGGATGTTAAGAACCTGGAGCGCTTCCAAAGGACAGCAGTGAAAACAGTGGGTGGGGCGAGAAGTAAGAGCTCTTAGGAAAGATAAAAGGGCTGGGGATTATTTATCTTGGAGAAGAGAAGGCTGAGGCTGGCTTTGAAAAAGAGTTTGAAATCTAAGACCAGCTGTAGCACATCTTCCCTGAGAATAGAATGAGGAATTAGCTAACAGAAGCAAGAGGATTTAGGCTACAGAGGTTTTCAAATTTAACTGTCTGTTAGAGACATCCAGGGAGCTTTTTAAAAAATCTTGATGTTCAACCTGGACCCTGGAACAATTAAATTAGAATCTTTAGGATGGAGAGCCAAACATAGTAATGTCTTTAATGTTTCCCAGATGATTTCAATGAGTAGCCAAGATGGAGAACCACTGGGCTTAGGGTGAAATTAACAGTCTTTGTCGAGGATTATATGGTTTGAGAAGGGACTTTGAGTGGGAGATGCCATCTTGCTACTTGGAGATGGTTTGAGTATGTGGTAGACATTTAGCTTCCTGGGGTATTTAGGATAGAGTTTCTTTTAGAGGCAGTGTTTGATGTGGTGGCCTCCTTTAGATGTGGTAGTTTTCAGCCCTATTGTATATCAGGATCACATTTGGAGCTTTCAAAACAAAGATATCTGGATCCCATCCCAGAGATACTGAATCCAAATCTCTTAGGTGGGGCATAGACTATAAATTTATATGTATATATAGCAAGACAGATATATAGCTATATGCAAGGCCTGACCATTAAGTTTGTGAACTCATGCTAGAGAAAATGCGACATACCTCATTGCTGAATATTGCTATGGTCACCTTTGAAGTACTCTCCTTGGGAAGCTGTGCACTGATGCCAGTGCCTAGTCTACCTTTCAAAGCAATTTTGGAACTTTTTTTCTGGAATGGCCATCAGAGCTGTCATCATATTACTCTTGATGTCCTCAATGTCATCAAAATGCCTTCCTTTCAATATTTCCTTTATTTTCAGATAAAGAAAAAAGTCACTAGAGCTAGATCAGGTGAGTAGGGAGGGTGTTCCAATACAGTTATGTGTTTACTGGCTAAAAACTCCCTCAGACAGTGCTGTGTGGGCTGGGCATTGTTGTCATGAGTTGTTGGCTAAGATTTTCAGTTATGATTTTTCTAACTGTTTCTCTACTTGGTCTGTTATGCTTCTCATAGCCGGCCAATGATTTTGACACAAAATTTGATGAATTTTTGCTTGTTTTACTGGTTGCCCTAACTGCTCTTCAGCAGTGATGCTTTGTCTGTCCTCAGAAAAATGTTTAATCCATTTGTGCACTTCCGTTTTCTTCATGGCATTATCCCCATAAACTTGGACTAACATGTACCTGATTTCACTTTCACTCTTGCCAGGTTTAATAAGAAATTTACAAATATTTGCTTGCTGCTCTAATTCAAGCTCTGACATCCTTGCCATGGCACACAGAAACATGCAAAAATAACGAACGCCATTCAGCAAGACTCTGCCACACATCAACTGAACACAACTGTGAGGCGCTGATATACCAAGGTTATGAAACCTTACTGAGTTGTTTGTATAGTGCCGCCAACCTAAGTGCACTGTGGGAAGTTTGAGAACTTAATGGTCAGACCTCATATAAATTTATATAGCTTTATAGGTGATTCTGACCAGTGTTAGTGTTGGGAATCACTTCCTAGGGAAGGATCACATACTCCTAATTTCCTAAGTAAGCTGTACTTCTGGCTTGGTGCCTGTGGCTCAAGCAGCTAAGGCGCCAGCCACATACAACTGAGCTGGCGGGTTCAAATCCAGCTGGGGTCCTCCAAACAACAATGACGGCTGTAACCAAAAAATAGCCAGGTGTTGTGGCGGACGCCTGTAGTCCCAGCTACTTGGGAGGCTGAGGCAGGAGAATTGCTTGAGCCCAGGAGTTGGAGGTTGCTGTGAGCTGCGATGCCACGGCACTCTACCCAGAGTGACAGCTTAAGGCTCTGTCTCAAAAAAAAAAAAAAAGATCTGTACTTCTCACAAACATTCATTGTGTGAGAGGCATTGAAAATCCTGACAGCCTTAACTTTGTCTTGAAAAGCATTGCGAGCTGGGCAGCACCTATGGCTCAATGGGTAGGGTGCTGGCCCCATATGGTGGGTTCAAGCCTAGCCCCAGACAAACTGCAACAAAAAAATAGCTGGGCATTGTGGTGGGCACCTGTAGTCCCAGCTACTCAGGAGGCTGAGGCAGGAGAATTGCCTGAGCCCAAGGATTTGGAGGTTGCTGTGAGCTGTGACACCACGGTACTCTACCAAGGGTTAATAAGTGAGACTCTGTCTCAAAAAAAAAAAAAAAGAAAAAGAAAAAGAAAAACGAAAAGCATTGTGAGCTATACACTTGGGAAGAAAGGCACATTCACCTTATTTCCCTCTTTTCCTAGTGCATACACTTATGTGCTAACCTCATGTTTAAGCCTGACATGGATCAGTTGGCAAATATGTATTAAGCACCTACTGTGTGTTCAGCCCTGTTGGATTCTTTGGAAAGAGAGAAAACAAAGACTTTCCCTCTTAAGGAGTTCTCAAACTCCTGTATTGGAACCCATTAAGGACAACAGAAGAGGGACTGTTAAATTAGGTGGTGTAGACTGCCACACCAGTTCAGTGTGGGAGGGCAGCGGAGGTTGAAATTACTAGTGATACCTTCCTGGAAAGTGTGGGGTTTGAGTTGGGTCTTGGAAGACAGGATTTGAAAAGAGTGAAAGAAGGGATGCCAGGTAAGACAGGATCAAACAGGATATCTTTTGGGGACCATGAGAAAAAAGGGCTTGACAGCAGAGGAGGAATATGTTGGAGGGTAGGGGAGAGTCAGATAGGAAGGAAGGGGCAAGGTAATCCTGTGCATGGCCATTAGCTGTAATTTAAAACTCTTAATAAGGCAGGCAAACGACTGGAGCAGGTGAGATAGTAGTGAAAAAGAAGGGTTAGCAACACTTTAGCAGGGTCAACCTCTTATAGTCCTTTCTTTCCTAGTTGAAACAAGGTTTCCTCCAGACACTCACTTAATTCTTTGTAATTTCTGATTCAGAAATTTAAAATTGTAATCTTATGGAAGAATCAGGAGCAAAATCGCCCAATGATGTCAGACTGTGTGAGGAGAAAAAAAATACATATTCTTTAACAGAGGGAGTAGGGGTTAGATACAACAAGAGTGAAGGAAGTTGGAATTGGGCTAGTTTGAAGGATAGAGAATATATGAAAGGACCGTATATGCAAAGTGATCCTAAAAAGCGGAAGGAACTGAGAAACCAGAGAATAAGGCAGACAAATCCAGTTTGTCAGTAGAAGAGGATTTATTGGGGGAAACTAGGGACAGAAGTGTGACCTAGGGCAGTCACAGAACAGTTAGATCTCTGTGCTGTTACCTTGCAGACCCAGGGTTTATAGTGTAGAAAAAGGGCATATGTGCTCCGTAGGGCAACCTTCCTAGAAAAGACAAGAATGCCAAGTACAAACTAGCAGGTAATTTGTGCCATAACATCAGGTCGTTTGACTTAAAGGTAGGATTTATGCTCAGAGACAAGCAATAATAGATAAAATGGAAATTTCAGAAGCATTCCCAGCATTCATGAGAAGTCAACATGGCAGATTAGCATCCAAGGTGGAGTTGTATTTTTCCTTTAAGACATTAGACAGTCTCACTCTGTTGCCTGGGCTACTAGAGTGCCATGGCATCTGCCTAGCTCACAGCAACCTCAAACTCCTGGGCTCAAGTGATCCTCCTGCCTTAGCCTCCTGAGCATCTGGGACTAGAGGGACCTGCTATAACAGCCCAGCTAATTTTTCTATTTTTAGTAGCAACGGGGTTTCTCTCTCTTGCTAAGGCTGGTCTCGAACTCCTAGCTCAAGTGATCCTCCTGCCTCGGCCTCCCAGAGTGCTAGGATCACAGGTGTGAGCTACCTTGTCCAGCCCAAAGTGGAGTTGCTTTAGAAGAGGTGAAAACCTGTGTCCTTGAGAACAAGCACAGGCTCCTTCCTCTCCCAAGAGTCACTGCCTCCAATTATCTCAGTTCCCTTCACTGCATGTGGGTGGCTAGTATGGCTGAGAAATAGAAAAGAAGCCTCCGACAGCTAGAAAGCAGACTGACACTATCAGTTAGGCCTTGAGGTTGGTAGGAGCTGGCCTGATGTCAGGGGACCTGGTGTCTTCCTGTTGGACATAAGCAATTCAACACATCAGCATCAGACAAGACCACTTTGGGAGCATAGTGAATCAAGACATAATAAACAGAACTATGCTGTGATCATATCTGAATAGAGCTAAAAACATGAACAATGTCCAAAATACAAGAATGATCTAACTTCCCCCTAGGTGGCTAATAGGAGCGACTGCTGCTTCTTTGTCACAGTTTTTTTTAGCTCCAACTCATTCTTCTAGTCATTAAGAAACCCAATCATAAAATGATCCCTGTTTCCTAACGACATCCAATCCAGAGCAAAGCCTGCTTCCTGAACCCTCCTCTAAGTCACCTAACACAAATTCATCCTCTGATAGAATCCTTACTAACATCTTCTTACTGAGATACCCATGGTTTCCATTGCGAGTATTGTCTTCTGTTGCAATGAGTAATAGGTGTGTTCCTGGTGGCCTTTGGCTGGTGGGCATTGACACAAAGTGAGTGGTCCCTGTTTTTTTTTTTTTTTTTTTTGTTTTGTTTGTTTGTTTGGGTAAAGCAGGACAGATCAGAATTAGAATGTCATATTCCCTCTGGGTCTTCTCTTCCTCCCTAGAAGGGGAAAAGAATCTAGCAGTGAGAGACAAGATTGAGGCCACCCTTCACATTCCACATTTATCAGCTAAATGATTTTTTAATATATTTTCTTGTTGATCACAAAAAAGGTTCTGCAGCGGGTGTTTGAACTATTTAGGATATAAGACTGTCTAATGGTTGAAGTTGCTTTTTTTAAAAATGTTGCCACTCCAGCTTAATCCCTCACCATAACTCAATAGTGTCAGGGTGTGGGACCTGTGTTGAGAATTTCCTCATTCACTTAGAACCCCTGCTATGAACTTAATCAGTCTAGAGTTTACTTCTGGGGGCGACACCTATGCTCAGTGAGTAGGGTGCTGGTGCCATATACCAGGGTGGCAGGTTCAAACCCAGCCCCAGCCAAACTGCAACAACAACAACAACAACAAAAAATAGCTGGATATTGTGGTGGGCATCTGTGGTCCCAGTTACTCTGGAGGCTGAGGCAAGAGAATCACCTAAGCACAAGAGCTGGAGGTTGCTGTGAGCTGTGATGTCACAGCACTCTGAGACTCTGTCTCTTAAAAAAAGGAAAAAGTTTACTGCTGGGACTAGTTATATAAATGTTGCAAACTCTTTTATACTCTGAGAATGAGACAAGAAGTCAGATAAGCAAGAGTTGTAAGAAGCTGGATACCACTGGAAAATAAGTACGATTACTTTTCTGGAATTAGGAAAGGCAGTATAGCAGGGGAGGATTGTAGATCAGGTTGGGATAGGGAAGAGAGACTTCTAATTATATTTTTAGAATATTCTTCAGGTCTAATGAAATTTTCAGTGAAAGTCACATTTTTCTTATCTTTTTTTTTTCTTTCTTTCTTTCTTTTTGTTTTTTTTTTGAGGCAGAGCCTCAAGCTGTTACCCTGGGTAGAGTGCTATGGCATCACAGCTCACAGCAACCTCAAACTCCTGGACTTAAGCGATTCTTCTGCCTCAGCCTCCCAAGTAGTTGGGACTACAGGTGCCTGCCACAACGCCCGGCTACTTTTTGGTTGTAGTTGTCATTGTTATTTGGCAGGCCTGGGCTGGATTCAAATCCGCCAGCTCTGGTGTATGTGGCTGGCACCTTAGCTGCTTGAGCTACAGGCACCGAACATTTTCTTGTCATTTTCATTAGTCATTTCTGTTCTAAGAAAGTAATGTTTAATCCCATGGGCCAGCAATAGCCAAAATAAACACAGCACAAGAGTTGTACATTAGTATCCCTTTTCTTGTCTCTCCCCTCCCCTCTAGAGTAAAAGGGGAACGTGTTAATTATAAATAATGGACTGTAGAATTCTACAAACCAGAGTTCACATCCTGGCTCTACCATTTACTAGAGAAATCACATGACCTTGAGCCAGTAATTTCATTCTCTCTAAACCTATGTCTTCCCATCTTTAAGATGGTCATAATAGTAATTCCTATGTCATAGCTTCGTTCTGAAGATAAAACGAGGTGGTGCACACATGGATGGTACATGGCACAGTTTTGGCATGTTGGAAGTCTCAACAAACACTAGTAATGGTGATGATTGACGTTATTAATATTCTTTGTCATGTTTTGTTTCTTTAAGACCTGGGGCTTATAGAATTTGAGCTAATTATCTTATCTGCAATCAAACACAAGAGAAAAGTCTTCAAACTTTTCAGTGACACTTCTGGTTTCTGCGTACAATATCCCAGAGCTCTTTACAGCAGGTCAAGTACTTGGCTGCAACAGCAGGGAGCAAACCATAATCTTTAAAAAAACAAACAAACAAACAAACAACATCTCCGGGCCCAGCTCCTGTGGCTCAGAGGCTAGGCTGGCCATGTACACTGGGGCTGGTGGGTTCAAATCCGGCCAGGGCCTGCCAAACAACAATGGTAACTGCAACAACAGCAACAAAACAGCCAGGCGTTGTGGCAGGCACCTGTAGTCCCAGCTATTTGGGAGGCTGAGGCAAGAGAATCGCTTAAGCCCAAGAGTTTGAGGTTGCTGTGAGCTGTGATGCCATAGCACTTTACTGAGGGCAACATAGTGAGACTCTGTCTTCAAAAAAAAAAAATCGCCTTGTAGACCTACAGAAAACTTTTAAAAATAATACAGTTTCCATAGATGCCTCACCGGGTTTCCCCTAATGTTAATGTCACATAACCTTAGTGCAATTGTCAGAAGTAAGAAATTAATGTTGGTAGAGTACTATTAAACTGATAAATAGTTATAATTATAATACTAGATAATACTAATATAAATATTAAACCTTATTCAGATTTTACCATATTTTCACATCAATGTCTGTTTTTATTCTAGGATCTTATCAGGATCCTATCCAGGATTCCACATTACATTTAGTTGTGATTTTTCCTTTGTCTTCTGCAGCCTAAATCAGTTCCTCTCACTTTGGGATTGTCTCATGTTTTCTTGCGCTCAAACAGAAGTTTTGGCAAGAATACCACAGAAAAGTCGTCATATATTTCTTAGCGCATCATATCACGTGGTTCATGACGTGGATACTGCTACGTCTTGAACCTGGCAGTATCTTACTGCCATCTTATTGGTGGTGTTAACCTTGGTTACTTGGTTAATAAATATCTCGGGGGATATGTAAATTCTGTTCTTCCTCAAATTAGAAATTAGTTCTACCTACTAATTTTAGTATTCATTGGTAGATCTTGTCTGCAACAGTTTTTTTTTTGTTTGTTTAATTTTTTTTGAGATAGGGCTCTGTCTGATGCCCAGGTTAGAGTGCTGTGGCATCATCATAGATCACTGCAGCCTCAAACACTTAGGCTCAAGCAGTTCTCCTACCTCAAGGGGCTCAGCTAATTTTGGGTGGCTGAAGTGGGAGGATCCCTTGAGACCAGGAGTTTAAGACCAGCCTGAGCAAGAGTGAGACCCCTATCTCTACTAAAAATAGAAAAATTAGCTGGGCATGGTGGTGGGTGCCTATAGTTCCAGCTATTCAAGAGGCTGAGGCAGGAGGATTGCTTGAAGCCAGAAGTTTGAGATTGCTGAGTTAGGTGATGCTTCAGTAACCCTAGCCTGGGCAATAGAGTGATACTCTGCCTCAAAAAAAAAAATTGTTCGATTTTAGCAAGCTGTGATTTGCTGTTTAGTTCATTCCACTTGCTCCTTGCTTTTCTTTCAGTGGGATTTTTGAAAAGCCAACATATTTAGCTGGGTGTTGTGGTGGGCACCTGTGGTGGGCATTGTAGTAGTCCCAGCTACTTGGGAGACTGAGGCAGGAGAATCGCCTAAGCCCAGGAATTGAAGGTTGCTGTGAGCTGTAACGCCACAGCACTCTACCGAGGGCGATAAAGTGAGACTTCGTCTCTACAAAAAAAAAAAAAAGTGACAAAGTCAACTTATTTATGACTCTGTGTAGGTAAACAGAATTACACTTCTTAATTTAAAGATCTCCAGAGGAGAAGAAGCCCCCCCACTTCCTTCACCACCATTCCAGTATTGATGTGGCTCAGAAATGTTCTTTTTGAAATAAATCATGCTTCTTTTAAAATTTATTTGTACTTATTCCACTCCTAGTAGAGACAAAAAATTGTTGCGGGAGTATACTGTGGCATATCGACATTTAAATATGCCCAGGATCAATTTGATACAAACCAAGACTTTCTTTGTGTGCTTTATTGATGGTTCCCTTTGTTCCCCATACAATTCAGTTTGGGGAGACAGCCTTTGGTTATCCTCACTAACAATCTCTACCGAGTCTTAAAACTTATGCAGCCTCTTGAGTAAGAACTCATGAATATGGTATTACCTGTTCTCAGGTTTCTTGACCTTGCACCCAGGAGACCAAAGGATGAGGGAAAGTGAGGGAGATGCAGGGCCTGCCCTGACTGCCTGGCTGATGCCCATGCAGGACGCCGCCGTGGGGATGGCCGTCCACATTTGTCTGCCAGTGGTTCTCATGCTTTCTTTTCTTATTTTTCTTACGCTTGTCAATCCAAGCAGGGCAAAAGTCCTACTGTAACCCTTCCCACTTTATAGGGAGAAAAGAAATTGAGGGTAACAAAGATTTGGAGAATAAAATAGCAAGCAATCCAAATGGTAATATGGTGGTAGTTATATAAAAACAAAGGGATCGACAAGTAAAACTGGTCATTCCTTCACACAAGGGCAGCAACTCCAGACGCACTCAGGATCGCTGGAGGTTTTCATGAAAACTGGAGATTCCAACTGCTCCCACAAGTGAGGACACTGGAGGGATGTGTTACACTGCCCAACTATACACGGTATCTCTGCTTCTGCTAGTAGCTGGAGCAGTAGGCCGTGAGCAGGCATCACTCAGCAGGAAGCAACATGGACATCCATAGATGGCTTTGAAGATGGGCTTCATTGCCTGTGTTTGCAGCTTCTCTCAGAGGCCCTGCAGTCTACTGCTGTACATAGTGAAACCCAACAGTGTATGCTGAGAGGGGGAGAGGGAAAGGGGCAGTGAAATATAAGACTATTAGCTTACTAGTCTCTAGGAAGCTGTGTGAGGGGCTCCAGAGGGATCAGCTTCCCAGCCCCATGTCCTAGAAGTGTATGAAGATCCAAGAAATGGAAACCACCCCAGAATCTCTGCTTTACTCTTTTTCTTTTTTCTTTTTTTTTTTAATGTTTTTTTTGGGGGGTTTTTGGCCGGGGCTAGGTTTGTTTGAACCCACCACCTCTGGCACATGGGACCGGCACCCTACTCCTTGAGCCACAGGCGCCGCCCTGCTTTACTCTTTTTCTTTTCACATCTCTCTGTCCCACCAGGCACATTTGTTATGACCTCATGCAGTCATCCTTCCTGCCCATCTTGGCCCCCCATAACCCATTCTCACAGTCTGGCATCTGTCTTGATCTCTCAATCCTATTCCCTTCGTGAAGACTTCCCTGCTTACTGTGAATAATCCCTCGAGGGTAAATAATAGCTACCATATCAGGGCTTGTGGTGTGAATACCTTGCTCAAGACCACAAGCTAGAAGGGATGGGAGCAGGACTTGGCCCCTAAGAGCTCCAGCAGGTCTCCGCTGCATGTCAGCAGGTGGCCGAGCAGGAAATGCCCTGGTCCTCTGGCCCCAAACTAAATGAATGATCCCCTCCTCCCTTTGGCTGCCTAAAAATGAAGCTCCCTTGCTAATCTCGGCCTCGCACTCGCCACCAGTTCCTTCACTTACAATGCACTTGGTGCTTTGCTTTGTTTTAAACCTTGACACTTCCTTTCCTATATTGATTTAAAAAATTATTCAAACAAATTCTAGCATATCATTTAAAAATTCAAGCAATATTCGGGCTTAAAGGGCATAAGTGAAAAATCTTCATTACTGTCATCTCCTGATTCCAATTGTACCCTCCAAATGTAAGTACTGTTAACTAGCAGTGAGTATGTTTTCAGATTTTTCTATATGTATATAAATGTGTGCATGTTTGCATGTGTAGGACGTTTTTCTGACTTCTTGGAGTTCTGTAATCTAGATATCTTTATTCTCAATCATTGTCCATTCCAGATTGCAAGCGTCAAACTCAATCATTGTCTGTTCCAGATTGCAAGCTCCAAAAAGGTAGGATATGTTCTTTTAAATTAATCCACCCAGCACCTGACCAAAGGAACAACTATTCTTTGTAGGAGCTCTTGGGTTGCACAAAGGTATAGAAGGCAGGATCCTTCTAGAGAGACCCTGAGATCGCCAAGAAGGAAGAGCAAAGCGAGCTGCAGAGAAAACAGCTCACCAGAAACTGGCCTGACCTGCAGGGTGCACACACTCCCGAGGCTGTGAAATCACTGTTGTGTGGGTCGTCTGGTGGCCGAGGGGAGGGGACAGGAGAGGAGGGGGAACAGGAGCAAGGAATGTGGGCTGGGCCAAGTTTAGAATTACAAGTGCCACAGAGGCGTTCTTCAACTACACTTTAAATAGCCAGCACCTTTCTCTTCCCCTTTGGTTAATTCTTCTCCCCTGACTGGACCTCAGGCAGCAACTTCACTAAGGTTCGGAATGCTTTCTTCTCTTTTGTTCCCTTTTTTTTTTTTTTTTTCTTTCTGTTTCTGGGTCTCAGAATGCAGGTTGGTGGGATCTGTAGAACTTACAACCAGAGGACTTTTGACGATATGTTTCTGACGTTTATGTGTGCATATGCAAAGACTATATGCTATTTTCTTGACATGCTAAACTTGGGTAGATGTTGACTGAAGGAACAATATGGTTTGGAAAAAGAGAATCCTAGATTGAGAGGAAAGACATTTGGGTTTAAGTCCAGGGAAACGAAGGCTTTTCTTCTCTGCAAAACAAGATGATTAATTCTTTGACAAGATTGAAAGTAAAAATTTGAGTGCCGTGACAAGATTGAAAGTAAAAATTTGAGTGCCGTGATTCCACTAAGTGTGTGTGTTTGTTTTTCCTCTTTTGATTCTTATAGCAAGTATTTCCTATCATCCCCACTTTAACAGATGAGCAAACTAAGGCTTAGAGTCATTCATTAACTTCCCTGAGGCCAAGCAGTGGTATGAGAAAAAATTCAAGGTTTGAACCTGGGCTTGTCTGACTCTATAGCTCGTTCAACTGTAACACGTTCCCTCCACAACTGTAATGAGGCTAAAGGACCCAGGAGAGGGCTACTGATTCCTCTAGGGCCTGGGAGGATGAAGAAGTGAGGGAAATGATTTCTATCAGTAGAGATGTCCATCAGATGGTAAGGGGGGGCCCCAGAACCAGCATCCACCTTAGAAGACCTTCCCTAAAGGGCTAAGACCAGTTGCTCTTGGGACCAGTTGCTTGAGCTTCTCTTTCGTAGCCCACAAACAATCTTTGGAGCCCATTCCCTAACTTATCAAATAAGCAAAAGTGCCTACTGTTCCCTGACTTTGTAATTTTCTAGATCCCTCCAGTAGCCCGACTGGAGGTGAGGGACAGAGTAGTCTGTGGCCAGGAGGGGCCCCTACTGAGAAACTTTTGTTAGCATAAAAGTCCGCCTGCCCACTTGTTCAGAAAAGGGGCTGCCATATAAAATCAAGGGAGTCAGTAGAAGATGCTTGGTGCTAAACATGGGCAGCCCACATAATGGAAGGGACAATGATTGTGACTCACAAATCTGAAATCTGCTTGAAAGAGCAGGGGCAGAGCTGGCTCGAGTCCTGGCTGTGCAACTTAATGACGAAGTGGCCATAGTCACCTCGTTTAACCTCTCTGAGCTGCAGCCTCCTTATTTACAAAGAGGAGGTAATAACACTCACATCTCCGGTTGTGGGGAGGAAGGGAAGCGAATGTGTGTCAAGTGCCTGGTCTATGGCAGCCAGTCGTATCCTCAGCCCCCCAGCGGTTAGCGTAGGCAGTTAGCGGAGGGGAGGGTTTGAACTGTGGCTCTTTATTCATTTTATGTTGTCTTGTCTCCTGGAACACATTCCTACATTTGTCATCACCAACAGAAAAAAAGGGCCCACAGTTCATCTTTCTCTTAGGCTGATTTCAGAGAGAAGTGAACACTTGGACAGATAACCTCCTTTTGGCGACAGTTTCTGGTCCCATCTAGCCTCTGTCATTCTGACAAGATGTTTTAAAAACCGGCTTTTTGGACTATATAGAACAGCCCCCAAACAAACAAACAAACAAACAAAAAAGGCTTTCATTGTTATGTTACAAAGATAAATCATGTTCTTTAATAAAAATGTAGAAGTTATTCCTATAATTCAACCATTGAAAAAGAAATATTTTGGTAGATATCCCAATCTTTCAATGCGTATAAATACTTTATAAAGTATTTATGAGGCACAATCATTTCGTATGGACTATTCTCACTTCAAATATTTTGAACATCCTTCTGTTTCAATATACATTTTTCTTTCCGTAGCATAGTTTTCAACGACTATAATAGTCTATTGTATGAATACAACATAATTTATTAACCTATCTGCTATTTTTGAACATTTATGTGCTTTATAATTTTTTTCTTTTATAAATAATAAACATCCTTAGTGTCAAATCTTTTACCCACACTCAGAATTATTTCCTTGGAGTAAATTCCTGCATGGGAAATTGGTGCTGTGAGGATGCATAAAATCCAACCTTTCGATGTCCCCAAGCACATAGGGTTACAGACAAGGCTGATGTACGGTGGCAGGGAGAATTTAGACAACTCAAGGGCCTTTGAATGTGTTCATGCCACAACCCAACAAAGTCTGTGTTGTGGAAGCAAGAATGTCTTTCAGGATGAATACTTTGTTCCCGAGACAGGAAAGGAATACATATTCTCAGTCACTGTTGCCCAGCCTCTCCCAATGAAGGATGCTAAGGGGGACAGGGTTCTGCAGAGAGGGAGTGGGAAATCACCCTCTCCGGTGCATGGATTCTCCTGGGAATTTGCTGGTGAAGGGAGAAGGAGAGCTTTCCTTTTGGGGTTCCCAACCGTCACAGACTCCCATTTGTCTTCCAGGTGGAATGGATAGCAGAGTCCCAGGCACAAGCAGTAATGGGGAGACAAAACCAGTGTATTCAATCGTGGAAAAGGCGGAGGAAGACGGCACCCTGGAGCGGGGGCACTGGAACAACAAGATGGAGTTTGTGCTGTCAGTGGCGGGGGAGATCATTGGCTTAGGCAACGTCTGGAGGTTTCCCTATCTCTGCTACAAAAATGGGGGAGGTGAGAGCCGGTGGATGCTTTCATCTCCTGTACTTCCTCCACCTCGGGGAGTCCCATAAACACATAGAATGCTGGAGTTAGAAGGACCTTACAGTCATTAAGGACACCCCGTGGGAGACCAGGACCTGGACAGACTCCCACGCCTTTCCTAGGGCTCTTTCTCATATAGCATGGTGCCAGGCACATGAGAGCTCAGAGCAGGTGGATCAGAGTTTGGATTCTGGCTCTGCTACTAAGTGTCTCTCAGAGCCTCAGTGGCTGTTCCTGCCTACTTTTCCAAGTTGTAAGGATCAGAGAGAATATGTGTAAAGTTTGTAATAAATGGTAGCTATGTTGGTGGTGATGATGTTAATACCAAACTATTCTGTGGTCTTAAGATTCCTCAACCTTGGCCTTGTGTTTGCTGGCACCATGATGTTCCCTAGGCCATCCCATACCCAATCTCTCTTTGACACCAGCACCTCTTCCTTTAAAAATTTTCCACTTCAAATGTGTGCATGTGTGTGAGTGTGTGTGTGCATTTTGTGGGGGGAGCATTCACTCTGACTCTTTCCTGTGTCATTATTGACTTCTCGTTCACCCTTATATCAGCCCCCAGGGTGACTCTTCTATATGCACAGCAATGGCAGTACTTTTTGGAATTCCTTGTCTCCTTGGGAAGCCCAGAGGGATTTCCCAAGTTCTGGAGGCTGTGGCTGACCTGTGAGTGAGGAGCATCTTCTTGTTGATGGGTGAAGCTTATGAGGATTGAGGCTCCAGGGTCTGGTTTTGTAGTGAGGTTGTAGCCTGGACTGGAATGTGGCCTACAGAGGTAGGTCAGCGGGAAAAATGCTGAGAGGAGAGGCAATTTCATGGGTTGCAAGAATTGCAGGGGACTAGGAGACTTCAAATGTATCACGTTTGAGTCTCACAGTGATTTTGGAGAGAAACCATCAGACACAGAGTAGAGGGGAGCCCTGGAGGGACACATGGGAGGTCCTCTGGGCCTATGGACTCTTGTTCTATGGCAATCAGGGATTGGCCCTGAGGCTGGAAGTTAACTTGTTTTTTCCTGGAGGGATGGGAATGTCCTTTCTTCTTAGGCATTTCTGGCCTGTGGCCTGGAATCATAGGACTTTGCTCAGTCTGTGTTGTGAGGGAAGAAGGGAGGTCTTCCTCTTTCTTACCTAGCCCTGGACACTCCATGTGCATGTTCAGGAATTCAGACCTGGGCTCTCTTCATTTAGAGAATTACGGGGACAGCTGGGCTGGCCCAGGCCATAAGCAGGAGTCTGGGGACTAAGCTGGGTGCTGGGACTCTGTGTCTGGAACCTGGAAACCAGCTTAGCTCCTCACGTGGCGGAGGGATTAGGAGGTGAGCAGCTTTCTCCAAGCCTCTCTGGAATTGGGTAAAGGTTGGCCTAGGAATTAGCAGGAATGGCATGAAGAGGGAGGAAGCCTGAGTCTGAGAAGGGGCAGTTAGGGTGAGTGACAGGAGTGCTAGGGTGGGAGTGGGGTCTCCCTGTTTCATTTGGCCTGTCAGGATCTAGGCTCTGCTTGGGGGTGCTGACTGTGCACCTGTAGGAAGATAGGCCCAGGGAGAAAAGAGTACCCACAGGCCTTGGTTTCTCACATGGGTGCTTTTGTGCAGTGTGGTAGCTTCTGTGGCTTCCTCCCCCTGGCGAGGACCTACCTTCCAGTTTACCAATTCCATGGATAGAAGAGACACTGTCAGGGGTCCTAGGGCCCAGGCAGATTCTCTTTATTTAATCCCTATACCACCACCCGTGATTTCTTCCCATGGTCAAGCACAGGGCCTGAGTGCTCCTCTTCTCTGATCACTGATGGACGGCAGCAGCTGGCAGGGAGTGTTCTAGGGGACTTTGCAGCCAGAGGCAGATGCCCAGGTTTGCTCTGAAAGACATGAGTTCCCCAGGGCCTCTGGCTGAATTAATGAAAGGTTCCTTTGCTGAGGTAAGGGTAGCCAATCAAAGATTCAGACAGTCATTAGAGTTTGTAGATACCAAAGAATAATATTTTTCAGGATTCATTTTTGTGTTCCCAGCAGTTTAACCTTCTGGCATCAGTTAACTCCCCTTGCCACACCAAGCAAAGTGAGCTCCTCCAGGGAATGAATGGGCCCTGACACTTCACTTGTTATCCTCCTTTCTCTTTGCCAAAGCAGAAACTGATTCTTCTTCCTGAGAGGGCACTTTGCTGCCAATGTGGGAAGGAGGGTGGAGAGAATGGAGACCATTTATTTTGGCTTGACCCTATTCCTCCTGGTTTCATGATTTTATTGCAAGTCATGGTTCTCAGGTTGGTGTTTGGGCTCCCCAGGGTGCCAGTAGCCAGTCCTGGAGAAGGATGCTGGGGTATGATGCTGGGGTACCCTGGTGTTGTGTCCTACTACCCTGCTTCTAGCCCTTTCTCTCCACAGCTTCACACAGCCACTTTGTGTGCGAGAGGAGGGGAGGATAACAGAGAAATGTTACTAGGAGTCATATTTGTTGAGTGGGAAGCTCAGGGTTGGAAGAATCCCCACAGCATAATTTTAGTTCCAAACTAAAAATATAAGCAATATCTTTTTGGTTTCTTCCAACTTTATTATTTGGTAGACCTAATTTGAAGTGAGTTCCAGAGCAGGGAAGGGGTTGAGGCAAGATTATGATAGAACATTGTAGTTCTATCTGAAAACTGTAGTTGAAAACCAGGGACGCTGTGGAGATGGTCTAAAGAAGCCCATCAGAAATCAAAACCAACAGGTAAGCTTTTTAGGAAGATAGGTGGGAGGGATGCCACCTCCATCATCTCCAAGGTAACATTCTCCCTGCTATCCAGGACCTGCCTCACTCTCCAACCTCAGTCAGCTGCCCAGCATGTGCCCGTCATGCCCTGAGCCTGACGTGTCACACTTAGTATATGCCAACGAGTGTTCTGAGGGGTTGGGATACATGTATAAACAAAACAGACCAATTCCATTCTAGAGGAGGGAGACAGACGATAAACACAGAAGTAAGTAAACCAGACAGCATGACAGGAGTTAATGAGTGCTATGGAAACAGAGCAGGGAGGGCTGTAAAGGGGTCAGGAGTGTGAGTGTGGGTGGGCTCTGGCTGCTGGAGGGGAACGAGCTGACCTTGGGACCCGCTGCAGTGAAACATTGGCTCAGCACCTGGAATACCTGGAGCTGGAGTCACCATGTGAGGCTGTGGTGGGAAACGCGCAGCAGGACCTCTCAGAAGGCTCTGGAGGTGATGGGCTGTGGGGAAGGCAGCACCAAAGCACCCCTCAGCTCTGGACTGCGGGAGAGCGGAGGAAGGCCAGTGTAAAGAGAGGATGCAGGGGCATCAGGGAAGCCATGAGCCTTGATGATATTTGTAGATACCAAAGAATAAAGAGAAATGAGAAGCCCTTTCCTTTTCTTCATATAAAAGTAATAGCGATTTTTTGTGGTAATTGACAATTTGTTACAATTTTAGTTAATTACTCAGTGTCCACTATCGGTCAGGCTAATGCTGGTTATGGCATACAACTATTTGTAGAAGCTCATCCTTCTGTTGCTCATGTGGAATATCCACAGTTTATATCTTAGAAAATTGGCTGGCACATTGCAGGTGACACTGCATAGTGTGCTCCTTTAGAGGAGGATGACCAGCAGAAAATTTTTTCTGGGATGGGGTGTGGTGTCTCCCATCTCATGGGGGAAAATGCCTGCACATTTCAGAATTTTGTCAAGACTAGCACGGGTGATACAGGGGTGCAGGTAACTTTGAACTCCATCCATCACCCTCAGGACTAACTTCATCTTTTGATGGTGTGACAGGTACAGGGTGGGGCAGGGAGAGGCAGAGTGCTCTTTGGGACTGCCTGGCCTGCACCTGGGTCCCCTTAGGCTCCCATCCCCTGACCCCTTCCACACTCCCAGTGTGAGTAGCTCCTCCTGGTGGTATGGACTTTGTCCCTGTGGCAGGCAGCCCAGGAGCTCAAGGAGGCAGAGGAGGAGTGGAGCAGAGCTTACCCTCTGCCACCCACTGCTGTGAAACATTGGCTTGGTTTACTAGGGATGAGCAGGCAGCATAAATATGGGAGGGGCTTCAGCAGGGCTGATAACCTTCTTTCTGAAATGTTTGCAGTTCCCAGCAGTGACTTCATATCAGCTAATTGGGTTCTCTCTTTCCTAAAATTTCCCTCTTACTGAATGTCTTGGATTAATTTGTGGACTTACTAGGCTGACTTCTTTATGACCTTTATTTCTTTGACTTCAGGGTAATTGAGTGCTCCCTTAGTACTTAGTACTTGGAAGGTGAAGAACTGGAGAATTCTTTTCCCCATTAGCTTATAATAAACAATTTGATACTAGGGGCAGCGCCTGTGGTTCAGTGGGTAGGGCGCTGGCCCCATATACCAAGGGTGGCAGGTTTGAACCCGACTCCAGCCAAACTGTAAAAAAAAAAAAATTGATACATTCCGATATATGTATATGCCCATGAACCCACTGCTGCAACCAAGATAATGAACATATCCATCACCCCCAGAAGTCTCCTCCTGTCCCTGTCTCGTCCCTTCCTCTCACTCCCACCCCCTGCCATGGCATCCCAGCCAGGCCACTGAGCTGCTCGCTGTCACTATACATTAGTTTGTACTTCTTACAGTCTTCTATAAATGGAATCATGCCATTTGTACTTCTCATTATCTTGCTTCTTTCACTCTGCATAATTCTTTTGAAATTCATCCATAGTTTTCTTTTTTTTTTTTGAAACAGAGTTTCACTATGTCGACCTGGGTAGAGTGCTATGGTATCACAGCTCACAGCAACCTCAAACTCTTGGGCTTACGCAATTCTCTTGTCTCAGCCTCCCAAGTAGCTGGGACTACAGGCGCCCACCACAATGCCCAGCTATTTTTGTTGTTATTTTTGCAGTTGTCGTTGTTTAGCTGGCCCAGGCTGGGTTCAAACCCACCAGCCTCCGTGTATGTGATTGGTGCCATAACCACCGTGCTATGGGTGCCACGCCTCATCTATAATTTTTGTATGTCAGTAGTTTGTCCCTTGTTAATGAGAGCTCATATATTGTAGACATAAGTCTTTTATTAGATATACATTTTGCAAATTCTTTTTTCATTCTATGTCTTATATTTTTCCATTCTATGTCTGTTGAAGTGCAGGCATTTTAAAGTTTGATGAAATCCAGTTTATCAATATGTTCTTTTATGAATCATATGTTTGGTGTCACATAAAAGAAATCTTTGTCTAACTCAAGGCTTCATATTTTATTCTAGAAGTTTTATAGTGTTAAGTTTTATATTTAGGTTTATGATCCATTTTGGGTTAATTTTTTTATACAGTGAAGATACAGAGTGAAGTTCATTTTTTTTTTTTATGTGTAGCTATCAAACTTGTTCCAGTGGCACATGTTGAAAAGTCTATCCTCTTTCCAATGAATTGCCTTTATATTTGTCAAAAATCAGTTGTCCATGTATGTATGGGTCTGCTGCTGGACTCTAATCTGTTCCATTGATACATATGCTTATTCTTTTAATTACTGTGGCTTTTTATTTTTTTATTTTTATTTTTTTGAGACAGAGTCTCACTCCGTTGCCCAGGCTAGAGTGCCCTTGCCTCAGCCTAACTGATGACAACCTCAGACTCCAGGGCTCTAGTGGTCTTCCTGACTCAGCCTCCTGAGTAGCTAGGACTAAGGTGCCTGCCACAAAAAACCTGGCTAGTTTTTCTATTTTTAGTAGAGACAGGGTCTTGTTCTTGTTCAGGCTGGTCCCAAACTCCTGAGCTCAAGCAATGCTCCTGCTTGGCCTCCCAGAGTGCTAGGATTACAGGCATGAGCCACCTTGCCTGGCCAATTGTGGCTTTTTAAATCTTAGTTTTTTTCACAGTTGTTAGGCTGTTGTAGATAATAATTTCCAGATAAATTTGATAATCAGTTTGTCAATTTCTACAAAACTCAATCTGCTGGGATTTTGATTGGGATTGTAGTGAATCCATAGATCAATTTGGGAAGAATTGACATCTCAGTATTTGCTCTTCTGACCTATAACATGGTATGTCTCTTCATTTATTTAGGTCTTTAACTTCTCTCAGCAATGTCAGCAATGTAGTCGTGAGTGTACATATCTTTCAGTACTTTGTCAAATTAGATTCCTAAATATTTACATTCCTAAATATTTTGGGGTTTTTTGATGCTATTGTGAATGGTATTATTTCTTCAATTTGAATTTATGATTGTTCCTAGTACATAGAAATGCAATTGAATTTTTATTTGTTAGTGATGAGGTCTCACTCTGTCATCTAGGCTAGAATGCAGTGACACCATTATAGCTCATTGGCCTTCCAACTACTGGGCCTGAGGGATCCTCCTGTTTTAGCTTCTAAAATAGCCAGGACTAAGGCATGTACCCTGACACCTGGCTAGTTTTTTTTTTTTTTAATTTTTGAGACAGGATCTTGATCTTTTACCTTGGCTAGAGTGCAGTGGTGTCATCATAGCTCACTGCAACCTCAAACTCCAAGGCTCAATCATTCCTCCTAGGACTACAGGCATGTACCACTGTGCTTAGATAATTTTTTAAATAGAGTCAGGGTCTGACGATGTTGCTTAGGCTGGTCTCAAACTCCTGGCCTCAGGTGATCCTTCTGCCTCAGCTTCCCAAAGTGCTAGGATTATAGTCATGAGCCACTGTGTCTGATCTGTCATAACTCTGTGTTGAGTTATTTTAGTGGTTGTTTTACACTTTGTAGTGCACATATTTAACTTACCACTGTTTATCTTCAAGTAATATTTATTGTACCACTTTATGTACTTAAAGTTGTCCTGGAGCTTAATGACACTTATTCTTTTTCAAAACATTCTCTTTCTCTCTGTGCTTTATTTTGGATATTTTTCTATTATAGTTCAGTTTCTTTTCTTCTGCTATGTCTACTGACATTAATCTCATCTAGTGTATTTTTCATCTCACACATTGTAGTTTTATTTCTAGAAGTTTGATTTGGATCTTTTTTCAATATCTTTCATGTCTCCAACTTTTGGAACATATGTAATACTGTTTTAAGACTTTTTAAAATATCTTTTTCTGCTGATTCTGACATCTGTGAAAATTATGGGTCTGATTTAATTGATTGATTTATCTACTTATTAAGAGTAACATTTTCCTCCTTCTTTGCTTTCCAGGTAATTTTTGATTGGACGCTACATATGATGATATTATTGGTTGCCAGACAGTCTTGTATTCAAATAAATGTTCTAGAGTTCTGATGTGGGACCAGTGAAATTACTTGATCTTTTTGCATCTTGCTTTTAAGATTTATTAGGTAGGACTGAAGTTGCATTTAGTCTAGGAATAATTATTCCTGATTACTGAGGAAATGCCCTTCACCCAGTGACTCTTGAGATCATTTAGTCTGACCTTGTGGGAACAGGCACGGTGTGAGCAGTATTACTCTTCTGGAATGGTTAGTAGTTT
The DNA here is from genome assembly GCF_027406575.1 of Nycticebus coucang. Taxonomy (NCBI): domain Eukaryota; kingdom Metazoa; phylum Chordata; class Mammalia; order Primates; family Lorisidae; genus Nycticebus; species Nycticebus coucang. The sequence goes on along the minus strand of NC_069791.1, from coordinate 57,950,924 downwards.
CCTCACACCTATGCAGTGATCAGTCCTCAGTTGGAAGTTTGAGGGGGACCCTCTGCAGATACCCAGATTTCCCTATCTAAGCAGTTCTCTCCTCTCTGGTATTCTATACCCTGTGAACTCCTCTGTCCACTTGGCTAGTAGATGAAGGGCCACAGTAGAAAAAAATAACCAGGATTTCTGGCTTCAGTCATCTTGTCTCAGCCAATGACTATGAAAACAGAAGCAGAAAGATTATTGTCTTGGTCTGTTTTGCGTTGCTGTACCAGAATGCCTGAGCCTGGGTAATTTATAAGGAGCAGACATTCATTTCTTATCGTTCTGGAGGCTGGGAAGCCTAGGGTTGAGGGGCAGCATCTGAGGAGGAACTTTGCAAGAGAGCATATGTGTGTGTGAGAGAAAGAGAGAGAGCGAGAGCGCCACACTTGCTTTTTTAACAAACTAGCTTTCATGATAACATTAATCCATTTATGAAGGAAGACCCCTCATGACCCAATCACCTCTTGTTAGGTCCCACTGCCTAACACTGTCGTATTGGGGATTAGGTTTCCAACACATGAATTTTGGGGGCTACATTCAAACCGTAGCAACTACTGAAGCAAAATCTTGTATCAGCCAAAAGTCCCTACCTGACGTTAAGAACAATCATTTCTTTGAAGAGAGTTATAGACTGTGGATGTGCTGATGCTCCTGGATGCCCATTATTTAAGAAGCTCCTTGCAATTCCACGGCTATGTGTTACTGAGGCAGTAATTGACGTTTGCTGGGGAGCAGACCTTGGTAGGGATAGACTCGGTGACTCTGGATCCCTGCTATATTTCAGACATCTAGACAGATGTCTCCTGCGGTTCTGCATGTCCCCAACCCTGGGATTCTGACTGTCAGTGTGGGGTGTAATGGGAGGAGGCAAACATGGACTATGAAGAAAATAGTGCCAGGTGATGCACAGCCTGTTTTCCACCCACAGGTGCCTTCTTCATCCCCTACCTCATCTTCCTCTTTACCTGTGGCATTCCTGTCTTCCTTTTGGAAACGGCACTGGGCCAGTACACTAGCCAGGGAGGTGTCACAGCCTGGAGGAAGATCTGTCCCATCTTTGAGGGTGAGTAGTTCTATGCCTAATATCTTTGTTAGTGGTTATAAACCTTATCTAGAATGGCTTGACTGATTATCAGCAGTTCTGAAGTTAAGGTAAGACTCTCTGTCTCTTGGGTTGTGGGCTGAATACGGAGCTAGTCACTTGGTCCATCAGAGAATAAGGGAGAAAAATGAGGGTAAGGACTGGGCAAAGATGTTAGGTTAAATAAGTAAAGTGTAAAGCTCTTTTAGCTATATATATTTTAAATATATAGCAATGATTTTTTATATTTTAAAGACATTTAATTGATTATAAAACATTTTTCTTTTTATCCCCTATTTCTTTCTTATTTTTAAATTTCAGATTAACGTAAGGGCACAAACCATTAGGTGACAGTGTTTGCATTTGTAAACAACAGGTCCCTGTTGCAGTTATGGCCCTAGCCCAGGAGGTGTGCCTTATATCCATCCCTACATTGTTCCCTTTCTCTCTTCCCCCCACTAGCTTGAATTAAATTTGAGTTTTTCTCCTATGTGGGCATGTATTAATTCATCTACTATTTATCAAATACACTGGATCAAATACATTGGATACTTGCTTTTCCATTATTGTCATACTCTACTAAAGGGAATGTTCTCCAACTCTATCCAGGTTAATACAAAAGATGTAAAGTCTCCATCTTTTTATGGCTGAATAGTATTCCATAGTATACTATGGAATATGATACCATTTATCATATAGTAGATTTGTGTATATCACAGTTTATTAGTTCATTCATGAGTTGATGGACACTTAGGTTGTTTCCACATCTTGGCAATTGTGAATTGAGTTGTAATAAACAGTCTAATGTAAATGTCCTTATGATAAAATGATTTTTTTTTCTTCTGGGTAGATGCTTAGTAATGGGATTATGGGATCAAATGGAAGGTCTGTTTTGAGTTCTTTGAGGATTCTCCATACTTCTTTCCAAAGAGGCTATATTTAGTTTGCAATTATAAAACATTTTAATAGAGAATTTTAAATGAGAAAAAAATTATTTCATTAATAGTTTTACCATCTTGACATAATAAGTACTTAAAATTTAGGGTATTTTATTTCATTCTTTCTCTCTCCATGTAGGATTTTCATTAAGTTTTTATTTTGGAGTAATGATAGATTTACAGGAAGTTACAAAAATAGTGCAGGGTCCTGTGTACCCTTCATTCAGTTTTACCCCATCTAATATAACTATAGTACAATAAGTACAGTATCAAAACCTGGAAATTGGCACTGGTACTTTCTGCAAACCTTATTCAGATTTCAGTAGTTTCCCATGCACTCATTTATGTGTGTTTATAGAATTCTGTGTAATTTTATCATATGGTAGATTTGTGTAACCACCACCACAATCAAGATACAGAACTGTTCCATCCCTACAAATATCTTGCTATGGATTATCACTTGTCCCAGGTACTCCCTACCCCAGCCAATCCCTAACCTTTGGCAACCACTAATCTGTTTTCTAGCTCTATAATTTTGTCTTTTTTTGTTTTTAGGCAGAGTTTTACTTTGTCAGCCTTGGTAGAATGCTATGGTGTTACAGCTCACAGTAACCTTAAACTCTTGGGCTGAAGAGATTCTCTTGCCTCAGCCTCCCTAGTACCTGGGACTACAGGCACCTGCCACAGTGCCAGGCTAGTTTTTCTATTTTTAGTAGAGATGGGGTCTCACTATTTCTCAGGCTGGTCTTGAACTCCTGAGCTCAAGGGATCCACCTGCCTCAGCCTCTCAAAGTGCTAGGATTCCAGGCATGAGCCACCTCAGCTAATCTTGTCATTTTGAGAAGGTTACATGAATGGAATCATGCACTAGGTAAGATTTTGAGATTGGCACTTTCACTCAGTATGACCCATGAATTAATCCAGGTCATAGTATAACAATGGTTTGTTCCTTTTCACTGCTGAGTACTGTTTGTTTAACAAGTTTGTTTAACCGTTCCCCCATTGGAGAACATTTGGGTTGTTTCCAATTTCTTTCTCTTTCTATAGAGTTTATGTATCTATTAATATAGAATATATATTTTATGTTTTCTTTTTTTCAGTTAGTTTTGTTTTCTATTTTCTACAGAATAACCACTTAATGATTGCATAAATTTCCATCATCTGGATATATATATACACACACATATATACATATATCATAATTTACTTAAGGGTACTCATTGGCTTTTTGCTTATTTTCAGTTACTTAAATTTTTTTTTTTTTCATTTTTTGGGATTCATTGAGGGTACAAAGAATTAGGTTACACTGATTGCATTTGTTAGATAAAGTCCCTCTTATAGTTGTGTCCTGCCCCCAAGAGGAGTGCTGCCCCCCATTTCCCTCTCTCCTCTCCTCTCCCTGCTACCTCATTCCCTTACCCCACCCCTTACATTAACTCATCTACTGCCTTCATATTAGAATTGAGTACGTTGAATTCTTGGTTCTCCATCTTGTGATGTTTCACTAAGAAGAATGTGTTCCACTTCCATCCAGGTTAATACGAAACATGTAAAGTCTCCATCTTCTTTAGAGGCTGAATAGTATTCCATGGTGTACATATATCATAGCTTGTTTATCCATTCCTGGGTTGGTGAGCATTTAGGTTGTTTTCACATTTGGGTGATTGTAAACAGAACTGCAATAAACAGTCTAGTGCAAATGTCCTTATGATAAAATGATTATTTTTTTCTTCTGGGTAGATGCCTAGTAATGGGACTGTAGGATCAAATGGGAGGTCCAATTTGAGTTCTTTGAGGATTCTCCATGATTTCTTCCAAAAAGGTTGTATTAGTTTGCAGTCCCACCAGCAGTGTAAAAGTGTTCCCTGCTCTCCACATCCATGCCAGCATCTGCAGCTTCGAGACTTTGTGCTGTGAGCCATTCTCACTGGGGTTAGGTGGTATCTCAGGTTAGTTTTGATTTGCATTTCTCTGACGATTAGGGACAATGAGCATTTTTTCATATGTTTGTTAGCCATTTATTTGTCTTCTTTAGAGAAGGTTCTATCATGTCTCTTGCCCAATGATATATGGGATTTGGGGGTCTTAAAATTTTTTAACATTTCGCAATCATGTATATTTCTTCAGATAGCTGCCCCCACCCTTTAGAATTATTTCTTTAAGATAAATTCCCAGGATTAGAATTATTGAAGCAAATGGGTAATCCAGTCGGTGTCTCTTGATCTGGTTTATGAAATTGTTCCGTGGATACGTTACACAGACTTACAATGTCCCTAAGCATGAGTAGGCATCTTTCCCCATATCTTTAATAACTTGCTTGTATCAGAAGTTCCCCAACTTGTCTGCATGTTGAAATCCTTTGAGGATCTTCAAAATATCCTGTGACTTGTGCTCCATTCCCAGAGACTGTGATTTAAATGGCTTGGAGTCTGACCTGGGCTTTGGAATTTTGTAAATATCCCCAGGTAATTCTAGTATGCAGATAAGTTTGGAAGCCATTCAGTTATATCATTTGTAAAAATTTTCACCAAGCTTGTGAATGCAGAATGATACCTCGTTACTATTTCATAAGAGGACATTCGCTGCCAGTATTTTCTCCTTTGTGAGTTGTCTGTTCCTGCTCTTAACCTGGGTTTTAATATTTCTGAAAATTAATCAGACTAATCCTGAGGAATATTAATTACTGGTATCTTGGAGTCAGTCTTAAATATTTTAAAAATAACTTTGAATTAGTGAGCTTTCAGAACCTGATAATGATGAAAGCGTGTGGCTGTGGAGCAGACCAGTGAAGACGAGGGCAGTTCCCCTGACTGCAGAGGAGCTGGTGGGCACAGGCAGCACTGGCTGAGGTGCTGGGTGGGAGAGGAGAGAGCCCCTAATGGCTGACAACAGGAAATCTGCCCACTGCCCCTAGTCCCATTCTGCAGCTTCTCCCGCAGGCATTGGCTACGCCTCCCAGATGATTGTTGTCCTCCTCAACTTCTACTACATCATTGTTCTGGCCTGGGCCCTCTTCTACCTCTTCAGCAGCTTCACCATTGACCTTCCCTGGGGCAGCTGCCACCACGAGTGGAATACAGGTAAGGTCCTCGCCGGAGGTCCACTTCCTCCTCTGGCTCCCCCACATTAGCCAGCAGTGGGATTATCCCTATATTCTGGACAACCTCTTCTCCAGTCTGAACATGGGACACACTGGAAATCAGCCAAATAGATCATGGAGATTTTAGGTGCAGAATAAGAGCAAGACTTCACCAGTGTCATAGGCAAAGTGTCACAGGCTTATTTTTAGAAAAACAAATTGATACATTCTATTCATATATTATACAAACGGAACTGACTCCTTTTTAAAATAGTTTAGCCATTCATTTAAATCAATTCGAGAGTAAATTTGATGTATGGATAGAACCTCAATAATTGGCCACCTCCCTACATTGACCACCTCCTTAGGTTGACTTAATTCTCATAGAACAGACATGCGCCACATGTACTCAATGGAAATTTCCTTATGTTGGCTGCCTCTGTGTGTCATCAGTTTGTTACAGTCCCCTGGGAGGGAAGTCAACTTACAGTGGTTCTACTGTATTTGTTCATTCATTTATCTTTTCATGCCTGCTGGGACTATTTTAGGTCTTTCAAAATTACAATTCATCTGGACTTAACTAGGGCATGAGCTGTTTTGTATATCATCAGTATATAGTTGACCCTTGAACACTGTAGGAATTAGGGTTGCTGACCCCCACCCAGTGGATAATCTGTGTATAACTTTAGACTCCTCCAAAACTTAACTACTGATAGCCTACTGTTGACTGGAAGCCTTACTAATAACATTAACAGTTGATTAACACATATATACTATATTCTTTTTATTTTATTTTTTAAATAAGTATCCTTAAAGTAAAGTAAGCTAGAGAGAAGAAAATATCATTAGGAAAATCCTAAGAAAGAGAAAATATACTATTGATTAAGTGGAAGTGGATCATCATAAAGTCCCTCCCTTCTTTATTTCTCTTTCTCTTTTTTTTTGAGACAGAGTTTCACTTTAATGCCCTCGATAGAGCGCTGTTGCATCACAGCTCACAGCAACCTTAAACTCTTGGGCTTAAGAAATTCTCTTGCCTCACCCTCCCAAGTAGCTGGGACTACAAGCTCCTGTCACAACGCCCAGCTATTTTTTGGTTGCAGTTGTCATTGTTGTTTGGCAGGCCCAGGATGGGTTTGAACCCACTAGCTCCGGTGTATGTGGCTGGCATCCTTAGCTGGTGAGCTACAGGTGCTGAGCCTCTGTTTATCTTTTTAAGTATGCCTGTGTGCACTGAAATCACTCCTGGCAACTAGCTTGTCAAATAATAAAGATTTTTGGCAGTGCTCATAGCTCAGTGGGTAGGACGCCAGCCACATACACCTGGACTGGCAGGTTCAAACCCAACCCAGGCCTGCTAAACAACAATGACAACCGCAACAACAAAGACGACAAAAAAAAAATAGCCAGATGTTGTGGCGGGTGCCTATTGTCCCAGCCACTTGGGAGGCTGAGGCAAGAGAATCAATTAAGCCAAAGAGTCTGAGGTTACTATGAGCTCTGACGCCATGGCACTCTACCAAGGGTGACAGGGCGACAGCCTGAGACTCTGTCAAAAAAAAAAAAGTAGTAAAGATTTTACTCAGATCTCATCATTGGGAGGGGAGGTGTTCCTCTTGAAAAGTTTTGTAAATTTTTGGTGGCCTAGGGCTTTTACTTTAGGGCTTTATTAAGCCTATCTGCCTTTGGGTTGATTGGGGGGTCTCTGAGAACAATCTGAGGTAACATCTGAGTCATTTCTTTTCTTTTTTTTTTTTTTGAGACAGAGTCTCACTTTGTCACCCTCAGTAGAGTGCTGTGGTGTCACAGCTCATAGCAACCCTCAAGTCTTGGGCTCAAGAAATCCTCTTGCCTCAGCCTCCCGAGTAGCTGAGAGTACAGGCTCCTGCCACAACACCCAGCTATTTGTAGAGATGGGGTCTTGCTCTGGCTGAAGCTGGTCTCGAACCTGTGAGCTCAGGCAATCCACCTGTCTGGCCCTCTCAAAGTGCTAGGATTACAGGTGTGAGCCACTGCGCTCAGCCTTTTTTACGTTTTTGACATTTTTCTGAGTAAGTCTAGTTTTACTCAAAGCTTAGCATTTGAATGGTATAAGACAACCCATCCTGTCATTTTGAAATAACACTTTTCTGGGTGTGCTAAAGCTTCAGAGAAAGTGATATGGTTTAGTGGAGAAGATCTCTCTTGAACTCCTGCAACATGCCAGGCTCTATTCTAAGCACTGGGGACATGGGAATGTACAATGAGGAGACCCCCCATCACCACCGCCCCGTGCGTCCATTCTAGTGATGGAGACAGACCACAGATAAAATAAGTGAGAAACAGGTGTCATGTTAGAAGAAGTGCTATGGAGAAGAATAAAATAGGGATGGGGAGTTTTAGGGGTAGGAGTGTCAGGAAGAGTCTTACTGAGGTATCCCTTGAGCACTTGTCTCAGGAGGGGAACAGCCATTGAGACACAGGACTGGTGCTTACAGAAGGAGCTTCAAGTGCTGAGGTCCTGGGGTGGCATCATGTCTGTCGCTGCAGGGAACAGGGGCTGGTGTGGCTGGAGAGGTGAGCATGAGGTGTGGTGGGAGGTGGGAATAGGTTGGCAGGGCCTTGCAGGTGACTGAAGGGGGTTGGAATATTTTCTCTGAGTGGCATGGGAAACCCGGGCCAGGGTTTTGAGTTAGGATGTGACATAAAGTGACATAGGCTTAACAAATCACCCTGTCTGCTGTACTGAGATTTGACGATGGGAGGAAGGGTGGAAACTGGAGACCAGCAGGGAGCCAAGAGGCGATGGTGACCTAGTAGCAGTGGAGATAACGAGTGAGCTCAGAGCCTAGATATTTTGAAGGTAGAACTTAGACCATTTGCTGACCTGGGTTCTAGCCCCAATTTGGTCATTTATGAATAGTGACAGGCCATTTCTTTCTTTTTTTTTTTTTTTTGTAGAGATAGAGTCTCACTTTATGGCCCTCGGTAGAGTGCCGTGGCATCACACAGCTCACAGCAACCTCCAACTGCTGGGCTTAAGCGATTCTCTTGCCTCAGCCTCCCGAGAAGCTGGGACTACAGGCGCCCGCCACAACGCCCGGCTATTTTTTGGTTGCAGTTTGTCCGGGGCCGGGTTTGAACCCGCTACCCTTGGTATATGGGGCCGGCGCCTTACCGAGTGAGCCACAGGCGCCGCCCATGACAGGCCATTTCTAAGAAGAACCACTTTCTTCATGGGTATCATGAGGAAAACAGCGTCTGTCCTAATGTTTCCCAGGTTTGCTATGCTAATAAAATGTAAAAGAGAATGTTAGCACCCTGTAAAACTCCAAAATGATGTACAAATAATAAAAAGCCACCATTTATCACTTTAGCCACCAGTGTATCACTTTACACTCCTATTTCCTTTAATCCCCCTGGAAGATGGATATTCTTATCTACATTTTAGGGACGAAGGAAGCAAAACTTAGGGAACCAAGTTGCAATGTGCCCAAGGCCACCACAGTCAGTATCCAGAGAGTCAGATTTAAGCCAAAGCTTTTTTTTTTTTCTTTGGCTGGGGCTGGGTTTGAACCCACCACCTCCGGCATATGGGGCTGGCGCCCTACCCCTTAGAGTCACAGGCGCCACCCCTTAAGCCAAAGCTTTTGACCTGAGCTCTTTGCCACTCTGACACATCATGTATCTACTAGGCGTTCTTGTTATTCCTCAGAGGTTGTGGCTTTACCTAGAAGTCTGAGTGTACTTGAGGCAGCTGACACACAGAGCATTTTCCTGGCCATCTGATCATGTCCTGATGGAACGTGCAGGCAAACGTTTATGAACCCCCATGTCACAGTGTGCAGGAGAGGGCAAGGCCGGTTTGTTGAGGCTGTGGTGTGTGAGGATGTTCTGTACCGACAGTTTTATTCCAGTCTTTCTAAATGCCTTACCTCCTGTCCTCTTAAAATTCTGTCCTGCTCTTTACTTGTGCCAGTCAGTGATCTTTCTCTTTCTCCCTCCTCTGTGTCCCTTGCAGAACACTGTGTGGAGTTCCAGAAGACCAACAGCTCCCTGAACGTGACCTCCGAGAATGCCACCTCCCCTGTCATTGAGTTTTGGGAGTAAGTGGGGCTCCTTCCCCACTGGAACATGTTCTCCAGAGGGGTCTGGGGAGGGGCCACTCAGTGCAAGGAAAGCATTCCCACGCCCTTCACTGGCCCTGTCACCTACGTGGCTTCTCCCTGTTGGGGCTGTATTTGTGGATGGCACAGGACTGGTTTCAGAGATGAGAATACCGCAGCTCTTCTCGGTGGGCCTGCCCCTTGCACACCATGTGCACGTCCTCACATTGCCACATGGAGCCAGGGAGTGTATATGCCTCCGCTTGACTCACTACTCTCTTTGGTGGCATGTGTGTGGCAAAGGCGGACTAAAGAATCCACCCTCCTGCCCAAGTATTGGTACTCAGGGCATGATTCCAGATATGAAAATATCCTAAAACCCTGGCTGAGAAAATAGGTGTTTGCATCTCCTTCCCCGGGATAAATGGTACTTAGAGGAAACGTGCCTGGGAACGGTTTGCATTTATCACTCTATCTATCTCCGTCTCTGGGCAGAGGATAGCTTTGCGGGTCTAAGCAAAAGGGCTGACAAGCCTTTGGACAGGAGCCTGGGAGGCACGGCCCTGCTTTCCAGGCATGTGGGGTCCCTACAAATAAATGGAGGCTGGCAGCAAAGGTGGAGCCAGGCTCGGCTCTTCTCTCCCCAGGCGGCGGGTCCTGAAGATCTCCGATGGCATCCAGCATGTGGGGGCCCTGCGCTGGGAGCTGGCCCTGTGCCTGCTGCTCGCCTGGGTCATCTGCTACTTCTGCATCTGGAAGGGGGTCAAGTCCACCGGCAAGGTCCATGTGGAGAGCCCCTCCCTGTCCTCTGCCAGGCTCCTTGCCCTCACCAGGGGAGTTCCCCAAGTTGAGGTCTAGTCAGGAATGACAGGGAATGGCTTAGCAAAGGGTTCCTGTGACTCTCCTGGATTCCACTCCACATATGCTTAGCATTTAGGGAAATGAAATGGAAGAGAGTGGGAAAGGCACCACCAGGGGAATTGGGTCTTGGAATATACCACATGTGTGGGCAGATTGCAAACTGAACACTGTTCTTGGTTCCCTACTTCATATGATAGTTCTCTGGGGAAAGAATTCCATTAAGACTGGTGATCTCAAATGATTCTCACCCAACTCAAGAGTTGTGGACTACTCTCTGCCCGAGAGGTTGTGAGGTGTTAGAGAGCATTCTGAATTCTTCTGAACTTGTACCCTGGAGGCCTGTGATGCTTCCTCACTAATCAGGCTGCCTGGTTGTGCTAAGCTGGTAAGATTCGTGAGGACAGGGATCATGTGTTATAGGTATTTTCGTACCTGACAGCTCTTGCCATCATTCTAAGCACATTAACTGGAAGAATGTCTAAGTTCATTTAGTCACTCAACGAACATTTACTTAATATGTATCAAGGAGAGGCTAGTGCTGTAAGCTGGAGGGAGGAAGAGAGAGGGGAGGCCATGGCTTAATGCCAAGGGAGATGGGACTGGACAGCTGCAAAGGGTTAGAGGGAGGGAAAAGGAGGAGTGGTGCCCTGACCTTTCTGAGGTGCTCTGCACCCCACCCCCATCTCCTTCCCCTGCAGCTGGGTCTCCAGGTCTCTCCCTCCTGACTCCCTCTCATTTGCTCTGTCCAGGTGGTATACTTCACGGCCACGTTCCCTTACCTCATGCTGGTGGTCCTGTTAATTCGAGGGGTGACACTGCCTGGAGCAGCCCAAGGAATTCAGTTTTATCTGTACCCAAACCTCACGCGTCTGTGGGACCCCCAGGTAAGAAGACACAGACAGACTGGCATAGGGCTCTGGAAGGCAGGAGCTGCGGGCCCCCCCAGCTCCTGGCATCCATGTGGTAGGGACACACCCGTCCTTCTCCAGACAGCTGTTGGTGGTCAGAGGTGTCTGATGCTGCCCCTCCTTGGTTCACAGCTGCCAGGGCACACAGGGGGCCTGAGCCCTAATAATATTTCTCAGGGGCTGCAGATATGCCACTAACAGCTTTACCCTGGCTGTGCCCTGCCGCCCACTGTCCCCCATGCCCTTCGTGCATTTTTCTCTTGGTGAGCTCATCTACTGGGCATCCTGTCTATTTCTTACCCTCAACCTGCTGCCCTGTTTCCTCTCTCTGTCCTGATGACAGCCCTGGGCCCCACCTCCTGGGCCCTCTCTCCACCAGCCCCGCTGGTGTTAAGTTTCTTGTCAGTTGTCCAGAGGCGCCTTCTGCCTTCTTGCCCGACCCTCACAGGTCTACACTCCCTCTGCCACCCAGTTTCTTTATAACCCTGGGTGGGGAGGTGGGTGCTATTTGCTGAGAGAAAGGGTTTGTGAAGCAAGGCCTTAAGTGAGACACCCCTGCCTCTGACAGGTCTTTTATTTTCTCCTCTTTGGCAGCCATTTGAAAGCTGGCAAAGATAGGAGGTGTCAAGGACTGGAGGAGTGCATGGTTAAGCTCCACCCTAGAGCCCCTGAAATTTTGTTACCCGCTGAGGTGCCGGCCTCTGTCTCCTTGGTACAGAGGCCTCCCTTCCTGGAGAGCATGTGTGCAATTCAGAGATCTTCGTCTGGGTTGCTATGAAGGGGCCCCAGGGAAACTTAAGGTCAGGTGGCTTCCTGCACACAAATGACTAAAACTTGGATGGCTTTCCAAACATTTTGGAAAGGAGGCACCACCACGGTCACTGATATTGCTGAGAGGAAGTGAGAGGCAAGGGCTCTCACAGTTTAGAGTTGACACAGATGCCAGGTGCCTCCCACTCCCCGTGCAGAATCTCAGGTGAGCCATAGGCCGAATGTTCTTAGGTTTTCCAGTGCCCATACCAGGGTGAGATGACTCTTCCCTGCTGAATTCCACTGGGACCACCATGGTTTCCAGAAGCAGCCAGACCACTCCTGTTCAGAAACCTCCCCAAGGAGTCAAGTGGCTTGGTCCTGGGTGTTCCTCCATAACCCTCTGATGGGATACAAGCTTATCCTTCGTCTCTCCCATTTCTTAGCCACACATTGCTACCATCTCGTGTCCACACAGGGCATGAGGGCTACAGTCCGGCTTTGAGCCAAACCGCAGGACCAGAGCTATTGAAGTTAGCAGGACCCCAGAGATCTGCGAGAGCAACTCCTTGTTGCATAAGAAACCTTGGCCAAAGGTCACATGGCGAGTAAGGGCCAGGCCAGGAAGGGGTAGTTTGTGTTGTGAATCATAAATTCTTTGACTTATCTGGGATCAAAGGCTGTGATAGAGTGTAGGTAACAGACAAGAGATGTGGGTGGCAGCAGAGCTGAGGGAGGCTTTGTGGGCCAGTGTAGGGTTTGGCTTGGATCCCCTGTGCCTGAGAGAGCTTCTGTGGTTGGGAGCTGCAGACCTGTAAACCAGTGGCTAAGCAATAAAGCTCATCTTCGTTTGCATGTAGGCCTGTGAGGAAAGAGGCATGCTCAGGCAGGGAGACAGGCAGGAAGGCTGAAAGGGAAAAAGAATAGAGGGGTTCAGTATTTCTAGAACTGACTTTATGGCTTTATCCCAATCAGCTATCTATAGCTGGCAAATGTCATGTGCTTACTCTGTCCCTGGCTTTATTAAGATGTTTACATGAGTGATTCAGCTAACCCTCACAGCAGACCAATGAGCTGTGCCCATTTCATAGATAAGGAAATTAAGGCCTAGGATGCTTAAAGAGTTTTCCGTCCTCATACCTGAAACTGGAGCCAGGTCTGCAATATGACAACTCTTATGTACCGTATGGTTTCCTCTTGAAGACAAGGTCCCTGTCAGCTTATCTTTGTTCCCTCCCAGCTTATACACTATCAGCAGACCTTTATTGAGCATCTAGTATGTACCGGGTCTGTTTTAGGTGCAGTGTTTGGTGTGTGACAGTTTCCAGCAAATAGGAAAGAGGTGGACCTGACAGTCTTCACTTCTGAGAGTTAATAAGGCCATAATCCTGTGTCTGGTGACTGCAGGGAAAAAGGCCTCTTTTCTTCTGCACTGTAGGCCACTGTCCTCATTCCAGCTGGCTATAGGCTGTGTGGGGAGTGTGAGTCCTCCAGGTGCTTTGAGGCTGTGGGGAGGGAGATGTTCTGAGCAGCCTTATCACCTGCCTGTGCCAGTCCCACGCTGAGAGGAGGCCTTTGTTGTCAGTGAACAGAGCAGCACCTGTGGGGTGGTGGGTGTCCTGCTAGAGCTCTGATTGAATCTAGTTGGCACTCCAGGGAAGTGTGATAATTCCAACTGGCATTTTCCTGGCACTTAAGAAAGGTGCAAAATTCCTGCTCACCAACACACAGACCTAAGATACCTCTCTCTGCCAAGCACAGAGGCCGGGAGCTGAGAGCCAGGCAGAGATTATGCTGCATTCACCTCTTGTTTCCCCCCCCTTCAGAAGGCATGCAGTGCGGAGGGCAGGGGGTCGCCTTCCCTGGAGTTCCCAGGGCTTGTCTCTCTCCTGCTTCTTTCAGGCAACTTGTTTCCTTCCCTCCTCCTGACCCTGTGTCTGTTCTGCTGCACTTGGGAGATGGATAAGGACAGGGCATGGGAGTAGGGTGTCCAACGAGCCCTTGTTGAACCTTTTAAATCCCTATGTTAAGCAATTCTAACAAAAGATTTATTTATGGTGGAAGTTGAAATCATTGGTTAAAACTACTACTTTTATTTTAGTGTTGAGATTTATAAAATCATTGAAATCTATGTCACCTCCTTATCACTGAAAGGTGAGTCTTTTTAAAAGAAATATAATAGGCCAGGTGCAGTGGCTTATACCCAGTACCCTGGCACTTTGCTTGAGCCCAGGAGTTCAAGGCTGGAGTGACTGACAGTTGCACCACTGCACTCCAGCCTAGGTGACAGAGTGAGATTCTGTCTCTCGCTCTCTTTATTTTTTAACTTTTTTTTTATTATTAAATCATGGATGTGTACGTTAATGCAGTCATGGGGTACAATGTGCTAGTTTTATATACCATTTGAAATATTTTCATAAAACTGGTTAACATAGCCTTCACTGCATTTTCTTAGTTATTGTGTTAAGACATTTATATTCTACACTTAGTAAATTTAACGTGTACTCTTGTAAGATGCACCATAGATGTGGCCAAATACCCTCTCTCCACCCATCCTCCCTCCTCCCCTCCCCTCCCTCTCCTCTTTCCCCTTCTTCTTGGGCTATAGTTGGGTTACAGCTTTCATATGAAAGCTATAAATTAGTTTCATAGTAGGACTGAGTACATTGGATACTTTTTCTTCCATTCTTGAGATACTTTGCTAAGAAGAATATGTTCCAGCTCCATCCATGTAAACATGAAAGAGGTAAAGTCTCCACCTTTTTTTAAGGCTGCATAATATTCTATGGTGTGCATATAGCACAATTTATTAATCCATTCATGGGTCAATGGGCATTTGGGCTTCTTCCATGACTTAGCAATTATAAATTGGGCTGCAGTAAACATTCTGGTGCAAATATCTTTGTTATAAAGTGATTTTTGGTCTTCTGGATATATACCTAGTAGAGGAATTGAAGGATTGAATGGTAGGTCTATTTTTAGATCCCTAAGTAATCTCCAAACATCTTTCCAAAAGGAAAGTATTAGTTTGCATTCCCACCAGCAGTGCAGAAGGGTTCCCTTTTCTCCACATCCACGCCAACATCTCTGGTTTGGGATTTTGTGATGTGGGCTAATCTTACTGGGGTTAGATGATATCTCAAAGTAGTTTTGATTTGCATTTCTCTGATGATTAAGGATGATGAGCATTTTTTCATATGTCTGTAGGCCATGCGCCTATCTTCAGAGAAGTTTCTCTTCAAGTCCCTTACCCAGCCTGAGATGGGATCACTTGTTCTTTTCTTGCTAATACGTTTGAGTTCTCTGTGGATTCTGGTTATTAAACCTTTGTTAGAGACATAGCCTGCAAATATCTTCTTCCATTCTGAAGGCTGTCTACTTGCTTTACTTACTGTATTTTTGGCTGTGCAGAAGCTTTTAGTTTGATCAGATCCCAGTAATGTATTTTTGGTGTTGCTTCAATTGCCTGGGGGGTCCTCCTCATAAAATATCACCCAGGCCGATTTCTTCAAGTGTTTTCCCTGTACTTTCTTCTAGTATTTTTATAGTTTCATGTCTTAAGTTTAAATCTTTAATCCAATGAGAGTCTATCTTAGTTAATGGGGAAAGGTGTGGGTCCAATTTCAGTCTTCTACAGCCAGTTTACCCAGCACTGAGATTCTGTCTCTTAAAAAAAATTATAAAGCAACAACAGCCAAAGCTAACATTAATATGTGCCTATCTTTTGCCAGTACTTAATCCAGTTCCTGTCACAGTTTAGTCCTAACACTAACCCTGTGAGTTAGGTGGTAGATGGAGACACAAAAACTTAGAAAATTTTCCCAGAACCACAAAACTGGCATGGTGGGGAGCTTGGATTTTGTCCCAAGTAGTCTTTTGAAGTCTGCTTTCTTAATTATCACAATAGATCTTTTCCAAAGGATATGGATTATTTGAGAGTTTTAAGGGCTGCTTTTTATTATTCTCAAAGATGGGACAGGAAATAAACATTTATTTATTTGTTTTACATACATTGTTTTATTTGTTGTTATACCCATGTTCCTGACGAGAAAAGGGAGGTTCAGAGAGGTTAAGTGACTTGTCTGAAATCATCCAGCCAGTCTTTAGTAAAGTTAAGAATTGAGCCCAGATCAATTTGATCCCAAAGTCCATGTTTCATGTTTTTTCCATGACACACAATTGCCATCCTAAAAATAATAGATATTAGTAATCTTTAGGGTTGACTCAAAGCTGAAAACATCTTTCCTTCGTCTTTCTTCCTATCTTCCCCAAAGACTATTTTTTATCCACACACCACCAAGTGTTTCCCACACTTGCTTTTTTCTTGGTTGGTCTTCTGCTCCAACCAAAGACACATCAGAGCTTTGTTCCAGAAACCAGGATCCTGGAATGGAGGGAGCGGCTGCCCATGGTGGGAACAGGACGGCTTGCTCTGCTTGTCCCTTCAGCCCTCCTCTGGCCCACCCCGTCTTCTGCCCAGCGGGCCTGTCAGGTGGCAGCTGTGAGGCGCGCAGGGCCTGCCAAGCACCCAGGGAAGGGCTTTGGCCAAAGGCCCCACATCTAACCCTGAGCTCTGAACTCGCAGCCCTCCTGCTGCATCCTTCTCTGTTCTCATTAACCTCCCTCCCTGCTGGGCTCAGTCTGAGCCAGCTCCCACCAGCCACCCCTGCCGAGTGAGGTGAACGGGCCAAGTCACGATTTCTCTTGTTATTCTTCCCAAGCCTAAGTTCACAAAGCTTTGTCACCACAGGATTGCACCCCCTGCCTACATGTGGGCAGCCACATAGTGTCTCCAAGGTGCTTGGCAGTTTCCTTGGTAACTCATGCCTACTCTGCACCTTGCCCACCATTGGGCATGGGAGCAAACACCCTTGGGCCCCAGGCTCTTAGGCCACATCCTGAACGACCTGGGGTGGGGGTGGGGGGGTGGGACCTGCAAGTCCCCGGAGATGGCACTTCTACCCGTCTTTCCTTCCCTGACCCTGGGTGAATCTTTCCTGTACCAGCTCAGGGCCTTGCACTGCAGGGTGACCTTCCTGCTAGAGGTTTCCCACGATGACTGTCCTCATAGGATCTGCATGGCAGAGTTTTAGAAGAGAAAAGGATTTGAAATTTCATATAGGAGCAAACAGACTGGCCAAGTGGCATCTGTTTGAACTTGGTGTGGCGTCAGGCTGAAGTTTGCAAGTGCTCACCCTTTTATTCCCACTCTTTCCTTCTCTAACTTCTGATATAAATCCTGAACCCTCCCTCCCTTCCCCATTGTAATTTTCCCCCATGTTTAAAAAAGATTCCCAGGTGCTTCGCTTTTCCGTGCTATTTCCTTCCTGCTCCAGCCCCTCAGAGTCCTTCTCTGTGCTTCTTGCCACTGATGCCTTTTCCCTGGTGGCGATGCCTACCTGCAGAATGTCCCAGAATGGAATTGGGCACAAAGGACAGAATGCTGGAGACACTCCCCTTCCCTCCATCATCTTTCTCTGGTCTGTCCTGCTCCGGCAGAAATTGAAATGCAACAAGAGGAGCAGTGCCTGGTGCACCTCTGTCACCTCTGTCTCCCCTGTCATCTGCTCTGCGGGCTGTCAGGCTGCTCAATAGGAGCATGCAGGAAGTTTTGGAAAGGATTCAGGTTCTGGGTTCTCCTCCAGGCCTAGAGAGTCACTGTGTCCACTGGGGATGCAGGCTGAGGACTCCGTGATCCTGAGGCCATCAGCTTGCTGAGGGGGCTGACAGTGCAGAGGCCAGTGAGCACTTTGTTAGGGATGAATGTAAAAAGACAGAGCTGGAGGTGGGGCTGAGGGTGGCGGCGATGGTCAGGGAGGCAGACACAGATGGCAAGGGGCTGAGGACTGTGGACAGAGAGCAGCCAAGGCTTTCGTGTGTGAGGTTGTAGCCAAAGGGGGAAGAAAACGTTGGAAGGACAGAGGGTTAAAGAAAGCAAGAGCCTGCTTGGGGCCACTGGGATGGGGCTGGGTGTCAGGCACCCTTGCTGTTAGGAACACAGACATGTGAGGGACACCTGCTCCGGCCACTCTGTGTCCACAGCTCAGTGCTCCCTCACGGTGCTTGCATCCGCTGCAGGCTGGAGTTTGGGGAGAGGGTCCACAGCCCCAGGCCCTCACCTCCTGCAGATTCTGCATGGCTGCTTCATCATTGCCTTGATGTTCTTTCTCTTGGGGATGTTTTTCTAGCTGTTGACTCTAAATCACAACATGCACAGGCTGGGCTGGCCAGCTGAGATAATAATGGTAACAACCATATCCTATGTTTCGCTGGAGAGTTATTTTATCCCCCACAGAGTACAAAGCCCTTTACAGATGCTTTTCCATTCATCCTCTTGACTTTTTGTGAGCTGAAGATTCCTCTCCTCTGTTTTTCAGAGGGTTCTGAGATGTGAGGGGCAGAGCTACATGCTCATGTTGACTTAAAAATTAGGACCCATATTCCTAGAGACCCTGTGTTTGGATTCCTTCCACGTTGGTCACAGCCCCACGAGAGCCAAGGAGAAGAGACAGCAGGGCAGAACCCATGATCCAAACCTTGACAGCAGACCTGGCTCTGCTCTAGAGCGCTGTCCCACCCTCCCATGGGCCTCCACCACAGGCCCCTTTGTCTTTCCTTTGAATATCTAATGCTGTTCCTGGTAGTGCCCAGGAAATGTTGTCTAGGAGCCAGGGAGTAGAGGCCATGGAGTTTAGCAGGGCTAGTAGAACCCACACTGGCTGGGAACAGATTTCTCTTAACCTTGGCCACATGCCTGAATCCTTCCATGAAGGCCCAGAAGTCCAGCTTTTCTGGGGCCCAGCTTCACCTTTTTGCTTTGTAGGTATGGATGGATGCAGGCACCCAGATCTTCTTTTCCTTCGCCATCTGTCTAGGGTGCCTGACGGCCCTGGGCAGCTACAACAAGTACCACAACAACTGCTACAGGTGATTGGGGGAATGGGGCCGGCCACATACCTGCGTCTCACTCCTGTCCTCCAGCCGCATTAAACTGGGGGTAAGTTGGAGGGTGTGCCAGCTCCTGGACAGGCCTCTGTTTCCAGTGCCCGGGGGCTTCCAGGAGCTGATGGGAGCCAAGTGCAAAATGGGCAGAGGGAGTGAGTTCAAAAGGGTGGGACTGGCTGGGAGACCTCAGCAGGGCTGACTTAGAGGCTAGTGAGTGTGGGAGCGCTAGGTGAGTGAGCCTGCAAAGTGCACCAGGTCCTCAAACAATGTTACAACATTGATGAGGAAAATAATTGGTTTCAATACATGTCCGTTTCACTTCAAGTCAAATTTTCTAAGAACCGGTTGATGTTAAGTGCAGTCTTACTGTAATTGTCAATGTTGGTCTTGCCTGGTCGGTGACCCCACCCTAGCAGAGTGACCTCTTCCTGTTTTCACCTCCTGTCCTCAGCTCCCTCCTACATACCCCTCCTCACTTCATGTCCCCCTATGGCTCCGTTCTGCCTACGTGGCTCAGACACCGAGAATTTAAGGGATATTAATATTAGCTGAAATATAACTGAAAAAATCATATTGTGCATCTCAGAATCAAATTTGGGCAATCATTGGGATTTGGGATTACCTGTGTCCCCATGCCCTGCATTCGAATGTTAGATAGAATTACAGCAGAGGGACAGGGTCCTGTGATGTGGTGGCAGTATGGGAGGGGGAGCTGTGTGGCAGTTTGTAATGTTTAGATTCATTTTTCTTTTCTTTTCTTTTTTTTTTTGAGACAGAGTCTTACTTTGTTGCCCTGGATAGAGTGCTGTGGTGTCATAGCTCACAGCAACCTCAAACTCTTGGGCTCAAGCCATCCTCTTGCCTCAGTTTTTCATTTTTAGTAGAGACAGGGTCTCACTCTTGGTCAGGCTGGTCTTGAACTCATGAGCTCAAGTGATCCACCTGCCTTAGCCTTCCAGAGTGCTAGGATTATATGCATGAGTCACTGAGCCATCACGCCCAGCCTAGATTCATTTTTTCACTTCCTTAGAGCCTCCTTCTTTTAGAACTACATTGATTTATTCTTTGTCTGAGCTTGTGGGCAGGGTGGTGGTGGTAGGTGGAGCAGAACCAGCACCCTGATGGTTGTCTGACACTGGGGGTCCCTGCTGGCTCCTGGATAGACCTGAGATGCTGAAAGCCCCTTTCTGACTGGCCTGTCCCCACTGCTTCCTCCTTACCCCCAGGGACTGCATTGCCCTCTGCTTCCTCAACAGCGGCACTAGCTTTGTGGCCGGGTTCGCCATCTTCTCCATCCTGGGCTTCATGTCGCAGGAGCAGGGGGTGCCCATTTCTGAGGTGGCTGAGTCAGGTGAGTGGGGTTGATGGGCAGCACATCCTTTGAGCCTGGCTTGAACCTTTGGCACGAGGACCCAGAGGCCTTTCTGTTGTCACCTACACTGTGGGCGAGCTGTGGTCACCTTTCAGTGGATGTGTTCTGGGAACATTTGGGGGAGAATTAAACAGCAATTCCAGCTTTAAAGAGTAAATGGGCGTACAGTGAACATCCTTCTTCCCATCCCTGGCTTCCAGGTCACCACCCTGGAGGTGATTTGTGTTATCAACTTTGTGTTTATCCTTCCAGAAATAGTTTAGACACATATGAAAAAAATATATATATATATGCACACATATTACTATATCTATTTCTTACCCCCTTTCAAAAAATCCAAATGCTAACATAGTTTATACACTGTTCTGCACCTTGCCTTGTTTTGTTCACTTTAACATGTATCTCAGACCTAAGTTTATGTCAGTGCACGGAGTTTCTCCCTTTTGGAGTGACTGCAATGTTGTTGTTGTTGCTTTTAAATAAAAACCTCTGATTTGGGGCAGTATTTGGAGACCTGGAGCCCTCCATAGATCCAAAGCCCTTTACACCCACAATCTCTGGGTTCCATTCTTGCCAATGAGAATACAGCAGGTAGCCCCTGGGAGATTTGGGAAATGGTGGAGGTTAGGGTGTGTTCTCCCAGGTGACGATGGTGATGGTAATGTGGGGATGAACACGGCCCCGCTCTGGGAAGCTGATGGGTCACAGCAGGGCTGCAGTTGGCCCAGCACTGGGCTGTGGCCTCTGTTCCCTCTGCAGGCCCCGGCTTGGCCTTCATTGCCTACCCCCGGGCTGTGGTGATGCTGCCCTTCTCTCCTCTCTGGGCCTGCTGCTTCTTCTTCATGGTTGTCCTCCTGGGACTGGACAGCCAGGTACTGAGGAGTGGCCACTCAGGGACTGGGAGAGGAGTGGAGGGTGGGTGGAGGGGGCAGCAGTGGGCTTGAGATTTAGCTTTATGTCCCAAGGGACCTTAGAATAGATGGGGACTGGGCAGACACCAGAAGTGGATGCCCTGGAAAGGACCCAGAGGATCTTGAAGCGTCCAGACCTAATCACCAAATGACAGAAGCTCTGGGGACTTGAGACAAGCAGACTGGGTGGCCCGGGGAGCAGGAATCCAGAGCCAGTTGACAGGATTTTGGGGAGCTCTCTTTCCCTGCAATTTTTTTGGGGAGCTCTCTTTCCCTGCAATTCTTTGCCCTCTCACCAGTTTGTGTGTGTAGAAAGCCTGGTGACAGCACTGGTGGACATGTACCCCTGTGTGTTCCGCAAGAAGAACCGGAGGGAGAGCCTCATCCTTGGAGTGTCCCTCGTCTCCTTCCTCGTCGGGCTGGTCATGCTCACAGAGGTGCAGGGCTGGGGGGCTGGGAGGCTGGACGGGAGGACTGGTGAAGAGGAGGAGCCAAGTGGCAAGCCCTGCCAGGTGGGGTGGATGCCGTGGCTTCAGGCCACAGGGCAGGGTTCTGGCCTTCTGGGCACTCGGACTCCTCTTCTCCCACTGCAGCAAGGACAAGGAGGCAAGTTCCTCTCTGGTCTCCCGCACTGGGCACCTGCCTCTGGGGATGGGTGAGGGGTAATCTGGCTCCCTGGTAAGAAAAGAGGTGTGGAGATGATGGTTGGGGTGGCTTGGATTGGGGAAAATGGCCTTCCCAGCAAGATTCCATGATTTCCCAGGGAGTGGAGCCAAGTTCTATGTATAAACTTCACGGTGAGAAAGGGAGTGCTGGGGCTGGGTGATATTCTGTGTGGTCTCAAGGGAGGGAGGAGATGGAGCTTTTCAGCTCAATAGCACTGGTGACAATCCCAGAGTACACACTATGTCTTGAGCTTCTGGCTCAATCCTAAATGTTCTCTGATTTCATCTATCTTCCATCCAAAATCCATAATAAAGATGAGAGTCTCACACAAGCCTGGCACTTTACAGTGTACGAATCACATTCTCTTTTACTATCTGTCCCCTCTGATCCTCACTGACTCCTCTCTGTGCCCCAGAGGTGTGAGGTTCAAGGGCATAGGGGTGCATCTTTCTGTTTCCTCTGGATAAACCCCCTCCCCTCCTTTTTTTTGAGACCATCTCACTATGTTTCCCTTGGTAGAGTGCTGGGGCGTCACATCTCACAGCAACCTCTAACTCTTGGGCTTAAGCAATTCTCTTGTCTCAGTCTCCCAAGTAGCTGGGACTCCAGGTGCCCACCACAACACCTGGCTATTTGTTGTTGTTGTAGCTGGCCGGGTTCGAACCTACCAGCCCTGGTGTATGAGGCTGGTGCCCTAGCTGCTGGAGCTACAGGCACCAAGCCTAAACTCCCTTGTTTTATGATCTCCCCCTGCACAGGGTGGTATGTACGTGTTTCAGCTCTTTGACTACTATGCAGCCAGTGGCATGTGCCTCCTGTTTGTGGCCATCTTTGAGTCCCTCTGTGTGGCTTGGGTTTATGGTGAGTGATTACTACCCTGAGCTCAACCCCAGCACTCTCCTCTACCCCAGGGCCCTTAGACAGAAGAGAGACATCTACTGCTCACACCTACCTTTTCTGGGGACTACTCCTCTACTCAATCTCAAACATCTTGAGAATCCTAAGTTGCTACCATGGGAAGGGCCCTCCAGAAGATCCTGGGTATAGCTGCACCTACACCACCTCAGGCGAGCCCATGTCATATCCTGTCCAAACCTTTTCAGCTTTTCACAACCCTGGTGATCAGGAAGTTATTGCCTTTACCTAGGTCAAGTTCTGCCTGCTGCTGGTGATTTGAAAAGACCACCATGATGTCTTCTGTCTGTCGACCCCCACCCATTCCAGTTTGCTTGTGGCCCCTTCCTGATCCACTGGTCACTGGAGAATGAACTTTCTCCCCCTCCCTTCTTTTCTCCATGGTAGGGGCCAAGCGCTTCTATGACAACATTGAAGATATGATTGGGTACAGGCCATGGCCTCTTATCAAATACTGTTGGCTCTTCTTCACACCAGCTGTGTGCACAGTAAGATAATCCCTGGGGATGAGCCCGATGAAGGGAGGGGGAGCTGGTGGTAGCATTAGGCTAGAGAGGCCATTAGCCCTCAAATGGACTTCTCCCTCGGAATTGAAAATCATCTTTGATTTCCATTCAGCCTCCTGTTGGGTTCTAGACCATTACAGCAAGATAGATTCTTCCTTTCCATTTCACAGAAGAATAAACTGAGTTCTAGCATTGTCAGGCGGTTCTATTGACACCACAGTAGGAATCTAATGTGACAGGCAGAACAGATACTCAATTGTGTCAGGTGGCTCATATTAATACTAATACCCAGCGCAGTAATGATAGTGACAGTCACAGAGCACTTTCCCTGTGCTGAGCACACAGCGTTTTATATGCACTAACTCATTTCATTCTCACAAAGTCCATGATGTGCATGCTTTTGTACTACTCATTTTACAGACAAAACTGAGGCTAAGGAATTTAAGTGGCTTATTCAACCCAGACAGTTGCAGAGAACTAGGTTGCAAACCCAGGCAGCCCAGCTTGGGGGTCTGAGTCTTAAGCCACAATGTGCTGATTCCTCTAGCTTTGTGTTAGCAGTTGTCCAGGCCTCCACTGTGTGCAGGGTATTAATGAGGAATGGGGGACAAAAGCGAATGAGCCCTGCTTTGGAGGTGCTCACAGCCCAAACTCATGGTGCAGGAGAGGTAAATACTTCAAAGCCCCCAGCAGGCATATAACCATGTCCTAATTGGGGGCCAACCCTGTGTAGAGGTGCCCAGGGATGCAGGGGCCCTGGGGTGTACACTTGAGCACAATGTGGTTGGAGACTGGAGGCTTGGAGTGTGATCTCTATGCATGGTGTAGGGGGAGCTGAAGGTACAGGGCCCCACCCCAGCCCCTTTCTTTTCCACCCTCACCCCTAGGCCACCTTCCTCTTCTCCCTGATCAAGTACACCCCGCTGACCTACAATAAGAAGTATACATACCCGTGGTGGGGAGATGCCCTGGGCTGGCTCCTGGCTCTGTCTTCCATGGTCTGCATCCCCGCCTGGAGCTTCTACAAACTGGGCACCCTCAAAGGCTCCTTCAGAGAGGTAGGGAGTTTAGCAGGGGAAACAGCCAGAGGGTTGGGAACCTGAGCACTGGCAGATGAGCTGCCAGCCAGGTAGAAGCTGGTATGTGGAGGGCCAGTGCACAGTGTGGGTAGTGCCGAGAGGTCTCAGGAAGAGGCTGGTGACCGCAGGACATGGGCTGTGATGACAGGGCTGGCTCCTGGAGGGGCTGGCTCCTCTATGTGTGGGGAGGAGGCAGACATGGTGATGGGAGGCTGGCAGGTCTGCCCCCATGCCACCTGTGACAGCCACCTCCACTCTGCCTGCAGAGAATCCGCCAGCTCGTGTGCCCAGCTGAGGACCTTCCCCAACGGAACCAAGCAGGATCATCTGTGCCTGCCACCCCTCAGACCTCCCTACTCACACTCACAGAATTAGAGTCCCACTGCTAGGGGCAGGCCTCCAGATGGCACCATGAGCTGGTTGTGGGGCCAGCTGCAGGAGGTACTGGCCAAAGCAGTCATCACCTGGGGTGGATAAAACAAAAGGGGATATTTTGGAGTCTGGCTTCTGAGCTGGGCCCCCCACCCCAGCTTCCCTACTCTAGGGGAAATGTGAAATGCTGGTTTTAAGAGCATCCTTTGGAGGGGGAAAAAAAAAAAAAAGAGCATCCTTTGAGACAGGCCTTGGGGAGCTAGAGGGGCAAGAGCACTGTTGACCTCAGGCCCTCTGACCCTGCATTCCATTAAAGCCACCTTCTTCCACCTGACTGCCAGCAGCTGTGTTTGGTTTCTGCCCCTCTACCTTAGACTCCACCTCCTCCACTGAGTTCACCTGGTAGCCCACTGAGCATAGGTGTGGAGGAGGATGGGGGAGGGATCTGGACCAGAGAAGGCTGTCACACCTCTCCCCAGAACCCCTGCCCTCCTGCTCTGTGCTGTGGAGTTAAATGAGACTGAGGGAGGCCTGAAGGAGACCTGAGCCCCAGCTAAAGGACAGGAAGAGGAATGCCTAGTGGCTGCTCTTTCCCGCCCACTTTTCCCTGCTGGGTCCTGGCTGGCCCCCACTTCCCAAACTGTGTCTGTGTGTGCTGCTCACCACTGCCTGGCACTGGCAGCATGTGAATGGGTCGGCGGCCACTTTGCAGGCCCAAGGCAGCAAGGCACTACCCGACAGGAGGAAATGTGGGAAATGATGTTGGTGAACCAGGCTGGAGAAAGGATGAAGCTTTAGCAGTGAGGGTAAAGAGATGATGGTGGTGGTGGAAGAGGGCAGCCAGTCACTGCTTTCCCTGCCTGGAAGGGAAACTCATAGGATCCTGCAGTTCTCAGGGAAGAAGACACAAAGGAAAGGGAGCCCTCTCTTGTCTGGAGGCTACACCTGTTGGAGAAGAAAGGCAGAGAGGGAGAGCCTGGGGCAGCACCAGCAGAATGGGGAGAGAGCAGCACAGGTAACTGGAGGGTTAGAGGCACAGCCCAGGGCTGCAGGGAAGCTGCTGATTAACGCTAAGCCCTCCAGGCTGCCCTGGGGCCTCAGACCTTGCCGCAAGTATACCCATGTCTCAGATCCACACATGTGCACGCTTTCCCAGTCCCTCATTATCCTCAGATAAATGTGCACAAACTCAGACACCACAGTCAGCTAAGCATACTTCTTTATAGAGGCTTGCGGTCCTGGCTGGGGTCCTGGCCCTTTTACTTACTAGCTGTGTGACCTGGACCAAACTAACCTTTCTAATCCTTATTTTTCTTCTCTATAAAATGGGAATACTGCACTTACATCACAGTGTTGTGAGAGTACAGTAGAGGGTATGGGCTGCCCTGGGGACATTTTCAAACAAGTCCATCCTATTTCCCATAGCTCCAGCTCCAGCTGACTGGGCTGTCAGGATAACAAAAAAGCCCAAGACATGTTCAGAGATCCTCAGGGCCCCTCGCTTCCCCCAGCACCAGACATTAAGTTGCACTGGGCCCCAGGAAGGAAGCTACTCATTATTGAGCTAAGCATTTTTGCTAGGACCCAAGGGAGAGGGAGCCCTAAATAATTTTATACATCCTGTGGTCCTGCTTGGCACAGCAATGTTGTCCAAGAAAATCAGGACCTGAGTCCCCCCAGCCTCTTCTATCCTCCAGTTCTGGGAGAACGTTGCCCTTCCAGAAAAGGAAACACTGGGATCATTCTTTTTCCCCTCAAGCTGAATCCATCCATCCATCCATCCATCCATCCAATAAACACTGAATGTCTGCTCTGAGACAGCACTGTATTAAATGTTAGAGGCAGAAACAAAGAATTAAGAAACAAGACCCGTGCCCTTTAGACCTTTGTGGTCTGGAAAACAGTATGTTACACTGGAACAAGTATGGATTATTGGAACCAACAGGCCCAGATCCCAGCTCCATCACTTACTCCTACATGGCCTTAGGACAAATCACTTAGCTTCTGTTCACCCCAGTTTTCTCGTCTGTAAAATGAGGCTAATAATCCCTACATTTCGAGGTTCTTAAATGTGAAACTCCTAATCTGAGTTTGATGTTTTGTACATAAGTCCCTTGCCAGGCCCTCTCAAGGCACTCAGGGGTTAGCAGATGAGGGTGGTGAGAACATCTTCTGGGGTCATTAGTCCTTAGTAATGGACAACTGATTCACTTACCATATTTCTTCTTGATTCTGCACGCCTCTCGTGTGGAAAGAGCCCAGTTTTCACTAGACTTTCCAGGACTCCTATCTTTTGCAATGATGGGGGTCTCTGCCCACTAGGAGTTTACCAATTGGTCTGAATAGCCAGTGGGGTATTGGAGTAGACTTGAGTGAGAGTGGGCTCAATGTAAAGAAAGGAAGACCAAGGTCTGAGGTAGTTGGATAAAGACAGGGAAGATTAGGACGGATGTTTTCTCAGGAAAATCAAACTCCACTCCCTGGGTCAGCTCAGACAAGGTAGCCTTCTTCTCCATGGTGAAGGATTGGTGTCAGGACTGCTGGGCCCTTGCCCTTCACCTCAGCATTCCCATGTATTAAAGGAACGCATGTGACCCTGCAGGCCCTAAATAAAATTTTTGAATGAATGAACAAACAAAGAAATTTGCCCTCTTGCCCGGCCTGACCCTCTTCCCTCTTTCTTCTCTTTATGGAGTGGCTGGTATTTTGTTCTAACTGCAACTGGGTAATCTCATGGACTTTTGCAGTAAGCTCTATGGTCACTCCATGGTGGACTGGCATGTAGAGACAGGCTGCCCTGTCCTCGATGTGTGTGGATCCCAGCTGACCTTCACTGGACTTCTGGCTTCACAGAGGCAGTGAGTCTGAGAACTGTGACATGATCTGACTGTCTCTTGATGGGGAATCCCCCAGGAGATGCTGAGAGGGGCCTGAGAGACATTGAGAAGGGTTGCTGGATGGAAAACTACAGATATGATTCTCATGTCACACCCCACCCCTGGGGGGAAATTCTAAAGCACAAAGAGGAAGCACATGTAAAGGGAAATTTCCCTTTCTCCCCATTACTTCCCCTCCCTCCACACCACCTGCAGCTGAAGAAACATCTGTCTTTCAGGAGACAGTGGCTATTCTGATCAAAGAGCAGGGGGACGGTGCTGTGCCCACTACCACATGGGCACACCCAGGGCAGCGATGAGGGACATGTTCTGGAGAAGCTCACTGGGCACACGGCACAGGGCACATCTATCCAACAGACACTGTTCACCACTGACAGCTGCCAAGCTGTTCCAGACAGACCCTGGCTAGATGCTTGGTGGTGAGAGGGGACTAGAGCATCACTAGTGCTGCCTGGGGCTGGACACTCCACCCTCCCTGCCCCTGTGTGCAGAGGACCAATAGCAAACACTAAGAACTCCTCTTAAGCACCTGTGATGCCCTAAGCACTCTATCATATTGTCTTTAACCCTCATGACAAAGCAGCTGTGTTATCTACCTGTGATAGATGGGGAAGCTAAGGCTCAGATCCTTACCTAGCTGACATGACTGACAGATGATAGAGGAGAGGTTGAAACTTGGGTCTGTCTGACTGTAAACCTGTGTCCTTTCTACATTATACTTCTTGAGAGGTGCTCCGAGTGCTTTTCTAGGAAAATCCCAAAGAGAAGTGTCGTGGTTGTGACAGCCTAGACTAGTGCCTTGAAGCCACAGAGGGCAGGTACTGATGGAAAACTCCAGTGTGTGATTCACCCTCCTCCCCTGCCCTCGTCAGTGAGGCCAGCTCCCCTCCCAGGAGTTTCCAGCCTGGGAGTTGGTGGCTCCTATCTGCTGCTCCGGTAAGAGGGGGGTGTACCCTGCCTGTGCACCCCGACGCTCCTCCCTGAGATGGAGATAGGGCTGGGAGGGCCATGGAGAGAAGGACCAGGACAGGAACAGCAATTGGGAGTAGGGTGTGAGTTCCTGAGCCCCTTCTCCTGTCTGAGGGTCACCTCCTGTGCCTACTGGAGGTCCCTGTCTGGAGGGAGGGGCCACAGTGGGCTGGGGATGGGGTGGGGGCTGGGGACAGGATACGTGATGTCCTGAGGTTGGGTGTTGTAATCCCAGTTCACAAACTTTTGGCATCAGTCCCTCCTGTTGCTTGTGGTGTTTCTCTGTCCCTCACTTCCCAGCACATTCACACACACACACAGGGTCACTCTCTGCCTGGGAGTCCCTGGATGACTCCAATGGGATCCTGCACTGGGAGGAGCAGGGAAGGGAGGGAAGGCAGAGGACAGTTTCTCTTTCAGGGCCCATCTCTGGTGTCATTCTCCTAAGTGGCTTCCCTGAGACTCCCCTGAAGACGCATGCTGGGGGCTGAGCTGACAGCAGGGCCAGGAGTTGGAGACAAAGGTGAGCAGGGAGTGGGTGCTGGCTGTGAGAGGGGCTGGAGCGTGAGGCCTGGGGGGCAAGACTTGCAAAACGCAGTAAATCTGTGCTGGGAGCCGGGTGTGCAATAAGTTGGCCAGAAGAAAGGCTAATGTCAGGAATCTTGGAGGAAGGGTGCTGCCAGAGCTCCCTCTCCCATCCAGCGTGGGAGCTGCTCAGAGCTGAGCCTGTGTCAGAGGAAAGTCCACAGAGGGGGCCTGGCCATGGGCAGTGGGCAAGGGGAAGCAGACAGTGCCCAGTGAGATGGGAAGGAGGAGTACAGGGGAGAAACCTTAGGTTATTCCTGAAGGCCTGGGGTCTGCAATTAATGGTCATAGTGAGGGGCTCCTGCCCTCCACCTGGCGCCCTGCACAGCCAGCCGGGAGCCAGGTGTCCCCCAGAAGGAGGGAGCTGCCTGGCTGGTGGGAAGGCATGGGGTGCTTGTGCCCAAGGAGGGAGCTGAGGGGAGGCACAGGTGGCCACCAGGCGAGCCAGGAAGCCCACGGGGTGTGAAGGACTACAGATGGAGCCAGGTTTTGGTGCCGTGCACACAGGTATGTGTGTGCAAAGGGACGTGACGGGGAATGGCACCAGTGTGTGTTCAGGAACGAGTGCTGGTATGTGGGTGTGGGCTGGGGCGTCCAGCGGCTAGACCCTTCCTATGTTGATTGGGGACCATGGTCTCTTGGCAAGCAGGGTTTCTGGACTTGTCTGCTCCTCTGCTAGACTCTGGCCAGGCCTTGAAGATTTCCTCCATGGGCAGCACTGGGCCCAGTGTTGGTATTAGTGTCTTTGCTTCTGGGGGGCACTGAGGTATGGTGAGGTCTATCCCCTGCCCCAGCTTAGCAAAGCAGGTGGGCTAGAGGTGCAGTGGGGGTGGAGTGTTCTGTCCTTTTGGCTTTTAAGAGGACAGAACAGAAAGGACAGCTGAGTATAGCTTGTTTTGATGTCTAACATCCCCCAGGACATTTCTTCCTGAGTCTAACTTAAATCCCTCTTGCTGCAGTTTAAGCCTGTTTCCCCCTGACTTGCCATGGCTCTGGGCCAGTTTTCCTTCTCACTTGCTCTCACTTTCATTCTGCCATTCTGGATTTTCATTCATTCATTTTCATTCTTACCTGTAAGTTAAGCTTTTTATTAAAAAACAACAACAATGCATCAGTGTCAGTTCATCAGTTTCTGTTCTCTTTTGTCTCGACCCCTATCCCTGATATGACCCAAATTGGGGCACAAACTACGTTCTGTGATTTAGGTCCCTGCCCTCCCCTCCCCTCCCCGTTCTCCTTCAGTCATTCTTCTGTTTACTCCTTTTCCCACCACGTCGCCCCTCCTCCAACTCTGGAGACCACCTCTGGCTTGGGGACAGTCAAGCCTGTCCCCTGACCACTCCCTTGGGTCCCTGGTGCTTGGGCCTTTTCCTGAACTAAACTACTCTATGGCTTGGCAAGCAAAGGCAATGAATTCTCCTTCTCTTTAATGAGTTTCATTTTTATCAGCCCCACCAATCCCAACAAATGCCCCTATTGAGTAGAGGTTATTCTCTCTTCCAGGAGACTTACAGCTCAGAGAGGAAGTGTAACCACCTGAGGTGCAGCACTCACTGTGTGATCAGCCTCTACCATTTATTATATCAGTAAGTCTATTCAAGCATTCAAAAGAGCACCTGCTAGGTGTGGGTGCTATTCCTTAATCTCTCAGAAGGTCGCTTTCTCAGACATATAATGGTGCTAATAGTAATGCCTGCTTCAAGGATTGCTTATGAGGATGAAATTTAATAATGTACATTAAGATTTGTATGTTTTCAGTACTGTGCGTACTTAAACCTTAACCTTTTATTATTAGCAGGAGCAGCTAGGTCTAGACTAGAACTTGGATTACCTGCCTGCTACTTTTATCGTAGATGTTTTCAAATTCATTCATTTGTGCCTTTGTTTGATAATGATTTGAGGGCTATTTCTCAGGGTACCTTAGTCCTGACTCTGTAGCAACATCCATGTGTGGGTTCAGGTATCACCAGATTTTCCTCTGTGCCCCTCCCCTGATCTTTCAACCTTAGGCTCTGGTTCTCAAACCCCCCAAGAATCTGGCTGCACACTCTAAGCCTGGAAGCTCTCTATTCTTCCCTTCTTCCCTCCCTTTTAATCCCTCTCCTTGTCTCCCCTCCCAGACTGAGCTTGCAATGGAGGGCTCTGGGTAGGTCCCAATACCACACTTCACCCTGACATGCTTTCCTATTCCTGGGACAACCTGCACCCTCCAAGTCACCTTCAAAAATTTCCATAACCTCAAATAGCTCCTGCCCACGCCTTTCTAACTGACTTGGGCTTGGGCTGTTGCCTGGGTTAAAAGGACCAACAAATAAACACAGATTCTTCCTTAATGAAAAGAATCCCTTGTGTTTCCCTAGAGCCTCCAAGGACCACAGAGTGCTTGGTAGACCTGGTCACTAGATTGCCTTGATGCCCCTCAGAGGTGAGGGGCAGCAGACTGGTGCTTCCCTCTGGGGCACCTCCTCCCAGCAATTCACAGAAATAAAGGCTGAGGTGGCCTCAGGGTGTGGGAGGGAGGAGAAGGCAAACATGGGTTCTAGATACAACCTGGCACTGACTCGGTTTATCTCCTGGTGATCAACAGACAAGAGTGACAGAGGTAAAACTGAGAATAGCTCACATCTTATTTTTGGAAGTCCAGGGAGCTCTGGGCTCTTTAGGAAGGTAGGGAGAAGGGGAGGGCGGTGGTCTGCTGTGATGGGCAGCCACCTGGGCTTCCTTCGAGGGGCCCAATCGTTTGTCACTTTGGGGGTCATCTGGACATGATTACCACTCATGTGGGGATTGCTTTGGGAATACCTTCTGGTATTAGGATACCCAATTTTTCTCAGGGCAGAGATGCAACTGAGAGAAAAGGACCACGTTTCCTTCAAAGGCCTCCACTTGCCCTGGTGCCAGTCCTATTTGCCATTTGGCCTTAGTCAGAGGCCTCACCAGCTCCTTTTCTTCCAATTGGAGGCCCTGAGCTGTCTGGCTCTCCTGTTTACTCCAAGCTGGTCAATCACCTTGGCACAGGGATGAACAGTCACCTTGGCCACACCTGCCCTTTGAACCCTGCCACCCCAGCACCCTTTGATCTCTTCTGGCCTGGACAAAGGCTGGGTTGCTGTCACTCTGGAGACTAAGGACCTGGGCAGATGGGCCAGCTGGGATGGTGATTGGCTGCAAAGATTAAAATAGACTTGAAATGAAAGTCCCAAGCCTGACTTCTCACCCGAGTTCTACTCCTGGATGATCTTGGGCAAGTCACTTAGTCTGTCAAACCCTATATTTTCTCATCTGCAAAGTCATCAAACTAATATTTGCTCCCTACTTGCTCTCATAGACATAAGAGCAAAGTGTAACTTCAGGTGTAAATGCCACGAAGAGTTTCAGAAGCAAAGCAATATTCTGACAGCCGAGATTAGAATGGGTCAAGTAGGGATGGCAGGGCGTGACCTGGGCCTTTACAGCTTGCTCCTTCTCATCCCCCAGCTGGTGCCTCTCTCTCCACCCTGCCCACTCACTGCATGGCTATGGATGAAAAAGCGGCAGCCCACGGCCATGGGCCTTCTGTGGTCTCCTGGGTCCCGGAGGAGGGAGAGAAGTCGGACCAGGAAGGCGAGGACCAGGTGAAGGAGCGGGGCCAATGGACCAACAAGATGGAGTTTGTGCTGTCAGTGGCCGGGGAGATCATTGGGCTGGGCAATGTCTGGAGGTTTCCCTATCTCTGCTACAAAAATGGAGGTGGTGAGTTCACTTTGAGGTAGGCGGGTGGGGAGACGTGCCCTGGCAGCTGATAGCTGGGCAGTGCCCTTC
The DNA here is from genome assembly GCF_027406575.1 of Nycticebus coucang. Classification (NCBI taxonomy): domain Eukaryota; kingdom Metazoa; phylum Chordata; class Mammalia; order Primates; family Lorisidae; genus Nycticebus; species Nycticebus coucang. The sequence goes on along the minus strand of NC_069791.1, from coordinate 57,918,168 downwards.
CTGGCCAGTATGGTAAAGTGGAAGTAGGTCTTTGTGGAGTTGGAGGACTTGAGCTTGAATCCCAGCCCCATCCTTGCCTCAGACACCTCAAAGTGCCACAATAAAAAGAAAGGAGATGGACAGGACCGAGGGATCTGAGTTATTAATAAATTCCTTCATTACTCTATATGAATTTTAGTTGTTGGTAGAATTAATTAATTAATTCAACTAACACAGTTGCAGGCGCATGTGCCAGGCACTGCCCTAGTTACATCTGTGTGCTGCCTTCTGAGGAGGGGTGGCAGATTGCAGACGAATAGTAGAACACAGGTACATCCAACGGTGATGAGTGCAGTGGTGGGAAGGGGGATGGGGACTCTGGGGCAAGGAGTAGGGAGGCATTGAGCACAGACTCAGACGAGAAGGAGAAAGTCTTGTGGATGGAGATGGGGTGAGAACATTCCCACCAAGAGCAGCAAATGCAAAGATCCTGGGGGCACAGCTGGCCCATTTGAGGCACAGTGGGGAGGCTGAACAGTGGGGCAGGACAGAGGGGGGGAGGAGAGAATGACAAGGTGAGATCAGAGAGGTAATGAGGGTCAGCTCTCATAGGCTCTGTGCTGAGTGAGATAGAAGCCATTGAAGAATTTTGATCAGAGAAATAACTTGTCTACGATTTGTTTTTTCAAATTAAAGAAATATAATTTTATTATTTTTTAGCTCTGTTAGTAAAAATTGGTAGGGTCATGGTGGAGAGGGGCCAGATTCCTTCTTTTCAGTGTACACTTCAGTGGTTTTTAGTATATTCAGAGTTGTGTAACCATCACAATCAATTTTAGAACACTTTCATCATCCCCAGAAGAAACCCTGTACCCACTGGCAGTCACTCTCTGTCCCCTCTCTCCGCCTGCCCTCGGTAACCACTGATCTGCTGCCTGTGCCTATGAATCTTCCCATATGAGATGTTTCATATAAATAGAATGTTCAGTATGTGCTCCTTTGTGATGGTCACTTTTGCCTTTATTCTTATTGTAGATATGGTATTATGTTTACTCTATGTGTGTAAATATCAGAAACATTCCAGGAAAGTAAAAAGAAGCACATTTAGAGATAGCTATTGTTTAGAAAATTCTTCAAAACACTATTTACACTTAGTTTGACAAATATTTACTGAGCGTCTACTATGTATCTTGCTGTGTTTTAAAACTTGTTAATCACAAGGTGCTTGAACACATGGCTCCCAAGAAATGATAACAGGATTTCTTGGGTGGGTCTGGGCTATGGTGCCCCAGACCGGGGTGGGGTGGGGGAGACTGACACAGGGCCAGAGGTCAGGGAAAGAGGGACATAGTGACAGAGTGGTGATTTATTTCTTCATGTCAGGCCACCATTTCATGGCCATAGAGGATGTTAGAGCTAGAGTGGAAGATGACCTAGGCTGAGCCCTCATTTCATAGAGGAAGGCTTGCCTAAGACCACAGAGCAGTCAGAAGCAGGAGGGCTCTGCAACCCAGGCTGCTACTCACCCCACAACCATCACCACATCTTGCTTGCCCTGTCCCAGAGAGGGGGCTGCCGGGTCTTTTCTCCTGCCAATGGCTATGGCTGTGGCTGTGGCCTCTGTCCTGGCTGTGGGGGTAGCTGGAGAAAGAGAGAAGTACCTATGAGGTTGTGGGATGGTGTGGGCTAAGCTGGGTCATCTATCAGGTAGTATCACATCTCTGTCCCTGTCCCTGGCGCCCTCACATTAGCTCTATCCCAAACTAACTCCTGGGAACAATACGTGGCCGGATCTTCTTTCCTTTACTTTTAACATAAGGGGAACAAAAGAGGTCTGGAGGCCCATTATGGGTTCACTGGTCTTTGGGGGGTATAGGATGGTAGTAATCAGTTTCCTTCTTTCCACCAACTTAACAATGAATTTATGTGATAACATGACAACACAGACTAACCCATACGGCATTTTTTGCTTTAGGCTGAATTGTACCATAATTGACCATAAGCCTTGATTGGCAGTTATACATGATTTTTATTACTGTATGCAGGAAAATTGATTGTTAATTAGTAAACACAGTACTGTAAAGGAAAAGATTTCAAAAGAGACATAAAAGAGTAATAAGATTATTGGTCTAATAAGGGAGCCGCTAAACTTAGATCATCACTCACCCAAAAGAGAGCTTTATGAAATTCTGATCGTCCAGACTGTCAGAGTTCAGGAAAGAGCATGTGACAGGGATACTGAACTTAGAGCTTGGGAGGGAGATCTTAAACAATTCACCAGCTTCAAGGTACCCTTCAAAGACCCCCACAAGAGATCTTCAGGCTGCTGTGTTCACAGCCTGGGCAGACACCAAGATGATGAAAACCAGGGCAACCTCCCCAAGCCAGGTTCTGAAAACTTTAAGGGGAGGATGTTTGCAGCGTCAGTGTGTTGGGACTCCAGGATGAAGGATGCCCTGTATTTGATCCAGAGCCAACCTCCTCCCCTGCCCTTTTAGGGTAGACCCAGCTGGAGGGAGGCCCAGCTCTAGGCTTCCAGAGGTCACCCTATCTTCTCTGGGGCAGAAGTCCACATTGCAGTTAGAGAATTGAAGCCCCCTTCATCAGAGGGAAGGGTTTCTGCACAGCTAGCATGGGGAGCCCTCTGGCCATGGTGCCCTTTTCCTGAACATTGCCTCTCAGCTTCGCCCCTAGAACTATCCAAGCAATTCAAACCTGAGTCAGTGGTGTTGCCAGCACTGTGTTTACTGATGCTGTAGTGTTAGGTTGGAAAGGAAAACACAGAGTTCAGAAGGACTTTAGGACTCAGGGAAGAGGCATTGGTTTGTTGTGATTTCCCGAGGGCCAGAAGACAGAAACTCTTCTCTTTTGTTCTCTCATATAGGCAGTCCTGGGTTATGAATGAGATAAGTTCTGTAGGTTTGTTCTTAAATTAAATTTGTATGTAAGTTGGAACAGGTACATTCACCTATTACCTGTAATAGCCTTCATTTGTAAGTGCAAGCTCTGTGGCAGTCAGATCTTTGTAATTTGTGCACCTGTTATAATAGCCTCCATTCATAACAGTGAGTTATACCTACATCAGACTTGGGGATTGCCTGTATTGCTACTGGGGGAACAGATTATTGGATGGCAGTTTGGAAATGCATGTCGAAAACCTTTAAAAAATATGCATTCTCAAAAGGTAGAAACAACCCAAATGTCCATCAATAGATGAATGGATAAACAGAATGTGGTGTTTATGTGCAAGGAAATATTCAGCCTTAAAAAGGAGAGCAATTCTATGCTATGATGTGGATGAATGCTGAAGATATGCTAAGTAAAACAAACTAGACAGAAAAAGATAAGTGCTGTGTAATTCCACTTACATGAGGTACCTAGAACAGGCAACTTCATAGAGAAAGAAAGTACAGGGTTGCCATAAAGTTCGTGTGCAATTTAAAACTGTGCAACAATTAAATAGTGTGCAAAATAGAAGCATGATTACCAGAGGCTGGGGAGAGAAGGGAATGGGAGTTTGTGGTTAATGTGCACATTGTTTCAGTCTGGGATGATAAAAAAAGAGTTCTAGAGATAGACCGTAGTGATGTTTGCACAACATTGTGAATATACTCAATGCCACTGAACTATATACTTAAAAATAGTTAAAATGGTTTAGGTTATGTATACTTTACCACATACACAAAGCAAAAAAAGGTGCATACCTTTATGTACTTTTCCTCTATTGAAAATTCATACTAAGGAGCAAATTAGATAAATGTATAAGGATGTGGGTAATGGTCTTCACCGTGCCAGTGTTTCTAAAGAAACAATTGAAAAATATAATTATAAGGTAATGATGACATACACTAGTATAGCTACATACAGAGTAACGCTACGCAATGATTAAAATGATAGATACATATTTATTGATATGAAGAAGTTCATGATACATATTTTTTAAATGGTTATAAAATATTACATAGTGAATTCTCACTTTTGCTAAAAAGAAATATATACGTGTGTGCTTATAAGAATTCTGGAAGGAGGCTCGGCGCTCATAGCTCGGTGGTTACATCGGCAGCCACGTACACTGGGGCTGGCGGGTTCAAACCAGCTAAACACTGACAACTACAACAACAAAAATAGCCAGGCACTGAGGCAGGCAGCTACTTGGGAGGCTGAGGCAAGAGAATCACTTAAGCCCAAGAATTTGAGGTTGCTGTGACCTGTGATGCCACAGCACTTGACCAAGGGTGACATGGTAAGACTCTGTCTCAAAAAAACAAAAATTCTGGAAAGAGATACAATCCTTTCTCTTTGTACTTTCTATTTTTTTCTACAAATGATATGGATTACTTCAGAGGCATTATAAAGTAAGTAATTAAGAGCACAGTAATTAAGGTGATGGAGACCAGATCACTTGGGTTTGTGCCTCAGTTTCATCATTTGTGTTTCAGTTTTTGCATCGTCAAACTGTCTTCAGTTTTCTCATCTATAAAATGGGGATAAGAACAGTTACCCCCATCGGAGGTAACGTTTTGCAAGAATTTTGGTGTTGGTGAGGGATTTAGAAGAGTGCCTGACCCAAGGCACCAAATAAGTGGTCAGTGTTATAACTGCAGTAAACAATGACTCACCCAGAGATGAACTTCTGGGGGCAGGATTTTGCCTTAGGGGCTCTTACTGAACCCCTGAGCTTAGGGTTGTCTTTAGATTCCTGTCTTGTAGAATGTGCTGGATGTCTTTCAGGCCTGGGTTCCCTTTGGTGCCTGTGGGTCAGCATCTAATCACATTATGACCTTCTCTGCTGGAAGCCCAGTACAGATCAGAGCCTGATGGAGGGAAAAACCCTCTAAAAATCATTAGTGGGAAAATAATGTTTCCAAGGTGTTTTTGTTTTTCTGTAAAATGTGCCAAACTTGATAATTTAATAAGCACATCCAATTATACAAAACACATGTTTTTGTTCCACAAATAACACTCGACTTGATTTATAAAGCACACTAAGAAAATAAATGGTGCATAAATGAGAATTTCCGCCTAAATTTTCATTTATCTACCTTTAAAATACTGTCCCATCCTGGGTAGGATTCGGATCAGTGAATTTCCACTTGTATCTACTTAATACCCCAGACAGGGCACAGATAGCAGGAAGGCAACTGGGTTCTTGGAGGTGTAAGGAGGGAGATTAAGAATGAGGGTGCAGAAGGGTAAGTCTGGGGGACAGGGCTGAAAAGAGTGAGGCTGAGGAAGAGTTGGGGGTGTGGCTCAGCCCCTGCCTTTGTCTCCTCCACAGGAGCCTTCTTCATCCCCTACTTGATCTTCTTCTTTGCCTGCGGCATCCCGGTATTCTTCTTGGAGGTGGCACTGGGTCAGTACACCAGCCAAGGGAGCATCACCGCCTGGAGGAAGATCTGCCCCCTCTTCCAGGGTGAGTGTTCTCCTCCCTCCTATCCATGGGACCGTCTTGGCTGCATCTTTCCAATGTCCTTCCCTGCCTTTCCCATCCACTGCCTCATTCATTCACTACTCCAGCCTGTGCTAAGTGCATACTCAGGCTTCCTGTAGCCCACAGTTTATAAAACTCAGGGCAGTCTTCAAGAAAAACAATAAAAAATTAGATGTAAAGACTTGGAAGGGGTCCCTGAAAGTGGCAAACACTAAAGCTTAATCTTCATTAGCTTCATGGAAAAAGTGTTTTTGCACATATGGCATGATCCTAGGTGGGCCTTCCAAGTATATAATCATAGTAATGATGATGGTGGTGATAGCGAACACTTGTGGAGGCCTACTATGTGCCAGGGCATGTATGCAATCTATGTGCATTTTTCATCTACTCTCCCAATAACTCTATTAATCTTATTTAAGATGAGGAAAATGAGGTCATTTATTAAAGATCTGAACCCTGGGTTAGCTGAGCTGAAAGCTGTGCTCTTTCCCTCTTGACTATATTAGAGATAGTTGCTGCTTCTCTCTATGGATCTGTTTTAACATGAGCAGCTTGGGGTGCTCACCCTTCCCCCACCCCCTGTTTAGTTGGTTGGGCTGGGTCTTGGGGGCCAGTGGGAAACCCAAGGGTCTCCTTATCTATGGAAGATTCCCTGCCTATTTGAAATGGAGAGAGGACTCTTCCTCTCATGCCAGTCCCTGAGGGAGTCCCAGGGACTAGGCTACCTGGGATCCCATCTCATCTGGACAGAGGTGGGCCTGGTGTGGAAACACTAGCTCCTGAGCTGGGTGGGGACCTCGCCACTGAGGTGGGGGACCCAGTGAGGGGCTGGGGCAGAATGAGGCTGGACCCACCCTTGTCTCTACTCACAGGTTCCGGGTGCTCCAGGAGTGCTATGGCCTCAGTCTAAACACACTGCTTCACGGTGTTCTGCTCTGGACCCCACAGTGGTGCAAATGTCCCACCCAGCTGGGTCCTCTCCCTAGGCCCTAGCAAGCTCCTGGGCAGCACAGCACCAGCTGGCTCCTCTCAAGCACACAGACTGTTTTACCGGGTGGCATGGACAGGGTGTACAGCCAGGCCACTGGAGGGGAGGAGTGGGGAGACTGCTGCTCCTTCCTTCTTTTCCAAGCTAAAAAGAGGCCCAAGGTCTACAGTCTCAGGAGAGGCTCACTCGAGTTCTGAGCACCTATGTTGGGTCAGTCCCGGCAGCTCGCTGAGGCTCTCTGCCCACGTCACTGCCCCTCAGCCCAACCCTCTCTGCAAATCACAGCTTCTAAATCCTCAACCACGTATTTGCACTGACAGCGGGAGGCCCCCCGCCCGCGGCCCCGCCGTCTCCTGGCTCGCTGGCCCAGGCCTGGCGCCTCAGGCCCCTGTTGTCCTGTGGCGACCCCCGCCCTGTGTGGTCAGGCCGAGGTCCGGAGAACAGCGCGTTCTGCTGCAGCGCAGACGGCACAGGGGCCGCTTGTCTGTGTGTTTGTGTGGGGGCCAGTGGCGAGCTCCAAATATCCTGCCAGCCGCCTGCCGGCTCCCTGGAGACCCCCTGCGCCTCCCGCAGTGCTCCCAAATCGTTGCGGACCCCAGGCTGACCGCCGTGCAGGGGACCCACCCTTTGCAGGGTACGCTCACCAGGCAAACGGGTGGTTTTATTCATCTGCATTGATTTTGATTTTTTTCAACCAGCCTGTTATTCTAGAAAGGTCCATAGTCCTTCATCGACTGCTTTCCAGAAACTCAGAGCAAGCCATAGACTGGAGCAGGGAGGGATGGGGGGTAGGGAGCGGTAGGGAGCGGCAGGGAGAGGCAGGGCGGGCTCTCGCGGGGAGCCCCGCCCCCAGGCCCCTCCCCAGTGGCTTTCACGCCCGCAGGACTGGATGCCCCCTGGTCGCGCGCTGCCTTTGTAGACCGGTGGGGAGCTGCGTGTGTAAGCGCTCCTCCCCATCCCTGCCCTTCCCACCCCTCCACCACCCTCCCCTCTCACCCACGGTTCTAATCTAAGCGTTCAAACAGGGGCACCCGGTTCCCGCCTCTTCCAGGCTTGCTCCTTGCCCCTTCTGAGATGGCATTTGACGCCAACGCAGACTCTAGAGTTGCTGACGCAGGGACTACTTCTCTCTTCCACTCTGGTTTCTTGTTTTTACTCTTATCCTGAGACTGATTCTTACTAAATTTTCCTACTTCTTTATTTTTCCTTGTTAACTCTTGAGTTAAGATGTTTCTAGAATTTTTCTTACAAAACAAATTCAAATATATGTTATAAAAATGGGAGAATGCATACCATAGTGTTCTATAAACCTGCTTTTCTTAGAAAAATGTGCTGTGGGCTCAGCGCCCATAGCACAGTGGTTAAGGCTCCAGCCACGACGTACACCGAAGGTGGTGGGTTTGAACTGGGCCTGGGCCAGCTAACCAATAATGACAACTGCAACAAAAATTAGCCAGGCATGGTGGTGAGTGCCTGTAGTCCCAGCTACTTGGGAGGCTGAGGCAAAAGAATTGCTTGAGCCCAAGAATTTGAGATTACTGTGAGCTGTGACAGCACAGCACTCTACTGAGGGCGACATAATGAGACTCTGTCTCAAAAAAAAAAAAATGCTGTGAATGTCTTCTCATACTGATTACCATTAAATCAAACCCCAGTGGTTCTGTTTGTGTGGCATCAATATCCTTCTAGCCATGACTGGCGGTTTCTGGGTGACCTGTTTTTGCTCCCCACCCTGCAGGCATCGGCCTGGCATCTGTGGTTATTGAGTCCTATTTGAACATCTACTATATCATCATCCTCGCCTGGGCCCTTTTCTACCTGTTCAGCTCCTTCACTTCTGAGCTGCCCTGGACGACCTGCACCAATTCCTGGAACACAGGTATCCATTATTTCAGGTCCTGCGGTCTTGGTGGCTGGTGATGGCCAAATAATGTTGGAATTTATGGTAGAACTTGCTTTGAAGCCAAGCCATGTGGTCTCTGGTGCCTGTTCTTCTGGTAACCCTTCTGTGGACCTTAGACCAGCCTCCAGGAGACCCAGTGTGGTTATGAGAACCCCATGGGACTGTGTTATACAATTGCAAGGGGTTATCGTCATTCACTCATTCATTCATTTAACAAATATTTTGTGGGGACCTACTCTGTGCTAAACACTGTGCCAAGTGCTGGAGATTGATCCAAGGCTGTGCAAGAGCACCATAGTCCCAGTCTTCCCCTGAGTTTATAGTCTGCAATAGAAATAGATAAATTGACAAAACCATTACAGATTATGATGGTGAAAGCAACACTCCAGTAATCAAATAACAATGGGAAGGAGAAATGTCCTCTGAGGCCTGAAGGATGAGAAAGAGCCCAGCAGGTGAATAGCATTCCAAGGAGGGGCAGAGTAGGCACGTGGACTCATTGCCTTTGTTTATAGAATGGACACAGGGACATCAGAGTGGGCAGATTAGGAGAGCACTGATTGTGTGAAGTGTGAGCACTTGGCTTCTGTATGGAGCCAAGTGGCCCTGAAGTTTGTATTGTGTCATAGGTTGGCAGGGTGGCCGGATGAGGAGTGAGTACAAGTCCTGAGGGTAGCAGAGGCTGAGTAGCCAACTCTTGACACTCTGGGAATGGGGGCTCCAAAGGAAGCTCTTGGGACTGTGAATGGTGGGCACTGTAGGTTGCAAGGCCAGAGACTGGGCTATGAGGGCATCTACTTGCCATCTTGTCACTAACTGATAGGCATGCTCCCTTGTCCCCAACAGAGCATTGCATGGACTTTCTGAACCGCTCAGGAGCCAGCATGGTGACCCCATCTGAGAACTTTACCTCGCCTGTCATGGAATTCTGGGAGTAGGTACTGGGCCTGGTTGCCATGTGCCAGGGGTCCCAAGCAGACGAAATTTGGATGTCTGGGCTATGCAAGTTTGAATGTTCAGGGTGCAAATTTGGATGCCTTTGGTACAAGTTTAAGACTCTCTGCACACTTTCCAGCTCTTACCCACCTCCTACCCCCACCCCAACCACACATTGTCACTGAAGGATGAGAGAACACTCACACATCTACCCACTCGTGTCCACCTAGACTCACATCTATCCATCCTGGTCGGCCTGCATTCTCACACATATCTACCTACAACTTCTCATCCCACCCACCTCCACTCACATGGAGGTACTGGAGATAGTCTTCACAGCCTTGGAAGAGCTGACTGTGCATGTCTATTCCCACCTCTATGTACAGTGATGTCATGTTGGTGTCCTAAAGTCGGTCAAGGTGGGAATATTTATACCACAGTAATGGGCAAATCCTCTATTCCCTCATTCACCCTCCCATATGCTTACTTACACCTTCACACTCACCCATAGCATAGCATGTGCCCACCTGTACTCTTACACAAGTCTACGTATACTCACACACTGACTATGCACATTCACCTACCTTCTCAGTGTGTCTACACACATACATTTCCATCACCCCAACATACAGCTTTAGACACTCACACTCAGCCCATCCATTTGATACTCATATACTTGTTCATCAACCTGCATTTATAAGGTCTACTCTCCATGCACACATTCAAACGTCCTCACCACCACCCCTTCTTTCTCCATCTCTGTACAACAGCAAAATCTGAATGAATTAGAAAAACAAAGATAACTACTATGTGGGATTATGATAATTTGGTCTTCTAGCAGCCAGGGGTATATGGACCACAGGTGGGAGCATGGCATGGCATGAGGTCAGTAGAGTGAAGGGAAATCCCTGGGATATGAGATCTCTGAGGTCAGCACTGAGAATCAGGAGATTTGATGGCAGAGGCAAATGGTCCCTTGAGTTTTCACCTGGTTATTTATTTTTCCTACTCCATCAGGAGACGGGTTCTGGGCATCACCTCTGGCATTCATGACCTGGGGGCCCTGCGCTGGGAGTTGGCACTGTGCCTCCTACTTGCCTGGGTCATCTGCTACTTCTGCATCTGGAAGGGGATCAAGTCCACAGGCAAGGTGAGGTGTCCTGTTCCTGCTAGGCTCTCTGTGGCCCCCAGAGTTCACAGGACATGGGAGGGGAACTCTCTGGAGAACTCATTTCTTTCTACTACTAAGAAACTACTCTTTCTTAGTAGTTTAGGGGAGGTGCACGGTGAGAACATGGAAATCAGAGGATGGCAGAGTTTAGCTTAGTACAAGGAAAGTCTTTCTTTTTTCAATACAAATTTAAAAGACCTTTTTACATAAGTCATATTCAGAGCAAAATAAGAAACATAAAAGTCCCACTGTTGGAGCTAATCAATGTCCAAGCCATGAGCACAATGGTGGGTTGGAACTGCTGCTAATCCCCATTAACCTTTGCTATCTTGCCTGTAAGTTTCTTTTGATATGTATGTGTATTTGTATCCATTTTGTGTGTATACTACATGTATGTAATTAGGATCATGCACGTTTGTGGCTTGCTTCTTGTATTTAACAACATATGAAGACTGTTTTTAGTGTGAACTAGCAAATGGAACTGTCCTTGGGGTGGTGAGTTTCTAATCCTTGAAGGTGTGCAAGCCAAGACAGGAAAGCAGTGGGCTTGTTTCATAGAGGATGCAGCTTTGAGCATTGTTTCCAACCCAGAGAATCAGATACTAGTGCTTTGTGCTCTTTAAAAGCCAGGAATGGACAGGGTATTGACTTCTCTGATTGGCCGTGTGCTTAGTGAGTTCCCGTGGCAGCCTCCCCCTTCCCTGAATTGCTGGAGTAAGAACAGTGAAGTAATAACAAACGTGGTGGTAGGGGTAAGTATAGCACAGATGGTGCTGCCACCTCAGGTCAGAGGCAGAGCTCTGGCAACTGCTGCTCCCCCAACCATAAGCCTGGAAAAGTACAGTCTAAATTTCCCTCCAGATCAGTGTACAAATCTGATCACCTTCTCCCTGATCACCAGGGGGCATGGGAAGAATGGTGACCAGGATAAGGGATTAAGGAAGACAGATTCTGGATTTCTATACATTATGTACATGTATTGAAATATCACTCTGTATCCCAAAAATATGTGCGATTGTTTACTAAAAATGAAAGGAAAAAATAGACTTTGAAAGGTTATGGGCTGGAAACCTGTGCCCTTTCTGTCCTTCCTCCTCCGCTTCCTTCCCCTGGTCCTGCTGATGTGTATCTCACACTGGGGAGCCTGGGCCTGCTGGAATGCGTGAAGGAAGGTGTGGAATGTTTCCTGTGCTCAGCCCCTCTCAGCTGTCTCTGAGATGTGTGTCACACACCCTGAGTGAGACCGGTGCTGGGGGTGAGGGTGAAGGACGACACCCCGTCCAGATTCTTTGTTCCTCCTGCTAGGAGGTGGGCATGGGGGTGTTAGAAGGACCCCTGGAGGCTCTCTGCTCTTCCTGCTGGGGGCTAGGGGGTCAGAAGGACCTCCTTGGAGACTCGCTGCTTCTTCTGCTGGGGCAGTAGGGATGGAGGGTTTAGGAAGACCTCTCAAGGCTTCCTGTTCCTCCTGCTGTGGACTGACTTTGGGTTGCCTCCCCCCCAGGTGGTTTATTTCACAGCCACATTTCCCTACCTGATGCTGGTCATCCTACTGATCCGAGGTGTCACCCTTCCTGGAGCATATGAGGGTATCATCTATTACTTGAAGCCAGATTTGTTTCGTCTCAAGGACCCCCAGGTACGGTGCTGTGCTAGGGACTTTTCTCCAGATGTTTCCCACCCCAAGCCAGGCCTGTACTTTTGAAAGTCTTTTATTGCTTTTCCCCTGGTTTAAAAGCAATGGATGCCCCCTGGAGAAAAATTAGATAACATGGAAGAAAAGTATGAAAAAGGAATGAAAACCCTACAACTCAGATATAATCTCTGTTAGTGTTTTGGTATATTTCCTTCCAACTTTTTTTCCCTAGCTGGTGTATATGTGTATGTGTGTGTGTGGGGGGTGTATGTGTGTTAACATAGTTGAGATAATTTTATTTAGAGAGACATACATCCTTTCCAAGTTAAATTATATAGTAAATTTTTTCCATGTTACTCATTTGTAAGTGCTGTTTTTAACACTTGCATAATATTTCCTCTATCCATCCATCCATCATTCATTCATTCATTCATTTATTCATTCATCTATCTAATAGAAATGTGTTGAGAACCCAGTTAGTGTCAGGTACTGTTTTAGTGCCAGGGATAGGGCACTGAGTGAGACAGGGCAGCGTGCACCTGCCAGAGCTCACCCCCTGTTCTTGGATATTTAGATGATGTGTGGTTTTAAATATACTGGCATAAGAGAGAAGTAGACTTTCTCTCCCAATGTTTGAGGACAAACTGCTTCTTTCCCCTCTTTCTGTAGGACCCTGGTGAGATTAATTTATTTTAATCTTTGATGTTTTGGTAGACCCAAATGATATCATTTTGCTGCTTTAATTTTTTGATTTATTTTTACTATGGCTGAGATTGGACATTTCCCCACATATTTATTAGGCATTCGTGCTCATATCTGCTCCTCTAAAACTAATCTGAGCACCTTTTTTTTGCCTCTTCCAAAAAAAAAAAAGCACTTGGTAGTTTTTTCTTTATAAACAGAAATGAAGTGGCCTCTTATATAAATATAAATGAAGTGGCCTCTTTGTCCCAGGACTCACCTGCCTGAGGCACTGTCTGTCTCCCTAGATAGATACATAGCTCTAGGTATAGCTATAGACTAGTGACTCTTAGCTGTGCCCTGCAGCTTTGAACACCACAGGGCGCAGCCACAGTTTACAGACTCTGTCTGGGAAATCCAAGTAACAAACATGTATTTGGTGCTTACTAAGTGCCTGCAGAATCAAACTGGAAATGGGCCCTGCCTGTGAGAAGGTCACTATGGAGAGAAGGGAGGACGCGTGAATGGAGAGTTGGGATGCAGGAGCGAAGCACTCAGGGAGCACTGAGGGCGCCAGGCCGGTGCTGTAGGTGATGGGTCTGGGTCTCTGGTCACCCTGGCTCCAGGCCCTGGGGGCTCCCTCCTGCCCTTCCTCTACCACTTTCTTGGGGGTCTCACATAGGTGTGGATGGATGCAGGCACCCAGATCTTCTTCTCCTTCGCCATCTGCCAGGGGTGCCTGACAGCCCTGGGAAGCTATAACAAGTACCACAACAACTGCTACAGGTGAGGACTGGCGAGCCAGGGTGGGGTGGCCACGGAGGGGCCAGACCTTCCTTTTCGTTAACAAGGCTTACAAGTTATGTGTCAAACTGACATGTGGTTTATTTACCAGATTGAATTTCTTTCTCCCCCTTTTCTCTCTCATTGCACTCTCCCCACCTTTGGTACTTGCTTTGTCTTTGTCTCCCTTTTCCTTCCATCGCCACCTTCTGTCTCTCTTTACCTTTCCCCCACTGCCTCTTTTCCCTCTTACTGTCTTCTGATCACTCTTCCTCTGGTCGATTTGTCTCTTCCTGGTTTTATCTGCCTCCTCCCCACCCCCAGGGACTGCATCGCCCTCTGCTTCCTGAACTGTGCCACCAGCTTTATGGCTGGCTTTGTTGTGTTCTCCATCCTGGGCTTCATGTCCCATGAGCAGGGGCTGCCCATTTCTGATGTGGCTGAGTCAGGTAGGTGCCACCTTGCTGTCTGGGACCCAAGGGGAAGGAGAATCAGAACACAGAAAGTCTTAGAAGCTGAGTAATATGATTTATTTATGGATAATATGACTTCAGTTTAGCATCTGGGGCAGAGCTTGGCATAGAGCAGGGCTTCCATAACTATGTGAAGGAAGAGGGAGAGGGAGTGAGTGGGTGAATGGATAAACAGCTACATGGATGGATGTGTGGATGAAGGGACGGGTGGGTAGATGGGAGGTGGATGGATGGGTGGATGGATGAGTAGATAGATGGTGGATGGGTGAGTGAATGGATGGGTGGGTGGGTAGGAGGGTTGATGGTGGATGAATAGATGGATAGGTGGATGGTGTGCTCCCCAGAAACTGGGATGAGTAGGATAATGGGTGGAATCGCCTTGCCCTCTTGAAGTATGTGTGTGCATGCATACACACACATAGTGCTTAGAGGCGTGGAGTGAGGCCTTTTCCTGAGCACAGCAAGAGCTCCAGAACCCACCTGGTTGTGCTGTGTGCTTGGCAGGTCCTGGTCTGGCCTTCATCGCATTCCCCAAGGCTGTTACCATGATGCCTCTGTCCCCGCTGTGGTCATGCCTTTTCTTCATCATGCTGATATTCCTAGGGCTAGATAGCCAGGTATGTCACCCCAGCCTGCTCTGTCCTGCCTTGCCTGGTGGCCTTCTTGCCAGCTGCTGCCTTTCCTGTCATTACCTCCCTCCCACTCCCTTTCCCTGCCCATCAGTCTGAGGCTGCCTATGTGTCCAGGGCTTTTTCTTGGGATTGCTGGGGTGACTCAGGCCTTGGGACCCTCATCTATGAAGAGGCCACCTGCTCTGTTTCCCTAGGCTTGTAGCTTCTCTCAAACATTCCCCTAACCCTCTTCTAGCCCCTGGCCCCAGACTCTGGCCTTGGGGACAGAACATCTCCCCAGTTCTGGCCCTCACTGCTTGAACTCCCTGTTGTGGAGTTGTGGCCAAGGGTGTGGCTGCCTGGGACTCCTGTACACCTGTGCCCCAGTGTGGATGAGCAGGGAGGGAGGAGGGCAGGGTAGGTGCTGTCAGCCTGCCCCACACCCTCTCCTGTGACTCTTCTCCTGTCCACAGTTTGTCTGTGTGGAGTGCCTGGTGACGGCCTCCATGGACTTGTTCCCCCAGCAGCTGCGGAAGAGTGGACGGCGCGAGCTCCTCATCCTTGTCATTGCAGTCACCTGCTACCTGATGGGGCTCCTCCTGGTTACTGAGGTGAGCTGCGGTGACCAGACTGCAGGCCGGGTTCCAGGACAAGGGAGCCATGGGGAGACACTGCTGACCCTTCTCAGTGCGACACTTTCCTTATCTGCTAACAGGGGATGCGGACACTTTCCTTGCCTCCAGCATAGTGAGGTTGTAGGGCCCATGAGAGGGCCCTTTTCCTGAGAGCACAGCCAGTGTCCAGGCCACAACTCCTACTCATGCCTGGGAACAGAGAAAGAGGGACACCCCAACTTGAAAGGCACATAGAGTGAGGTGGTGTCAATTTCAGGAAGAAGGGATGCTCATCAAACAAAATGATGTATCTACCAGAGCCCTCCCACTGTGTCCTTGCAGATGTCAGAGATTATTGCCCTAATGTTGACTCAGGGGCCTAAAGGCCAGGATTGGCAGGGCAAATTCCTTGTGGATGCAAGGAACGATTGCCCATGGGCTGTGCGGGGTGGTGCCCCAGATAGGTGTTTTGTGTCTCACTGAGGGGCAGGGCATGCCCTGTCCTCATTGACCAGGGCCTCAGCTCCATGCCCTCCTGCAGGGCGGGATGTATATCTTCCAGCTGTTTGACTACTACGCGTCCAGTGGCATGTGCCTGCTTTTCCTCTCGGTGTTTGAAGTGATCTGCATCAGCTGGGTGTATGGTGAGTGGGCTGGGGGTGGAGGAAGAGCCTCTGGCCCAGTTAAGGGCAGGCTTGCCCCAGGCTGAGGTGCAAGTTGTAGTCCTCTGGCTTCCTATGTCTTTGCTGTCTGCTTCATTTGCTGGGAAGTTTACCCATGGCTGGGGAGCCTGGAGTTCCTCATGAGGCAGGTAGAGCTGGGATAATGGCAAGACTGTGTTCCTGGAATAGTGAGTCAGATCAATAAGAAGGCACAGTTTTCTCTGCACAGAGGGGGCCAGAGGCCCTTTGCCAGTGGGAATGCTCGTCAGAATGACCTCCAAGGCCACTTAGCATGACTCTACACCAATTCCCACACTCTCTTTCCAACCACTGGGTTGTCACCCACCATTTGCCTGAGTACTTCCACGGACAGGAAGTTTACTCCTGTGTTTTCAAGGTAGACTTTCCCGTCTGCATTTCTTTCTTACATGAGGTGAATTCTGCTTTATCTTGGCTTCTGCCAGGCCTGGGCCCTCAGCACTGAGCTAACTTCCCAGAGGTGCAAAAGGCCGGAATGGCCATGTCATCCCAATGCCTCAGAGTGTAATTATACTACTGTGTGCCAGGCACAGTCCTGGTCATTCTCACACTCTCTCACAGTCTGCGCAGCAGCCCTTCTTGAGGGCGGGGTGGGGGGAGCGAGGAAAGTAGGGCTCAGAGAGGTCAGGTCTCTTGCCTAAGCTCACACAGCTGTAGTGGAGGAGCCGTCGTGCTTTCCCCAGGCCCCCCAGTCTCCACTGCACCAGGCTGGGGAACAGTGCCAGTGTCAACAAGGCTCCAAGCATATAGGACAGGAGGGTGCCATGTAGCAGGGCCTCAGGAAAAGCCTCCAGTAGGAAGGTTGTCAGGTTCACTACCCTAAGCCCTCCCACTTGGAGATGTTTCTTACTCTTCATCTCAAGCACCTGATTTTCCCTACTCCTTTTCAAAACTCGTTCTCAGAGAGGATCTGATGAACTCAACCAGAATGAGGAGTAAACAGCTGAGGAGCCGTACTGTTATTGTCTCCACACAGCAGTGTGGCTTTGAACTTTGGCTGTTAGAAGCCAAAGGGATGACTCTTTAGTGGGGGGATTGCCTCAGCGATCAGTGGGAAGGTATTTGGGGTGGTTAGAGGGGCCCTCCAGGTATCTTTACCAGTTAGTCGTGCTTATGTCTTAGAAGCTGGTCCTGCCTAGAACTACAGCCAAATGTGGAAACATAAGGACATTAAATGACACAAAACCAGTCAGTGTTTTCTCTAGCCACAAATCAATTTTCTTACCATGGTTTTTTGGGAACTCAGAAGCGGTTCCTCTGGGGTCTAGAGTCTAGACCACTGGTTCTGGTCCCAGGAGCTTTCCAGCCCTGTGCAAGTTTCTTGCAATAGGCTTGCACAGCAAGGCCCTTGCTGTTCTGTTGTTTGAGTTTGCAGCCAGTTCATCTCTCTGCAAGGTACACAAGTATTGTACAGCCACTGAGCTCCATTGGAGTCTCACACCACCGCGTTGTGCTCAGGACAGCAGGGCTCTTCATCATCAAGCAGGGTGACAGATATTGCACCGGCAGCTTGTTGGGGGCAACACCTGCCCTCTCCTCACTCCCTGCTCTGAAACTGGGGTGCCAAGGTGTACCTCATTCACGTGCCTGCTCCACTTTTTCCCTAGGGTGGGGGTGGGAGAGGAGCACAGAGCCAAATACCCACTAAGCTGTTCCCACCCTTGATTCTCATACTGTCTACCACTGTGCCTGGTCAGGGGCGAACCGTTTCTATGACAACATTGAGGACATGATTGGCTACCGGCCATGGCCCATGGTGAAGATCTCCTGGCTCTTCCTGACCCCTGGACTTTGCCTGGTATGTGGCCACTCTGCTGCTCCCTCTTCCTCCTGTCCCTGGAAGACTCTGGAGATAAGGAAAAAGATGTCTGATTTCTGAGGCTCTGTCCCTGCCTGCCCGGTCTCCCTAGGGAGCCCTGTCCACTCACTCTCGTGTGTCAGTTCCCCGCCCTTCTCTTCTGGGGCCATCTCAGCTACCCATTAGTGAAATCTTCTTCCACTTCTGGCTCCATCCCTTTCTTCCAGTGCCTCTTGCCCTCTGCCTGTCCAGTCATGCTCTCTGTCTGTCCTTTGGGCTCCTCCAGCCCTCCTTCCTTGACATCTCTCGTCTTAGTCTGTGAAGTGTGTGAGGCTTGGCCTGTGACGTGCAGTGGCTTTTACTCTCCCATCTCATAGGGGCTCTGCTGTGTAGCTGACTAGTTCTCTGCCCTTGGCTGTAAGTGGCTGGGGAGAGAGTTGTGGTGGCCCTCTGTCTCATCTGCAGCTGGCCCCTCCTCTTCCCAGGCCACCTTCCTCTTCTCCTTGAGCAAATACACCCCTCTCAAATACAACAACATCTATGTGTACCCTCCCTGGGGGTACTCTCTCGGCTGGTTCCTGGCTCTCTCCTCCATGGTCTGCGTCCCACTCTTCATCATCATCACCCTCCTGAGGACCCAGGGTTCCTTCAAGAAGGTAGGTGGCTGGTGAAAGTGACCCATTAAGGGACCTGGGAAAGGCTGGACTTAGGGCAGAACACACTGTGGGGGCCTGGGGAGCAAACATATACTTTAAGTGTGGGCAGCTCTTGGGGCTTATGGAATCTTAAAGAGAGGGCCTTTGAAGACCAGACTAGTGGCTTTTCAGAAACATTCTTAAAAGTCTTAGAATCCTTCATCTGGGCAGGCTAACCAAGGGCAAACTGCCAAAGGATTAAGGGGAAAACTAAGTCACAAATGAGAACATGGAGGTACCCAGATCATAGATTCCTTGCTCTTGGAAAATATAGGCAGCTACCATGGTTCACTCTACATACAGACTCCTGGCCTCTTTTCTTATCTTAACCCTGCCTGGGAACACATATCAATTGCTCCCTGTTTATAATTTGGTACATGACTTTCTGGAAGGAGCTATAGCCAGTGACTCACAAAGGTAGAAATCTATCTTTCCTATAAGTAATAGAAAACACAACCTACAACAGCTTTAGCAAATAGGTTTTTTAAAAAATATATTCAAGGGGCTGCTGGCATTTGATCTGGTGGCTTAAAGAGGCCTTTTGAGACCAGATTCTTGTATTTCTGCACTTCCATCCTGAGCATATTGTCTTTTCATCATCATATTGATTACCTCATGGTGACAAGAAGGCTGTCATGATACAAGAAGAAGGTGGGAGGAGATGGTGCCAATAACAATAGTACTACTAATAAGAAAAATTATACTAATTGAGCATATACTAATAGTTCTAAATAGTAATGACAGTAACAAGAATAGACATTTATTGATCACTTACCCTGTGCCAGGCCCTGTTCTATTAGGTGTATTTTATTATCCTCATTTTACAGATAAGGACATTGAAGGGATTAAATTAACAGAGAGGTTAAATGAGGGGCCTTTAAGACTGCACAGGTAGTTTGTAGCAGAGCCAGAAATGAATCCAGGCAGTTCACACTCTTAACTACCATGTTCTTACCTCTTCTCTCATCTCAAATTAGTGTTCATTTTCTCAGATTGTATGAGCTGCCCTATGGGCCTAGCCATGTGCTGGGTCCTGGGATGCTCACATAAGAATTACTCACCATATCTTCTCTCCACAGCGCCTGCGACAGCTCATCACCCCTGACTCCAGCCTGCCACAGCCCAAGCTATATCTCTACCTAGACGGTGGCACTAGCCAGGACTCCAGGCTCTCCCCCAAAAAGAAGGGACTGATAGCTGTGGAGAAGGAGACCCATTTGTAGGATATGGCCAGAGACCAAGTGGCTCCTGATGCAGGAACCCAAATCAGGGCCACCTTCCACACCATGCACAGCCTCTGCCTTTGTCTCCTACCACAATCCTTCTGAGAACCTCTGGGTGAACCATTGGCACCCTCAACTGGAGGCCAGACACTTTCCAGAGCTGGAACAGCTTTTCCTGGTGGGCTCAGGATAGTACCACTGGAACATGCCATGCTAGGCACCAACTCCCTGTTGGAATATAACACCTTATTTATAAAGGAGGGGGATCATTTTGGAGTCCACCATCTGATTATTTGCATTGCAAAGGAACTCCACTATGGGGATATTTCCCTCTGCAGATGATAGTGAATAATATATTTGCACATTGGGTGAGTGGCTATAATGGAATGCACACTGGGATCTGATTCAGAGAGCATGATGGAACACACCACATTGGAAGTGACAACTGAATGCACTATGTTGGATTCTGAGGTTCCATTAGAGGAACCTAATGGACCTTAACATGCTGAAGGTTCCATGGGGAGGGAACTAGAGAAGCAGCCAGGGGACAAGGCTTCACATGCCCTCATCTGGAGTTTTCTTGGAGGCAGTCTCTCCTGGTGTCTCTACCTCCAGCCCTAGTTCCACATTCTTTTTGCATTGTCATCAACTCATGGAGCACTGGGACAGAAAGGACTCAAGAGATGACTCGTAGACTTTACAAAAACATGGCACTGTTCCTATGCCCAAGGCAGACATTAACTGATCACAGATTCCTGCCCACATTATAATCCTTCCAAACAGGGCACTAATCAGCTCCATTTGTCATCCTGCTTCTAACCCAAACCCCTGACTTCATAGATGAGAAAACCCAGGATCAGAGTGACAAGGTGACTTTTTCAAGTTTACATGGTTTCTTGGGGCCAGAGAGACAACTAAAGCCTGGTCTCTGTGCTCAGGCCAGTGTTCTTCCCTTAGACGCCCCCTGCCATAGTGAATAAGCATGTATGGTCTGCCTCTTGCTGTGTGATGGTCTCTTTTGTGGTGGCCCATTCCTGTTGAGTCACATGTCTTGGGGGTGGGAGGGAAAGAGAACCCTCTATGAAGGAGTAAGGAGCTCTACCCAGACTGCCACCCCCACTTCAGTATCTTCTCCACAGCCTACAGTCATCTGACCAGATGCCTTCTCTGGACCCATTTGTTCTTGCCACATCCCATTCCCTCTGCCCCAGGGGAAGCCAAGCAGCCCAGGCGAGCTGAGAGGGGGGCTGTGAGAGTGCTCTTCTTTTCTGCCACATATGGTTCCCGCCCTTTCTCATCAGCTCTTCTCCCCATGTCCCTGCCAGATCCCACCAGGTCCTTCCCTGGCTGGGGAGCCTCCCTAAGGAAGAAGGCAGGGTTTGGAAAGTTTCGATGTTCTTGTGCTCAGTAGGGGAGGAGAGGGAGTGGGGCCAGATGGACATTTCAAGACAAGTTTCCTGGGGCAGGGAAAGCCTCCTGTGGGGGTGATGTGTAGATGGATGTCACCCAGAGCCGCTGCCCAGTGTCTAGAGTGAAAATGCATGCTCTGGCTAGGCTAAGTTCAGTCCCCCGACAGCCCCCGGCTTTCTCAGAGCACCCACCATTCTCCACTCAGATCTGTAGGTGCTTCTAGGCTGGTGAGGACTAGTCTGTGGCATGCTTGGCACAACAGATGTCCTCACCCCTGGCTTCTGGACACTCCCTCCTGTCTCTCCCTGGACTGCTGTGGGCACTTGTGCTCACTCTTCTTGGACTAGCTAGTGGGGAATGGAGAGGAATTACTTCGGGCAGATGCTGTTTTTAGGATCTGCAAGGAACAGGCACACCCGGCACGGTGCTCTCTGCTGCCCTCTGGTGGCAGAAGGGAGCCGTGCCGCCCGCGCCGCACCGGGCCGAGGAGGGCTGAGGGGCCCCCTTCCCTTGGTGCTGGCTGCCGCCTTCTAGAAGCCTCTTGCGCTTCCTACCGCTTCCTCCCGCCCGCTGAGGGAATGGAGAGGGGTGCACAGGGCTTGGTAGCCAGCAGGTATCTCAGCGCGGAGCTCCTTGAGCCCCTGCCCTGTCGCCCTGCCGCAGCGTGGCGCGGACCGCCCAGGCAGCTCTGCTCGTTGTTGGGCAGGCGCCAAGTCTCTCCGCTTCCCTGGACGCCCGTCCCCCTCTCCCATCCCTCTGGCCTTCAGCAACTGTCCGGCCTCTGAGCTGCCGCAGACCCCCGGCTCAAGCTCACAGCCCATGGGGGAAGGCTGCCCCGGCTCCGCGCTCTTCCACTCCTTTTGAAGGGACGGTGTGGGGCGGGCTGGAACTGGAGGATCGGGAGGGAAAGGGGCTTCAAGCTGATATCGCATCTCTTGGGGACCCAGTTTTTTTTTTAAATTGAGATGAAGTCTCATTTTGTCGCCCTGGCATCATAGCTCACAGCAATCTCAAATTCTTGGGCTCAAAGAGATTCACTTGCCTAAGCCTCCCTAGTAGCTGGGACTACAGGCGTCCGCTGCAACGCCCAGCTATTGTTTTTTTTTTTTTAGCTTAGCAGGCCCGGGCTGGGTTCGAGCCCACTGGTGCATGTGACCGGCGCCGTAACCACTGAGTTGCGGGCGCCCAGCCATGGGGATCCACTCTTATTAGCTCTGCAGCATGGGCAAGGAGCAAGCGCCCAGAGTACTCTGCAGGGGTGTGTGCGTGCCTAAAGAGCAGATGGGTAGGCAGGGCACAGTGCTCACGCCTGTAATCCTAATACTTTGAGAGGCCCAGGCGTGTGGATTGCCTGCCTCAAGAGTTCAAGACCAGCCTGAGCAAGAGCCAGACCATCCCTACTGAAAATAGAAAAACTAGCTAGTTTTTGTGGTTGGCGCCTGTAGTCCCAGCCACAGGGGAGGCTGGGGAAAGAGAATCACTTAAGCCCAAGAGTTTGAGGTTGCTGTGAGCTATCACGCCACAGCACTCTACCCAGAGTGACAAGGTGAGACTCTGTCTCAAAAATAAATAAATAAATAAATAAGAGCAGTTGTGGGGCCATGCTTTGGGGAGTGCTTTCATCTCCTCTCTGGGCTGTTTGAGTTTCAGGCTAGTGGTGAGAGGACAAATCTGGCAGCTATGATTTGGACAGTATGGCATTAAAAAAATTGTTTTCGAAGTGAATGCCTTGGGCGCTCTCCAATTTGCCATAGGCTCCACTGCTCCCTATTACTCACACCTGACTTTTACACACATTCGTGCCTGAAGGCATTTGACTGGTAACCCTGCCCTAGGGGTGGACAGTGAGAACTTTTGCCCAGGGGAGGGAACTAGAACCCTTGCTAGAACAGGAAGGAAGCTGAGAGCAGTGGTATTAGGGGTCCCAGCTCCAGACTGCTCAGTGTAGACCGTGTGGTGCTATTTATTAATCACGGATCAAGTCCTTCTACCATCCAGACTCTTCTCTTTCCTAAAGAAGGGTAGTGGCTAATTTTAATTTCAAAGCCAGCTCTAAAGTATTAGGCCACAGCAGCCCCCCTACCTTCCATGTGGACGTGCAAGTAGCCCAATAGTGACCCGGATGGGAGGAACGGAGGCCTCATGAGAGGGTGTTATGAGAAGGACAACTCCCTGGAGCTCTTCCTATCTGGCCTTTTGCCTTCCTCCTACACCCTCAGCACCACTGACCCTGCACCCATCCTTTTCTTTTGGTTCAGAGGCAGGTGAGGACTGGGTTCATCCTTCCCTTTCTCCTCAGTCCTCACCTGTCCAGCACCCGATGACCGAACCCATGTGGCTTCCCTGAGGGTTTTGCTGCTTAATAAAGTAACAAGGGCTGATTGGATCGGACAGGAATGAAAAGCTTGTTAACCACCCACTGATACAGAGAGGCCAGGAGAGGATGTGTGTGCCAGGAGGATATAGAAGATACAAGCCTAGCAGGGGCTGAGAGGGACTGGTGCCCTGGGCTTTGGTGTCCTGTGTTCTAGCACTCTCTGCTTCCAGTTGGATGACAGGAGGGGCAGGTGGCTCATCTTGTCTGAGAAGCCCTCTGGCAGGCAATGGAGAGGTGAGCACAGAATTTCTAGGTGACATCACAGAGAGAACTCACTGTCTGCCAAGGCTGAGTCCTTGAGGGCCTACCTGGGTCCTGCAGGGCAGCGCCCAAACCACTGCTGTAACAAGACCCTGCCAAAATCTCTGACGCAGTCACATTCTGAGGCTTTCTCTGCCCACACTCATCTCACTAATGCCGTGATGGCTGCCGCAGAGCTGCAGAGCCAAGAGGGCCTGGCCCTGAGGCCCAACTCTTGCACTGCATGTCAACCCTGCATTACTAGCAACACAAATCCCTCTGAGCAAGGTTCAGTTCCTTCATCCCAGCAGGACTCCTACCCCACAGTGCATAAGTGAAGGTGGCCAGGGTCATTCCTCAAAAAGTGCAGTTGGGTTTGGGTCTGTCATTGAGAGGAAGATCCTGGGAAGAAAGTGGGATAGAGAGTGGCCAGGACAGGCCTTGTGGGGCAGAGGGGAGCAGCCTTCCCTAGCCTGCTGTCAGGGCACCTGAGCTTCCTGTCTGCCTCAGCCTTTTCCTCTGTATTAATTCTAATAGTTTCTTGCTCTTGATTCTTTAGGGATTTTTGCATAGACAATCAGACTGTCTGGAAATAATGGCAGTTTTATTTCTCCAATCATTATTCCTTTTATGCTTTTCTTTGTCTTCCTTCACTCAGTAACTAGAAGTAGTGGCAGCCATCTTTGCCTCCTTCCTCATTTTGGCAGAAATCCTTACATTTCACCATTGAGTATGATAGTTGATGTCTGTTTTTGATAGATATCGTTTATTAGGCTGGGAAGTTTTCTTTCATTCCAAGTTTAGTGTCTTTTGTTATTTTTAAATCAACAATAAGTGTTGAATTTTATTGATTGCTTTTCCTGCACCTGTGGGGATAATTGTATTGTTTTTCTTTTAATTTGTTAATATAGTCAGTTACAGGAATAGATTTTTTTTTTTTTTGTAGAGACAGAGTCTCACTTTATGGCCCCTTGGTAGAGTGCCGTGGCATCACACAGCTCACAGCAACCTCCAGCTCCTGGGCTTAAGCGATTCTCTTGCCTCAGCCTCCCGAGTAGCTGGGACTACAGGTGCCTGCCACAGCACCCAGCTATTTTTTTTTGTTGTTGCAGTTTGGCCGGGGCTGGGTTTGAACCCACCACCCTCGGCATATGGGGCCGGCGCCCTACTCACTGAGCCACAGGCGCCGCCCTGATTTTTTTTTTTTTTTTGAGTCTAACTGTGTTGCCCTGGAAGTGCTATGGCATCACAGCTCACAGCAACCTCCAGCTCTCGGGCTTAAGCGATTCTCTTGCCTCAGCCTCCCATGTAGCTGGGACTACAGGCGCCTGCCACAACGCCCGGCTATTTTTTGGTTGAAGTTGTCAATGTTGTTTGGCAGGCCTGGGCCAGATTTGAACCCACCAGCTCCAGTGTATGTGGCGGGTTCCCTTAGCTGCTGAGCTACAGGCACGGAGCTGATTTTTTCTAATATTTAATAAACTTTTCATTCCTGGGACAAACCCATCTGGGGTCAGGATTGTATTATTTTTTGGTTATTCTATGCTAGGTGCAGCTTGCTAATATTTTGTTTAGAATTTTTGTAATTATGCTCTAAGCAAGATTGGTCTGTAGTCTTCCTTCCTCATATTGCCCCTGTCTGCTTCAGTTTTTTTTAAGTTGCGCTAGACTCATAAATAAGGAGTTCGAGGATGTTCTTTCTTTTTCTTTTTTATGAAAGAGCGTGAAATTGGAAACATCTGTTTCTTCAATTTGTGTAGTAGAATTTTGTAAAAACAGCTAGCCTGGTGTTGTGTGGTTTTTGTTTGTTTGTTTTTTTGAGGGTTTATGTATAGACTTTTAACTACACATTCACATATTTCTTTAATGACTATGCATTTCAAATTTTCTGTTTGTTACTGAGCAAATTTTGATATTTTTCTGGGACAGTGCTCATCTCGTCAAGGTTTTCAAACTTACGTAGGTTTATGACTTACGGATGGTAGTCTATTTTTTTCTGCAGTATTCATAATTATGTCCTCCTTGTTGGTCCTCAAGTCATTTACTTATGCCAACTTTCTTCTTCATGATCAGTCTTATAAGAAGTTTGTCAACTTTATTAGTCATTTCTTAGAATTTTTGTTTTATTGATCCTTTCTATTGTATATGTACTTTCTAGTTCATTATTTCTGCTTTTGTCTTTATTATATCTTTCCTTCTACTTACTTTGGTCTTGTTTGTTGTTCTTTTTTCTTTTTTAAATATTAAATAGAGATGGATGTCTCATTCTTGCTCAGGCTGGTCTCGAACTCCTAGCCTCAAGTGATCTTCCTGCCTCAGCCTCCCCACGTATTAGGATTACAGATGTGAGCTACCACACCTAGCCTCTTCTGAGAACTTCTTCAGTTAAATAGTCCCCTTATCCATAAGAGGATAAGTAACCTGTAAGCCTGCCTGTAGGTCTGACATTGGAGATTCTCCATCTCCCTGTGAAGCATAATGAGGGGTAGGCAGGCAGTATGGTGTCCAGCATAGATGTCCTGGAAGGAAAGAGGATTGGGTTTGTTGGGGAGGGAGGCAAGGTGGGTCCGTTTAGGAAATTGGCCCCATTTGCCTTCCCTGTAGCTACTTCCCACGGTTTTCCCAGCATCAGGCTTGTGGTCACTCAGTCCTTAGGGTCATGGGGGCAGGAAGCACTGAGGGGCTACTTTGGGGCTGGCTGGTGGGTTAGGTTCCCTAGGGAGAGAGCCACTCAGAATTGCAGGGGGCACATTCCCATCCCTCTTTCCCACCTCTTAGACTCCAGCTCCCTCATCCTCCAGCCTCATCAAGAATGGAATTTTTTCAATGGGACCAATGCCCCTCCACTCCCCACGCACATCACTCCTGCTCCTCATTAATCTCCCTGACTCCAGCTCGGGCTTGGAGGCTATCTCTGGGAGAGGAAAGGGGAGCAGATAAGAACACAGTCTGGCTGGGCCTCATGTGCTCCTAAGGGACACCTGCCCTGTCCTTCAAAGGGTCTACGTGGAGCAAGAGGGATTTACCCCAGAAGGAGAACTCTTCTGAATGCCTTTCTACCCCTGACTCCTCATCTTTACCTCTGACCTGGCAGCTATGTGGCTTGCCCTGTGGAAGCTGAGTGGAGTTAATTGAGGGGGCCCGGAGGACAGGGTGGTTGGCAGGTTGCTGAGTAGTGTGGAGTCCTAGAGGAGAACAGCCCTGGGCATCTGCAGGGCAGAACCTTATGGGCTAAGGACCAACAGTACCCAGAGCCATTTTCCATGAGCAACAGAGAGCAGAGGGCACCAGAAGGTTTGATAGACCACACCTCTCCAGCCTACTGCCTCCCTCCACCATGCCTTCCTGCAAGTGGCTCTGTGTAGGCTCCCCCTAGCAAGTTCCCTTTGTCCTGGTGTCAGCATACTTTGATCAATGGCGACCCCTAGAAAGCAGGGACCAGTTAGCCATGTCCATTAGAGAGAGGTATGGGGAGGTGTGAGCTAAAGGAAAATCAGTCTTGCTGTGGTTCAATGAAGTTCAGGTTTCAGCCCCAGCACCAGTGGGCAGTGGAGTCCATTCCATTATTATTTTAAAATGGCAAACCGAAGTCTATTTGGTTTTAGGTGACAGAGGAGGAGGTGGACCGAGCACTGCCTGCAGGCTGGCCGAGCCCAGGACTGGATCCTCCCTATCAGGAGTCAGGATCAACTAAGCACGTCCTCTCTCTGGGCAGCTGCTGTCTTGGGGTCAGGGCAGTGTGGCCTCGCTGTTGCTGCCATCCTGTTTTCTGGAGTCTGTTCTGGTGGCCTAGGTCCCCCTGTCGTGGTTGCCTGCCCTCTTTGGCCCTCACGCCACCCCCAACCCCTGCCTTGCTGGAGCTCTCTGACTGCCTACTTTCAACACACTTATCAGGGTCTGTGATTTTAGTGATTATTTGTCCTGGATTTTCTTTGAGAAGACCAATTTTTTTTTTTTTTTTGAGACAGAGCCTCAAGCTATTGCCCTGGGTAGAGTGCCATAGCGTTACAGCTCACAGCAACCTCCAACTCCTGGGCTTAAGTGATTCTCTTGCCTCAGCCTCCCAAGTAGCTGGGACTACAGGCGCCCTCCACAATGCCGGGCTATTTTTTGGTTGTAGTTGTCATTGTTGTTTGATGGGCCCGGGCTGTATTAGAACCCACCAGCTTTGGTGTATGTGGCTGGTACCCTAGCTGCTTGAGCTACAGGCACTGAGCCAAGACGACCAATTTTTATTTCTTCAATAAAGGTGGTTTTTAAATCCATCTTTTCACTTGATTTTTTTTTTCATGTAAATAAATTCATGTATTAGGAAACAGTCATTTGGTAGATTATTCTGGCTTCTGCCTCCTTCCACACTATAGTGGTGGTCTCTGAACTGTTCACCTGCCTTCAGACCTGATCTTGACCTTGTTGAATTTTCCTCCTTGGAGAGGCCTTCCTTGAATGTTCACTCTAAAATAGGCTCTCCATCATGCCTGGTATATCACCATCCTATCCTCTATGTGAACGTAGTTGGTCCATTTCTTGTTTATTTTTGATGGCACCCCATGTGAACTTACAGGTAGAAACTTTGCTTGTCTCACTCACTGTTTAACCCCCAGCACCTAGAACAATGCCAGTGCTTGGCAGGTGTTCACAAGCTTTTTGTTTAATTTACCCTGACTTCTAGCACTGGCATCTTGTTCTGGCCCATTGCTTAGCCAGAAACCAGACCCAGATTCTTACTGGAAATGTTCTAAGTCAAGGACTGATGAATTTGAGTTTTCCCATCTGCACGGGGTCACTACAAGGTGAGATTCACTGTCCATATCTCCCCATCCCAGTGGCAGATGAACCCAGAAGGGCTTGGACCACCTCCCTCTCTCACTGAAAGGATGGATAGTCCTCCTAGATGGCTTTGGGGACCAGAAGACTTGGAAAATGGTGCTGCCACCCCACATCTGGCACAGATAGCAGTGGGGCCCTCCTGACCCAAGGCCCTTTCACAGGCCTGGGCTGAGCTTATTCCCCAGGGTTTTCTCAAGGGGCCAAATCTCAGCTTCCTGGGTCAGAGAATTCCCAGGATGGAATAGGTCATAGCTGGCCTGTGGCTTCGTCTGGAATTTCCCATTTCCTGGAAAGATGGTGAGGTTTTTCACTTTTGTGGGGGACAATGGAGCCCAGCCCAGGGAAGGATCACCAGGAGTGAATCATTCAGAGTTCTGATCACCAGGAGCGCTGGGTACCCTCTTTGTCAGTGTCCAGGAGCAGCTTTCTTGGCCAGCTGTGCTCCTCCCAGGATGCCCCAGCTCTAATGGAACACACCTGGTTGTGAACATTCACCCAAGCCTTCTAGCTCCTCCCAGGATGCCCCAGCTCTAATGGAACACACCTGGTTGTGAACATTCACCCAAGCCTTCTAGCTCCTCCCAGGATGCCCCAGCTCTAATGGAACACACCTGGTTGTGAACATTCACCCAAGCCTTCATTTCCGGTGCTTTCCCTCCTGCCTTACTGCCCACCACCAGCTCCCAGCAGGGGCCCTGGTATGCTGCACTGCTCTCTGTGGCTCAGGGCACTGTCCCCAGCACTGTCTCTAGGCCCTTCCTTGAGTCTGTTGCCCCTCTCTTTTAGGGAGAGTATAGCTGGGCCCGTCACACTGGACCTTGCCATTAGAAGACAGGCTTTCAGAGCTGTTCTCTGGTGAAAACCACCTGAAGCTCATGGTCACACATGGGCAGTGGGATGGCCTCCCTGACCCCCAACACACCTTTGCTCCACTCTAGAGAGCATGTGGGCCAGAGGTGGTCCCCGACTCCTGGCCCTCACTCCCTGGATGCATGCTGGCTGTAGTCTCCACTGTAACCTGCTCTCTCAACCAGCTAAAAGCTCAGTGTGTGTATGTGTGTAGTCAGGCCTGTGGGCACACAGTCAATTTGCTGGCCCTGCTACACCTCCCCCACCCCCAGGGCCTGCCCATCGGTGGCCTCTCTTCCCACACCTGTGCCTCCTTTGCCTGGCCAAAGAGACCAGCCTGCACGGCCAGCTGCCCCAGGTCCTGCCTTGACAGCCTAGAGGGCTGAGGCACCAGTGTCTCCCTGCCTCAGTCTCCCAACCAGAGGCTCTGAGTTAATGGAGGCCCGCCCTCTGGGAGAACAAAAGACATTGAATTGACACAGTTTGCTCAAGTGACATATTTCAATATAATCTCTAAAACTCTATGAATTGAACAGATAAAATACCTCTGGGCTATTTTGTTACAAAATATTTGCCATTTGGATTAGTTGCTGGGTGCAGCCACCCTGCCTTTCCCTGGAGACGTTTCTCTCCAAGGGGGTTGAGGGGTGTGTGGGGAGAGGGTGTGGCAGGAAGGGATGAACAGCAGCACATAGGGACGGATGGATGGACAGCTCCAGGGAAGCCTGGTGGCACAGAGACATCTGGCAGGCCATGGGAGAACAGCTGGGTAGAGGCGGGGGCCCAGGGCCAACAAACACATGTGGGATCAAGGTGCCTCTGGAGACAGACAGGCAGGTGGGCTTCCAGGACAGGCTGCCGGGCAGGGCCCTGCTTCAAGCTTGGGAAGCTAGCTTCATCTCTCACTCCTGATTCTGGAGTTGGGGTCAAATGGATAAAATTGAGAGAAGGGCTCAGGTCCCCAGAGGCAGGCCTGGAGAGTTGATGGCATTGGCCATCTTGGGGTGGCTGAGTGTGTGTGTGGGGGGTGTCTCAGTCAGCACTGGATCCACTACCCTCTTGGCCTTGGGAGAGCAGGAGGGCCCACAGCATCCCCTGTAGCCCTCTGGGAGGGAGCAGAAGGCTCTCTCCAGGTGTCTTGAGGGCCAGACTCTGGCCTTAGCCTGTGGGCTGATTGTGGGAGAGGGTTGCCAAGGCTGGTTGCCAAGGATATAGCTGGCCCCACTGTCAGGGGGTTAAAGCCCCTTCCAGATCACCCAGGCTGGTCTGCTTCTTGCACAGGACTTCCTGTGCCGCCACCCCAACCAGGGGTGAGGGGTGAGCCTCTGCCATAGGGAAGGGACACTGAGAGGCCTGAGAACCCAGCTGACAGCCTTAAGACCTCTGTTGGTCCCCATCTGGAAAGCTGTGGCTTTGGCAGGGGTGGGAGGGCAAGCCCAGGGTTGTGAGCAGATGACAAGGGTCCTGCCTGGTGGGACAGAGTTGTCTGGGACCATGCCCCTCCCTCACAGCCTCAGGGTCCCCTTGCCCCCACCCCATAAATATATTTAGCCACATTCATAGCTCATGTTCTTCCCACCTCTTCATACTCCTGTCCCCTATTCATCATCTTCTGTTTCCAGACACCCTCATTCAAGATTCACCCCTCCCATCCCCACAGCTCCACGTCCTCCCAAGTCCCTGGTGCCCCCTGCTCAGGGCTTCACTCTCAGGCCCACCCTTGCCCTGGCGGAGGGCACCAGAGGTGTCTGAATCTGTGCACTCTGTCTGTTGGCCACTCCATTCCGAAAGGCTCTGACTGGCACATCCTTGATACAGAGAAGACAGAGGAGACCAGGGCAACAAGGACAGGCAGAGCAGAGGGTGGGGAGCCCTGAGGGGAGACGGAAACTGGCTAACAAAGATGGCCAGAAATAGACCTGCTGTGTGCCATCACAGTGACGTCTGGGTGACCACACACACACACACACACACACACAGAGGAAACTGGGGCATCTGCAGCCTCCGGAAGTAGGAACAATCCATACCTCCTGCCTGGCCCAGGCTCCTGGAGGCTGGGCGTGCGGAGACCCACGTCCACCGTAGGCCAGTATCAGTATTCCCTGTCCCTCGGGAGGGTCTAACAATAGACTCCAGTGGGAGGGGGTCAGCACAGAGGACAGCAGTGAGCTTTTGGCACAGGACTGGAATCTGGCCTGGCTAGGACAGAAAGGGCCTGACTAGGCAGTCCATAGTACTGTGCCTGTGGTCCCGAGGGCAGTTGACTCTCTTCTGGGCTGCGGAAGGGCCCTTCGCCAGGCCTGGGGTCTGTGGGGCCATATAAGTCTGGCCATCATGGCCTGCTTGGTCCTAGGAGGTCAGCAAGCCCCATCTTTGCAATTTTGAGGGGCCAGGGACTCTTTTAGTCAACGCTGCTAAAGAAAGTCTGGCACCTCCCAGGAGGGGAAAACATTTAAAGGCTCAGGAGTGCAGGGGAAACGCAAGAGCTTCTGGAGCCCGGGTTTTTCTCACTCCACTCTGTATCTAAGTCTCTCCTGCTGGTCACAGATGTCTTGCAAGGGGGAACCCTGACTCCAGAGACCCGTCTCTAGTGGGCAAATCACTGCCCCATCTCCTGTCTCTGCTTCCATAATGAAGAAATTAACCTGGTTCTGTGCATTTATGTGCACACTCTCAGTGTCCTTGGCATTGGCTGGGTGTGATTTGGGGATGGGGAACTAAGAAAATCTTTAAAAGGGACAATTTGTAGATGTAAGACCTCATTATACCTCAGCCCCATTGACTTGTCCCAGAGAGAGCTGAGCATGCTCCCTTGCCTCCTCCCTTTCCCTTTCTCGAAGCCTTCCTGGAGTCTGAGCAGCTCCTGAGAAAGCAGAAGGCCTTGGGAGGAGAGGGAAGGACGCGCTCAGTGGTCAGGACAGCTCACGTCCTGGGGACTAGAGAGCAGCCTCCTGACACTGTTGGGCAGGAGAGAAAGCCCCCTCCCCTTACCCTCCACCATGGGCCCCCAGCGAGCCAGTGCCACCCATTCATCCTCTCAGAGCTGCAGATGCACTGCCGGGCCTGTGGGCTGCCACCTCTTGCTCCTGCCCTGGCTTGAGGCCTCTAGGACCTAACGGGCATAAAGCAGCAAGTTCAGCACTGCCTCTTTTCAGTCCATGGCCAGTGGGGAGAGTGGTGGCCAGGGGAAGAGGAGGCCTCACCTGGGCTGGCTGTGCAGGGTCCCAAGAGAGTGAGGTGGTGTCTCCAGATCAGGCAGGGGATGCTCAACTGAGTTAGGGGGTACAGTGGGACAAGGCAAACCCAAGTGCCAGGGAGTGGGATTCTCTTTCCAAAATGGTGGCAATCGGTGAACAGGAAGGCATCGGGCCAGGGTATGGGAGCAGCGGGGGGCAGCCGGGTGCCCTGACAGCATGGTGGGGGCAGTCTATACCAGGCTCCTGGAGCCGCTGGAATAGCGGCGCCGGTGCAGCAGGGAGCCTGGGGGGCAGAACTGGTGAGGGTGATTGTAGGGGGGCGGGGGTGGGGGCAGCGGAGGCTGGTGGACAACCTTGACTGGGGAGCCTGGGCCACCCTGGGGTGTGGAGCCACAGGAGTCAGAGGAGGATGAGGCATAGCAGGAGAGAGCCTGGCTCAGCAGGGGTTCCATGCGGGCCAGGCAGGGCTTGTCCAGGACAATGACCTTGACAATTTGCTGGCACTGCACCAGGGTGCCCGGGGGTGTGGGTGGCGGTGGCGGCAACGGTGGGGGCTGCTCTCTCAAGGGGCTAGGCTGCAGGTCTGGCAACGGCGCTGGCACTCCCCTCTCGGCCCCCAGCCCGGGGTTGTGCTGGGACGTTTGAAGCCTGTTGTGAATTGACACCTAGTTTAGAAACAGCCAGAGAAGCATGAAATGTTACAAGACTAATTCCCAGCTGCCAGGAGGGCTACCCTGAGCCTCCCTTGGCCTCCCTCCTGCTCTCTGCCCTCACTCAGACTCTCAGCCCATCTCTCCACCCAGAGGAAATTGGGATCTGACTCTGGCTCTTCCCCAGAAGGGAACGTGGAGCCCAAACACTGCCACGTTCTGTCACTGACCATGAGCAGTGCGGCTCCCGGCCTCAGGCTCCCGGTCTGTGAGGTGGGCTCTGCAGAGCTCTGCAGCCTGACTTCACAGACCTGTTGGGGGGCTCTGGGCTGTTAGGCTCTCCCCCACCTCCTTCTTCACCAACCTCTAAACTTGAAACTCAGGGCTAGTGGTCTTTGTCTCCTCCCTGCCTCCCTGGAGGGTGTTGCACAAAGGAGGACATGACCCGGGGACAGAGCCAAGCATGTGAGGCCCTCGTAAGCCCCTCGCTTCCCTCTGGCTTTGTTAAAGAAGAGCCTCATCATCACTATTGACATCACGAAGGTGCCCAAATTCCAGAATGCCAAGGACCCTGAAGGGTCGACCTGCATCTACCCCACCCCACTAGACTTCCCGAGGCCAAAGCCCTGCAGTCGAGAGCAGCCCAGAGAGCCAAGAGCAGAGGCAGGGCCCCAGTCCTTGGTTAAATTTTCCTGGGTGCTGGAAGGGATACCTAGAAAGGACTCTAATCTTTACCCCTGGGCAGGATAGGAGAAGGTGGCCCAGAAAGTCTCCTCCCTCAGACCATGGAGGTCACCTCACCAGCCTTCAGGTGGAGGTGGAGGAAATAGGCAGCAGGCTGGAGGATTCTGGAAGGAGAGGGATTTAATTCCTCACCTTGGTCCACCCCAAATCCCCCAGTCTGTACATAGGACAGACCACAACTCCTCATTCAGGCCTCATTCAGGCCCTTTGGGGTGGCTGGGACTCTGTTCCTCTCTGAGGACACTTCTTATTGGGCTACCATCTGTCCTTGGGCACCTCCACCTACGGATGGCCACTCAGAGCACAAAGGGGAAATCAAGACCAGGTTCACCCATTTCAAAGCTATCTTGAAGCTTTAATCTTACTTGTTAGCTAAAGGTGCAATTTCAGGGACCCCCTTTCTGGACCTGTCACACCAGGGGACTGCTTTCCTCTTACAGTTTTCAGGTTTTTGTCTGCCCCTCAGTATTCACAAGCCCCAACCACCATGCTCAGTGCAGTGCAGGCTTTATTTTTCAGGCCTGAGATCTCCTAAACCAGCAAAGGAACCCCTGAGCCCCTCACTGTCCTGACAAGACACAGCAGACAGACAGCATGGCTGTGGCCCACCTTCCTCTTAGGGAGCCCTCTGTGGTCCTCATTCAGGCAGAAGGCCTCTGTCACCACCACCGCTAGAGGGCATGGGCTCCTTTCCCTACTTGCTTACATTCTGAGTTACTCCCCAGGAGACAAGTGGCCTGGGACTGCTGGGACAGGCTTGTGCCCCCTTGCTTCCCTCCCCATAGGCTTTACAGTTGCCCCTCCCCAGGTGAGTATTTGGCTGCCTTGTCCAGACCCTCTGAGCTTCCTTCTCCTCCTCCCTGCGGCTCCAACCACAGCCACAACTCTGGGTGCCCCCCCATCCCTCCTCCTGTGCTCTGGCCCCTCTGCGGCCTGCACCCAGCCCCACCCAGCCTGGATCCTTCAACTCTGATGGTCAGTAAGTGAAAAACGGGAAGTGATAGCAAAATTCCCTCTCATTCTGACCTTCTCACCTCCCTGCTCATGAAAGAAAGAAAGAGTGGGAAAGAGAGAGAGTAAGAGAGGGAGGGAAGATGGAACATGAGCAGCAGGTAAGAAGAGCTCAGAGAAGATGGAGACGCGCCTGCCAGAGGGTGGGGCCAGGCAATGAGGGAGAGAGGGCAGGATGAGAGCTTGGGTCCAGCTGAGGGCTGCGGGCGGCAAGGCTGCCCGCTGTGCAGGGGAGCAGAGGCTGGCAGGGGCCCTGAGCTAGCTGGGGGTGGCAGCCTTGCAGAAAGCCACATGCCCTGAGGGCATCAGATGGATCGTTCCCCCGGGCAGCTCAGGCTGAGGTGGGGCAGGCTGGCAGGGCAGGCCGCGGGCTGGGCACCGGGTGCTCATTTGCGAGGCTGGAGAATGAGCAGCTGCAGAGGATGGGGGGAGGGAATACCCACCCTGGGGGCTTGTCAGCTGCTGGGGCAGGAAGCTCCTCCGAGTAAAGGTGCCTCCTCCAGAGCCGAGTGTGTGGGGTGGGGGCCGTGGGATGGAAAGAAGGAACTGAGCTCCCCTGGGGGGGGGTGTTCTGCAGCTTCCCAGAGCTTAATCACACAGGGGACTCCTCCCTCAGACCTCTAAGTGGGGGCCCCTCCACTAGAAGTGGGTTGGGAAAGGAGGCATCTGTGTGAGCAGATGGAGGTCTCAGAGACCTGAGGGAAAGGTGCAGGTGGGGCTCACTAGGATGTGAGGGGACCCAGGGGACGGCTGGGCCCATAAGCCTCCTCCCACAGGTGGTACTTTGGGAGCTTGGCAGAGGCCACTGCTGCTGCCCCGTCCCTGCCCAGTATCCTCTCCCTCCAACACGGACAACAACCCTTCCCCCAGGATCCTTCTACGGCACACCCACCCCACTCTGCCTCACTTGCTCCTGCACACAGCCCTGCCCTGGGCTGGCTTTCCAGATGTGCCAGCTGTTCTGGGGCAGCCACCCTCTCACCTGCCCCCACTTTCAATTCTCCAGCTTTTCAACGAGGTGTCCAAAAGGGCAGAGTCTGCCCCAAAGTGCTTGTGTGGGTCCTGGACTTAGGGGTAACTCTGTGGGAGAGGTCTAGATCCCCAATAGAGGAAAGGGAGGGAATGCTGGCAAATGCCGGGGAGCAGAAAGAAGTCTGCGGGGAAGTGGGTCTGGGGATCCTGGGATCCATCTCCACATTTGTCTGGGAGCTGGGCCTTGGAGGGGGCGGTGGGCTAGGGGATAGGGAGAAAGTGCTCGCGGCTTAATTAGGCTCTGGAACAGTGGCATTACCCATGCTAGCAGTAACTTTTAATTGTATCTCTTGAAATTGGTAAAATGGTGAGTCGGGCTGGGGAGGCATTGATTAATACCTGAGAAGAGAAACAACAGAGACGGTGAGAAGAGGGACAAGCGGGGCAAGGAGTCACTCACCTGGGCGGCCAGGCCTCCACTTACCTCCACCACGCTCTCCGCGGGCTTCTCCCCGAGCGCAGCTTCCCTCTTGGCTTTGAATGCAAAGAGCACAGGGCTCATTCTCTACCAGCCCTGACACAGACCCCTCCTGCCCCCGCAAGCATCCCTGAGTCAGAGGAGCAGGCTGTGAGACGGGCCAGCTCCACTTCTGACTGACACAAAGCCCTAGGCCCAGTTCTGCGACTTAGCTGTGTGACCTTGGGCAAGATGACACACCTCTCTGGGCCTCCATAGACCAGAAGATCTTTGCCACTCTCTCTGATGGCTGGCATTACTCAATCTAATTTACCCACAGGCAAAGCCTTCTCAATATGGGTTGTGAATGTGAGCATAGGAGGCAGGCACTGGCCTGTGGGAACCATGCTGGGCTGCCTCCTTACCCTGCAGGCTCCTTGAGTGGGGGTGACACAGAGACTCAGCTGAGTGGGAGGATCTGATGAGCCCAGGCCCTCACAGCAGTCCCCATAGTCCTAGCTCTGTGAGAGTCCACAGTGGCCTTGTAATTACTGCTGGGGCCATCTGGCTGGCCTGGTATAGCAGCAGGGACCCTGTGGGCCCTAGTGGACATCTGTATGATGCTTTTTAGCTGAATGAGCTCCAGCTTCCTCTCTCAACAGTGGCAGGGACCCCTCTGATTTCTCAGGCCTCCAGAGGGGTGCCAGTTCCCCTTACTGGCTCAACCCTCTGCTTTCTGTGGCACAAGAAGGAAATGTCCCATTGCTCAGGAATGAGAAACACCTCCCTGCAGACATGCCTGATGGACAACTCCTCAGGATGTGCACCAGGGCCTGGCCAGAGCTGTTGTTTTCAAAAGAGAGGCAGGTGGAGATGTGGGTGCAGACTGGGGAGGCAGGGAGTAAGTCTCCCTGAAGACTGGCTTTGGGGTTCAGACAGCTATGAAAACAAGCAGTTACCCATGTCCTGTATAGAAAGTAAGGGGCAACTGAAATCAAGTAGGATGGAGAGTTATGAACGCGTGATGGCAGGCCGGACCCATATTCAAAAGGTTCTATCACAGTGAGATCTCCTTGTAGCATAAAGAGCCCCATGTCTTGCTTGGAAAATGAATCCCATATCTTAGCTGGCATGGTTGGGCCCTGTCCCAAGTCAGGTGCCACTGAGGATAACAGCCACATGGAGCCCACTCTGGCTCTCTAGTGCCCCGCACAGGGCGGCAGGCCCTCAGTAAGTGCCGAGAATGGGTAAGTGACCAGGTGAATTGTAACGTCAGCAGTTCTGGCTGGTTTGCTGGGACTGTGTTGGGATGGGATTTAAATCTCATGCTTTCTCTTCTTCTAATTCTTTTTACTTGGGGCTAGGGAAGGGGACGGTGGTAAGGTTTCTTGTACTCATTACAGGTGGAGCAGGAGAAGGAAGGTAGCGGGGTGTCGGGGCAGTGAACAATGCAACTTGAAGAAACCATGAGAGAAACTGAGTATGGGTTTGGAGTGGGCTGACCTGGGCCTGGGGTTAGAGAGTACTTATAGCTCATTAGCGAAAGAACAGTGTGGGGCAGAGTGAGATTTCCAGGCCCTTCTGGGCACCCTGCTTTCTTACTGGGCTCCTGGCTGGGAAGTTTTTCTCATGGGGTTTCCCTTGACCACCCCCGATCATCCTTATAAACCAGGACAGTGTTCAAAGAGCCTGGCTGCAGGGGGGCAGAGGGCCTCAGCTCTGGGGCCAGGACGTCGGGACTCCTGCCTGACTCCT
The DNA here is from genome assembly GCF_027406575.1 of Nycticebus coucang. NCBI lineage: Eukaryota > Metazoa > Chordata > Mammalia > Primates > Lorisidae > Nycticebus > Nycticebus coucang. The sequence goes on along the minus strand of NC_069791.1, from coordinate 57,880,056 downwards.
GCAGGGCTGTGACATTCCACATGGACTCTGAAACCCTGGTATGGTTTGCAAAATGGATGGACACATTTCTCTCTCACCTGCCTCCTCATGCCCACTCCTAAAGCTCATGAGATCAAAGAAAGCAAGGCCAGCATTCCTCAGCAGAAATAAATGGCCATAGGAACAGGCGGCTCTCCCACCCAAACTCTCCGTGACCAGCCCAGGCTGTGAGCAGCTTCCATGGGTCCAGACCCCCGGGGCAGAGCCGAGGCTTACCTGTAGGCGATCCTTGCTTTGACTGTGGGTCCACCTGGGCTCCTTCGGGCTTGAAAGAAAGTGTCTTTGTTCCCTGCTGTTTCTCCAGCTCCCCTAAGGAGTGGAGAAGTCCATGAAAGAGAGAAGCCCCCAACCCTGACTATGCACGGGGGAGGGAAGAAAGGAGGAGCAAGCAGGAAGGGGCGGAGGGCCCCCGATATATGCTATGAAACAGGGACACAGCAAGTTAAGTGCCCCTGAGCTGCAGTCTGTTCGTCTGCGCATGGGGATGATAAGACCTGCTCAGATGTCAGCAAGGCAGCAGGACAGGCTGGTATCAGGGAGGCTGATCGTCTGGGTTTGAATCCTTGTTCAATACTGTGAGCTGTGTGGCTTTAGGTGATTCCCTCAACCTCTCTGGGGCCTCACCAGATGGGACGGGGACGCCCGCTTCAGGATTACACAAGGAAGTGCGTGTAAAGCACTCAGAACAAGGCTTGGATGTGGCAATGCTTAGTAAGAGCTTCTATTACAAAGCATTCAGCAGGGCTGAACTTAGTGAGAATTGGCGACATCCTGTTCATCCACCCTACCCTGGCAGGACTGTGCCCTCCCCAGCCAGCTGGACCTTGCAGGGTGCTCAGAGCTCTCCCACGGAGGGAATCCCACATGCCGAGGATCTGTTGTACCGCACACCCACACGGCTGGAACATCTGTCTTGGTACTAAACTTTAATTCCTCTCACTGGACTGGAAACCTGTTCCTTCTTGTTCTGCTCTCAGTGGTGCTTCAGAACTGCCAGTTTCCATCCTTGGAGACTTGACAGTCATTACTAAATCACTCCTCTGAGTTGGCTCTTCCAGGCAACATACTTCAAGTTCCTTTTATTAAGGCTACTCTCTTGGGTTCCATTTTCTGTCTTTCTGGTTGTCTAGAATCCAGGGACACTGAACTGCAACCTCCAAACCAGAACATTTTGTCCTGATTGCCTGACTCATACCATCAATCAATACCAAATGTTTTTACTGAACTGAGAGTTGCTTTTCTCCCTCCAAAGGGGCTCTCATGGCTTTGGAGAAATTAGCACCACAATCACAAGGAGTCCAGAGAACCTGGGTGCAAATCTGGTTTTATCACTGACTGTGTGAACCTGGACAACTTCCTTAAGCTCTGTTAGCCTCAATTTCCCTATTTGTAAAATGAGGAAAATAATACCCACTCATGGAAAATTGTGAGAATGAAATAATATAGGTTCAGCAATCAGCCCAGTGCCTGGCATATAATAAGTGCCCAGGAAACGGTAGCTGTGACTGTTTTTCTTTTTTTCCTGACTTCTTCCCCTGCCTTCTCCCTGGCCAGCCTTTTATCTGTACTCAGCTGTCCTCTCCTTTTCTCTCCATCTAAAGACTAAGAGCCAAATGCAAGCCTTCCTCCCTGCTCCCATGCCATCTCTCCACCTCTCAACATAACAGATTCTGACAATATCTACTCCTCTGTTACTTTGGGAAGGATGTATGTGCTGCTCCTGGGGCTGGCAGGGAGGCACCTCGGCGTCGGCAGCTGGTGTGCTGCAGCTGCCCAGGGCACTGCAGGGACATTCTGACAACGAGAGATGCAAAGCCATTTCAAATTGCATCCTTGAGACTGTTCCAGAACAACAGCAAAGGTGACTTCTCTGGGCATCCAGTTCAGCCCTTGATTAGAGTCTGTTTGTTATACCACTGAACTCAAGTAAACCAACAAATTGGGAAAGGAAATTTATACACATCCCACCAAGTAGTTACCTATAATCCTGTCTGCTGCATTTCTATTTCACCCTGATTTAGACTGTTTTCTTAGGAAATTATAAACAGAACCTCTTCTCTCCCAGAAGTTCCCAAACCTTGGAGTCAGATTTAAATGCAAATAACCGCTCCTCCACAATATGCACCGCCAGGACATACTGCTCACCTTCTGTGCTCCTCATCTGTACGGTGGGGACAAACATCTTCCTTGTAGCATCACCATGGGAATTGGCCAACTATAAATAAACTGCCTAGCACATAGTATGTGCTTAAAATGATGATTAAAAAGTGCCACCCTGTCATATCAGTCACCCGCTCAAATATCTCACAGCTTTCCTACTGCTTACTGGTTTATATTGATTTAGAAACACTTTCCAAGTCTGGCCATATAAGGCAGACCTGAAGGCTACTTTCATTTTCTGTTTTAGTTTCTGAATCCATTCTTATTTAATTTTCCCTTAAATCTGCCTGAAACCACTGCAATACTTCAACAGTAAAAGCTTGCAGATGAGTACGAGTTGAAGGCCATCGCTGCTGTTCTGCTAACCTAACACAGCTGCACCTGGACACATGGAGAAGCCCAGGTATTCTCTAACATGCCTGAACTGGAACAATCTAGCATCCGGGTATTCTTTAGTGGAACAGAAAGACAACTCCAAGAGGAATAGAAGTGAAAAAACTGGCTTAGATTCTACAAAAGGACAATGTTATGAAGAATAAGGTAGAGGGACTATTCTAAGCTGAAAGAGATGGAAGAAGTGAAACTAACCAGATGCAATATCTGAACCTGGGCTAGATCTGGGGGAAAGGGTACAAGGGACAGTTTGGTGGGGAGAAAAGCCCCTCAGCTCATGGACCTCTTTGGTCTGCATCCCTGCCTGGGCCAGCTTGCCTCAATGTCCTGGTCAGACACATCAGGGTTCTCTGTTCCAGGTGCCCACCTGCAGCCCCCTGTGCCTGGTGAGATGTGCACACATGTACGTGCACTCCAGCATGCCCTGCCTTCAACGGTGGGGACATGGGAAGGGGTGGACTCACACCAGGCATGTGTGACCAACAGCCCAGGATGGTGCAAAGGGGCTGAGAGAGGGGGAGGGGCCAGAGTGAAGCAAGGGCAGAACTCCCAGCGTCCAAGGCCCGTCCATCTGCAAACTGCCCCTGCCCCTCGCAGACTGGAGGCTGCCCACGTGCCCTGCCTGGGAGAGCCCAGGAGCCCTGTGTCCTTACACTCTATCCGGATCTGCTCCAGCTCCGTCACCTCGGCAATGGACTCCTTCAGGTCCTCCACAAACTTCTGCATCTCATCAGAGCCCAGGGCGCAGAAATGCAGCACCTGCTTCTTCTCAGAGCCCGAGAGCGGGGTCACCAGTGTGATGCCGTGAGAATAATCTGGAAGCCGGATCCCAGTCCCAGTGGGCCGTGAGCAGCAGCAGCCCAGGGGTTGGGCCAGCCCAGCAAGGGGAAGGGACAGGGTCTGTGGGGCGCTTGTTCCACCCACCCTATAGCCCAGAGCTTCTCTCTCTTCCCCACCACCGTCCCCCGCACCCATGGTCACTCACTCACTCTCAAAGACTTACACTCATTTTCAAAGAGGTGGAACTGCATGCCCAGAAGGCCGACGGACTTGCAGAAGGTGTAGGTAGAGGAGCTCTTCTTCTTTGGGCAGAGTTTGAGAATCTGTCCAAGGAGAGAGTGCGACATAAACTGATGGGTGTACATGCATGTATCATGTGTGTGCACATGTGATGCAGGAACACCCAGGGAGATTCGTGAACATGAGAGAAAATACAAAGATACATATGTACGCACAATCTTAAATACATTCACACACACAAATAGATCTACACGTACAGATACACACACACACACACTGTATCGAAATATGTGAGCCGTGTGACGCCACGGCACTCTACCCGAGGGCGGTACAGTGAGACTCTGTCTCTACAAAAAAAAAAAAAAAAGAAAGAAATATGTTTCCTCACTGCATAAAACCCTCCAGGGAGTCTTCTGTCTGCACATAGAAGCCAATCCACACCCCTCGCCCTGGCCTATAAGCCACACCTGATGTTGCTCCTGCCTCACTCTGGCTTTGTGCTACAGCCATATTGTCATTCTTCCTGTAGGTTAAGAAAGGCACCCTTGGCCCCACCACAGGCCCTTTGTACATGCTGCACCTGCCCCACAAAACTCCCTGAAGCTTTCTGTACAGCTGGATTCCTCTCATTACTGGGGTCTTAATGCAAATGCATCTCCTTAGAGATGTCTTCCTGGGCCACCCTGTCTAAAAGACTAAATAAACCCCAAACTTCCCCTTCACCTCAATCATTCTCTAGCACCTTGTTTTACTATCTTCAAAGCACTATTCCAATCTATTATCTCATTTATTTGTTTCCTTAATTATTTTCTATCTCCACCACTATATGAAACTCATCTTAATAAAGTCAGCCAGTTGCTCAAAAAACAAGTATTTATTCAGCACCTTCTGTGACCCAGACTCTGGAACACAGGAGCACATAGACAGAGCCTTGCCCTCAGAGGCTTATGCCAGAGTGAGGGAGGACAGCCAAGGTGGAGATCAGTCGGTCAACCAGTGGAGCATACCAGCGAAAAACAAAATGAAGAAAGGGATAAATAAGGTAATTTCAGAATCTGCTAAGTGTTTTAAAGAAAAAGGAATAGAGTGAGGAAGAGAAGGTGGCTGGGCAGACCTCCTGCTGGGTGGGCAGGAGAGGGGACATTTGATTTGATTCCTAAGTGACGAGGAGGAGGCGGCTGTACTAGTTCTGCTGGAGCTTTTCAAGCGGGAGCCGCAAGGGCAGAGACCAGGCCTGAGGGAGGCAGCTTGCGGGCCTGAGCAGGGTGCAGGGAGGCAGTTCTGGGGACCAAGGCATGGGAGTGGGGGTAAGCTCAGGGCAAGGTGCCCATGTGGCCTGGCACCCTTTCTAGAAAGACCTCTCCCCTGCTTGTGCTGCTGCTGCTGCTCAGTGGAAGGTGGACTTCAGGGGCAGGGCGACCTGTGTGAAGGCTGGTGTCATAAGCCAGGCTTGTCCCTGGTGGTGGGACTAGTACGTCGTAGTGGGGCAGCGGTCATTAGGCTTGGGATCTTTCTAGAGCAGTGGTTTTCGACTTTCCTAATGCCGCAACCCTTTAATACAGTTCCTGTAGGTTGCGACCCACAGGTTGAGAACTGCTGTTCTAGAGGGCGTGCCCTTGTAGCTCACAGAGAGGGAAAGACAATTCTTGGTCACGTCCCGCTCTGCGCTGCTTCCCAGCCCTTAGCACAATGCCCGGCACAGTCGACACCGATTAAACATCTGCTGAATGGATACCTGTTTTTTAAAGAGCAAAGAACAGGGAGTCCACGGATGTGTGTGTGCGTGGGCATGCGCACACACACGCACACACACCAGCCCCTCTTGGAGGCCGGAGGCAGCGGCTTCACTCGGGTCCCCCAGCGGCGGGACGTGAAACGCTACAGTGCTCCCGCGCCTGCCCCAGCTCCAGGTTTCTCATAACGCAGAGAAGCAGACGGCCTGGGATCTGGTTCATTTCCACCTTGATTGCATAACCGTGAACAGATCATTTAGCATCTCGTCTCATGGCTTGTAAAATAGGAATTATCATATCTACCCAGCTTCCTCACACCCACGCTGCGAAGGCGCTAGAAACAGCGTAGTACGTCAGTCAGTTCTACGCAGGGACGTCCTCCCGGCCCCCTCGGGATCCCAGGGCGGCGGGGCTGCTCACCACCAGCAGGTCGTTGAAGAGGAACACCTCCCGCTGGTGCGCGGCCTGCTTCTGCGGCTTGCTCAGGTCCGTCACCTCAAAGAGCCGGCTGCAGCAGACCAGGCGGCGGTGGGGCACCGACAGCACCTGGACCCGAGGACGGCACTCAGCGCTCAGCGGGAGGAACCCGAGACTACGGACCCCCCACCCCACAGCGTCCCTTTTCCAGAAGATGAGATGGAGGCCTAGGAGAGGGGAGGGTGGTGCTCTAGTTTTACTGCAGGGCCTGAACTCCATCCTAAACCTCCTCTCTCCTCATGCAGGAGAGGAGGAACTGGAATTATTTGCATCCCTTATATTTACACTACAAAGTGCCCCTGCTGACGTATTAATGTAGTGACTGCAGAGAATGCTCACTTTAAAAATCATTGCATGCTTAGAACATGTGGCCTGGGACATGGGTCACAACTAATGGAGCATTGGGCACTTGAATGGTTTGAGATGTCAGCCATAGTCTAGAGCCTACATGAGCCCCTCTCCTGCCATTTATACGTCAAGACCATCCAGGAATGCCTGGTATGTACCCCATCCTAGGGAAGGTATCCTAAACATCCCCCATCTGCCCATCCAGATGCTTCAACACTAGACCACTGGGAAGTCCTTCTTGACATCTCACCTCAGTTTCTCCTGCTGTAGGAGGCAATGAGGAAATTAGGCAATGGAAAAAAGAGGATGCAGTGCCTGGCACATGGTAGACACTCAATAACTATTATGTGAATGAATAACAAGAAAGTTTGAAAGCCTTTTGAAAGGTACACAGGAGAAAGGGAGAAGATGCTAGGAGGAAAGAAAAGAAAGAGATGGGAGATGGGTGTGGCTTGGCCACTAAAGGAAAGGAAGCCAACTCCCACATGTTGAGTGCTGCTCTGTGGCAGACACTTACTGTCTTCATGCCCACGATGGACTTTTCCACTTTGGTGACGTACGTGACGTGGTCCTCATTAGACTTGAGCTCCTTCTGCTGTATCCTTTCGTAGATGCCTACCACCAGTTCCCTGGGGATGTCAGCGCCATCATCCACACCTACCAATGTGGAATGGGCAGGGGCTGTCAGAGCCCGGAGCCAGAGAGGAAGCCCCTACCGGACTGGGGCTCCCAGAGGTGGCCTTGATCTTGCTACATCCCTGTTCCAAAGCTTTCTTGCTGGTGCCCCTTACCCATGAAATTAAGGGCAACCTCCTTAGCCAGGTACCACAACTACTACAATATGGCCCCAACACACATCTCCAGCCTCACCCCTTGATGCTCCGTAACTAGACCTCCAGTCCCTCCTCCCAGGACTCTTTCTTGATCATCAAATACAGCTTCCATGTTCCTGCTAAGTAGCTTTGCTTCTGCAGTTTTACTGTCTTCCCTGTGTCTGTCCCCAGCTGCCATGAGAGCATACTGACAATGTTCTATCTTGTTCTCTATTGGATCTCCCCCTCCTGGGTCCTCTCTGCCATCCCGTAGGGAGCAGAATGCTGAGTGACTAGTCATAGAAGGGGTGGCAGGTCCCTCACTCACTGGGACCTGGGGAAACAGGCAGATCCCCACAGTGATGCAGGTGATGAGACCCTTACCCTATCTCCTACTGCATGGTAATGACAAAACTCTGGTGACAAACAAATACGGGGAGGAAATATAATAACACGCAAACGAATTTCTTTTGGAGGTAGAAACAAATTCAATAAAAAGTCCTCTTTCTACTTTTTCCAACTCTTTAATGACTATATGCTTCTTTTATAAGAGGGAAAAAGCGAAAAATAAAATAAGTGTCCTCAAAGGACTGTTTCCCCCTACTATGGGGACATCATGGTTTCCAAGAGCAACTCTCTGCCTTGCCCCGGCTTCTTCCACATCTGATCTTGTTTCTTAAAGTTGGCAAATTGGCCACGTAGCGGCCTGGGGTGCTGAGGAAAGAAAGAGCAGAGAGAAAGGCCAAACACACAGCAGCTCCCAGTTCAAGGCAGTGGGTTGTCTAGCTCTGCTCCCTCTGCATACCTGGGAGAAAGGAACTTTTTAGAAAGGCAAAACCCCACAAAGACAAAGAGGAAAAGACAATGGCACCTTGGGACCTGGAAAGTGGATGAATGAGTGGACAAATTAGGAAGCCTGAGAAAACTTAGACCTAAGGCAGCAGAGACAATGGAAGCCACTGGCACACCACAGAACCACCAAAGGACTCGGAACTGGTGACAACAGCAATCTCTGAAAGTGGAGGTGAAGGTGGGCTGGGAATAGGAAAACAGGTTTAAACTCAGATATAAAGATCTTAGATTTTTCTGTCCCCTCTTTGCTCTAGCAGAAGACCGGTATTCATCTCCTTGAACTCTTGGCTGGGGAACCCAACATCGGCCAAGGGTGGGAGTCTGTGCTGAAAATAGGAATCAAGTTGATGTCTGTATATTGAGACTCCTGAACTCCATTTCTCACAAAGATCTCACAACTCTGGCACCCAGAATCATACCCTCTGGGTGGCAGATTGGACATTTATCTTCTGGGTAATCAACTAGCACAAAAGGAAATATCTAAAGATACTGCAGTAGGGATCTCCCAATAAAATGGTCTAATTAAATCACCCTCCAGGAAAGCCCACCAGTCGGCAACCCCCACCCATGCTCACAGAGTTTTTAATCAGCTTTTTAGTGGTTCACTGTTTTTTTTTTTGTTGTTGTTGTTTGTTTTGTTTTTTGAGACAGAATCTTGCTCTGTTGCCTCAATTTAGAGTGTAGCAGCATCATCATAGCTCACTGTAACCTCTAACTCCTGGCCTCAAGTGATCCTCCTGCCTCAGCCTCCTGAGTAGCTGTTACTACAGGCACACACTACCATATGTGGCTAATTGTTCTAATTTTTTTGTAGAGGCAAGGTCTCCCTATGTTCTCAGGCTGGTCTTAAACTCCTGGCCTCAAGTGATCCTTCTGCCTCAGCCTCCCAAAGGCCTAGATGTGAGCCACTGTGCCTGGCCTTCCTTTTATATATGAATTGACAACCAGATTTTGTTAACTATATTTTAAAAAGTCTCTAACATAAAAGAGATAGAAATATGGGTAAAAACAGGAAAAGAAACCCAAAAGAAATAGAGGCAAGTAGGAAGAAACTAAAACAAACAAAACCATATTAATATCTTCAAAGAGATAGGAGAAGATATTGCATCCATAAAACAAGAATAAAATACTAGGGGGGCAGCGCCTGCGGCTCAAGGAGTAGGCTCAAGGAGTAGTCCCATATGCCGGAGGTGGCGGGTTCAAACCCAGCCCCGGCCAAAAACCACACACACAAAAAAAAAGAATAAAATACTATAAAAGAGAAACATGTACAGGACAAAAGAGAGCTATTGAAAATGAAAAATATGACAGTAGGAATGAAAAATCTGTAAGAGGCTTAAAAGATAATGACAAGGGACACCTTCCAGCAAGTCAAGCAAAAAAACAAAGATGGTATATAGAAAACTATTAAAGTTAGAATATTAAACTAGGAGATCCAACAACTGAATAATAGGAGCTCAAGACAGAGGGTACAGCAGTTACACTGTGCCTGAAGGAGTGTTAAAATTCGGCATGAGAGGCACTTACTGCCACAGAAGACTAGATAAAGAAATAGGATTTCAGGTGAGAAAAAAAAATTAAAGTGAAATTTAAAGTATCTTATGAAATAGAGAACATTCTGCCTCTGGCACATACACCTGGGAGATGGCTCAACTTCTTTATAAAGAAGTGTGTGTAAGAAGTTCTTTATAAAGAACTTCTTTATAAAGGTGTGTGGGCCAAGATAGTGGACTAGAAGCAGCCTGCTCATACCACTGTAAAGGAGAGGATCAAAAGTTGCAAATAGATGCCCACCTGTGCGTGGACCCTCTTGGAGACAGCCTTGTATATTATCAGGGAAGCACTAAGAGTGAAGGGGGTGAGGGAGATGGAGAAGGTACCTGGGGAAGGTACCTGGGGGAGGTACCCCCTCTTCCCCATGTGTGGGGGAGGTGTTCACACATGGGGAAGAACAGGAGGATGGAACCCGGGGACTCCCCCTCCACTGTGACCCAAGTTGTGAAGGCCTCTAAACCCCACAAACCTCCAGACATATCAGGTAACTGGGAGACTGTGCAGTAATACTGCACCGAAGAGTGGGCACCACAGAATCACTGTAACTAATGCCATTTTGAGCTCTCAGGTCCAAAGAGGTTGGATCCAGGTCCAAGCACACAGGGCTTGGCTTTGTTCCGATTGCCTCCACATCACCCCTGCTGGACCAAGGAGGGAGCAGGGAGAACAGATGTTCCATTCCCACATGCCCCATCATGGGGAGCCAAGTGCCCCCCACCCTCAACACAATGGGGGATTCAAACAGAGCAGGCACTGCTGATGCTGCCTTAGAAGCCCTGTCACAACTGCCTCAGAGGGAACCCATGCAGGGAGAGAGACCTAACTACCTATGGCCTGGTGCCTTGGCCCTGCCCCATGGCTCCTGTGATGGTGGCTGGCCCTGTGGCCCTGGCCCTGTAGCTTCCATGCTGCCCTCTGGCTTTGTAGCCTTGCCCTATATTCTGCCCGGTGGGACTCACCCCTATGATCCAATGCTCTGTCACAGACCTGGTAGCCACATACCACCATTGTACCTGGACCTTAATGGAGTAAATGCCTGCAGCCCCAACACCTGCAGCCAGATCCTAGATAGCTTCATCCAGCTGCCACTACCACCACACAGGGAGACCTAGGTAGAATAATCTCCCACAATTCTTGCCTCTGTAGAGAGGGACTCAACCTGCTGCTTGCCAAAGCTTCTAACACTGGCCTGGGCACCAACCCACTACTCTGCATAGAGACCCTCCAGCACTGGCTTGGACTGTGATAATCACAGAGGAATGGAGCAGTGCAGAATAGCTGTTTTATAGGCTCTCTGTCTCTCTCTTTCCTTCTCCTTACAGGTCAATATTCTGGAGCAGGACACAAAAGCACCATCTAGGGACTTCTTCTTCTCATTAAGTATGAGAGTTCCAGCAAAGGAAAATAGGTACACTGCAAGCCTATCTTCCCTGAGCTGAGAGAAGAGGTTTAAGTTTTTTTTGTTTGTTTGTTTTGTTTTTTGTTTTTTGTTTTTTTGTGGGAGAGAAGAGGTTTTAGATGAGAAGAAAATAGTAAAAGATTTCTGGAAACATGAAAAAACAAGCTAGGTCGACACTCCCAAAGAATCACAACAGATCTACAACAATGGACCCCAACAAAAACAAAATTGTCAAAATGTCAGAAAGGGGATTCAGAATATGTGTAGCAAATAAGATAAATGAGATTGATGACAAAGTTGAAAAGCAATACAAAGAAGCAAAATAAATAATGAATAAATAAACAGAAAAAGGAAAAAAAGTCACCAAAGAGACAACATAAGTAAAGATGCAATAGCACTTAAAGAAATTAAAGAGTCATTTAGGGAATTTCAAAATACAGCACAAATCTTCAACAGGTTAGACCAAGCAGAAGAAAGAATTTTGAGCTTGGAGACAAAGGTGTCAAAGCCATTCAATCAAAGATACACAAAAGAGGATAAAGAATAATGAACAATCACTTGGAGAAATATGGGACTATGTAAAATGAGCTAATAAAAGAATTATAGGCATTCCTTAGGTAGAAGAAGAAAAAGTAAAAAGCATGGAAAACTTATTCAAGCGAATTATTGAGGAAAATTTTCCTGGTATCACCAGAGATTCAGATATTTCCTGGGAATGTCAACCTAGCTTGATTTTTTCAGAGATTCAGATATCCAGATATGTGTTGGTCATTGAATGATGTGAAGATTCATAGCAAATAGTACATCTCCAAGACATATATTAATAGTTGTCAACTTGGTTAAAGTAAAAATGAAGGAGAAAATTCTTCAAGCTGCAAGATAAAGTAACAGCTAACCTACCAAAAAACCCCACCAAGCTAATTGCCAATTTCTAGGTGGACACCTTACAAGCTAGAAGAGACTGTGGCCCCATTTTTAATCTTAAGCAGAACAACCATCAACCAATAACTTTGTATCCTGCAAAACTAAGTTTCATAAATGATAAAAGAAATAAAGATATTCCCAGCTAAAATGAAGGAAATTTTTCACTACTAGACCTGCCCAATAGAAAATGTTCAGAAGTGGACTATACATGGAACAGTACAATAGATACCCACCAGAGTAAAAACACACAAAACTTAAAGCTCACACCACTTATAAAACAATAACGCAAGAGGGAAAGCAAAACAACACAGTATCAGTCAGCATGATGAACAGAACAGAATTCCACATATCAATACTAACACTGAATGTGAAAGGTCTTAATGGCCCACTGACAAGACATAGATTGGCTGAATGGATGTAAAAACACAACCCAATTATATGTCGTCTCTAAGAAACCAATCTAACTTGCAAGGACTAGCCCAGACTCAAGTTAAAGAGATGGGGGGGAAAAAGCCATGCAAATGGAAACCAAAAGCAGGCACATGTAGCCATTCTCATATCAGATAAAATAGACTTTAAATTGATAATGGCAAAAAAGGACAAAGATTGTTATCATATAATCATCAAGGGATCAATTCAACAAGAGGACATAACAATCATAAATATATGTGCACCTAACACAATAGCTCCTAGATTCATAAAACAAATCCTACTAGATCTAAGCAAAGATATAAGTAGAACTGGACATATCATCAAAGCAGAAAGTCAAGAAAGAAACATTGGACCTAAATCGGACTCTAGAACAAATGTATCCAACAGACATTTACAGAACATTCTATCCCCAAACTATGTAATATACATTCTTCTTATCCACACATGGGACATTTTCCAAGATTGATCATATCTTAGGCCATAAAACAAGTCTCAGCAAAGCAGAAAAATTGAAAGCATTCCATGTATCTTCTCAGACCACAGTGGAATAAAACTATAAATCAATTCCAAGAGAAATGCTAAAATCTACACAGTGTCATGGAAATTAAACAGCCTGTTACTGAACGATCCTTGGATCAATGATGAAATTTTGATGGAAATCAAATCAAACTGAACAACAAAGAGGACACATGCTTTCAAAAATCTGTGGGAAAGAGGAAAATCAATGCTAAGGGGAAAATTCATAGACCTAAATCTTACATCAAAAAGACAGAAACATCACAAATTAACAACCTAATGTTGCATCTCAAGTAACTATAAACAGAAAAACAAACCAAACACAAAGCCACAGAAGAAAAGAAATAACAAAGCTCAGAGCAGAGCCAAATCAAATGGAAACAACCCCCCAGAAAAACCAAATACAAAGGATAAGTGAAATCAACAGATGATTCTTTGAAAAGATAAACAAACTTGATAGACCACTAGCCAGATTAACCAGAAATAGAAGAGAAAGCACTCAAATAAGCTCAATCAGAAATGACAAAAAGACACTATAACTGATACCATCAAAATACAAAATATCATCTGTGGATACTGCAAAAACCTCTCTGAACACAAACTAGAAAACCTAGAGAAAATGGATAAATTCCTGGAAATACACAATTTCCTAAGCATGAATCAGGAAGAAATAGAAATTCTAAACAGACCAATAATGAGCAGTGAGAGTGAGGCAGAAGTAAAACATCTCTCGATGACAACGACAACAAAAAGTACAGACAAGACAGATTCATAGCCAAATTCTACTAGACCTATAAAAAAGAACAGGCATCTATCCTATAGAAACTATTCCATAAAATTGCAAAGATGGAATCCTTCTTATCTCAGTCTATGAATCTAGTATCACCCTGAAAGCAAAGCCAGGAAAGGATACAACCACAACAGAAACTTACAGACCAATATCCCTCATGAATATAAATGCAAAAATCTTCAACAAAATACCAGCAAACTTAATTCAACAGCACATCAAAAAGATAATTCACCATGATCAAGCGTGTTTCATCCCAGGCATGCAAGGATGGTTCAACATATGGAAATCAATAAACATGATTCATCATGTAAACAGCAGCAAAAACAAAGACCATATGATCATCTCAATAAATTCAGAAAAAGCACTCGATAAAACTCAGCATCCTTTCGTGACTAAAACCCTCAAGAAACTAGGCGTAGGAGGAACACACCTCAAAATTCTAAAAGCTGAACCACAGCTAACATCATGATGAATGGGAAAAATTGAAAGCCTTCCCCCTGAGAACTAGACCAAGACTAGGGTGCCCACTGTCACCAAGTACTGGAAGTCCTAGCCAGAGCAATCAAGCAAGAGAAAGAAATAAAGAGCACCCAAATTGGGAAAGAAGAAGTCAGCCACCCCTCTTTGCTGATGATATCGTCTTATATCTAGAAAATTCCAAAGACGCCACCAAAAGACGCAGAGTTGATAAATAAATTCAGCAAAGGCAAGGCCAGGTATGGTTTCTCACACCTGAAATCCTAGCACTCTGGGAGGCCAAGGCAGACGGATTGCCTGAGCTCACAAGTTCAAGACCAGGCTGAGCAAGAGCGAGACCCCATCTCTAAAAATAGCCAGGCTCTGTGGTAGTCCCAGCTGAGTCTCAGCGTGCTCAGGAGGCTGAGGCAAGAGAATTGCTCGAGCCCAAGAGTTTGAGGTTGCTGTGAGCTCTGATGCCATGGCACTCTACTGAGGGCATAAAGTGAGACTCTGTCTCAAAAAAAAAAAAAAAATTCAGCAATGTCTCAGGTTACAAGTTCAATGTACACTAATCGGCATTTCTGTATACTAGTAACATTCAAACTAAGCGTCAATCAAGGATTCAATGCCATTCACAATAGTTACAAAGAAAATAATATACCTAGGAATATACTTATCCAAGGAAATGAAAGATCTCTACAAGGAGAGCTGTAAACTACTGATGAAAGAAATCACAGATGACATGAACAAATGGAAAAACATTCAATGCTTATGGACTGGTACATAACATTTAACAACATTGTTAAAAATGTCTGAGCTACCCAAAGTGATTTGCATAGTCAGTGAACTCATCAAAATACCAATGTCATATTTCACAGATGTAGAACAAATAATTCTAAGCTTCATTTGGGAGAAAAAAATAGCCCAAATAGCCAAAGCAATCTTAAATAAAAAGAACAAATTTGGAGGCATCACATTACCTGACTTCAAATTATACTACAGGGCTATAGTAACTAATACAGCATGGTACTGGTACAAAAGTAGAGACATAGACAAAAGGTACAGAATAAAGACCCAGAAATATAACCAAACAGCAATGACCAAGTGATTTTCAACAAAGCAGACAACAACATACACTGGGGAAAGGAAGCTCTGTTTAATAAATGGTACTGGGAAAACTGGATAGTCACATGCAGAAGAGTGAAACAGGACCCCTCTCATCTCTCAACCACAGACAAATATTAATTCAAGGTGGATAAAAGACTTAAATGTAAGGCATGAAACTAAAAATTCTAGAAGAAAACACAGGAAAAACTATTCCAGATACAGGCCAAGGCAAAGAATTTTTGAGTAAAATCCTGAAGGCAAATATAGCAACAACAAAAATAATAAATGGGACTTAATTAAACTAAAAATCTTATACACAGCAAAGGAAATAATCATCAGAGTAAAAGGACAACCCTCAGAATGAGAGAAAATATTTGCAAACTATACATCCAAGAAAGGGCTAATATTCTACAAAGAATTCAGACAAACCATCAAGAAAAAAAAACCCTGCCTCATCAAAAAGTGGGCAAAAGGCATGATCGGAAGTTTTTCAGAAGAAGATAGACAAAAAGCCAATAAATAAATAAATGAGCACATCACTAAGGAAATGCAAATTAAAAGCGTTAAGATACCACCTTATCCCTGTCAGAATGACAATATTAAAAAGTCAAAAAGCAAGAGATGCTGGCATAGATGTGGTGAAAAAGAAATTTATACACTATTGGTAGGACTGCAAATTAGTACAACCTCTATAGAAAGCAGTATGGAGAGTCCTCAAAGAAATAAAAGTAGACCTGCCATTAGATCCAGCAATCCCAATGCTGGATATCTACTCAAAGGAAAAGAAGTCTTTTTTTTTTTTCTTTTCGAGACAGAGTCTCACTATGTCGCCCTGGGTAGAGTGCTGTAGCATCACAGCTCACAGCAACCTCAAACTCTTGGGCTTAAGCAATTCTTTTGCCTCAGCCTCCCAAGTAGCTGGAGCTACAGGCGCCCACCACAGTGCCCAGCTATTTTTTTGTTGCAGTTGTCATTGTTGTTTCGCTGGCCCAGGCCAGGATCAAACCCGCCAGCCTGGGTGTATGTGGCTGGCGCCATAACCATGTGCTATGGGCACCGAGACGAGAGAAAGAAGTCATTTTATCAAAAAGATACCTGTACTTAAATGTTTATTGCAGCACAATTCACAACTGCAAAGATATGGAATCAACCTAAGTGCCCATCAACTGAGTAGATAAAGAAAATGTGGTGTATATGGCATAGAGTACTACTTAACCATACAAAAGAGTGAAATAATGTCGTTTGCACGACTAAGGTGGAACTGGAGGCCATCATCCTACGTATCTCAGGAATGGAAAAACAAAATCACATGCATTGTCTAAAGATTGAGAGCTAATTGCTGGGCACACATGGGCACAAAGAGATGTAAAGAACATTGAAAACCAAGAAGGAGGGAGGGTTGGAGGGGGTGAGGGATTAAAAACTTACCTATCAGGGACAATGAACACTATTCTGATGATGGGCACAATGAAAGCCCTGACTTCAGTATTATGCAATGTGTCCAGGTAACACACATTTGTACCCCCTTAGTATTTTGAAAAAATAATAAAGAAAATGATAAATTTTTTTTTTTTAAAGAAAGAATATGGACAAAACAGAGAGCAGAAGGATCAAATACATTTAAGAAAACCTCCCAGGAGTCGAGGACATGTGTTTTTACACTGAAAAAACCAACCCAGCGCTGAGCACCCTGGATGAAAGGAATCACGACAAGGCGCATCATCTTGAAAGTTCTGAACACAAAGTGTAAACAGAAGAACCAATGAATTTTCAGAGAGAGAGAAAGAATAACATACAAACCAGAGAAGCTGGAATGGCAGCTAAAAGACGATGCAGTGATGCCTCCCAAACTCTGGCTGGCATGTTTCCAGACTGGAATTCTACTCCCAGCCAAACTCCCAATCAAGGGTGAAAAAGAAATGTTCAGAAATGCAAGTTCTTAAAAAGCTTGTATCTAATGTGCCTTTCTCTGGAAAGTAAACAAAAAATGAAGAAGCTATATGAACATGCAGGAACTGGGAATTCAATCCCAGAGCCAGAGGAGGGAGGGCCCAGGAAGGCAGTGTGTGCTGGCCCCGTGGCTGCCCAGATGTGCAGGACCAGGGAGAACTTCCCAGGCCTAAGTGTATTGAGAGGAACTAGACACTTAGGAGAAAAATTTGGGTGATTTACGGGAAGATCCACAGACAACTCTGCACATGAAAAAAGAAGGCAGGTATTAACTCCAAGGAAAATAGAAATAGAAAGGAACTGTAATCATTATATGCTTCTAGAGTCAGCTTTAGATTATGTTTGCATAGCCTTAAAAACATGAAGACTGATTTTAGAGGAAGTGGGCTGGGGAAGGTGAATGAAAGAGAGGTAAATCCTTGTATTCTAAAATGGAAATGAATGGATAATGCTTAAAATTAGAACTAATTAACAATAGAAGAAGAAACCAGATGCCAAGCATCTACACTGTGAAACCTCATTCAGAGGAACCTTGAGGATGAGCAGAACTCAGCCAGGGTGACAGACATCAGGATAGTCATTATTCTTGGGCATGGTATTAAATGGGAAGGGATATGAGAGAGTGTTGCAAGGAGATGGAAATGACCAGACCTAGATCTGGTGTGATTACACAGCTCTCACATTTATACACCTCACGCATATGTGTTTTATACCAGTAAGAAAAGGAATAGGAAGAAAAACAGCAGAAGCATGTGACTTACTAATACAGAGGAAGCAAAATGAGTAGCTAAGGAAGTTGAAAGTGGTTGCCTCTGGTGAGAGGGGCAAGGAAAAATTGTTCTGTACTAAGCTTTGTAGAATTATTTGACTTTATTAAATTATGTGCATGTATAACTTTGATTTTTTAAAGGCTGAAAAAAATCAATTGAGCACACATCCTGCCAGGCAAGGAGCAATCCAAATCTTTTCTGCTGATTAGAAAAAGATCAGGCAGGAGATGCCGTGAAGTTGTAGTCAAGGCTGACTTGAATGGTCCCTGTCCCTGAAGGCCCTGCCCCTGGCTCTCCCTGCACCTGTGGAGTGGGAAGGACTGGTGCCACCCAGGCACCAGCTCTGGGGCCAGGGTCCTAGAGGTCAACCAATAGGGGATGTTCTATGGAGGGCAAGAGGCACTGGCCATGGGCCTTTGTTGCTTTGGCAGAAGAGTGGCAGTGGCTCCAGGGAATTCCCCAGACACCTGGCACGCAAGCAACATTCCCAGCCTGCCTGGTGACCAGCCCCAGAGCGCAGGTGACAATTTGTGAGGGGTCAGACTCACAGAACTGACAGTGCACAGACAGGACAGGGCCTGAGCGATGGCCTTACCCCATCCCCTGCCCCTGCCTCCTCACCTCGCAGGTTTCGGATGAAGTCCTCCAGCATCATCTTCCGGTCAGGCTTGATGTTGGGGCTATACATGTCAGTGTTGAGGAGGATGATGGCGAAGGCGAGGATGAAGATGGTGTCAGGGTTGTGGAACTGCTGCACCACCTCGGGGTTGCACATGCAGTAGCGCTGGCTGTCACGGGGATGCACAGAGTGGACGCTGAGCCCTCCCCACCCCAGGCTTTAGCAATGGGGGCTAAAGCGGGGTATCCCAGCTCCTTAGGGGTGTTAGGCCCAGGGAGATCACTGTCTTCCCTGTACCCTGGTCCTCTTCCCAACTGAAGGGACAGGCTGGTGGCACATTCCCAAATGCCCTGAAGTACCAGCTTCACACAGAGGCTCAATGAAGATCTGCTCACAGATGGGCCAAGTGCATTGTAGCCTCCTGGAGGGCCAGGGCTGCTCCCAGCTTGGGGAGCTCCAAGGCGTCTGCCCCTTCACTTGCCTTCCCTCCTTTCTCCCCAGCCCACCCTCCTGCCACACCAGAAGGAGCTCCCAACTGACTCTCCAGCATCTCCTGCCCCCAGGCACACAGCAGCTCTGCTTCCCCACCCTGGGAGTCTGGAGGAGTCTGGCATGGAGCTGGGAGGGGCCCACCTGAAGGCCTCGATGAGCCGCTCCACCTTCTGGGCCTCCCCCTGCACACGAATGTGTGCCTGGAACTTTCGCAGAGCCTCGTCCAGCTCCATGCTGGAGAAGTCCATTTCGTCCACCACGCAGCTGAGGGCAAGAGAGGGAGGCGTGTGAGGATCAGTTGGCCCCCCAACTCCCCTGCACCCACCCCGCTGGCCCCTGCCACCAGCCAGGGGGGATGGGTGTCCTAGGCTGCCTACCCTGTGGGCTCCTTACTGACCCAGGAGCACCACTTGGCACCATCTCCTCTCATCCCACACAGTGTTCCTGCGAGACAGGTCCCTAACAGCCCAACCTGAGGCCCAGAGAGGTCAGCTGGCAGCCAAGGCCACAGAGCTAGGTAAAGGCTGAACTCAGATGTTCCAGCCCCAAATCCCACGTTCTCTCCTCTCAAGCTCAGAGAATGTCAGAGTCAAACAAAGCCTTAACAGTAAATAAGACAAGAGACACATTTACTCTCCTGTTCTTTCAGAGGCCTCCTACCTCTGCTACCAGGCCGTATTTCTCCCCAGGTGAATTTTCTCTTCCCCCTTTGGGTCTCCAGGGGACTGAACTCTCCCTGTAGTGTCCTGTGGCTGTGGTGAGGGTGCCAAGCCTCCAGCCCTGGCCTGCTTCTCTCTAGCTGCCCCTGCCCGGAGGGGAGGCTGTGGTAGGAAGGCCATGGCCTCTGAAGAGTAAGTTACAAACTTAGCCTAATGTGAGGGGACAGTGTGATAGGCAGGGCCAGGTCCTGGCTCTGGCTCGCCCACAGAACTGAGTGTGATTCTGGCTCGCTGCCTCACTCTCTGAGCCCGGGTTTGCTCTTCTGAAAAGGCAGGAGGCGGGAGTCCCTGCTTCCCAAGCCCTCTTTCTACCTGTGAAATGCCCCCGCCACCCTGGGGGTGCCTCTGAATGCCCCGCTTCAGTGAGTGGAGGAGGAGGGGTCACAGGCCCCCACCCAGCTAAGCAGGCTCTGGCCTGGACCCTCCTGCCGTGGGGTCTGGGGTCAGGGTCCAGCTGGCAGCCCCTCCTGCTCACATCCCCTGAGCCCAGCTTTCCCTTCAGTGTCTTTGAGGTGGTGAGCTGTGTACTGTGCCAGCAGCTCCCGGAGCTGGCGTCTCCTGTGTCCCATTCTGCCCCGACGCCCCACCCGAGTCTCCTCTCGGCGGGCCCTTTCCGGCCCCCACACTGCCCCAATGCTGCCCCCTTCAGGCCAGCATGCCCTGTCTGCTTCCATCGTCCCTGGCAGACTCTGCAGCCGTGTCACATCCCTGGGCAATCAGCTGCCCGCCCTGCACAGAGCATGATTCGGGACCACCACTGTGAGCCCAGTGCACCGAGGACTCAGGAAACATCTGCGGAGCGGGCTGAGCTCTGAGAAGGACCCGTTTCCTCTATGACCCCAGCTGCCACTGGCCCACTGCCTGGAAGACTCAGAGACACAAGTTCTGCTGTCAATTTGCAGGATAAAGCAAGGGAGATGACACAGGAGTAGTGGTCAGGGGACTCTAGAGAAGAAGGAGGGCTAGGAGGGAGCTCGGGCTGCTTTCCTCCCCTACATCCCCAAAGGCAGCGCTCACAGCCACCTTCAGGCTGTGAGCCAAACTCTGCTCCTCTCAGGCTCAGCCCTGGAGAGTGAGCAGGTGACAGGGTGGGGCTGGAGTGGAGGTGACATCGATGTCTGTGTATCTGAGAAGGTGGCTGGGTAGCAGAGGCCTCTGGGCCAGCAGGCAAGATGCTGCTTTGACTTCTTGGTGGGCCCTGTCACCTTCACCTTGCACTGACAGAGAAAGGGTCAGTTAGTATAGACTGGGTGGGTGTCAGCCTGGAGCACCTCTCACCCCAGGGTCCTTGCCCTTGTGGGGCTCAGGAGGGTGCAGTGGGCCCAAGCAGCCCAACCCTGGCCAAAAGAGGCCTGGATCCTTGCAGGATCCCAGAGTGGACCCTGGTCCCTCCAGTCTGGCATCAGCAGCTCCCCAGGACTCACCACCATCTCTTATTTCCCAGCCCCCACACTGCCCCTGCTCTCTTCATGTGGGCCCTGAACCCTGAGGGGTTCCCGCATCTGTGTTGCTCTCAAGGCCTCTCTCCCTGCACCTTCTACCCCAGAGCTCGGACCAGGGCTTGCCCTGCAGTAACCGGGGTGGGTACTGAGTGGCCCAGTGCACTATGGGGACAGGCGATGGGAGGAGGTGACAAGAGCAGCTAGAGAGGGTGGGATTTGCTTAGCCAGGCGCGGTGACCTAGTTTCCAGCTTTTCACGCAAGTGACAGGCAGCCACTCACTCGCTTACTCAGGGCTGTGGCTAAAAGCCCCAGTAATGAGCCAAGACCCAGCAGCCAGGGACCAGATCTGGGAGGAGCAGCCATGTGGAGAGGCTGCCATGGAACTGGGCTGGATACATCAGTCAGGGCCCAGGGGAGATGGGGGTGGAGTCTGGAGGGCTGCCACCCAACATCTTCTGGTGTGTCCTGAGGACCTCACATTAGAATCAGAGGTGGCTTGTTAAATGTAGATCCCTGGACCCCACCCCAGATCTAACAGATTAGGGTAGAACATTTGGAGGCAAGGTCTCAGAACCAGCATTATTTTTTAAAAAAACCTCTCAATAATTTGTTTATTTTGATTTTAAATTAAGCACTGTCAACAACTGTGGAAGTGGTAAGAAATGACTTACAGGTATATCTAAAAATACTACCCAAGTGCTAAATTGAATGGAATACTTCTTAGGATATTTTGTCATTTACTCCAATTAAACTCAAGGTCCTTATACTTGATCTGTTTCTGAGCTATGGTGACTATAACTGGGGCATCCAAAGAATGAAACCAGCTAATCTCCACATATACTTTTCTGAAAGCTTGGGCCTGGCAAAATGCACCTCACAATATAGAAAGCAGAATGCTCAACAGAGTTGAATCAATATAAAGAGCCCCCAAAAGGGAGGGATGGAACAAACATTTTAGCTTAGAAAATACTCCTGAGGACCTCTTCCCTCCTTCCTTCTCTCCTCTCTCCCTCCCTCCCTTTCCCTTGGAATCAGCATTCTTTATAAGCTCTCCAAGTGATTCTTAAAATGCAAAAACCAATGGCTGAGTTGGGGGAAAGGGTATGAGGGGGCCTGGCCCATGGGAGGCTTTCAAAATGTGAACCCGGGAACTCACAGACCAACAGGCAGTAGCATTCAGGGGCACACATGTCCCCACTGGCTATAAGCAGTGGTGGAGGTGAGGGAGGGGTAGATGGAGGCAGAGAGATGTGGTCCCCGCCTGTGTGACCCACCCTGCCTCCCATTTTCCTGCTTCATTCCCTGCAGTTGCCACCATGGGCAGCAGTGTCTGGTGAGGGGGTGCTGTCCTGGGGTGCTGTCCACAGCCCCAGCCAGAAGGGAGGATTCACGCTGAGTAGGGGAAAGACAGGACCCTCCTCCACAAGACAGGCCACCTCCTGCTACAGAGCTGGGAGCTGGACCAGGTGCCCTCTCAGGACCCTCCCACCTGGCATTCTCTGACAAGGACCCAGAGGCAGAGAGAGCCACTGTCACTCTTTTCAGCAGTGCAGATGCTCCCACCGAGCAGAGGGCAGGTGACTGTGCGAGCACTTCTAGCTGGTTTCAGACACAGCTCATGATGACTGGCAGCTTCTCCCCGCCCCCTTCCCAGGTCATCATCATCTGCCTTCCTGGTAGGGCCTGCATCCTCCTGGGGAGGGTGGCTGGGAGCAGGACTGTGCTCTCAGTCCTGTCACCCGCAGGCACCTGCAGTCCTTACCTCTCCAGCTAGATCCCTTCTTCACTTCCCAAGTGGCAGCTTCAGCCTGCACCTCGCCCTCTTCTGTCTCTCCCTTCTCCCCGCTCTATCCTGCTGCTTCTCATATTTTGCATTATCTACCTCCATCTACTCCAAATCTCTCCCTTTCCTTTCTTCCCTGCCACTCTGGAACCCTCATGGGGAGAAGAGTGTCGACCATCTCTCCTTGCCGATCACCTTTAAGTGAACAAAATTGCACATTCCTGCTGTTCTTTTGTGGTGCATTATCTTCCCATTTTACTGAAAGCAAAACTAAGGACACGAAAGGGCTTGCCCCTCTCCCCTCCCCCAACTAGGAAGAGCAGGCTTTGGCTTCCTGGGCTGGTGAGCTCTACCCCCACAGCACAGCGGCTGGACCCTCCCCACCTAAACCCTGTGTGTACTCCTGCGGTGGCCATGGGAGTGCTATCCCCCGGGTAGCAGGTCCTCACCTGAGTCTTTCCTGAGTATTGCTCTCAGTACTTCATTATGAGTGCAATAACTTAGTCTTCTCAAAGGCCTGTGCAATATTAACCATTATCCTATAATTTCTATTCCGTATGAGGAGAGATGGCCCTGCAGGGGGACTGCACACATCTCTGTCCTTGCTGCACGCCCTGGTCCAGGCAGGTTGCACATGTGCCGCCCTCGCCAGCTCTCTGCTGCTCCAATGCATCTCCCTCTGCAGGCTGCTGTCTCACCTAGGTGGGTGGTGGTGGGCTGTTAGGTGTCAAGAGAGAGCAACTGGATACAGTTGCAGAGTTATGACTGTTGGTGTATACCTCAACATTCAGCACAGAGGCTGTGGGTCACCAGTGGGCTCAGGGCTGGCCTGGGTACATAGAGCCCATAGCCAGGCCGTGTCCCTGACCCCCTGCCTACCCCTTTCCTGGGCTGTTTCTGACTTCCACAGTGGCTGGCTGGGTTTCCTTCTTTCTTTCAACAGACATGCACCCATGGCTCCTGTGTGCAGGCTGTGCTAGGGACCTGGGGTAAGTGGCAAGTAACACGAACGTGGTCTCTGTCCTGGTGGGAGAGACAGGCATGAAACATAGGGTCAGAAATAATTCTTTAACTATAACTGGGACAAGTCCTGCAGAGGGAAAGGACAGGGTTCTATGAGGGACGAAGCTGAGGCATATTTTGCACTGCTGTGTCTGGGAAAGCCCCTTTGGGAACATGACATTTGAGCTGAGACCTGAGGATGAGAAGGAGTTGGCCGAGGGAAGGAGTGGGAAGAGCTTCTGGCAGGGTAGGGGGGAAATAGACACAAAGGCCCTTTGGCAAAGGACTGTCAAGGACCCAGAAAATGCCCCTGAGGCTGCAGTGCTGACAGTAATGGGGAGAACAGCCACTATGGGGCTGGACAGGTGGGCAGGGACTCAGTCTGTCAGCTTTGTGGGTCACAAGAATTTTGGAGTTGTTTCTAAATGCAATGGGAAACAAATGACCAGAGGAACAACATGATCCAGTTTGCTCTGAGAAGCTCTCTGGCTGTTGGGGGAGGATGAAGAGCAGGAGGAGCAGGAACGAGAGTGAAGCAGGGCCTGGCTGTGGGCTACTGCACAGGTCCCAGCCAGAGGTGAGAAGGGGCTTGGGCTGAGGCAGGAGCAGTGGAGATGAGCTGAATGAGCCATCAAGAGATGATAGATGGGGTGACAGAAAGGACGTGGTCAGTGAGGAAGAGGAGGAGTCAACCACGCAGCCCAGAGCTTGGCCTGGGGGATTCTTCTCTGAGATGAGTGCTGATGGGTGGGCGCACATGTGAGGGGAGAGATGGAGACTTCGGTTTTGGACATGGGAAGTGTGAGATGTTCCTTCAGCTAGTTAGGGTTTCTCCTGCCTCTGCTCCGTCCTGTGCTGGTCACAGCCCTGCTGCTCCTCCAGGGTTCTGGGCTCTTCCTCCTTCTCCCCTCCCATGGCCACTGTCATGGTTTAGGGCCACATCCTTTCTCACCATGATTGTCACAGCAATAGCCCCCAAACCATTGTTCAGAGCAATCCTTCTAGGCTGCTCATTTGGTCCTGATTCATGCCTCTCCTTATAACTCAGTTGTTTCCCACATCTCTAGTGTGAATCCCAAGATCCTCAGAAATGCAAGCATAGTCCTGGCCCTGTGAGCTCCCTGCTTCTCCTGCCCCTTCCCTGCTGGGTACCAGCCTGCAGTCTCACCGTCATGCCTTTACACTTCCGTGCATGCTGGTCCTCCTCCCCGCCACCCAGCTCTATGCTTAGCTCTCAGCCTCTCTAGGGGTCTTCCCAGACCTCCACAGCACTTGAGACATGCCTTCTGCTCACCACTGCAGGGATCTCCCTGTGTCAGAACATTCCAGTCTTCCCCACTGGAAAGGAGCTCCTTCAGGATGGGCAGTTCTTTTCATCTCTGCATCCCTAGTGTGTGCAGGAACTCAACCAATGTTCAGTAGGACAAGT
This sequence comes from Nycticebus coucang, assembly GCF_027406575.1. NCBI lineage: Eukaryota > Metazoa > Chordata > Mammalia > Primates > Lorisidae > Nycticebus > Nycticebus coucang. Next base: position 57,854,834 of record NC_069791.1, on the reverse strand, counting down.
GACTGCGAGATTAATGGAAAAGTGAATGAACAGGCCCTGCGCATATGGGCAGCTGGAGAAGGAGCTTCAGGGGCCTTTGCCTTTGCAAGGTCTACCAGGGGCCAGGGTTGCTCAGCCTGCTTTGCCAAGATCATCTGGAGCTGGCCCCAGACCTGGTGCACGCCCCTGTGTGTGTGTGTGTGTGTGTGTGTGCAGGGAAAGCCAGCACAGTGGCCCTGATCAGACGCAGCCAGCACAGGGCAGCACCTGACTCGGGAGAGGAGGGGACGCTGATGGGTGAGTGGCTAACAGGTGAGCAGGTCCTGCTTAGGCCTCCCTCTCTCTCCTGTGGGTCTCTGCAGGGGCCGTGGCTGATGCCTCATCAGAATTGGGGAAACATAAGCACAGATGTTCCTGCAGCTGTAGAAACAGGTACAATCTTGCATAAAATTGCTTGATAACAATGATCTGTGCCTGGAATCAGTTTGTGGTGCAAGGAAATGAAGCATCCTACAAGCCTGTGATCAGAATGAATTTTGTCATCTCAATTTTTTTCCCCTTTCTTGTGCTAGCACGACAGTGTCTGGAAGATAGAAGCACAGTTTGGCAGTTGCCACCAGGTAATGGTAACAGTAAGGATTTTTAATTGGCCAGAAGAGATAGCAACAATCTGAAAGGTGAAGGCCTAGCTGAAGCCTGGGAAGAAGAGTGTAAGAGCTTATACTCCAGGGAGAGACTGTGTCCACATTTGAGGATTAGGATGGAAAACTAAATGGCCTATTGCCTTGGGATATAGAAACCCTGCTATTATCCTGCAGTTCTTGGCTCATACCATTCAATTAACAATATCTCCATCCACCAGAGAGTTATTTTTGTTAGAACTCATAACATGCTCAACAAGTCAAGACTTTTTGGAAAAGTGCAATGGGGCTAAGAAAACAGAAGAGGGGGGGAAACTGAGGCAGGACCTGCCGGTGTTCCTGATGATGACATGGGGACAAAGAAGATCTTATATGAGGGGCATCGGCCATGCTACCAGTCACACGCTGAAGACTCAGGGGCCAAAAGAATTAAGCTCAACTCCAATCTTTAAGTGCAGCTCAATTCACAATCACAAAGATATGACCTCATATCTTTGGTATTTACTTGGAAGGATTAGAAGAATATCCTCCTAAGTAAAGTATCACAAGAAGGGAAAAGCAAGCATTCAATGTACTCAATACTAATGTGAAACTAGGAGATAAACAACGACACGCCCACATGAGAGAAAAACACATTTAAATTCAACAAAGGGAAGGGAGGGGTCTAGAGCGTGGTAAGCCCTCACCTATCGGGTATAATAAAGGGGTGTATGCCACACTTCGTGGGTGAAAGACTCTTCACAACTTGGGAGTTTACCTAACAAATGTACCCAATGTACCCTAATTGTATGTACCCTTATATTAATCTGAAAAAAAAAAAGATGCAAAAAGAAAAAGAACTAAGAGCAAACCACTTATACAAATTAGGAGGCGATGTGGATGCATGGCATGATTGTCTTTTGCTGGGCCCAGCAGTTTCCCTGTGTGCCAGGGGTTCTCACACTGAAGCATGTGTGAGAATTGTCCAGCAGGCTTACTGTCACGTGGATTGCTGGCCCTGCCGCTAGAGTTCCTGATTCAGTGGCCTGCAGTGGGGACGGAGAGTTTGCATCACTAAAAAGCTTCCAGGTGCTGCCGGTGCTACTGGCCGGGAGCTCCCTTTGAGAAGCACTGCTTTGTGCCACTACCAGTGGGCAGGCAGGCAGAGGCCAGGGCTCTGTGTGAGACACCTTTGGGTTTGCACCTTGTTCCCACCACTGAGCTGTTAGTTACATGGCCCTGTGGTGTCTCATTTTCTTACCTATAATATCCACTGGGTAGGCTTATATGAGTTTAAAAAGAAATAATGGGTATAAAGTTCCTGGTACAATAGGACTTAATAAATGACCATTTTCACTATGTTTCTAGAGACCTACTCTGGATTGACAAGCTAGGTGAGTCAGGGGGTACAAAGTGCCCTTGGCTTAGGTATTAAGAAGACTCTGCACTTTACCACCACTTAACTCTGCCTGGAACTGCATCACTAGACAGCTGTCCACAGCTTTTTAAATATACACATATCAGAAAGAGGAAACTGAATCTAGCTCAGACCTCTTGAGACTTATAAATCGGTTTCTTAGCTCTGCTTTCTTCCTGAATAAGAGGGAGGATCATGCCACAGCAAATAAAGCTGAGTCAAGGGAAGGGGTAGTCCCTGATTCCGTTCAGTTCTTCTGCCAATGGCCAAGAGATGAGCCATTATTTCTCTCTGGACCTCCATTTCTGTCTGAGCAAAATGAGAGGGCTGGGTTACCTGACTGCCTATGGAGTCTTCCAGCACCATGATTCACAACTTGGGACTGATGAGGACTACAAACGCATTCAGACCATGCTTGTCTTAGGATGCAGAACAGAGACCGATGGTGCAGGGTTAAGGGTACAGGGAACAGAGCCTGGCTTCAGACCTCTCCCCCTGATCTGCTCTGTGGCTGTGGGCAAGCTACTCAACCTCTCTGTTCCTCAGTGCCTTTGCTGGTACAGATTAACAGCCCTCCCCAACAGAGTTGCTGCGAGGGGGAACGAGGTTTTGCATGTAAGGTTCTTGGGACAGTGCCTGCTGGCACACACTAAATGCTTGATACAAGAGAGCTGACATTATCATGTCTCATGGCCCACTCAGTCACTAATGGTCCTCCTCAAAAAGCATAGTGGATGATGACTCCCTGGGAGCCCCTCCAAGAAATCCCCTTCTAACAGAGGCCAGTTGCAGGCACAACTGTACATCTCACAAGGATGGAGAGAGACCCGTCCTGAGCTGGAGCTGAATAACCAGGAGGTGGTGGGGGTGGGAATATTCATGCGTATAAAAGCCCAATTTCTAAGCTAAGGTGGCACAGCCAAAGGGAGGCTTAGCTCTGGACTGAGCCACCTACCTTTGGGGTCCCAAGGTCTTCAGATACAGGAGAACACTCATGACTCAGGAGAGTCCCTGTTTATCTGTGGGGAGGGGGTACTGGAGAGATGAAGGGCCGAGGCCTTTCCAAAGGCACCACTTTGAGAGGGAACATCTCCTTACATTCCTCCAGGCTGTGGCAAGGGAAAGTCTTCAAAGCAGTGGGGGTGACCCCAGTCTTCTATCCCTGCTTGTGCCCAGCCTGCCCTTCCTCCCACTATGGCAACTCCTGAAGAGAAAGGAAACGGTTCTGAGATGACATGCAGTGGCATGGGCGGGACGTTCCCAGATCATTTCTTCCTAGCAATGAAAGACCAGAGCCTTCCAGACTGCTGAGTTTGACAATCTGTCTTCATTTCTAAATGTCCTCTAAGAAGAACAAATCTGTTACACTCTGGCCAACACATCTCCATGGCAATGATATAATGAAATCTGACCCAAACGTCAAACTCTAACACGTCTCAGAATTTATCAAAGGATGGAATAGATGGAGAGGAGGGAAGGGACACCCAGGAAACCGTCTTCCGGCAGCCCAGCCCCACAGCCGCCCTCCATGCCTGTTCATGGAAACGGTAGACGCAATGCCCTCCGTGTGCCTATGAGTCACACTGGGGAAAAAAATCATTCAGGCCAGAAAAGAGGCCACTCATAGCCAGCGTGGAACATCTCCCCATCCGCTGGCCTTCAAACCTGCTGAAGCAAACATTTCAGGAAGGAAGTAGAGCAGAGCCCAATTTCCCAGTCGTGTGGAAGCTAAGAGGGAGATGCTTCCAGCTCAAGGATGCCAAGTGTGGCTGCCTCCTACAGTCAGGCCTGCCTCCGCCTGCCTCCTCTCAGCATCAGGAGGGGCCTCCTTGACCACAGGAGGAGTGAGCTGCCTCCTTTCCCCAAAAGCCCAGCAAGTCCCAGCACGTTCTTGTCTGCTGAGGAGACCTGACTTCAAACCAGACCCAAGGTGCCCCTGTGTCGGGGCAGTGGGACAGGGCTGCTAATGCTTATGCTTTCAAGGCAGGGAGACAATAATAGAAACAGCTGATGTTATGGAGAACTCCCTAAGTGTCAGGTCCTGGTTACACACTTCATGCGCATTTGAGACACTGATTTCATCTGAGCCTGCTATTATTATCACCACGTCACTGATGAGGAAACAGCTGATTTCTCCTTTACAAAGCAAGCCAACAGCAAACCTGACTGGTGGATGCTGGGGTGGGTGTGGCCCTGAGAGCTCAGATGCCTTCTGGCTCATGCAACTATGCTGGCAGAATGTATTCCTGCCTGGGGTGTGTCTTCTGTGGACATGAGACAGGAAAGGATGGAGACAGGAGCTTCCAAGGGCACTGAGGGCGCGACTCTGGAAGCAAATGTCACTGCAAGGATGCTGTTCCTGTCCTGCCCTCTTCCTGCCCCGACAGGGGCTTCTGGCCTCTACCTGCCCCATCTGGCTGCCTCTTGGACAGAGCTGTGGTTTCACCACCTCAGTCTCCAACGTGATGGCTCACTTATGTCCTTTTATTAGGCAAACAGCTTTGTACAGAATGGATGCTACTCGCTGAATGTCACCAGCAGGGGCAGGAGAGTCATGCAGAATCCCAACGAACCCTTATAGGCCTGGGGAAAATGGCAGTGGGAAGCTCAGTTAGTGTGTGTCTTTTCTCTGGTGAAAGTAAGGAAGAGGCAGTGATTCTGAAAGGTTCCAGGCTAGCTGGAACATCCTGGCTCCCCTGCTACAGCCTGCCTTTTCCTGACTCTCTATCTGTCCCCCGATCTTTGCAGAGGAAGGCCCCCACCACCCTGGAGATAAGCAACCCTCAGACTCGGGGTGGGACAGGGGTCCTCTCTGTGGTGACAAGTCAGCCTGCCTCAGAGCCCATGGTCCATCTGGCTGCAGAATGAGGCACAAGGGACCAAGGCTCAGCTTGGCACTTAGCTCTGCCCACCCCAGGGTACCAGTTGGCAGCCCCTTGGCCTCCCCCACTTCCCCCATCAACACCTATAAGTTCCTGAGACCCTGAGCTGTGCCTCCTCTCTCTCTCTCTCTCTCTCTCTCACACACACACACAGAGAGAGAGAGAGAGAGAGAGGGAGAGAGAGAGAAGGCCTAGCACAGCCCCAATCTCAACACTCAGTAGGTACACAATTTGCTGAATGAACATTGAAAGGCCACCTCATCCCCACCCCACCCCAAGCCTCCCCCAGGAACCCTGGCATCCTGCACTGCTCTGGAGCCTGAGGGCTCCTCTGGAAAGATGACAAAGCATGGCCGTAGTGCTTAGGGCAGGTGATTCCCCACGATGCCAGGGTGCTACAAATGCCCTAGAAGTGGGAAAGATGATAGATCACAGGACTTGGAGGGGCCTTCATGCTGCTCAGCATTCTCGTTTGACAGACAGGGACACTGAGGCTTAGAGGGAAGAGATTTGCCTAAACTACACACACAGGAGCAGAGGACTGGGGAAGCTACACACTGGGGAAGGCAGAGGAAACACACAGCAGGGCCAGGGCCTGTGAGTGAGCAGAGTCACCTCTGCCCTGAGCAGAGAGACACAGCTGGGCCTGGGGTGGAGCAGCGAGAGAAGGAAGCCGCAGGGCCCAGCACCTCCCTGCTCCCAGGAAGGAGAAGGCCACAGAGACTGCCAAAAGGGGAAGGTAGGAAAAGGAAGGAAGGAGGGAAATGTGGTCTCTGTCTTACTGTGTCCTGGAAGGGTTCTGGACCCTGACTCAGTTCCTCTGAGCAGCCCCTCAGGGTCCCACACAGCAGGGCTGGTGGGAAAGGGACAGGGCAGCCAGGGAGACCCTGTGCACTGCTCAGTTCTCTTTCCTCCTCAAGGCCTTCAACTACCAGTTCTGGAAGGGACAACAGATGGTCTGAAGCCAACAAGAGTCAGAGGCAGGAAAGGAATTCAGCCCAACTAGGAGCCATCCAGGGATTCCAAGGTCCCTGAGGGATCCAAGCCCACACTCCTGTAACTGCACTCAGCATCTCAGATGCAACAGGGATTTTGGAGGGGACTATTCCACCTCACACAATCCACCCCGCCCCACAGGCCTGGAGACACAGCCCAGAGGGCAAGGACTTCTACACTTGGTGACACAGCAGCAAGACTGCTTCAGAGACAGAAGCCATGTCTCTGCACCCACTCAGGGACACTGACCACCAAGGCCAGTGACTTCCCGGCTCCCAAATCCTCTCACAGGCCCTGGCTGCTCCAGTATCAAGTACAAAAGGGAAAGATTCTTCCAGGACTCTTGGGAACATTTCTGCTAATTGTCCCCAAGGAGAAAGAAGGGGAAGAAAAAGGGGCAGGGTCTCTACAGAATGACCTTTTTGAAGGAAGTGAGCTTGGAGGGTGTCTAATGGAAGCCAGAAGTGGCATGGAGGGGGACAGAGGCCAGAGCAGGGCCTTCCCTGGGAGGAGGGCTCCAAGCCCCTATTGTTCAGCTCCAGGGATACCACCCTTGTCCTGATAGTTTGGAAAGACTCACACCCTCAAGGCTGAGCGCTAGCAAAGGCCCCCATCTCTCTATTGTACTTTAAAATTATTTTCTTTGGTGGTTGGTTAATCTGTCTTTATGGAATCATAGGATTTTCCTGCTCTAAACCCCTCAGCATAGCCCCTTCTTTTTTCTGCTTCATGGTCTGACTCTAAAGATGAAAAGGAGCCTTGCCAGGGAGGGGATTTCTGGGGGAGGGAGGGCCGATAGCCAGGCAAGATGAGCCCAGTACAGACACAGCCCTAGTCTTTTCCTGGAGGTGGCAGGGAGGGTGGGCTTTTTGTTTCCTTTGAGCATCTCTGTATCCCTGGACCCTGGAGGGAGCCTGGCCCTGAGTGCATCAGGCAGTGAAGGTCCAGGACAGACCCAGCACAGTCCTATTGGGGTGATGAGCTAAAGACCAAGATTCTGGACCCTGTGGCCAATCAGGAAGTTGCAAGGGCTAGAGGGAGCATGGCACTAAGGAACTGGCCCAGACTTCAGAGGTCCTGCTGAGAGCCCAGGAGGGGTGGGGGTGGGGGGGCACTCACTCCAGCACATCGCGGTTGAACTGCTTCTTGCTGTTGCCCAGGAACTCTCCAATCATCTGGCGGCTCAGGCCCTTCCGCTGGAGGAGGAAATGGGCCACGCCAATGGGGGTGTCAGGGATGAAGCCACGTGAGATCAGGAACTGGATGCCCTTGTCTGGGTTTCTGTGGGTGGGGGAGAAGCAATAGAGCATGTGCCAGGGCTGCCATGGCTTCCTTTCCTTTCTTCCAGCCCATGAAACCCATAACTGTGCCCTGGGGCCCCTGGAAACTAAACTGACTTCCCAGGAAATGGCAGGTGCCCCCCATTGGAAGTACCTCTAACCAGAGCCTCAAGCCCCTGAACGTCCTCACAGAGGATAGCATGGGGCCAGAAGTGGGCGATGGGCAATCTGATGCAAGCAAGGTGAATTCCAGAGCAGGTGGAAGAGAGGAGACCTTCTCTGTCCCTAACTCCTCCTTCTCCTCCACCCCAGGCCAGGTAAGGAGGCCACCCTCCAATACTGTTGTCAACACTCAGGTCCCTACCTCTGACATCCCTTATCTTTGACAGAGGATAAGGGAAACAGGAGTGGGATCCCCAACACCCTCCCTCCCCTCTGCAAGGGGGACACAGAATCCTTCTCCTAGGTTCACATTCCCAGGCTGGGATCTTTGTCTGCGGGTGTGGCGGCCCAGCATGCTCTGAAAATCCACACTGCTCTCTGGGGTGCTTCTTATAAGCCAAGGGGGAGGTAAGTACAGAATTAGAGGGTGCACTTAGAACCTTTTCTACCCTGTTTCCCTGAAAATAAGACCTACTTACAGGAAAGATAAGACGTCCCCTGAAAATAAGACCTAGTGCATCTTTGGGAGCACACCTTAAAATAAGACACTGTCTTATTTTCGGAGAAACAGGGTAGCACTTGGACATTTCCAGGACAACCAGGCATGTGATTGTTTTTCTAGTAATTCATTTTTATTGTATTTTACAAAGGTTATCAGCCCACAATACATGGGGGGAGGGATAGTTGGAGGGAGATGAGTTTTCACGTGCACACGGAAGTGACGCTGTGCATGAGGAGGCTATGTTTGCCAGGGCTGAAGTCTGACACACACGAAAGAGCAGCAGATCTGGCTTCACCTGAGTCTGCCGAGGACTGGCTGTTTATTGTGCAACTCGCCTTACGTATTTTCTTTTCAGAGAAAACAGCATAATACCCATCTCTGGCTATTGGGAAGATTACAGCTGCTTTATTTAAGGTCAGCTATGAACAGTAGCTATTCCCCAGAGAATAGGAGCTTTCTGAGACCAGGGATGTGTCCCATGCAGCTTTGTGGTTGTAGTCCTGGCACTCAATGATAACAGCTGAATGGCTCTGGGTCAGGAGGGTTATGGTTCAGATGAGGGCCTCTGGGACGGTGCCTCTCCTCAGGAGGGGCATGTGAGCCTCCTTGGCTTGGCCCTGGCTGTGTACATTCTGGATGCAGGGCTGGTCTGGTTGGGGTCTCAGAGCTGTGGCAGTCAGTCATTTCTCTCCTTCCATTCCCCAGTGTATGTACAGCCCCTCTGCCTGCTTCACACTCTCTCTCCCACCCCCGACTCCCCGTGCAACCCTGCCCCCTCCAAACTTCTCCTTGTATTCCCTGCATGGCCCAGGCCCTCAGGAGACACTGCAGTTCTCCTAACTTTGTACTCTAATGATTTCTGCTCAATCCTTGAGCAGCCTGTACTAGTATTTTCTTAATACTGTCTTGTCTTTTAAACTTTCTCACTTTTGAAACCTTGGCTTCATCTTAAACAGTGACAGTTGTGAAAACTCCTGTTTGATGTGTTACTTTTTTTTTCCTTAATCCTTCTTAAAATAGACTCAGAACTATGAAAAATAAAGTGTGTGCTTCCTAAGTATTATCTCAGGGGTCAGGCATGGCACACACACTGTCAGGGAGAACCCTGGGATGAAGTGGTAAATCACGGGGCACCTGCTAGGTGGGGCAGAGAGGCCCTCCTCCTCCCTCCCACCTTCCCTCCCTGGCACTGCCCAGGACCCTCTGGTGCTCCTCAGCCAGCGCTCACTCACATGTTGAAGAGGTTGAGGCCAATGCGGTAGAGCCGCTTGCGCAGGGTGTCTGTGGAGAGCGTGGGAGACTTGCAGCTGGCCGGGTTCTCGCAGTGGTAGCGCGGCAGACTCAGGATCATGGCCTGCAAGGCCTCCTTGGAGGCGGCGGCCGACACTTCCGAGCCCGACTTGGCGGACTTGGTGGAAGTGCTGCTGCTCAGGTGCTCTGAGCTGTTGCCCGCCTCGGCCTCGGCCTCAGCCCCCTGCCCAGCCTCCCCTGTCCCCTCCTCCTCTGCCTTGGCGACGGAGGCCTCCTTTTCCACAGCTGCCTCAGCAGCTCCCACCAGGTCGGCGGGCAGGGCCTCGCCCGCCTCCACCTCTGCGCCTGTGTCCTGGACCGGCACGTCCCCCTGGCCGGAGGCTGGGGCCTGGGAAGCCTCCCGCCCTGGTGCCTCGGCCTGCTCCTCCCTGCCCGCCGCGGGCTCTGCTAGGGCTTGGGCTGTCTGCGCGCCCCGGCAGTTGGCCACCGACAGAGCCGTGGAGGAGGAGACGGATATGTTCTGGTTGGCGATCTGCACCGTCACGTCCCGGAAGGCCATCATGAGGGTGCCGCCGTGGCCCTGGGGCAGGCTGGCGGCCTCAGCGGCTTCATCCGCGGGCCCCGGGGCGGCGATCTCGGTCTCCCGCACCTCGGCCTCCAGGCCTGGTGACGCCGTGGCCGCCTGCAGGGCCTGGTGCAGCTGGTAGGCGCTGCTCTCCTGCAGGGAGCACACGGTCTTGAGGCTCCAGGTGCTGAGGGCGTCGTCGATGGACTTGGCCAGGGACTGCACCTGCTCGGTGAAGGAGTCCTCCAGCTCGGTGAGCGTGCCCGAGAGGCTGGGCGGCAGGGAGGGCGAGCGCACCAGCGGCAGCCCCGCGAGCCCGCAGCCCTCCAGGAGCGCCTTCTCGGCCGCCAGGCTCTCAGCCGTGGGCGCCCGCGCCTTGCGCAGGGAGATGCGTCGAGGCAGGCGGCTCTCCAGGAGCGAGTTGCGAATCTTCTCGAAGTTCTTGCTGAGCTGGTACTGGCGGAAAGCGGTTTGGATGGTGCAAGCGGCGCGCCGGGACACCAAGTGACCCCCATACTTGTGTTCTAGCATTTCAATCTGCAATGAGAAGGACAGAGAGGAGGAAAGGGCTCAGTGGGGAGGCGAGAGGTGCAGCCCTCCTGAGGGCCGGGGCTGGTGGGTTTCAACCCACATGCAGGTCCCCTCGCCACACTTTGGCTGGACCAGGAATGCGCAGCTAGAGGCTGCTGGCAGCTCAAGTGTGAAAACTCCTGGTGTCAGGGTCCAAGATAGCAGGTCCTTGGCGAGACTCCTAAAGATGTAGGGCAGAGGATTCCATTCTGGGGATGGTTAATGTCCCCAGGGCAGGAGAGCAAAGAAGGACCCAGCTGCTGCTGCTCGTAGTCACATACCCCTGCTGTGGTAGTTATTAAAAAATGTTCATATCAGAGATGCATAGAGAAGTATTTATAGGTGAAATGCATGAGTATCTTGAATTTGTATTAAAATAACTATCAAAGAATGTGGAAGGGTTAGATGACACAGTATTAATATTAATAAAAATATTTATAGAAATGGTTAGAGCTCGATGATGGCTAGAGAGGAATTTATTGCACTATTGTTTGTACTTCTGTGCACATTTAAAAATAATGAACAATGAAAAATTAAACAAAAATGCTGAGAGAGAAATTGCTGCCACTCCCGCTCACCTGCTCCCCTCTCAGCATTCATGGCACTGCCCTGGGGCACCTCCATTTCCCCGAGAACGTCAGTGGGGCTTGTCCATCTCTGTGACCCCAGTACCCACTCCCAGGCTCTGGCACACAGTAGGTGCTCAATAACTGTGAATTTGATAAAAAAGATGGATAGAGATCTCAAGGGTAGGAGTCCCTCCAGGCCACTACGACCAAGATCCACAGCTGGAGTCCCTCTGTTCTCACAGTGGGAGCTGCCCACCCAGAGCAGGGCGTGGGGGACTAGGCTGAGGGGGTGGGGACAGGGCATGTCACCCCGGCAGATGTGACGCCAGAAAGCTTCTGACAGGGAGACCAGTGTGGTTCTGGGTAGTCACCTCCTCTCAGCTCTCTCCTTCCCCTCCCCTTCTTCCCGCCATGATCTTTCTCCTCTTAGGTTGCTCTGCTCTCACTTTTTCTCAGCATCTGACCTCTCAGGAAAGGACTAGGAAGGTGTGAATGGCCAATCGTGCTTAACCATGATTCCTCTTCCACCAGTTTTCATCATCTAAATAAAAGTTGTGTCCTTTGTTAAGGGGATGGGCTTAATTGGTGGCCTTGTACACTCAGATCAGCCCTCACAAAAGTCTGGGGAGGAAGTGCTCCTGGCCCTGAATGGATGTCTTAATTACAACCCTATGTTCCACTCCCACATGGTGGTCTTCCTGGACTAGGGTCAGAGAGGTGGGCTGAGCTGAGCAACCAAGGCAAGGACATCCTCACTCCCCTGCTCTCCAGGGAGCATGGCGGGGAGGGGACAGAGAGAAAGGCCACATTTCATCCTCAATTAACACTTCACCTGGCCTCCTGTGACTCAACCCAGGGAGGCTGCAAGCAGAATGGCTGTCCTCCATAACGCCAGCAATACCCTCTGCTCCCTCCCTGCAGGGAATGAGGATGCCCCACAACCCACCCAGCAGAGTCACCCTCTCAGCCCAGGAGACCTCATGGATACAACCCCAATCCTCAAGGACAATCCCAGGAAAAATGCGGCTTCCTCAGTGCTCGTCTCCAGCTCTTCCAGCCTTGCCATCCAGTGCCATTCCCTACCCCCAGACCTAGCAACATCATGCCATCTACCCCTACATCCAAACTTACTCTCCGGGATAGCAGGAAACATGCAGACTGAGGCACAGATGGCCCGTAAGCCTTCTCCTATGACACCCCCAGAAGAAGCATTTGCATTTCACAAGGTACAAGGCTGTAAGCAGGAGGAAAAATCTTCATCACTATTGTCACAACCATCCTATGTTGGGCTATCAAGGTACTCTTAAAAATCATATAACGTGCATTTGTGATCTACTGCTATCTAACCAATTGCTACACACTTAGCAGTGTAAAACAATACCCATTTATTTTACCATAGTTCTGTGAGTCAGTAGTCTGGGCACAGCTCATCTGGGTGCTTGGTTCAGGATCTCACCAGGCTAAGATCATGATGTCAGCTGGGGCTACCATCTCATCCAAGGCTCAGGGCCGCTTTCAAGTTCACTGTTGACAGAGTTCAACACTAGTTTCTGGTGTTATGGGGCTGAAGCCCTTAGTTACTAGAGACTACTGTTCTCTGCCATGTGGTCCTCCCATAACATGGGAGTGTGCTCCTCAAGGCCAACAGGAAAGAAGTCCCATCCAGAGTTTCACCCTCCTGATTAGGTCAGACCCACCCAGGACAATCAACGGATTGGTAACTTAATCATAGGAGTGATGTCCCATCATATTCGTTAGTCCCACTCATACCCAAGGGAAGGATACACCAGGAGGTAGGAATCACAGGGGCCACCTTAGAATTCTGCCTGTCATAGCAAGTGGACCCGTGCCTACTTGATCTATGTATGACCTCACGTACCCATGAGAAGCACGTACCTCGCGTACCCGTGGTTGCATTTTGTTCCTGCAGAAAGCACACCAGAAGGAAGAGACTGTGGGAGCTTGGCTCATTCTCCCTGCTGGATTCTGGCATAGTCCCTGAGGCTGAGATGGAGATTTGGCCTTGGCTTATGCAGCTTTCCCAAGGGGAAGTGTGGAGTGTGAGGAAAACTGTTCACTTACATGCCTCTTTTTTTCTCAATTTCTGTATGTTTTTCACCCCTCCTCAAGCACCATGGGAAACTGACCAGAGGCAGGGACTTCACATCTACTTCCCACCTGGCGTGTTCAGACTTCTAGAGAAACCTCAGGCCCAAGAGCATTCTTTCAGGTTGTGCGATGCTATCAGCCACAGAAGGAAGGTACGAAATCCATTGTTTGAGATGCTTCCAAAATGGCAAAGGGGCCCATCCCCCTACATGGTGTCAACCCACTTGAAGGAAAAGACTGGCTGAGATGACCCTGGAAGCCCCTTTTCCTGCTGGTGCGGCCTACACTGTGCCTGAGCAGCAAAGAAAACCACACTTACATTCCTGAGTCTATCCCATCAAGCCTTCCATTGGATGTTGAGCCCCATGAAGGCAGAGGTCTATCTGCCATGTTTCTGCTCTCTCCCCAGTGCTCGGACAGTCCTCAGCACATAGTAGGCCTTCAATCAGTGTATACTGGGTAAATTAGAGAATTAATTCCAAAGTTGTCTTTGTGGAAACCTACTTAGAAACCTTCCCAATCTGATCTTCGTGTGTCAACTCTCCCTCCAGACTCTCATTTGCATGTCCACCCTCCACTGCCCATCTGCCCTTTCCACCTGCTTACAGACCCTCCCAGATCTCCCCAGGCAACCCTGTAACTTCACTGGCATCCTCTGCCCCAGGGGCACTAGCCTGAGCTCTTTCTTTATCTATTTTCCACAGAACCTCTCAGAAGACTAGTTTGCCTTCCACCTCCCTACAGGAACAAATGATGGACTACTGACTCAGCTCATGCCCTGACTCCTGTGTGCTGGCCCCTGCTGCCTTTCACCTCACACAAGGGTCTCAGGATGCTCAATGACACCCTGCTCATTGCTTAGCCCCAGGCCCCTCCTCAGCCTCACTCCTCCCTCCTTTCTGTAGCTCTTGATGTTTTCACTACGCAACTGTCCCACTCATGACCCTGCCCATCTAGGTCTTCCTGTCTGTCTCTGGCTCCTTAATCCTGTGTTCTGGTCATAAATTCCCTTCGCGTGCTAGACACAAGTCACACGTGTCACCTTCCAATGTCAACACACATTTTAACTTTCCCCCATGCACCCTGGACATCATGATTTCTATGTTGGAAGTCACTGGAGCAGCCCTTGATAGGTGATAATTAACCACTAATTAGGAGGGAACTGTTTCCCCTAGGAGACCTCGTCTACTGGGATATACTGAAGAACAAGCAGCACCCAAGGGAGACACCCAGGCCCAGACTCGCCGCTTCCCTGCTCAGACACGTGTTCCATCTGTGGCACTCAGTCTTCCTATCTATTAAGTCAGGCTCACCCTGATGACTCCATACCTTGCTGTGGGGATTAAATTGTTTCATGTAGCACCCAGGACAGAGCAGATGCTCAAGAAGTGGTAGGTACTCGGTGATGACAATGATTACGTCAGTGATCCTGCAATCACCATTCCTCTCCTTGATCGTAGACCTGCATTTCTAGCCCATGGATCTCTCTGCCTCTACAAAGCCATTGTCCCCCCGACCTTGTCCAAATCAGATTTCTATGGCTTCCTTACTGGCCTAATGACATTTGACCTGCACTGCATACCACCCAGTCTGGGAAACTTGCCTTTGTCCTGGGTCCTCGCTCCTCCATTCTGTACATTTGTCAGCCTCCCGTAGCCCCGTGGCCTCCACCCCAGGGCCTTTTGCAATCACCCTTGACCTTCCCACCAGAACGTCACCACAGTGGCTCACTTGGGCCACCCCCAGCAGCCCCCTCACTGCCTTCTGTGTCCTTCTCACTCCAGGGCAGATGCAACACAGGCCTTCCTTTGCTTGAGAACCACCACCCCAAAGAAGCAAAATGCTTCCTCCTGCCTTTCCAACCCTAACTACTGGTCCCCGGCTGCCTTCCAGCCTCCCCTGACAAAGTCCATACCACACAGCAGTGCCCCTACTCCGCCCCAACCAACCACACTAGGTGGCCCTGCTGGAGCAGGGGCTGGTGCTTAGCTCCTCCATTAGCCCAGAAGACTCCCCACCCTTGACTCTCACCCTTGTCCACCTTCCTCTAGGTAGAAATGTCCCCTTCTGCAAGGGACATCTCAAGAGACACATTTGTGGCTCTTTCAGGAAACATTCTCTATCCAAAACCAGAAGGGTCACCCTGCTAAGGGCCCCCTTTGAAAGTATTGTTTCAAATCTCTCTCTGATTTGCCACTTAGTTTCCTCCAGAATCTTCCAGCTATTTGTCCACCCATCCTTCCCTGCCTTCCCCTCCCCCAGGTTCCAACAGAGCACAAGTTATTTGCAGCATCAAACAGGTCTTAGTTATCCTCCCCCACGCAGGGCCCCCAGCACAGTGCCCTGTGAGCAGCTGCTCCGCAAATGGTGTTTGAATCAGTTCTGGGGTCACCACTGTTCAGTCCAATCAGTCCAGCACTGTCATCTTCCACTGACCCTAGCCAAGGCTGCTGCACCCTACTCACTGTGCCCCACTGCTTCCCTCCCCGATTGCAGCCCACCCACCATGCTCACCACCAGCCCTGCTCAGAGCTCCCTTGGCTCCCAGACTGCCCCTCACAGGGTCACGTTATTCTCCATCTGTGTTCCTTGTGCCCAGAGCTGGGCCTTAACGAACGTCTGTAGACATGAACTCGGCGGAACACTCTGTACCCCAGGGGAAAGACAAATCCACGCACAAGCATGTTCCTTCTGTGTTTCCTAGCACCAGGGACGGTGCTGCACATGGGAACAATGACGGCAGGAGCAGGGCAGTCTAGGGCCTGACTCCCAGAGCCCTGCTCTTCATGCAACCTTGCAGTGAATGGCACCTCCAGAGGTGTTTGGAGACAATCTGCCAACTCTATGACAGCCCTGAGAACAACACAGTCCTTGCTCTCATGAGCAGGAGGGGTCCCAGACAGCACAGAGCAAATGACAGGCACTCAGTAAATGCACATACCCAGGCCCTGATCTGATGAGCCCTGAAGTATGAGAAAAATTCACCCAGGTGTGGCAGGACTGGGGACAGTGGGGAATGTTCCCAGTAGAGGAGGCCCAGAGGCAAAGGAGGGACTGGTGAACAGAGTGGCTGGGACACTGATGGGGGCCAGGTCTGTGACAGGGGAGGCTGGAGAAGCCTTCATCCTACACACCATGGGAGCCATCAGAGGTTTCCATGCAGCAGGGGCAGCGTGATCAGAAGTGTACTTTGTAGAGATGATATGCTTCAACATGCAGGTGGGGCTGGATGAGGCCCAGCTTGAAGTGGGGGAACCAGTTGGAGGGTCTGCATGGCAAAGACAAGTGGGTAGGATGGCCTGGCCTCGGTTAGGGCAGTGGGGATGGCAAGAAAGGGTGGGATTCAGGAACCAGTTAAGAGGTAGCATTAGTGGAGCTTAAGGTGAGAC
The DNA here is from genome assembly GCF_027406575.1 of Nycticebus coucang. Taxonomy (NCBI): domain Eukaryota; kingdom Metazoa; phylum Chordata; class Mammalia; order Primates; family Lorisidae; genus Nycticebus; species Nycticebus coucang. The sequence continues at coordinate 57,838,543 of NC_069791.1, read as the reverse complement.
ACAGGTGGAGCGAGATAAGCTAAGGAAAACTACCCAGGGGCTCTGGACTGGCTGCCAGAGGAGGCCTGGTTGACACCTCTGGGAGTGCCATTCAGCACAAAGTTGCATGAAGAGCAGGGCTCTGGGAGTCACGTCCTGCTCTGCTCCTGCCATCATCATTCCCATGTGCAGCACCATCCCTGGTGCTAGGAAACAACAGAAGGAACATGCCTGTGCATGGATTTGTGTTTCCCCTGGAGCACAGAGTATTCAGTTGAGTTCATGTCTACAAACGTTCATTAAGGAGGCAGGTTGGTGGGCTGGGGAGGTAACAACTGCCCAAGACTCTTTCTAGTCCAAGGCTGTGGGATCCTGTGTGGCTGGCACAAACATGGGGTCAGAACACCAAATCCTAGATCTCAAGGAAACCGGAGGGCAGAGTCAGGTCCTGGCTCCAGGCTGTATGCCCATCCCTTCCTCCTTTATGTTACCAAATTATTGTTTCACCCTTTTCCTCCAAGCATCTTCATCATGCCAGACACTGTGTCAGGCACTGGGGATATAATGGTGTGGGAGCCATGTGCCCGGCTCAGAGGAAGAAGCCAAGCTAACACAGGGCTTCAGGGTTGTAACAGGGAATGTGACAGGGAATGCCTAGGACAAAGGGGCTCCTAGGGAGGGTAGGGAGAGCTGCCAGAGAGGAGCAAGGATCACCGAAATTGAGTCCTAAAGCCAGAGAAGGCCAAGGGCAGGAGTGATGAGAGGAGCAGGACCTGCAGAGATAGAGGCAAAGGGGAATAGCATGGAAAGCCCCAAAGGGATACACGAGGCAGCTGAGGCCCAGAGAAGGCAAGCAACTTGCCCAAGGTCACAGCTCTTTGGCAGAAGAGAGAGGACAGCTCAGTCTCTTGTAAATGTGGGTCATGTTTTCAACCCCTATTTGCCTTCTTCCTCACACACCCAGCCTATGCTTGACCTAGGGAGATAACATGAGCCGGGGCCCAGCTAAGCCCCAAGGCAGGACTCACTGGCCCCTATTACACCCTCTGCCGGTCCTCACCTCACCTGACTCCGTCTCACTGGCCATAATTCTGCACTAGAATTATGCCTGTCATAGGAGCGGCCCACAGTGCCCATCGGAGAACTCTTCATGCTCCCCGTTGGGATTGGACTCGCTCTCCTGCCCGAGCCAACCAACATGGTATCTGGTGTTACTGACTGGATACTCCCTAAATGGAACTGTAGTCTCTGTGGGTTAGCTAGGGAGTGTGCTTTTTTCTTCTTAGTACCATGCTCCCTTGTGGCTTTGCATATTATAATTATTTTAAAAAATATATTCACTTGGGTGGCGCCTATGGCTCAGTGAGTAGGGTGCCGGCCCCATATACTGAGGGTGGCGGGTTCAAACCCGGCCTCAGCCAAACTGCAACAAAAAAATAGCCAGGCGTTGTGGCGGGTGCCTGTAGTCCCAGCTGCTGGGGAGGCTGAGGCAAGAGAATCGCGTAAGCCCAAGAGCTGGAGGTTGCTGTGAGCACTCTGGCACTCTACCGAGGGCGGTAAAGTGAGACTGTCTCTACCAAAAAAAAAAAAAAAAATTAAAAAAGAATATATTCACTCAATGAGCTCTTACTATGCCCAGGACACTCTGCTAGATGCTGGGGGAAGGGTACCAAGACAAATGTGAGATGTTCTCCTGTCCTCAAGGAGCAAAGTCATGTGGAATCGAGAGGATTCCCTCATCTGGGCCAACTGCCCCCTAAGATCCCACTGCAGTGCCCCAGGCAATTGTCATCCAGCTCCCACCTTAGGTTGCCAGTAACAAAGAACTCATTGTGCACAGGGCAGTCTATATTTTTAGCAGGTCTATTGTATAGCCTGGGGCCTGCAATTTTAAATCCTGTACTGTCAACTCAAAAATTCTCTCAGAAAGTAGAGCTTATGTTAAGTGCTCTTATTACAAAAGGAAAAAAAAGGAAATATCAGGAAACTTTTGGAGGGGATGGCATTCATAGTGATGGTTTTATGGCTTCATGAATACATGATTATCTCTTCTGAGCTTACAGTCAAATGAAACCCTAAGCCTTTCTCCCTGATCCAGGCCTGCTGAGCTTACACTAGTGCTGTGGGCTTTTCAAAGCTAAGAGCAGAACTTCAGATTTTTCCCTATTTCATCTGACTTTTTTCCATTTAAACCATGTTTCTGTCCCAATGAGATTTTTTTTAATCTTGGATTTTATCATTGAGGTATTAGCTGTTCTCTTTCCGTTTTATGTCATCAGAAAGTTTGGTAAATATAACTTTTATGCCTTTATTCAGTGCCTTGTCAAGGTAGTTAACATGGACAGGACCAAGGACAGTGCTCTACTCTCCTCCCCAGGAATTGGCACTGATGGATGTTGGGTTTGTTTTTGTTTTTGTTTTTGTTTTAACAATCTGCTTGAGAATAACCCCCTTGACTATACTGTCATCTAATCCACATATTCCTATCTTGTTTACATAGCTATCTTTGGACATTTGGTCAAATCCTTTACTGAGAGGCAGATGCGCTACCCCCAGCTGGCCCCTGATTTGAGATAATAGCTTGGAGTCAATGCCAAAGAGAGAAACGAGGTTAGTTTAGCTGGACTCAGTGGCCTTCCTTCTAGCCTCAATTAAGATTCATCTAGTCTATTGGGCTGGAGAGTGGTTCTTCACAACCTACACATTTTGGAGCCAGGAGGGACCTTGGAGATGATTCAAGGCCTAATTCTCATTGTCGCTGATAAGAAAACCAAAGCCCAGAGTGCTTAACTGGTACTCCCAAAATCACAGAGTTAATCAGAAGAAGAAAGAAGATTGGATCCTATCTCTTTGTCTCCAAGTTCAAAGCTCTCTCTTGCCAGTATCACATCACCACGTCTTTCTCTAAGCACATGCACACACACACACACAGACATACTCATACACACCTTCCTTTGGGTCTCTTAACAATTCGGTTAAGAGATAGCTAGACAAACTGGGGCATTGTCTGGGAGTTCAAAGGGACCCTGTGACTGGGCACTTTCTCTCTGCTTCAAAGAATGGAAGATAGAGGTCTAGGACCCCTCCTTAGGGTTTGTTCTCTAACAGGGGATCTGTGCGCTCCCCCAGCCTAGACTGATTGTGGGAAGTCTCAGCCTACCTCGAGGAGACAACTGCTCTTGTATCCCCTCTGAGGCTTGGCTTGGGTGAGCATGTCCCTGGGCTGTCACTTATAAGCAGTGAGTGGAGGTGGGATTTTCCCAGAAAACAGTGGGCTGTGTGCCCAGTGCCTTGGTGGGCCACTTAGGCTTCCCGTGCATTGTGAGGAGCAGGGACCCTGGACACACGGCCTGAGAGTCTTGCATGGCAAGGGCACGCACTGTGTGGGGTGTAGGCCCTGAATGGGAGTGAGGCAGTGCCTGTGGCTGGTTGCTCGAGGGACTGGGCTATAGGGAAGGGCAGATTAGGTCACTCAGTTTGAGAGAACTGTGACAAAGAGGTGTGCCTGCAGCAGAGGTGGGTCCAGGTGGGGAGACCCCTGGTACTCTGGTCAGCCCCGAAAGGCAGGGCCTCTTCACCACCCTCCCCGCCCCCCTTGGAGGCCCTGGGTACCTGTTTATTCTTTAGGTCAAGGGAGAGTTCGTAATCAGAGGCAGCAGGGGTGTGGGAGCAGAGCGCTGTAGCCAGGGCAGGCTGCTGCCGGCCAGGGGAGGCCGCGCTGTGGGGGCCAGCCCTCGAGGGGGCACCCCCCGCCCTCGGCTGCTCCTCCTCCTCCCGCAGCTCCAGATCTTGAGCCTTCAGGGCATGGGCACTGGGTCTGCCGGCTGCCACCAACGCCGCTGCCACCATGGAGTCCTCCATGCCCCCACCGGCCTGGGCGCAGGAGCCATCACTGTGAACAAAATGCAACGGTGCTCGGTGCTTGGTCAGGGGAGAGGGAAACAGGGTGCATGTGGGCACTCTGGGCCAGCCTTTCCAGTGGGTGACAGGCCTTTCTAGTGACAGAGACTGGCTGGAGTTATCTAGAGAGGCCAGAGCCCCTGGCAAGAAAGAGGAGCAGGCAGAGAAGATGAGCCCAGGGAGGATCCCAGATGGGGGAGGGGCAGCCATGGCCAGAGCTCAGGAGCCTCTGTGCAGACTGCGGCCAGCTCTGGGCCCTGCCTCTTATTAGCTATGTGACATGTACCCCTGTTTCCCCTCATAGGGATGTTGGGAGACTTAAGTTAGTGAAAATTCTCAAAACTGGCTCATGGTCACTGCTGTGCAGAAGTGTTAATTGCTGTAACCATCAGAGCCCTTGTGCCTTGGCCATGCCTCAGGTAGCCGGGGGGAGCCGACTCACACTGGACCAGTTCCCTCTTCCGACTACCCAGGGAGGGAGGATGCTATAAGGCCTGGCTTAGGCATGAGCCCTCTGGGGTGGATGGACTCCAGCTCTGGGGTCCAGGTCGGTGAAGACAGGGCTCTTGCCCTGCTGGGTGTGGGGAAGCTTCTGCTCCTCCCTGGGGAGCCACGGATGTGGCCCTCCTATACTAATAAGACACATCTCTGGCTGGAGCAGCCACACTGCAGCCTGCCCTGGAGAGTGAGTTCCCTGAGGCTTCTCCCCTCCCCACCTGCCTCTACGGTCTGCCCCTCCCCTCTGGAGGTCCAGAGCTGAGCCGCCTCCTCCATGAAGTCTTCCAGAGTGATGGCTCCTTTCACTGCTCTGTCTCTCAGGACACAGGCGCTGTCCCTGGAGAGTCCCTGTCTATTTCACAGAGGAGCAGCAGCAAGGTGGTCAGCAGCACAGGCTCCAGTCCAAACCCCACCACTGCACAGCTGCCAAGTTGCTTTTCCTCTGACCTTGGTTCTCTCCTCTGTGCAATGGAGGGCCTAGCACCTTATGGGGTGAGGTGAGGAGAAAAGGTGTTTAGCATGAAGCGTGTACTTGGTGAACATACTATCCCCCCATCTGCCCCTTCCTAGAGGCCAGGGCCCTTATATTATTTTATTCCCATCTCCCACTAAGTGTTGGGAAAATGCTGAGTACTTGGTCAATGCTTGGGGATGGGTGAATTAAGGAGAACCCTTCTGCCACTCTACAATGGACAGTGGAAGAAGGTCAGGACCAGAAGGGACCTCCAAGTCAACCAGTGCAGGCCCAATCTCCACTTTTTTATAGATGAGGAGCAGGGCACAGGGAGCTGGGGTGGCCCTGGTACAGGTGAACCAGGCAGCCTGGTTGTTTCTTCCAGGACTTTGCTGCCAAGAGAGAGGCCCCACATCTCACCAGGGAAAGGCCCTCCCCCTGCTGCTTCCACTGACCTCAGGATGGACAGCGGTGCTCCTCCTGCAGCTGGAGCAGCCAAGGGTGGGGCAAAGAATCCTCCTCACTCTCTCCACCTGCCCTCCCATCTGTCCTCCCCATACTCCCTGCACCCCTGCAGGTAGAGCGCTGGCCGCTGGCCGGCTGGCCCCAGCAGCAGGGACTCCTCACTGCTGCTGCGTCTCTCTCTGCTCCCCTGTTTCTCACAGGGCCGCCAATCGCACTGCGTGGCTGGAAGGAGCTCTAGATGTTTTTCATGTGCTTTTTCATTGACATCACCAGAAAGTTCTTTCTAAGGTCTAACTTCAACCCTTCTTCCTACAATACATGCCCTCCCTTAACTCAGAGCACATGGAAATAGCACAGCTTGTGTCCAGGACCTGGAGGGTAGTGTTAGGTCTCCCCCATCGCTCCTCCAGACTGTCCTTGGCACTGATGCCTGCAGCCTCTCCATGCCATAGCATTTTCCAGGGTGTTTAGGGAACTGGTGGCTGCTGGGATTAGCCTTTTCCTCTCTTTGATTGCTGGAGTGTATGTGCCAGGAGATACGGCAGTTATTCCCCTTGATAGCCACACTCAGCCAGGGACAATGGGGATTGCTGGATACATTTCCCAGCTCCCTTGTGCTTTGGGTGGGACAACTCTGAGACACATTCTCCACCGTCTCCCAAGTGTTCCCAGTGGGGTAGAGCCCCAGTCATCAAAGCAGTGGCTGGGTCGTTGATGAACCCTGCCTTGGTTTCCTTTTCTCTTGTGTCTCATTTTCTCACTCCCCGCAGGCACTCCCTGGAGTCACCTTGTCCTAAATAAACTAATTGTGTTAACACAAAACAAATTAAAAAAATAACCTTCTGTATGGGCCTTTGGTTGTGGGCCACCCTTCCAGAGACAGATAAAACTTTCATAAGGCCTTTTCACCTGCACTCATTCACAGAGCCTGGGAGTTAGGCCTCCCCTTTGTAAAGTCCAACAAGCACATAAGCACGTGTGCATAACTCTCAGGCACACATATGCATGCACACCCATGCACACACTGTCATGTGTGCACACACATGCACGCACACATACTCTCTCTCATGTACACACAATCCTTCTAACCAGTTCTGTGGCTTTGGGCCATCTATGTTTTCCTCCTGGGTCCATTCCCTTACCTGCCACTTGAAGGGAGCTTGCTCATCTCCAAGGACCCTTCCTACTTGGACATTCTAGGAGCTTGGACCCCAGGGCAGAGGCTAGTCCACCAAAGCCCTCCAGCCCCTGGGCTCTGCACCCTTGGCTGGTGGAGCCAACTCCTCCTTTGTCTCCTTGTGTGCTCAGGGGCCTCAGAGACTGGTGCCCCCAGGTATATGGCAAAGAAGTGTTGGAAAGGGGGTCTCCATCCTCGCCTTCCTTCCCTAGACTCACCCGTATGACTTGTATGGTAGGGGGTGGCCATGGAAGCCCTGGACTCTTTCATCAATATGGCAACACTGAAGGTTATATAGCAGAGGGTGGAGAACATGGGCTTTGGTGTCAAAGGGCCTGGGTTAGGATCATGGCTCTGCTACTTACCAAGTGACCTAACCTCTCTGTGGTTCTTTCCTCGCCTTCAAAATAGACCTTATAACAACTGCTTTGCAACATAGCTGTCAGGAAGAAGACAAAGCATGTGTAGCACCTGGTACAGTGCCTGGAATACTGTGGTCCTTCATACATGGTGATGATGATGTGGGATGTTTTCTGGGCTAGAACCCTACAGCAGCGAGGCCACAGGAGTCCTCAGAAAAATAACACTGAGAATTCTGAGGTAGAGTGGGTAGTTCTCAGCATTTAGTTTTCCTGGCAACCTTCACAGAAGGGAAACAACAGGGTTTCCCATCACTCCTTCTGGCCGTCTCCAGCCCTCCAGATGGACCCGCTTCTTGGAGGCTTCCTCCCAGCTCCGTCACAACAGAAAACAAGGAAGGGGACTTGGTCTTGGGTATCACCAATGCCTGGCAGTTCTGAGGAGCCTGTGTGGAGTTGCTCCCTGCAAGCTGCTGCCTGCCGCCCTCACAATGTGGGGCATCCTGGATGGGCCATGCATCCAATGCCTGTGGTGTAGCCTTGGACTTGGGGACTTTGCCAGGCAGCAGTGGTGGCCTGAGTCCTCAGAACCCCTCTACAGTGGCTGTGTGCCGACAGTATGTTCTCAGCCTCCATTTCCCTCTCTGTACTCATCTGGAAAGTGGCCAGGGTCAGAAGAAAGAGATTAGAATCATCTTCTTGGCTGTCATGGCTGGAAGGACTGCCTGTTTCAACTTAAAGTACAACTATTGCAATCTACAGTTATGGATGGATTGCATCCATCCATTATGGAACTGGAGGCCCATTATTCTTGCTCCAAGAACATCACTCCTTCCAAGCCTTGGGCTATGTATCCACCTTCCAGAGTTTGCTGGGCTGGCCTCATGTCACATACAGCTGCCATCCCTAATGGGTCAGGTCTCAGGCAGCCTGGCACCTGGACAGGAATTATGTGTCTGGGATTCACTCTGAGATCTGAGTGGCTTCTTATAAGCCCCTCCCCCAAGCTCCTAGAGGGGAATTCTGTGATCTCAGCTCCATGGGTCCACATCTAGTTGCAGAAACAAATTCCATGAGTGACAGTCCACTAGCCTGGAGAGACTCAGGGCCAGCACTAGCATATGAATGATGTTGGTCAAAAGGTTATTCTCCAGGTTGGGGCACCCATTTGAGAAGCCACAAAGTAAAACATGGGTGGCACCAGGGGGGTTCTTAGAAAGCTTTGATTGTGTCCACATGACGTTAGGCTGATATATTTACAGAGGCCCAGGGCTTCAACAGAACTCATACATTAGAACACAGGATTTGAGTATGGGAAGTGAGGATCTTTGAGAAACTAGGGGAACAAGCAACTTATTAGAGGAATAGCACATGTATCCAAGAGCAGAGTGACTTGTGTGGGAACTGAACATTACACCAGAGGAGGAGCACTCAGGCAGGAAGCTGGCTTGTGCTTAGAGGGACGCTAGGCATCTGCTGTTTGTGCCTGGTTCTGGCGCATAGATGATTCCCAAAGGTTCCAGCCTGTCTATTGCCTGCACCCTCAGAGCCAACTTCCAAAAGTGAAGATACTTTTAGGCCAGTCTTCTACCCAAACCCATCAATGATGCTCTAATCTTGATTGGATAAATCAATCTTACCCCTATCTCCCTGTCAAGTCTCACTCTCCCCAAGTGTTCTGTCTATACTGCCCACACTGAAACTCTCTCCAGATCTTCCTAAACTGCTTGGGCCACTATCTCTCTTTGTGGTCTTCTTCTCCTGAAATACCCTCTCCTCCCTGTGCTCTGCCCTTCCACATACTCCTTTCTCTGCCTTGTCAACTCTTCCAAGGGTCATTCACTGCCCACAGGAGAAGTCAGTCCCACTCTCCTATCTGCTCTGACAATTCTTGGCACTTGCCTCTATTTCAACACCAACCACTTTGTGCTCTAATTACTCTTTTATGTGTTCACAGATTGTGCCGTGAACATTTTTTTATCACAGGTGTTTATCATGTTGGCTCACACAATGTGTTTAATAAAGGCCAAATGAATGGATGGATGGATGGGTAAGTGAATGGATGGATGGTGGATGGGTGGGTGGAAGAATGGTTGGATGGGTGGCTGGGTGGATGGACAGATGGATGAATGAATGGGTACATGAGTGGATGAGTGGGTTGATAAACAAATGGATGAGTGGATGAGTGAATGAGTGGATTGGTGGATGAGTGGGCATACAGATGGTTGAATGGATGGTTGAATGGATGGGTGGGTGGGTGGATGGATGAATAAATGGATGGGTGGGTGGATGGTTGGATGGATGGGTGGGTGAGGGGATGGTTGGATAGATGGGTGGTTGAGTGGATGTTCAGTGAATGAATATAGGGGTGGATAGATGAATGGATGGGTGAGTAGAAAGATGAATGGATGGATTGTGGATAGATGAATGCATGGGTCATGGATGGATGAAGGAAAAGGCTGTGGATGGATGGGTGGATGGATGTTTGGATAGATGGATGGATGTATAGATGGGTGGGTAGATATATGGATTAGTGGGTGAATGAGTAGATGGATACATGGGTAGATAGATGTCATTTAATTTCCACTACCTTCCCAAAGGTAGAGAAGGCAGGTGGGTTTGGCAATGTGCCACCCATACCTTTCTTCAAGGAAGGCCTTATTTCTTAGCTGCTGGCAGTGTTGTTGGAGATGGCCTTCAGCTGGCAGTCCCATCGTCAGGGCTTGGCTCAGCTCCAGACAGCCACCTGGCTCCAAGTCACATCCTTTTCAGAGCTGTCCACACCCAGTGATCAATTACAGTGGGGAAATAAAGGCTCAGCCTCCTGACCCAACATGGGTCAAGCTGATAGGTATTCTTGCTCCAGAGCTCACATTGGATTGATAGAGGCTGCTGTTGGCCTTTTGCAGTTCGAGTTGGCCCCAGGCTGTGTCCCCACTTTCTTCCACTGATGTTGATCCCAAGTACATCTCCTGGTAAAAAAGTTGGCACACTGAACTGAGTCTGCCTCCTGGAGAGCCCCCTCACTCCCATGGATACTCATTCTTCCTTTTTCTTGATAGCCTGAATAGTCATGATTACCTTGGTCTCCTGCCCTAGACCTACAGAATTTTTCTGGCTTCCAAACACCTTTGCTAAGAACTCAGAGCTCTCTTCCTAGAAAAATGCACATGATTTTACACATGTCAAATTTAACCTTCATGTCACAGACCCCAGGCTAAGAACACTATTACGAAGAGAAAATTACGGAATAATTTCCATATCCTGAGAATAGTGCCAAGAGCTAGAAGGCAGCTCTAGTCATGCAGTGAAAATATTTGAGCATCAAACACCACTTTTTGGAGCTTTTGGAGCCTGGTCATCTTTATCCTTAACACCCATGAGTCCTTGTTCCAAGGGAAGAGCCTGAGTGGAGTGAGCCCCTCTGCTCTGCAACTCACTAGCTGGGCCATCTTCAGTACCTTACCTAACCTTTCTGCACTGTGGTTTTGTCATCTGCAAAATGAGGATAAAAGTATTTTCTTTGCAAGAAAGTGACGAAGATGAGATGACCTTCAGGTTAATACTATCCCCGGCCAGTGGGCAAATATAGCCTTCTACAGAACGGTGAGAGAGGGCACCTGTGGTTCCCACCAGCATTTGTGCTCACACAGCCCCACCGGGGAGCCGACTCTGGGTGATGAGTGTCCTCTTTGGGCTCCCAGGCAGGCCCTGGCAGCCATGCTGCCCACTGCTAGCAGCTGAGGGGACAGGAACAATTGAAAGGCTATGTGAAGGCTAGGAGAGGATGCAGAGTCTCTACTTGCTAAGGGAAGATGAGCTCTGCTACAGGGGCTGCAAGAGTCCTGGGCACAAAACTGGGGGACAACAGTTCAGAGCCTGTGGCTCAAGCAGCTAAGGCGCCAGCCACATACACGTGAGCTGGCGGGTTCGAATCCAGCCCAGGCCCGCCAAACAACAATGACGGCTGCAACCAAAAAATAGCCGGGCATTGTGGTGAGCGCCTGTAGTCCCAGCTACTTGGGAGGCAGAGGCAGAAAAAATTGCTTGAGCCCAGGAGTTGGAGATTGCTGTGAGCTATAATGCCACAGCACTCTACCCAGGGCAACAGCTTGAGGCTCTGTCTCCAAAAAAACAAACAAACAACAACAAAAAAAAAACTGGGTGATAGGGAGAAGGAAGCCCTTGTAAGCCCAGCCCTTGGGCTACAAGAGGGTGAGGTGGAGGGCTGAGTTGCTGCCACATCCTAACTGGAGCCCTCGCTGGGAGCTTGTGCAGGCTGAAGCACTCCTCAGTCTGGGAGCCACCTCCAGAGGGCCTGACCAATTGCACTAGACTATTCCCAACTCTACCAGCGATTTTAAAGCTCTCTTGGGGCAAAGATATGAAGAATTTTCCAGATAAAAGCTAACAAGGATTTTTTAGCCTTTCCTAAAACACTTCTGTTTCTCCCTTCTCTGAATCAATGCAGTGATTTTTAGATGGTCAGAATGAAGATACAGAGCATGGGAAGCCAAGAGTCTTCCAGATCCCAGATGGTCCTGAGACAAGAGACAAGTTCACACCCCAATGAGTCAAAATCCCGCCAAGATGGAAGAGAGTCAGGATCCAGTCCCACCTCACCTGCAGCCTCAGTATAACCTTGGGCAAGTCACTTCCCTCTCTTTGGGCCTTTGCTTCCTCCTTGTAAAATGGCAGTTTGGACAAGATGCTTTAACACGGGCAAAGAAAGGGAGGCCCACTTCCTTCCTGCCCCCTGTCCTTGTGCATGGCCCTGTTCACACTGTCCCCTCCCTGCTCAGCTTCCTGGGAGTCCTCAGCTGGGCTCCAGCCTCCTGCCCCAAGCCCCAGTGACACAGCAAAAGCCTCTCCCACCTCCCCAAAGCCATTTAATCCAAACTAAGGCCGTGGCTCCTTGGCCACCACCATCAGTGCTGGAAGCCAGGTCTCAGAATAGAAACTCCCTCAGGGAGGGCAGATGTGGCTCTCTTTCTTGGCTCACCCACCTCCAGAGGCGGCCCTGACTTCATTAGCTGTGACAGATGCTTCTCCTGCCCCAGGAGCAGCGCCCTGAGAGAATAAGTTATTTTCTCTCCTGTTGCCTCCCTGGAGACTCCGGACGGTGGTCTCACAGCTGTTCCAAAAGGTGGTGGAGGGTTTGGTTTGTCTCTAGGGGTTTCCTGTCAAGAGTCATAGCCACTACTCTAGCCTCAACCCATCCCCACACCTGGGCCAGGAATGAATACCCAGGCCACTCTGGGTCTCACCTGGAAGCTTCCTCAGGCCCCCTTAGGACACCACCTGCCTTGAAGTCTCCAGGCTGGGCCCTGCTGACTATGACACTTCGTGGCATCTTAGTGAACCAGCTGTGGATGTCCCTCCCCAGCACAGCACACACAACTTCACACAAGGCATGTTTCTCCCTGGCCTGGCAGACAGAGCTCACCATACACCTGAAAGCACCGTGGGTTTCCTCCCCCTCTATGTCTGCTTGCATTACCACCCCTGGGAGAGGAGGGATCCCATCTCCTGGCAGCCTCATCTCCCCAGCCTGAAGGGAGTAAGGTGAGGCCACAGCAGCACAGCCTCTAAGCTTCCCCTCTCCCCCCACACTCACAACCCAAAGTGCCACAAAGCCACTGCAGGCAGCGATTACGATTTACAGCCTGGTAAACTCTGGTTCTTATTTCTTTCTTTTATTATGAACCATTTTTATATGTAAATGTATATAACATATATGTAAGGTATGAAGAAAAATAATCGCATGTACCTAGCTTGAAAAATAGCACATTAAAAACCTTTACACCCCCATGTATTCCTCTTCCCTCCTGAAAGAAGTCCCTGTCCTGAGTGTGTGTTTATCGCTCCATAACTTTTCCTTATGGGCAAATTCCCCACCTTGTTTTTACATAACCAGTGGTGGCTGCCTCTCCTGAGCACCAGTGTCCACGCCATGCCTGTTGGGGGTGCTCAGGAACAATCAAGGTCTTGCAGATCCAAAGAGGTCAGAGAAGGGCCTCCAAGGGAGAGGCCCCTGAGATTCCCTGCCGGCAGGACTGGAAAGATGGCAGGGGTCTGACTGCAGCTGGGTTGTGCTTCATGATCTGGGACCCAAAATTACAGTGAGGAAGACTTTTAGAGAAGAAAATAGAGCTGTTCCTCAAGTTTCTCTCTTCCCCAGGCTCTGAATATGCAATGATCTCCAAGTGGACTGTGGCAACAGTCAGGAGCCACATGACAATGGCTCCCTGAAATGCGAGGTGATGCCAGAAGAGGTCAACTTAATAAGAGCAGCAGCTGGGACCCAGGTCCTGGGGGACAAGTGTCTTTGGGGTCCCTGAGAAGAGGGAGCACATGAGGTCAGGGGCAGGTGGCAGAGACTGAAGTGCAGCAGTGGCACCGGCCCGCCTGGGTTAGAGCACTGCCTCTACCATTTACCTGCCCTGTAGCCTTGGCCAAGTCACTTAGCCTTCCTGGGCCTCTCTGTCCTCCCTGCAACAGGAGCCGTCAGGAGAAGGAAGGGAGTAACACGGGTGAAAGGCTTACTAGGCTCTATATAAGTAGCGACACTCTTTCTCTTTTTCACATTTTCCCACATTTCATTTTGTCAAATAAGAAAATAAAGGGCAAAAGTACCATTCATTTCCCCTATAATATTATAAAAGGATAACACAAGTAGGAAGAATATAATTTCAGAATTTAAATTGAATGATCAACTTTTGAATGTTCTTGGTGTCTTGTGCTCTTTAAGTGGAGAGATTCCAGACTCTTCCTTATGGTGTAATTTCTGAAGCTCTGAGTTAGAGATGATGCCAAGGGAAACTGCCTAAAGGGTAATTAAGGCTGGGAGGCAGCACGGTGTAACGAGTTTAGTCACTGTGTGGCATTGGGTTAGTTCCTTAACCTCTCTGAGCCTGTTTGCTCATGCGTAAACCAGGGATACCTACCACATGATTTTGCTGGGAAAGTTATGAAATAATGTACATAAAGCCTCTGGCACCTATTTGGTGCTCTGTAAAGTAGGTTTCCTCCCTGACTCTGGGCACCTCACACTTCCCCAGCTTCTGATTCATGAGCTCTCATTCATAGCTCCCTTTCACAGTTAGGGTGACCTATAGAAGCCATGTGTGCACACAGCCCAGCCTGCTGGCAGGCATGAGTTCATGTCCTGGGGTTTGTATTCTCTTGGCTATAAAGTCCCTTCATTCCATCCTCTTCCTGTTTCAACCCTGATCAGCCCTATCTCAACCTAGCACAGCAGATGTTTCTTTGGTCCTGAGCTATTTCCAGGGATAGACAGCTTCTCACATATTCAATTTCACCACATGCTAGGGGAAAGGTCTCTGATGGCCTACAGGTGCCTGTGGAGACCAGATGCATGCCTGCTGAAATTAGGAACATTTTGACCCAAGAGATGGAAATGGCAGAATTACCAGTAGGGTGCCATTGCTCTGAACATTCATCTAGTTACTATGGAGCAAGATTCCCTACGTGATTCCCCACAGTTAACTTCCTTATCTTCAGCTTTCCTACCGGAAGTCCTACCTGATGTCTAGTGTCAATCTTTGTTGCTATACTTACCAGACTGGCCACGCTATTTCCCACATGCCTTTCAGGCTTCGGGAAGTGTTTAGGAGGAAGGGATGATGCTAGGCTGCTACAGTGTATGTGACAAAGGAACATCTGCTCACTGACTTTGTCAAGAAACCTGGGAGACCCCAGCTTGGAGAGCACCCCATGGAGCAGGTCAGGAGGCAGTTCCAGGCCATAAACCTTTCCCTGCTGGAGTTAAACAGCCTTCTCTCAGGAGAATAGGCAGGCAAACTGTCACTGGCAAGAAGATTTTCCTGAAGAAATGCCTCTGGTCTTAATCCCATCCCAGCCTTCACTGTGGCAGCCTGTCGCTGGGTTAAAATCATTTCCTCTCCTGCCCTGACATCTAGAAAATCTCCTCTCATAGCCTGTTGGCCCTATTTGATTGGCATTCATCTGGGCCTTACCTTCTTTGATCTCTTCCCCAAATTGGTCCCTCAGTTTTCAGAGTGTCTCTCTTCTTCTTTCAAATATTAGACTCTTTCCAGGCGCCACCCCATGTGTCGCAGGTAGGCCCTGAACAGAAGCATCTGAAAGACGGCCTCCCCCTCCACTCCCATCTCCTGCATCCCAAAGGAGGGACCAGACCCTTTCTCAGAAGGGCACAGCTCAGTGACCCTGAGTAACACAGAAGTTGATGAGTGCCCTCCTGCCTACCGTACCAGGGGCTGTGCCACTGGGACCCACCCCTGAAGCAGACATCTAGTCTTTTCTAAACATTGCTTTGTCATATCTGAATTTCTTTTTTTTTTTTTTTTTGAGACAGAGTCTCTTTATCGCCCTCAGTAGAGTGCTGTGGAGTCACAGCTCACAGCAACCAGCAACTCCTGGGCTTAGGCGATTCTCTTGCCTCAGCCTCCGGAGTAGCTGGGACTACAGGCACCCACCACAACGCCTGGCTATTTTTTTGTTGCAGTTTGGCCAGGGCCAGTTTCAAACCCACCACCCTTGGTATATGGGGCTGGCGCCCTACCCACTGAGCCACAGGCACCGCCCCATATCTGACTTTCTAGATCCTGGGTCTTGCCTGTGTCCCTCTCTGCTCTAGATAATCCAGCTGTAACATAGCTAGCACTTACTGGCTCCCCACTGGATGCCAGACACCTGTCCATTCATTATGGCATTTAATCCTCTCAAACACACCCGAAGAGGCAAGTATTGTTTTTATTTCCATTTCATGCATAAGTAAACTGAAGATTGGGAAACCAAGGTCACAGAGTTTGTGAATGACCCAGCTGGGACTTGAATCTGGATTTGAATTACTCTAGGTTATGCCTACAACAGTTCCACGTGGATGGTAATGCTTCCTTGAAGTCTTCTCAGTCGTCTTCCAGTCCAGGGCACTCTTTGATCATCTCCTCACCTCTCTCCCCCCTTCCAAACTAGAAAGGAATCCCTGGAAACTAGCTGGTGCTCATTCCTCTGACCCAGCCAGAGAAGGAGACTTCGATTTTTAAATTCTTTAGTGATCAGGAAACACGAGTTCACCTGTTCACCAGGATAATTTCTCACTTGAATCAGTGAATTCCTACCAATATGATATATTAGTCTTTCACGAATTTCTTTCTGGTGAGTCCATTCCCCTGCTTCCTAAAGGAATCTGAGGATCTCAGGGCAGCCTGAGTGTTTCTCCAAGCCTTTAATGTGCCAGTGTGTGCACAGAGCACGGTGACCACACCAAGATCGCACCAGTCTGTGTGGCTGGCGGCACCTGGGGAATGTCCAAGAGGACACAGTCTTACCAGCATCAGAAAGAAGCAGGTCTAAAGTCACTGCTCAGTTACTGCCCCCTCTTTGTATGGGCTCTGGCCTTAATCTCTACCAGCTTCTGCCTTCGTGACCTTACTTACATGGGCTGCTCACCTTCTCTGAGTATTTGCTCAGCTGTAAAATTGGACATGGTAGTTCTTACACTTCTGACTGTTCTCCAGGTCAGAAGCTGAGAATTCTTGTGGTGAGAACCAGGAGAGGGAAAGGATGGAAGGAATTCTGTAACCTGGGAGACACTGTGCAGACGCCAGTTGTTAAGCCCCCTTAACATTTCCATCATTTCTGTCCTTGGAGTGAAAGAAACTGCATCAGAGTCTAGGACAAATGCTGAGAGCTGCCAGCACCACGGGAGGGAAGGGGGGCCAGGCTCTTCCCTGTGTTGCTAGGGAGGTATCTAGCAGTCAGGGGGAACTCCCCAAGACTCATGGGGAAGAAAGGACTCCTGTGAGAGGGCCCTGGGATTATGAATGAGATGAGGTTCTTCCTCCTTTTAAAAATATGCTTGTGGGAGCGGCTCCTGTGGCTCAAGGGAGTAGGGCGCCGGCCCCATATGCCGGAGGTGGCGGGTTCAGGCCCGGTTCCGGCCAAAAACAAACAAAAAAACCCCCCAAATCCTTGTGGGTTAGAAAAATCTTGCTTTGACAATAAGTGATATAAAAAGAAAAAACCCAGTACACAGTCCTCTCCAAGGCGCCCCTTCCGTTATAGTGGTTTGCATGCACTGGTTCTAAAGCTCCACTTCCCTCAGCCTTTGGGTCAACTGTTGGCATCGCACCACCTGCCCTTTGCCTTGCTTTGTAAAGGCTTCTGGTCTGTCTGTGTACCTGTCCCCTTCCCAGGCAAGACAGAGTGCCTTCTTATAGAACCAGAGCTAGAGAGACCTTGGGGGTTAGACAGTGTGCCCCTCATGTTACAGTTGAGAGGACAGAAGCCTAGGGAAGGGGATGCCTTGTCTAAGTCTGGGTGGTCTACAGTACCAGCCTAGTCAGGGAGCCTGAGTTCTACCCTGGCCCGCACTTATTCACCCAGCTGGGAAACCTGAGTGGAGGCGCTTCTGCTGGGCCTGACCCCAGTCCCTCCACTTCCTATGCTTCTAAGTCAGCAGACCCTCTTCTTACTGGAGACAGCAATAAGCCCCACCCTGGCTGCACAGACAGCTGTCTTTCCTGCTTTGTTTTGCAGTTTTGGCGGGGCTGGGCTTGAACCCACCACCCCTGGTATGTGGGGCCAGAGCCCTACTCCTTGAGCCAAAGGCACCGCCCCTCCTGCTTTGTTTTTTATCATCAGAAAGAAATCTCTAAAAACCTCCCGTCTTAAGCCATTCCAAGGCCCCTCAAAGGCAGTAAAGCCTTTAAGAATGCCAGATCTTTAGTGTGTGTCACACTTTATGGGGGCAAGACGTGATTGCAAGAGGGACTTTACCTAACAATTGCAATCAGTGTAACTGGCTTATTGTACCCTCAATGAATCCCCAACAATAAAAAAAAAAAAAAAAAAAAAAAAAAAAAGAATGCCAGATCTGATTAAATCACTCTTGCCATAGATTATTCCCTCTCTTTTGGTTTGATGACAAAAATTTAAAACCCTTTTGTCATACATCAGGTACATGTCTTGAAATTATAAATTATTTTTGCGGTCATACTATTGGTTAAAAGAGAAATGACTGAGTTAAGATGACCTTTCAGAAGAGAAAACAAAACAAAAGCATGGGAAATAGTTGGGTGAAAAAAAACTTCTAGGACACAAAGAGAGGTTATCCTTCCTGGGAATGAAAAAAGAATTTCCAAAATATTCAAACAAGAAATTTTAAGTAAATGAAACAAGAACGTGTTTCCTAAAAAACTGGACAAAACTGCATTCATGAAAGCTCAATATTCTTGGCGGTATATTTCATTTTGTTGTTCTGGAAGTATTATCTTTAGTTATGTTTGTTCCTTTAACTAATAAAGCCTACAGTTATTTTCTTTCTTTCCCTAAAAATATTCTCTTGGTCATTTTTCTCTTTAGTTTGGTTGCTCTGATGCATTTAGTTATTGCTGCTGGAGCCTGCCAATAGCCTGGGAATGGGGGCAGAAAAGAAAGGCCCAGCTTTCTCCATCCCTGAACAACCCAGCTCTGAGGGGGAGCTAACTCTAAGCAACCTGCTTCCTGTGGTGGAGTCTGCTGTTTTCCTCCCTCAATTCCCTTTCACCCCCTAGACTTGGCAACACCTCTCTGTTGTGCTCATCTGACCCTGGTGGTGAGAGGCTACAACAGGCACTGGGTTCAAATTCTAGCTCCGGTCTTTACCAGCTTTCTGGCCCTTGAACAAGGCATTCACTGTCTTTGATCCTCAGTTTTCTTACCTGTAAAATGGGAATAATAATATTTCACGAGCTTCGGCTGAGGATTAAATAAGATAACGCTTGTACCGCGTGTAGCAAGCGCCCAACGCCTGATAGCTAGTATTCTCTTTCACTCTCTCATGGGCAGGAAACACAAAATAAAGTTAGGAGGAACTCTCCTTTACCCACGTCTAAACATGCTGCGGACAGGAAGTCATCTGTTGTAACTGGCAGCTCTTTGAGGGCAGATCCAGCACCACAGGCAGGATTCCTATGTTCCCTCTGGTGTCCTAAGTTACAGAAAGGGGCCAGTCAGAGAGGATGGCTCAAGGCCGGGGAGAGAAAATTACACAAGGAAATGGGCCCGGGCAGATAGATGACTCCGACCCTGAGTTTCACACGTCAGCTGAGGAGAGCCCCCTGAACAGAAAGTCAAGAGTCGTGACAAGACAAAAGTTTCCCAACACTCTTTGGAATGTTTTGATACCTACCCTACCGCCCAAAGTGTCACACTACTTTGACATCTATTTTGTTTGGGTTTTGTGCCTCCTGAATCGGCAAGGAAAACAAAATGGGCAAAAAGCTCAGAGAGGTAAGCAACAGGTCACACAGGTCAGGACGCAGATCCCTTCAGCAATAAGAGCAAATTCGCCTGCCAGCTTCCTGGGGGTTGCCCTCAGACTCTGAGCCCAGCCAAGCTAGAATCTGCTGTCATGCACAGAGACCCTCAGACCCGCAAACCAGAGGAGCAGGTCACGCTCCCCCTGCTCTCCTCTGTGCAGGGGCTGCTCTGTCCCATAGCAGACCCCAGGAATACTCAAATCCCAGGCTCCCACCACTGCTGTGAGCCCACTGCTTCCCTGCAGCCCAGGCAGAGATCCCAAGCCTGGGGCCAGGCAGGCTGGGTGGAGCAAGCTTGTGAGGGAAGCCCAGGGCTTCCCTGTACTTCTCTAGGGACGAGAGGATGCAGCTGTATACCGAATGGGCACACTCCGCGGCCCTGAGCCACGAGTGGGTGGGGAAGGTTTCCCAGCAGCCTTGGATGTGACTAATGGAGCTGGCACATGACACAGGCACCCCAGCCCAGCTGTTTGAAGACTAAACTGTATCGATTGAGAATTTAATTGCTCCATAATCGCTGAGTAAACACTGGCTGGTCCATTGATCATGCTTCAGGCCGGATACAGCCAGTGGGGGAGAGGCTCTGGCTATGCTAGTGCCGGGCTCTCCCTGACAGCTGTTCTTGGAAGGGCGCCCCTTCCTCAGGATGCAGCCTCCCAGGAGAGCAGAAGCCCTTCTCTGGCTGGTCAGGGGTGCAGAATGTGAGCCACATGTGCCGCAGGGGTGGGGTGATCCTCCCGCCCCTCACTGGGGGGGAAGGACTGGTTGGGATAGGAGGCTGTCTGGAGGGACTCAGTTTACTAAGTGCAAATGTAGTCTACAAATTTTTTTTTATTGTATGTGTGTGGGGGGAGGTAAAGCCCAATGCATAGAAAAACAAAACACTAGGAGGCTGCACACTAAAATATTAACAGCAGTTATTTCTATATGATGGGATTCGATTTTTATTTTCTTCTTTATATTCTGTATTTTTCACATTTCCAACAACTAGCATGTATAACGTATAATCAGAGAAAATAGATGTTATTTAAAATCAAATGAAATGGTTGGAAAGACTTCTCTTGAGCTCTTAAAAAAAAAACACTCAGAAAATTCTCGCAGCGACTCTGTGGGAAGAGGCTGCATTTTGCAGTTAGATCTGGGTTCCACTTCCAACTGCAGGATTGATTAGCTGTGGTCCCCTGTCAAGATGCCTAACTACTCTCCGTCCCAGATTCCTTATCTGTAAATGAGAACAACATCTATCTCACAGAATTAAGTGAGATAAAATATTGAGTGTGCTCAGCCCAGGGTCCCTCGCAGGTTCAGTAAATATTATGTTCAATAAATATTAGTGTCTCTTCCATCTTGGAGTAAGGGTGGAGAGGGAAGGAAAGAGCAAGGACCAGGAGTGAGCCAGTTCAGTCAGCTAGAGCCCAGACGGCCTCCAGACTCCCAGATCCCCTATCACTCCCCAGGGTTACGGGTTATTGTCTCTCCACCCTCCTCAAGGCCTCCCGGTCCTCAGCCCCGCCCCTTCCCCAGCTCCGCCTCCCCCAAACTCAGCCCCGCCTCTTCCTCATCACGGCCTACCCTGTCCTCAGCCCTGCCATTGCCCGAGCCCCGCCCCTTCCTCAGCTCCGCCCCCCATCCTAACCACTCTCAACCCACCCCCGCCGCCTCATAGCTCTCCCCCCTTGTCCTCCCACCACAATAGATGGCAATTTTCCTCCTCTCCACCCCATTACCACCCACGGAGACAAATGGGCCGCAATTCTGCTTGACGCTGGGAGGAGGCTAGCTCCCTGGTCATTGTTCAGCGCGTCACTGAGAGCCTGAAAGGGAGGGGAGCCCCTGGGACTGAAAGTAGGGCTGCAATTACTAGCCTATTCAGTTCTCTAGAATAAAGCCCTGTCATTAACTAGCAGCAGGGAGGAGGTGGGAAAGGGGGCCTGGCGAGAAAGAGCCTGGCGCGCAGTTGCTGCCCCCTGGCTGGCTGCTGGGGAGGGCACCACCCCCAGCTCCCCCAGATCCCAGCAGCACGGGCCTTATTACCGGGCAGGCAGAGGTTGTCTGCCTAGGGCTGAGAGGGCAAGCAGGGCACAATGGAGTCTATGACTCTACCGGCCTCCAGCCTTAAGGAGCTTGCCAGCCCCATAGCTACTCCATTGCACCCCAGCTTCCAGACCCCACACTTCCATGTCCCCTACAGGACATCCAGGCTTCCAGACTTTCTGTTTCAGGTCTTCCCAGTCATGGGAGCATCACTCCCTGGCAGGAGTCCAGGCCCCAAGACAGAGTTTCTCCAGACAACAACCCCAACTGTTGTTCCTCCTTAAGGCCCTGGGGAAGGCTGTCTGCCTCCCTGCCTCTGGGAGGGCTGAGGCTTACCCCGGCCCCTGGCTCTGGGAGGGAGCAGTTTTCTCTGGGCTGAGGGTGGCCCTGGGCTCAGCAGCAAGGGAGAGATGAGTGGCCACTGCAGTCCTCCCTGGAGGAGGCTGACAGCACCAGGAATGGGACCCTGGCTCAGCCACAACACTTAACATGGGGTAGGGAGGAGTCAGATGAAGTGCTGACCTTGGCCCCCAACCCCCTTGGGCTCAGCCAGAAGATGGAAGGAAGATGTGGAGGGAGTTCCCAGAGTTGGCTGAGTCCACACACCCAAGGCCCTGAGGTCTGATGAGTTTTGGACTCTTCGTTGTGGTCTCCTGAGGAGTGGCTGATCCCAGACACTCATAGAGGAGGCTGGCTGAGCTGGTGGGAAATCAGAATGGGGCAGGAGCCTGGCTTGTCTCAGAGTCTTGCAGGAGACCAGGATCTCCATGGCTGGCCTGAGGGTTTTGGGACCCACATGCCCTGTGCCAGCCTCATCCTGCTCTTTGACTGGGACAAAATCTACTAGAGGAACTCACCAGGAAGTCTAGGGTGCACACTGTGGAGGTGGGATACCTGGGCCAGGAGAAGGGATGAGGGATTGTGAAGGGGTTGTTTACAGGGCTGGGAGCAGGGATGTCAAGTTTGATTGGGGAAAACTTATCTTAGGATGGACGACGTCCCTTGAGAAGCCAAGAATAGACTGACCAATTGACACGTACTCTGGTTGGCTGTCCAGAAAACACCCAGACAGTCTTACAAAAGTAAGCTCTAGGAACCACAACCAGAGAGACAGGACAACTTGCAATAACAGAGAAATAGAGCCAGATGGCTGCTGAAGCCCTGGACCACCTTGGGGGCAGGTCTCCCTGCCTCACCCAGCACTGTGTGTGCATAGGTCCCTCCACCAACCACCATTCAAGAAATCTCCCACCTCCATCCTCCCCTCCCAGAGCATCTCCAGCCCCTAACATAGCACCTGCACTTCCAAGGGGAAGGCAAACAGCAAATCTCTTAGAAACTAAGATGGTGATTTTTCTGCCATCTACCCCAAACCCACCCCTGACCCACAGCTACCTCCCTGCTGGGAACTATTGGGGCCTTGTCTCTCCCATCCCTTCACACCCAGAGCCAGGGATTTGGGTTACAAGCCTGTGGGGCAGAGTGTCTGTCATGGGAGCAGAGAGCACAGCCAAGTGCGGAGGGTGGAGCAGGAAGGGGGAAGTCTCTGCTGCAGGCTGCACCCAGGCCTGGGCTTCTCCACCTTACATGGCGCATGTTGTCCATCCCCAGTGAAGCCTGGTGCTTACTCAAGGTCAATAAAATGTTCCCTGGATTGAGCTGAAGGAATGGGGTGGGAGGCAGGCTGGACAGCTTTTCTCCCTTCTCCCTGCTAGGGAAGAACATTTCCAGGAAGGAGATACGGCTTTATGTCTGAACAGGGGCAGCTCGTGGCATGGAGCCAGGGCCTTCAGGGTCACCCCCACTTCACCCCCCTCTTCTAGATCTCCACTCTGGCCTCTTTCCTTTTCTCTTCTACTGGTTCATTCTCTCATTTGTCTTTTTCTTTGTCATCTCTCTGTGAATCGTTTCCCCTTTGAGGGTATCCTAATCCCTCACTAGATGGGGAGCTTCTCTAGGTTCCTGATCTGTCCTTGTATCCCCTAACTTGACACAGAGTTCTCTATGTGCTCCCCAAAGCATCAGCACAGCACTTGGCCTTTCCCTCTTGCCCCCTGCCTTCAACCTGGTCAGCCTCAGGAAATTACCACCACCCCCAGCCTGGATTGAAGGCCCCGTAAGGTGCACAGCCATTCTTGGGCCCACTCCCAGAGCCCCTCTGTGGGGTAACAGAGCTCCCCACGTGAAGCACATGAAATGAGCCTGGTAAGGGTTAATCAGCTTTTGCTAACACAGAAGCAGCTTTTGCAGACAGCAAAAAAGCTGAACAGAGAGCTGGGCTCCCCTGATGCATATACAGGGCGTGTTTCCTTGGAGGTAAAATTCCAGGAACAATGACTCTGAAGTCATGCATTCTGTCAAGCCTGGGAGGTCACAACTGTTAGTCTCACGACTCTGATCGTGCAACACCCTCCTCAGGGTCCTGCCTCATTCTCTGACCTCCACTGGCTTCCCTTTAAGGGAAATGAGGGCAATGCCATTTGGGGGTGGCTTTCTATACCCCAAGATAGTAGCTGCCACTTCTGGTTACAATTTAGTTACTTCCCCTGGACAAAAGAGGGCAAAGTCATAGAACCACTGAATCTTAAACCCGAAAATGGTGCAGATTAAGTGTGAAATGCCCTGAGCTCACGGGCAGGCACTGATGCTCTCCATGTGACTGTAGACCAGTCCCCGAATCTTCTGACCCTCATTCTGCCCTCACAAATGTCGGGGTTAATAAAACTCGCTTGGTCTGACCTCAGTGCGCAGGTGAGAGGCTCAGTGAGAGGGTCTGTAAATGCTACTTTCTAGACAGTCCAAGCCCTTCATTACACAGATAAGGAGACTGCTCAGGGGAGTGAAGGAACTTACGCAAATTCACTCCTACAACAGGAGACTGGAGATGGGGTAGGTTTCAGGCCAGAAACAAGAAAAGTAAAGACCTAGTCAAGAAGAGAGAAATGTGCAGAAACTTTGTGGAAAAGAGAAGTGAACAAAGCAAGAAAGAGGGACACATCTACAGGTCAGGGTGACAGGATTGGTGTGGCAAGGGTGAGAGGAAGTGAGAAATGAGGGCAGAGAGACGGAGATGAGTGAGGAGGGAGAAGGCTGACTGCACAATGGAGGGGCCGCAGGACAGGAGCCAGGAGGAAGAGGGTGAACAGATAAGCCCCCAAACCGTAGGGACAGCCTCAGCACAGGGACCCCACAGACTGACCCCTCACCTGCCTCCTCCCTTCCCAGCTGCCAGCAACACAGCCAGGGCTGGGAAGGCATCACAGGGAATCACTTTGGCCCCACTATGGAAGCAGAGAGATTGGAAAGGCAAGTATAAATCCTGGACCTAGGAGGAAAATAAGGCAGTAACAATGGGTTGAGCACCCACCAAGTGCCGGGCGCCCCCAGGTCAGAGAGACAGATACAAACAGATACAGCTGAACTAATTTCCCTTGCTACTTTCAATAATTGTGTTTTACGTGGGTTGTTTAGAAGGAAGGCGAACAGGTTTGGGATCGAAGCCGTGGGACACTGGGACCTTAAACATTGGGAAAGGCTCATCTGGGGTCCAGAGGAATGAAAGAGAGATGGGGGCCTAAGGAAGGAGGCGAAATCAAACACAGAAGACTCCAAAGGAGGAGGCCACACAGCGCTTTGGGTGTGAGGAAGGCGGGCGGGTGCAGAAGGAGGGAGGTGCGCAGTTCCCACCTTGGGGAGGCCAGGTCGGAGCAGGCTGGCTTCTGCTCGGCGTCAGCGGCTGGGCAGCAGAACTGGTGCAGCACGGTCTCATTCCTGCGGGCAGAGCACAGGGAGAAGGTCAGAGCCAGGCCCGGCTGCTCTGCCCTGAAATCTTGCTGCCCTCCCCTGCCTTCTGAGCCCCTGTGGAACACTGAGGCAGCCAGATGCTGCTCTGTCCCTCAGTCTTTTTCAGTCACCCCTTAGCCCAATTCAAATGCTCCCTCCTGTCCTTCCTGGTTAACTCTTTCTCTCGCACCTCCATCCTTGCAGGAGGCTCTGACGTGTGGATTTACCATTTGTCCCGCTCTGACTCTTCTCACAGTTCTTTATGACCCTGTGTCACTCTAAGGTCCTACAAGGCAGAACCAGGTCTATTCATCCAGGATGCACAGAAATGCATGCAGCGAACATTTTAAAGCTGACCGTAGATACAAAAGCATTCATACAGGGACCTCAGTGTGGGCAACTAAAACTCCAAAGTGTGGTGCTTGATGAGCGATTTGGTTGATGTAGATGACAAGGCTAACCCAGCAGGCAGAGGTCTGGGCTCTAGTCCCAATTCCATAGCTCGTCTGCTGCGTCATCATAGTTCACTGCTTCTGGGCCTCAATTTACTCACTAATGAAATATAGGAATTGAACTAGAGAAGTAGTTCTCATCCTTATCTGCATATTAGAATCACCAGGAGGTTCTTAAGAATACTGACGCTGGGCTTCTCTCCCTGTCCCCTGACTCTAAGTCTGGTCTGGAATGAGTCCAGGGCATCAAGACTTTCAAAAAAAAAACTCCCAAGTGATTCCAAAGGCAGGCAGGATTAAGAGACAGGAGACTAGAGGATTTCCAAGATCCCTTCCACCTCTAAAATGCTGTGATTCTAATATCCACTTTGAGCCAACCTGGGATTTAATATTGAAATTACTTTTGGATAAAGTTCTGCCAATCCATTGCCTTCTCTTCCTTAATAAGCAATTGCTGTCCTGGGCATTATCCATTCGGAGAATGTCAAACCCGGAAGAGCCCCCCAGGGATCATCTGAAGGGGATTTTCAAAATTCCTTTAGCTTCAGAACACTTTGTCCAAACCAGATCCTAACTGGAAGGGTATTTTGTAAAACAACAAAAGCAGAACAGCTCCCTGGTTGGGGGATGGGGAGTTTCTGTGACTTTCCAAATCTCCCAGACCCAAATCTAGCAGCCACCTTTCAAGCACTTCTTGGGGATCCACAGTCTACAAGGCCAGAAACTCTGTGTTTCGCTATCCCCCTGGAAGAAAACAGCATTGGAACCCACCTTAATTTAACAAAAATTCATTCCAGAGCAAATATGTTTAAAGAAAACAAAACTAGAAAATTTTCAGAAGGAAATTTAGTGTTATAGCTGATGTGCTGGGCTAGATTTTTAAAGCAAAATAGGAAACCGGAAAGACAATTAGGAAAACATAAACATGTCTGACTACATAGAATGTGAAAACTTCTTGTATGGAAAAAGATACCCTCATAAGTCAAAAGACAAATGAGAGGCTGGGAAAAGATATTTACAACACATATGCCAAAAGGCAAGTTAATACCCATCTCTGAGCCTCAGAAAATTCACAAGGTAAAGGCAAACCCAGCAGGAAAAATAGGCTACAGAGATGAATGGCAGTTGACAGAAGAGGCAATCCGAAGAGATAAACAATACATGGAAAGATGCCCCTCCTTTCTAGTAAGCGGGAAGGCGCAAATTAAAGGAACACTGAGGTGCCATCTCTCATCTGTCAGTTGGCAAACATGAAAAAACCTGATAACTACAAGTGCTGGGGAGGATGTGGGGACACAGGTGCCCTCGTCCATTGCCTGTGCAGATACGAATTTTTACCACTGTTTTGGAGGATTTAAAAGAACACATTTTCAATCCAGCAATCCCACCTCTGGGATTTTATACTTGCAGAGATGTTCACAGAGGTATGAGAGGGACAAGTGGAAACAACCCAAGTCCCCATCACTCGGGGAGTGGGTGGATAAGTTGTGAGATCTTTACCCATACCAGGGGATTATGCACCTGTTACGCAGAATCAGCACTCTGTGTCTCTGCCTAGATGGGTTTTCACACTATGTGGTCATGTGAGAAAAACAAGTCGTGGAGAAATAGATACAGCACGGTCCAATTTTATACAATAAACAATGACCCCCCTCCTCCAAATGCAGATTCTATCCATGAGCACTAAGCTGCTGATAGTGGCCACCTCAGCAGGTGAGAGTGGGAAAAAGAAGGTGGAGGTAGAAAAAGGATAAAGAGAAACAGAGTTTGGTGTCATGTTAATCGAAAATGTGAAATATAAATTCCTATTTGTGATATGACTTTAAAAATAATATGTCTTGGGGGCGGTGCCTGTGGCTCAAAGGAGTAGGGCAGCAGCCCCATATGCCGGAGGTGGTGGGTTCAAACCTAGCCCTGGCCAGAAACTGCAAAAAAAATAAAAATAAAAAATAATAATAATATATCTTGGGCAAGAACTAGAAAGTGTCAGAAATCAGCACAAGTGTCAATGTCATTTCAGGATAAATCATGAGAGATTTTTATCTTGGATTTTTGTTAATTTAATAGATTATTTATTATAGATTATATATAATAATCTATATATATAATGTGTATAATAATCAACATAGATTATTAGTAAATGCAATGAATGTAAATTTGTGAAAGGGAAATAAAGGAAATAATTGAACCTGACCTCCCCCATTGTACAGATGAGAAAACTGAGTCTGAATGAACAAGTGATTTGTCTATGCTTGTTCCCTGGCCAAATCCCTAAATCCCTGGCCAATCTTCCAACCCTGGGTTCCTGGGGCAAATCAAAGCCTTTAGAGAATTGTCGGTGACCTTAAGATTTTCTGACATCACCAAGACTTCCCAGCCTGAAGAAAGGGGGAAGCTGGAAGGAAGAGACAGACATAGAAACTAAAAGAGCTCGGGGTCCAAACAATGGCAGGTGGGCCCAGGTGTGTAGCTAAGGTGGATGTCTATACCCCAGCTCCAGGCTGCTGGCTGTGCCTGTATCCCAGGCAGGTTTGGAATTCCTGCCTAAAGCCATCAAGGGCATAGACAAAGAGGCACAGCTTGTCTGCTACCCATGATGTTGGCATTTTGAGAAGGAGATTCCACTGTGACAATCATGGGCTGGCTCTGTTCTCACGCAGACTCAGCTGCACTGGCACCTGCAATGGGCAACATAAGCCTGAATGTCTCCACGTCCTCCTGCACTTCAGGCTCAGGCTGGTAGTGCTATTGGGGTTGCAGCCTGTCTTGGGGCTTTGGCCAGTGGGGTCCCTGAGGACAGAAGAGCCAAGAGGGGAGGCTTGCCTTCCAGAACTGCTCCTGAGCTCTTTCCTCCAGTCCCTACCCTGTGGGCATCCTTAGCCCAGGCCAAGGGCTCCCATGGAACCTTTCTTCCCTTCTCTCTGGCTCAGCTCATGCCGAGTTTTAAGTCCTGCTCTGCCTGCTGCCAGCCAGCCTGGTCACCTCCCCTGCCCAAGGTCATGATCCAAGTACCCTGACCTGGGCAGGTCTTAGCTTAAGTTGGCTGAGTTTTCCCTTTCCTCCCCACTCCAAAGGAAAACCCAAATAAAGAGACCGAGAGAAGTCATTCCCATTAAAACAGCATTGGAGCCGTGACGAGAAGGGCACTTGCCCTCTGTGTGTTCCCCTCCTGAGCCCATAACCCCATCTAACCATGAGAAGAACATCAGACAGACCCCAAGTGGGGACACCCCACAAAACACCTGACTAATACTCCTCAAAACTGTGAGGGGCACAAATGTCAAAAAGATGTTCTGTCCATCACAGACCAGAGGAGACTGAGGAGACATGATGATCCAGTGTCACGTGGGATCCTGGAACAGAGAGAGGGCATGGGTGGAAACCCTGGTGACATTCCCATAAAGTCTGGAGTTCAGTTGAGATAAATGACAGATGACAGGTGACAGATAAACAGATGATAAAATGGAGAAAGGAAAATACCAATAATCACATCATGGCACTTTATAGTGTGCAATATGTGGTGTGTATGGCTCTAAGCACCTTCCATGTGTTAACTCACTAATTCTCACAAAACCCCAACATCTAACAAAACTGCCTTGTCATCCTACAGATAAGAAAACTGAGGTACAGTGAGTTTGTGAACCACTGAGGAAATACGCTTTTGATATACATTACCCCATTTCTTGAGGCTACTTTTCTTGGTGTCCTACCGACCTCTTTTGACAAATAAGAAAGCTAAAGCTCAGAGGAGGTAAACAATTTGCCCAAGGATGCACAGCTAGTGAGTGGTGTAGCCTAAACCCCAGGCGAGCTGGTTTCCAGGGCCATATCCATTACTACTCTTCAAAAGGCTTTTGGCCAGTGGGCATCCATGTGCTCATCACTAAGCCTGATCAGAGAGGTCCCGGTGCCCAGTTCAGTGCCTGGTATACTGTTGGTGCTCAATGGGTGAGTGTGCAAAGCACACCACTGCAGTCCCTGGCTAAGTGAGCCCCCCAGCTAAGAGCATACCCTTCTTAACAAAGTCTAAAGGTCCTGCTTGGTTGAAGCTGGAAAGGAAGCCAGAATGATAACATGGGCAGAGGGGTCACCTGCCTAGTTCATCCTCTGACACTGCCCTCAGGCCTCTTCCTGGATCCCTAATCTTTGGGTCTGAGCCTCACTCTCTTCCCATCCTTCCTGGAGTACAGCCACCACAGCCGATGACCCGTAGGCACCAGAGGTTGGGAAGTCAAGCAGAGGACAGGAAGGAGAGGACAGGGTCTTTGGTGGCACCAACCGGAGGCTGTTGCTAGGGTGTCCCACCTCAGTCTGTCCACAAGTGAGAAAGGGGTGGTGGGCACAACCTACCTCTGTCCACAGAACCCAGAATAAGGCTTTCCTCCTCAGGAGGCCTGGCCTGAGGTCTTGCAGTGCCCCACCCCACTGAGCTTTTGGGGGGCCGTGCCAGGTGCACCAGTTCTCACAAATGAATCACAACCTGTGTGTGTGCATTCAAGTCCCTCAAGTTTCAAAGCCTCTATTTCCTCCCCAGTGAAACTATTACACAGCAGCTCGGGTGCCTGGCAGGGCTTTTAGGGGAGCAAATACAATAGCAAAAGAAAAGGCGCATCACAGAGGTAAAGGCCACACAAAAGTGCCTTTCTTCACCCACTTTCCTTACTCAGCCTTTTCATTTCACCAGTCCAAATGGCAGAAAGAAAGCAAGAATTTCCTTCCCTGAGTGATGCTTCCTGCATCCGTGAAGTCAACAAGTGCTGCATTTGTGAGCATGAAGAGGTAAAAAATGTCCCCTTATTTTAGCAAGAACTGGCTGCTCTCAGAGCCCGCTCCCTGGGGGCCTCAACACTCGACGTGCAAGGTGCACAATTCTCTGTACTGATTCATCACATATGGGCAGGTGGTGATGAGTAAAACTCTGCGTCCCCATTTCACTGTGGGGAAAACTGAAACCTGATACAGAATGGGACAGGG
The DNA here is from genome assembly GCF_027406575.1 of Nycticebus coucang. Lineage (NCBI taxonomy): Eukaryota > Metazoa > Chordata > Mammalia > Primates > Lorisidae > Nycticebus > Nycticebus coucang. The sequence continues at coordinate 57,808,160 of NC_069791.1, read as the reverse complement.
TCCCAACAGGTTGGGTGAATCCTTAAGACACTGGAACTTTAAGCAGAGAGGTTGGGAGCCCAGCCCAACCGCTCCTGGGGAAGTAGAGATGAGGAAGCTCCCCACAGGGCTGAGTGCAGTCACTGCACTTTGTCTGGGGGAGGTAGGAGGCCCTTCAGGGTGCCTCAGGAATGTAAGCAGGCCTTAGACTCACATAACCCCCAGTCCACCCTTCTGCATTAACCTAGGAGGGGCTTTCTTGGAGCCTCCATGTCACACAAGTGCAGACTGTAGTATATGGGGTTCACAGACCATGGCTGTGGCCCTAGGAGTTCTAAGGTGCAGGGAGACTAGCAACAGAAGGGACTCCTCTGAGAAAGGGAAGCAACCCATTTTTAGTCCTTAGTTCTTAGATTTGCAAATGAGGAAAGCTTGTGGTGTCCAGGCCCAAAGATTCCTTTTTGCACTCTTAATTTCAAGGCCAATGGCTTGAAGGAGAATTCAGTCCTCTCTGGCTTTAGGGCTAACCAAGTCTCCAAATTGATAGGAATTGATGGGGTAACTGGATTGTGTGTGGATGTGGTGAAACCCACAGACAGGGCAGTCTGCAGGCCCAGCAGGAGAGCACTGGCATATGCTGGGTGCCGCACTGTGAGGCTGGGGTGGGAAGGGCTCGGAGCAGGAGGCTGATCCTTGGCCAGAGAGCTCCAAGGCATCACCCAAGCAAGATGGGTGTTGAAGGCTGACCTGGAGGAAGAGGGGAAGCCAAGGCTCAGCCAGAAAAGGACCCTGATTCTTACAGAACCAGGAAGCTGAGCCATTGATGCTGCCAGACCAGAAGAGAGCTGATGGCTGGCTGGGTGGAAGGGAAGAAAACGTCAAGTGTAGCCAGGAGCTACAAGAGCCAAAGCCATGGCCAGGCTTGCAGCAGAATCATGGGCAGCCACGCACCCCAACTTCCCATATCTATATTTGGTTTGAGACTCAGGAGACCATTTCAGAGCCATCAAACAGTTGAGTGGGTTAGAAGAAGTGGCGGAAGGTGCAGTGCTGGCATGGAAGGAGCAGGCAAAGCCTGCAGCAGGGGCTCCCCCAAGAGAATGCAGAACAAGGCAGGAGGCAACTTTACTTTCTGAAGACAGCAGGTTGACCTTCAGCCTTTGGAAGGAAATAGCCAGGGATCCTCTCCAAGGGGGTTTCCTTGAGCTCCAGGAAAAGGGAGAAATCATAAAACTGCTCCCAGTCACCTCCCCCAGACCCACCCATCTGAGCACCACCATCACTAGTGCCCATGGAGCCTAAAAACTAGATTTCTTTTTTTCCACTTTCTTTTAATTTTCTCACCTCCTTCAGGAAGGCTTTTCTATCTAAACATGATCAATAGGAAGAAAAGATACCCTCTTTTTCTCGGAAGTCTCTCCTATTCCTGTGGGAGTGAGGGAGGATGAATAGCCAAAACAACTTTGAAAAACAAGAACAAGTTTAAGACTTATTTTGTGTGCTTTCAAGGCTAAAATAAAGCTACCATAATTAAGACAGTGTGGCGCTGGCATAAGAATAGACAAACAGATTGATTGAACAAAAAGAGAGGCTAGAAATAGACCCATACATACATTATCAATTGATTCTTGGTAAAAGTACTAAGATAATTCAGAAGGGAATGATAATATGCTTAACACTGCTAAGACAATTAGAAATCCTTCTGCAAAAAAATGGACTTCAATCCATGCTCTAAAACTATAACACTTCTTAAATAAAACACAGGAGATAATCTGTGACTTTAGGGCAAGCAAATATTTGTCAGATAGGACCAAAAAGCATAAGCTATAAAAGAAAAAATTGCTAAATTGAACTTCATCAAAATGAAGAAAAAACCAAACACAGCAACTTCTCTCTTCAAAAGATACTTAAGAAAAATGAAGAATTCTTACAACCCAATAAGAAAAAGACCTGATGGGGAAAGTGTACAAAAAATTAGAACAAACTTCACCAAAGAAAATATACTAATGATATACAGGCATGTGAGAGGATATTAAACATCATTAGTTCTCAGGGAAATGCAAATTAAAACCATAATGAGATACTATCATACACCCACTAGAATGGCTACAATGTAAGTCTGACAATACAAAGTGTTGAGAATGATGTGGAGCACCTGGAACTCTCACATACTTCTAATAGTAATTTGAAATGGTGCAATCCTTTGGGAAACAGTCTGGCACTTTCTTATCAAGTTAAACATACATTTACCATATGCCCCTGCAATTACATTCCTAGGTATTTACTCAAAACAAATAAAAACACATACTGACACAAAACTATTCCTATCAGGAAAAAACCCTACCTGGCAACAAAGTAAATATCCATTAACTTGTAAATGGATAAAGAGATGGTAGTATATCCATACAATGGAATACTATTCAGCAATAAAAAGGAACAAGCTGATTGATACTTGAACCAATATGGATAGATTTCAAAACATTATATTAAATGAAGGAAGCTAGACACAAAAGTCTCCACACTGCATATTTTATTTGTGTCATTCTAAAAAAGGCAAAAATATAGTGATAGAGAACACATTTCAGCAATGTGGGAAGGAAGGGGTTAACTGCAAGGTGAACTGCAAGGTCATCTGTTGAATGGAAATATTCTACATCTTAACTGAGATGGTGGTTATACAATGACATTTCTCAAAGCTCATCAAAGAGTACCCTTAAATTAGGTGCATTTTATCATATGAAATTGTTCCCTAATACAACTGATTTTTAAAAAGAAAAAGACTAAAATCTTTTTCTCTCCCTTCTCACTTCTTGCTACTTTATCAAGAGGCTTTAATAATTTCTTTGCTAAATTCTTCCCTCTACCATTGCTCCCTCATCACCTAATTATTAACCCCCTTCCAAGCGGCAGGAAAAAAACACTGTATTTTCCTTCCTTTCAACTGCTAGATTATGTTTTCAGAGACCAGATGGCTCATCACAGAGCCAAAGGAGTATAGGGGGCCAGAAACTGGGACAATGAGAAAATGGGGGTGGGGGTGTTCAATTAGGGGAGCTTGGGCCCTGGGCCTAAGGGCTGAGAGTTCATGGGCAGTGGGGTAGCAACTGCTCTGAGCTCAGATGGAGACCTGGCCCACTCCACTGCTCACTGTGGCATGGGTCAGGTCATGGTGAGGGAGGGCCCTGTACTTGCCCTGCTTATCTCACTGAATTGTGGGGATTCTGTGAGGCTCTGAATGTGAAACTACCTCTGAAGAAACATAATAAACCCAGCACCGACACACACAAAAGTCTATTATTGGCATTATTAATCAGTGCCACTAAGGAAGTCAGCAATCATAGCTCTGTTGCAAACAGGCCTCACCAGGATGCTGTCCTGACTCCCTCTTCCCCTCAGCCCCTCCAGGCCTCAGGCTGTGGAGGGAGGGGCAGATCTTCCTGCTTGCTGGTGCAATCTGCCATTGCACAGTCTTCTGCAAAAAGCTCTGGGAAGATATTAACAAGGCAAGTGATTACAGCTGCCCTAGTAGCCAGGGGCGAAGGCTACAGGGAACGTTGAGCTATTCATATCCAGGCCCAGGTTAGCCAACCAGGGTCAGTGCTCTGCTTCAAGCCTGCCAGAGGCTGAAAGCTCTATGTGGACCTCCCACTGGCCAGACCCTGCTTCTCTTTGATTCTCTGCTCACTTTCCTTGAGGAAGCTTTGAAAGTCTACTAGTCCACACCTCTGCCATCAAGGAAAAGAAGGATGACAAAGTCCTAGAGAAAGAGCAGGCTGCCTCTTTTTTTTTTTCAGTGAGATTTTTCCTGAAAATGCACTGCAGGTTCTTCAGATGTTCATACAAAGGCTGTGAATTTGGTTTCTCCATACCCTTGTGTCTTTCTCCTATGCTCCAGAGAACCAAGCATCCACCAGCTGTTCCAGGGACCATGCTAAGGTCAGGAGGAGAGTGGGGAAGGCAGACCACAGAACCTTCCTCTTCAGCTAACAAAGCTCTGATCTGGTCAGTTTCACAGGTTAGGGGTGCCCAATAGGTTTAATTTTGAAAAAGGAAGTTTCCCTTAAAAAAAAGTTGAGAAAGCAAGCTACTACCCTACTGCAATGCTCTACTACTGCAACTACTAAAGCCAGCTCTGCCTCATCCACTCTTGTCCCTGTGCCTGCAAGTGTCCTCCTTAGACCCCTGTCCTGGCTGCTGGTAAGAAGCCTTTCTGAGTAATCATACCTAACTCCTCTGTACAAACTTTGCCTCACTTTCCCCATCAGTAAAATGAGCTTGGTAACAGAACTTCTTTAAAGGGTTGTAGGATGATAAAATGAGTTAAACTATGTAAAGCTTAATAAACAGCAGCTTTTATTACTGTGTCCCACTTCTGACACCATTGATCTCAAGGAAGAGGGGTTCACCTTCTCCTCCTCGCCTGCTGTTCTTCAATGTTGTCATTTTCAGAGGCTCTTTCTCTTCAGCAGACAAACATGTTCAACTCTCTTATCCTAAAACCATGATTTTTCCCTACAACACTTCCCCCCTGGTTACAACTCTCTTTCCTTCTGCAGCCAGTCTTCCAGAAAAGTTGTCTGTTTGTGTGAGTTTCTTTTTACTTTGATCTCCTGCCAACTTGCTGTTATCCAAGTTCTTCCCCCAGAACTCTAGCAGAACTTTCCCCAGTGATCTCCTTGTTGCCAAATCCAAGGGGAACTTCTCAGTTCCTAATTGACTTTTCTGTTGTATTTGTTAGCTACAATCACCGTCTTGGAGCACTCTCCTCCCTTGACTTCCAGAGGAGTGGTCTATCTTGGTTTTCCTCTTCCTGTTTTTGCATGGTAATAAGAGGAAATTAGCCACCATGCTGAGAGGAATGAATCCATGGAGAGGCTCATGTGGAAAGGAACCAAGCACCAGCACCAACTTGCCAGCCATTTGATGGCCACGCCTCTCTAGCTGATGCAATGTAGAGCAGAAAGGAACTGTCCCTAATAATCCCTGCCCAAACTGCAGATTTCTGAGCAAAACAGGTGCTTACTGATTTTGCATCTTGGGGTAGTTTGAAGACACTAAGTTTTGGGAGAGTTTGTTATGAGCTGTCATGGCACGTGGTGGGTGTTTGGCTCTGTCCTAGGAGCACACCTGCTCAGAGCTGCAAGGGACCCACAGATACTCTGGGGGAAGGAATTTCAATGCGACCCCTTTCTCTACCTACAGGAGAGAGCATGATTCCAGGGAAAGCGACAGGCTTTAGATTTGGGAAGACCTACATTTAGGCCTTGCCTTCCCACTGGGATGACTGTGGAATCATTGGCAGATTATCTGAACTTCTTAGCCTCTGTCTCCTCAACTGCAAAGGAGAGGTGATAAAAGAAATGACCTCATCAGAGTGTTGAGACAGTCAAACATAATAACCAATGTCATGCTTAGTACAAAACCTAGTATGGAGTAGGCACCGAAGAAAATGTTGGTACTTGGCCATGCAGTGATATGGGCACAGGCAGTCTAGAGTTCACAATCCATCTTTGTTACTTTCTAGTTAATAGCCTGGCCTGGCTGAGCATCAGTTTCCTTTTATGTAAGATAGAATACTAATAACTTAATACTTTATTGTGATCTAAAGTGCTCAGATCCCTGGCTGGCCCAGTTAGTATGCCCACCCTGGTCCCAGACCCATCACTTCTCCCCTCACCCCTGAGACTGCTGCACACAGAACCTCACAGAAAGGCTGTGGGGACAGCAGGTCCTGTATCCATGGCCTCATACTACAAATAGGGAACAGAATACAGGTGAGGGAAGCCTCAGCAAGAGACTCCAGGCTCCTCTATCTCAGTATGCAGATTCCGCCTACCCTTCAGGGCCTCGTGTCAAAGACATTTCTCTCAAAAAGTCTCCCTGGTTTGCTCATGTGCCTGTTGGCCTCTGCCCAGCCTAGGCTGAAAGTAGTCACCTCTCAGTAACTCCCCTGAGACACCAGCAGGATGCGATGTCAGTTTTCCCCCACACTGAATTGCTGATGTTTACACACACGTCATGACTCCCTAGACCAGGAGGTTTCGAAAGCCCTGTCTGGGACCAATTTATCTCCACATCCAGTACAGGACATGGCCTGGCACATGGCTTACAGTAGATACCATCTGTTGACTGTGTGAATAAGTCCCAATTCCTGCAGATGCTGGAGAGAAATGGGGAATGAAGCGTGCACATACCTGAAACACGCACACACGGGAGCAACAGCATGAGCACGTGCCACAGAGACGCAGACCCACTCCCCATTATCAACCATCACATGCCCAAGGCCGTGCACAGATATCGTCCATACTTCATCTCCATTTAGCCCTGATATTACAGATGAGGAGGCTCAGAGAGACTCAGATACTTGCTTCAATATTGCTCAGACTGGGCACCAACCTGCCTCAATTCTGAACAGGAAACTTGGAGGTAACTTGAGTGTGCTGGGAGATCCTCTTCCCCCACTCACCACCCAGGCAGCCCCAGAATGGTGAGGGCTCTTCTCAGTCCTGGTTCAGTGCTACTGTCTCTGACTCCTGCCCAGCAGCCGGGCACATGCAGCAACCCCAGAGCCTAGCTCCAGACCCAGCTGTCTGAACTCCAGCTGACTTTGTAGGAGCTGTGAGGGCTCCCAGCAACAGCACTGGGCAGCACAGCATGAATTACAGAGCTGGGCTATGGCTGCATCTTGCCAGCTTCCCTCACTGGGAGCTCTTTATCACCTGGCAGACGTGTGCCTGGCTGCTGCCTTGGGAGGAGGGATCAAGGGCACCTGGGCCCTGCCAGCCTCAGAAGCTACTCTGCCTGCCCCAAATCCTGCCTCATGATGCCAGAGAATACTCCTATGTTGCCTTCCTAACCCCCTAGGTCAACCGTGGACCCCCACTGTTTCTCTAGGAGTGGTGAGGACAAGTTCCGATCAGTAGCAAGCACTGTGTTTCTGCAGTATTTCTGATTCAAACACTTTTGAATGCCCCAAGACCAGTCCTGTGTTAACACTACGATGATAATTATTGTTAATGGTGTTATTGCTATTACTAATGACATTTGACTGATGAGGAAGCTAAAGCTGAGAGAGGTCTGATGACCCGCTGAGGACCCACACTGTGACTTGCCCTGCTCCACACTGCCTCTTTTGCCCACTCTCACTGCACTCCTCCAGCCCAGGCATCCGCAGGGGAGGAAGCCTCTGAGCTGTGAATGGAAGAGCTAGAACTTTCCCTCCAGGACATAGACCCTTGAAGTTAGTTAGACAGAAGCATAAAACCTCACCCAGCCAAGGCCAATCCCACAGCTTCAACTGACCTCCTAGCACCCACTCTGCAAGGGTTCCCAATTTGCATGCCCACAGGAACCCCTGCCTGCTTCTGGTGAATCAGCTAAGCTCTAGCACTCAACACGCTTGGGTGTGCAAAGGTTCATACACACATACACCCGTGCCCCTTGGTGCACTCACACCTACATGCATGCATACCCTAACATGCATACCTCACTTCTTGCACACATTCGGAACTCTCATAACACAGCACATAGGTTCTAAATAGACTCCCAGTCTCTCACTCTATATAAACTCCCCAAGTCCATGCATACTCCTGAATGTGGAAATACATATATACCCATATATACACATATTTTCACAAACAACCTTGAGTGCGCACACATGTGCATTTGAACATGCATACACAGAGAGCTGAGACCAAGGATGTTTTGTCCCCTACGTGAGGCCTCCTAGCCAGGTAGGCATTATAGGGATGTGATGTCCGGGGAGACTTGCAAACCATCCACCTCATGGCTACATGTAGGTGGTATTCACCCAGTGCTCAAGCCCAGTCCTGCTAGGCATGACAGAGATGAATGGGCCAAGAGCCAAGTTCAGAACTGCATCAACATGAACAGCTGTCATTTGGGCATGGTGCCATCAGCCTTTTTGTCCCTAAACTTTGATCCGTGTACCAGATTAAGCTTTGCCTGGAGGAAGCACTTCCCACGCCACAGGGAACTCCTAGAGTAGGGATAGCTATGTTAGGGTGTAAGAGGCTAAAGCTTGCATGTAAATCCTGGAGACATTTAGCTGTATGACTTTGGATGGGCCACCTTAACCTCCCTGAGCCTCAGTTACCACCTCTATGAAGTAGAGATAGTAATACTTCCACATCAGGATTGTGTGGATAAATGAGATCATAAACGTACACAAATGCCTAGCACACAGCAGAAAATAAGTCCATGGATGTTGAAAGAAAGGCTGAATGAACACGTGACTATCAAGCGGCTGTCAATTGCACTCCCTGGCTCTCTCTGCTGAGCTGCTCTCCCTCATCTGCTCTTTGAACCTGTGGCTCCCCTCGTCCACTGCTCATGTCTTGGCAATCTCTCACCCCTCCAATTCCTGCAGAAAGCCCAGTCCAGCCCCAGCCTCCTCCCAGTCTCTCTCCCTCTCTCTCTTGCTCCCTTGGGCCCCCTTTCCCTTCTGTCCTTTGGACTCATGCCTTCCTTCCAGCCAGGGCCTATATACTCAACGTCTTTCCTGCAGGTCTCCTTCTGGGTCTGTTTTATTTCACTCCTATTTAATCTGTCTGCTTCAGTGGTTTCTCTTAGGTGGGGTCTTCCCTGTGAGAACTATCTTCTTTCCAGCTACTTCCTTAGTTCCTTCTAGTCCTCATGGTTTATAGTGCACGGATGAATTAACTCATTTAATATCTGTCATCTCCTCTTGAACATGAGCTCCACAGTGGCAGGGTCTTGGTCTGATTTGTTCACAGTGAACCCCCAGTGCTTACAGCAGAGCTCCACATATCCTTGTCACATGAGTATTTTCCTGTGACTCCTGCCCTTGAAGAACCTAAGCAGAAGTCCCCATTCCTAAATGACAATGACACATAACGCTCTCTTCCTTTTTCACTTTCTCTTCTACAGCACTGCCCGCCATACATTAATTTTTCCCCAACTCCAGCCAGCCTAATTACGTACAGCACCAGAGTGAATGCGTGTGTGCACGTGTTAATGAGTAAGTGTGCCCAGGCTGATCTATTCTAATGGTTTTCAAGCAGGGAGATGCACCAGAAGCCCTTGAGAGCTTCATTTAAAGCACACTTGCTGTCTTCCTTCCTCTAACCCTCCCGAATGACAGTCTCCAAGGGGGCAAATGAGATTTGAGAACACGTCTCTTGGAAATTGGGACGCGTGTTACTGCAGTCATCTGCAGGGAGGCAGTGAAGAGGAGAGGCTGGGAGTACCGAATGCCAGAACCACAATGGATTTGATTATGGACAAGCAGTCTCATGTTGCTTGGAAGACATATAGATGTCTAGCTCAACTGCTGGACACAACACCTTGTGTTGGAACATATTGAGAGAAAGTGTGTATAAAACACTGAATACAGTGCCTAGCTAGCTCATAGCAAGTGCATAGTAAATATTAGCTTTCATTAAATTTTTGCTTTCCTCTAGGAATGATATAGTCTCTCTCAATTTCCCTACAGGGCTTAGGATAGGGCCTTCTCTATGGCAGAGGTTCTACCCATGTATTCAGCTCATACTGCTGAAACAAACACACTGTGATGGTTCTCATCCTATAGAACAATCCACTCCCCCTCCAGCAAGCACCCCATTTCTTTACTTCTGTTTATAGCAAAACTCAACAAAGACTTCTGTATACTCACTTTGTATAATTACTCCCATTCTGTCACCTTTTACATTTTTTCTAAACTATAGGAATAAAGACTTCCTTTCATTCTTAGCAAGGACTGGGGTGTGCTAAGCCTGGGGTGGATAGCAAGGGGAGGGGCTACAAGAAGGTCAATTTATTTCTCAGATCAGTTCAGGAAGTTGGTGGGTTTTCAGGATTCACCTTCAACTCATTTTGAACCAGATTACAACTCTGGGAAGCTCCTCCAACCTTGATGACTGCTAACAACAAAGGGTGCCCCAGTGAACAAAAGTGAGCCAAGCTAGAGTGATTACAGGCCAAGTAGAAACACTTACTGAATCTTACTTCTACTGCAATTAACCAGTGTTGGTAGGAGGCTGCCTCAGCAGGTCAGCAGCTGGAGGAGCAAGTTCAAAAGGAGCCCCTCAACAATGTCTGCCTCACACCCACCCCTTAGCCCTCAAAAAAGCCCACCCTAAATCATTGCAAAGGCAGGCCACCTAGAACTTGCCATGCAAAACTCAGCAGATGGGAAGAGGGGACCTAGATTCACAGCTGTTTGTACAGCAGAATACTTGTGGTTATTAAGAAAATGAGGCAGCTCTTCCATCAATGAATATAGAAGGATCATTGATGTATATTATTGGGGGGAAATCAAGATGCCCAATAGCATATAATATACTGTTATTTGTGTAAAAATATAGACACACATGTTATTGTTTGAACGTACATAGAATATCCCTGGAAAGACACAGGAGAAATTGCTAATAATGCTTGCTGAAAGGTTGTGCATGTGCTGTGGGGGGTTGTTAGCAAACAGGGATGGTAAATGCTTTTCATTGTAAACTCTTGCATCTTGTAAATCTTGACTATGTCAATGTGTAGTCTATTCAAAAAGAATAAAGTTTAAAAAAGAACACAACCAATTGACAAAAGTGAAAACCCAAAAGGGCTGTGTGAAAAGGCCAGGCATTTGGGGTGTTAAAAGCTACCTGGACAACAAATACAGGTGGCCAGAAGCCAGAGTCCTTCAAGTGCAAGAGCCCTAGGGCTTTAGCAGACCTTATGTGTGATGGGTCCCACCTGGGCTGAGTAAGCCGGAGGTTTCCCAGGTGCCATCTAAAGGTAGCAAGGCCCAGGACCTACCTGCGGCTGGGGCGGCGAGTGGGGGAGGCCTCCCTGTGCCCAAGCTGGTCACACCCTGGGGCTTCAGAGCTCACTTCTGGCTCCTGTGTCCTGGGAGAGCAGTGACTGAGGTCAGGCAGAGCCACCCACAAAGTCACGTGGACTAGGAAGTGTGAGGATTAAGGTTGTGAATCTCGACGAAGACATATGGTGGGGTGGAGGAAGACAAAGCAAGGGCAGGGTGGCTGCCTTCAACCATTTGAGGGGCTGGCAAATCAAAATAGGAAGGAGTCATCCTATTCAGAGCTCTCTAGAAGAGTAGAGATGGTAGGTTAAGAGCTCTCTACCTTCAGAACACTTTCTGGCCCAGGTCTTACCACTGGAAGGGTCCCCAGAATAACAGCAACTCCCACACTGTGAGACCTTACTGCTGTCAGGCACCCAGCTTGCTTGGCATTTTCTTGGCATGACCTGTGAACTTTCACAGCAAGCCAGTAAGGTTGGGACTGTTCATGTTCCCATTTTACAGATGAGAAAACTGAGGCCATCGCTGCTCAAAATCAGAGTTATGAGATAAGGAGTCTAGCTTCAAACGCAGTGCCCTGCACTGGCTACACTCCACCATGGACTGGGCCTGAGGACCTATAGCCTTTGGAACTCTAAGATTGTGACTCTACAAAATACCAACATAAATAAGGGCAGGCTAGGATAGGGCTGGGATATTTTTGCCGAGATGCTCTGTCTAGCTGGAACTCGGTGACACCACCCTGATTCCCAACCCTCCTAGCAGCGCCTTAACATCCCCTTCTTCTCCAAAGGGAATACGCTCACTTCAGCGCCAGCTGGGACCATGGACGCCGGGGAAATGGAAGGCATCCAGCATCCGCCCAAGGTCCGGGGGAGCACCCAGGGCCCTAGCAGGCGAGGTGACAGCAGCAGCAGCAGCAGCAGCAGCATAGAAGCCCCCGCCCCTCCCCCTCGGGTCCGAGGCGCTCCCAGACGCCATGGGTGGGTGGTCGTGCCCGGCAGCTGCTGGGGGAGGGCGGAAGGGGGGAGCCTCGCGCCGAGAGTCAGACGTGGGCGCGGGGGTGGCCAGGGCGCACAGGCGCGGCCCGCGGCTGGGATGATGCGGGGGCTGTGCTTCCCGGGCGCGTGACTGAGCATCCCCGGGGCGGCGGGCGGCGGTTGCGTCCGTGGGGTGCAGCAGCCCGCCCGCCCACGCACGAAATCTTGTCTCCTCCGCCTCCCGCCCCCGGAGCCCCAGGAAGCGCGGCCAAAGCGGGAAGGGCTTCCCTGGGTTTGCGCAGGGTGTGGGCCAGTGGGCAGGAGGACCTGGAGGGTCGCTCAGGCTGGGGAGGGAAAAAGGAGCTGGAGCCCGAGCCCCCTTCTCCTGCTGCTCTGAGTTTTAGACATAAATGGCCAGAGGGAGTCCAGTGGACATTTCTGGGGTACTGAGAGCTCGATACCCCTGAAGAAGTCACCTCATCCCTCCCCAGGGCCCACAGGAGTCTGCGGCCTTCTGTTCTTCAAAGGAAGGTGAATTCAGTCTCCCTCAGTCCCCCAGGGAGCTTCCTGCTAAGGCTCTGGCATTTCGAAGTTGTTTTTTTTCACATGTAAGCTCCGTCTGGTGCTCCCTGATGCCGCAACCCCCTGACAGCGCTGTTTTGCCAGACTGTGGTGACCTGAGGCAGAGAGGGCAGGAAAAGGGCAAAGAACTACTGTCCCCACTGAGCAGGACGGGAAACGGAGAGCCCAGAGGAGAGGAGGGGTTCGCGCTACGCTTATCCCTGGGGGTGTGAGGGAGGCTGCTGCCGTCAGGACTCAGGGGTTCCCCTTCCAGCTCATAGTCCAGCCACTTGAAAAGATAGTCCTCCCCCTGGTCAGCCCAAGCAGTCCTCTGCTTGCCTCTGGAAACCCCTTGCCTAGTGGGCTCTCCCTTCCTTCAGCAGTATGGAGCCTGCCAGAGATGCTGTGTGAGTCAGTCTGCAAGCTTCCAGGATGTCTGTTCCCACAGACCAAGCTATGGCACGGGAGACATGAAGCCCAGCCCAAGCAAGAAATTCCCAACAGCTTCGCAGAGTTTTTGTTGCTGCTCTTGTTTTTAAATAATCATTGTGTTGAATCAATGCATTGAATGAAAATTGTGGTAATTGGAATCATTCATCAAGGAAATAATTGTGGACTTTCCTTGCCTCTCTGCCTGGAGGAGTGCATTCTCCATAGGAGGCAGGTGGATGCCAGCCTGAGCAGAGGTCACTGGCACCAGGCCCTGGACACAGCTAGGCCAAGGTAGCTGTGGTGAAAATCACGCTGCCCCTTTCTGTGTGTCACCTGCCCTGAACCTGAGCTTCCAAACACTATCTCTCAACAGAAAGTCACAGATCCACAGCGCCTGCACCTGCCCTGCTTCCGGCAGGCTTCTCCCCAGAAATGCACTTCTCAGAGACTTGGTGTCCTGCATGCTCAAGACAGAGGGGCGTCGGTGGAAGGATGGAGGCACTGCGGACTCACCCCAGGAGGAGCTGGCCAAAGAGGGGAACTACATCATAAAGAGATAGGAAAAGGAACCCCTGCCCCGTGACCATGTGGCCAGGCCAGGTGTCACTGGGGGGTTAGTAAGACAAAACTGCCCTGGGCTGCGCCATGAGAACTTCACACACTTTGCTCTAGTGTGGGTTGTCAGTCATCTTCCCCTGCCCAAGACAGTGACACACAAGCACCCATGTGGAGCCGTGCCCGCTCAGCCCCATGAACCCCTGCACCATGCACACAACCCATTCGCCCTCCCGTTGGGGTGCTGCCACTTCCCCGAACACAGCTGGTGCTGCCTGGCTGAGAGATAGGGGTAAGAGGCCGGGAAGCTGGGCACTAGGTCCTGTTGTGTCTCCCAGGCCAAACTATGACCCCAGAATCCACCTCTCTCCTCTCTTCCTTCAGAGACAGGGTCACAGTTCAGGCCACCTTTCCCTCCTATCCTCACAGGCCCCTTGCCCATGTCTAATTCTGCTTACTAACAAGGCTGTGTGTGTATGTGAGAGAAAGAGAGAGAGGGGAGCTAAGTGCTGAGGTGAAACTCTCACTCCAAGGCCTCGCTCACGCTTTGTTTTTGAATGCAGCTTCTCGGGTTGACTGGTGGGTCCATTAGCTGGGAGAGGCAGCACCCCGCTCCTCCCACCCCTGCTAGCCTGGAGAACTGAACCTCAGAATCCAGCTTCCCTCCAGTGCTGAGCTTTGGGACAGTGCACTGTAGGGCCCAAGCAGAATCTTCCTTCTGCAGAGCTCTCCCTCAGCCCTGACACCACACTGTCCCTTCCACAGAACAATCCGTGAGCCTGCCTGGGGCCTGAAGAGGAAGCATTTAGTTATTCAACCTGCATTCACCAAGTACCTCCTAGGTGTTGAGCTTGGCTATCAACCCATCCTCCCAGGCTCCTGCCAAACCAGCCTCTGCTGTCTGCCAGCCCCTCCTGCCCACATCTTCCCAATCTGCCCCAGCAGAGTCATGGGGCATTCTGCCATCCAAAAATATTATTTTAAGATCCTAGAAAGGAGCAAATGAACTTATCACGCACCATTATGTTTTCTCACTTCTTGCCTTATGACTTTCACACAGGAAGTAGAAAGTAACCCTTCTACTGCCCAAATTATTACTGTGCCACAATTCGGTGTGGGAGTGCCCAGTATCCCAACCCTTTCCTCACCAGGGCCAAGCGGGGCAATTCCAACTCCCTGCAGAATTTAGTAGAGGTAAAGATCTGTTTGGACTCTCACAGTCTCCCTCTTGAGCCTTTCAGCTCTGTGCAAGCCTCCTGCCCTGGCCTTCACTTACCCAGAGCTACCATGGTATCCTCCTCTCTCACCAAGCCCTGCTCTCAGAAATTGCATGAATTTACACTTCATGCCAAAGTATAAAAGATGGGTGAAGCTAAATGTGTTGATTTTTCCTGTCCTAGAATTTGCATTTTAACAAGGAGCATAACTTTGAAGTACCAAAGTAACCTCCGATTCTGGGGCTGTTGCCATAGGAGAGATACTCAGAAGGCAGAGGGACCTCCTTAGCTTCCCCCATCAACCCCGGTAACTGGCTGTAAGTTTGACTCTGCAAACCCATGGAGCAGTCTTGACTAGCTCTTTCAGTCCATTACCATGTAATGTCAAGAGTACTGGATGCAGAGTTAAGAGAATCCAAACTCTAACCCTAGTTCTGTCATTAACTAGTTTGCATGCCCCAGTTATTTCCCTCTCAGGCCTCAGCTTTCTTATTTGCCAAATGGGAAGTTTGGACCAAGTGACCTTAAACGATCCTTCCAGTTCTGACATTTGTTTAAGTTCCTAGAGGGGCTGGGAAATTCTCGTTCAGCTTCTAAAGCCCTCTAGACTCTATAGCTCTGGCTATAGAGAGAGAATAGCCTGATGCCAACATGGAGAACAGGGTCTGATTCTCCCAAAAGCTACCACTCTTCCTTTTCCCCTAAGTGGCCTGAGGTGATCTGTGAAAATGGTTTGCTATTCACTTGACGCAGAAAACCCCACAAAGTCATACAAGTCAAGAGGCTCAAATCTTTGTGTTCACTTTAAGAACACACGTGAAACTGCCCAGGCCATCAAGGGTATGCACATACAAAAAGCCACCAAGTATCTGAAGGATGTCACCTTAAAGAAACAATGGGTACCATCCTGACGTTACAATGGTGGAGTTGGTAGGTGTGCCCAGGACAAACAGTGGGGCTGGACACAGGGTCGTGGCCCTAAAAAGTGCTGAATTTTTGCTGCATATGTTTAAAAATGCAGAGAGTAATGCTGAACTTAAGGGTTTAGATGTAGATTCTCTGGTCATTGAGCATATCCAAGTAAACAAAGCACCCAAGATGCGTTGCTGAACTTACAGAGCTCACGGTTGCGTTAACCCATACATGAGCTCCCCCTGCCACATTGAGATGATCCTTACTGAAAAGGAACAGATTGTTCCCAAACCAGAAGAAGAGGTAGCACAGAAGAAAAAGATATCCCAGAAGAAACTGAAGAAACAAAAACTTATGGCACGGAATAAATGCAACATAAAATAAATGCCAATAACCGTAAAAGGACTAAAAAAAGAGAGAGAGAGAGAGAGAACAGGGTCCTTCTCTGGCCAGGGTCTTGGACAGGCCACCTGAATACCCTCTGTCCATAGCAGCCTGCCTGCTGGGAAGGAAAGGTACCTCTCAGCACGTACTTTGATCTCACAGTTACATAACCATTCCAGCTCAGCTATTCCCAACAAAGAGCAACAGCAAAACAGCCTATTCCCCATCCCTACCCTATCCTGTGCCTTAACACACACACACACACACACACCAGCAATCTTTGCTTATGGTGGCCTCATAGCCACAACTGCCTTAGGAGAGAATTTGAGAAGCCCACCATATTTTTTTTATTCATTTCTTTTGTTTTTCTCTTGGAAGGCATCTCATCTAAGGAAAGTCTTTAAGAGAAGAAACTCATTTACCTTCTAGGCCTGAGCAGAGAAAGCAGAGTCCTCCCCCTAAACTCCCTTCCACCACTACCCAAATGAGCCACAATAGCACACCAGGCCTTGTCTTTCTGACCTCAGAACCACCCTCGTCTTTGTCCATGACAAGTCAGTATGCCTCTTCTGAGACGAGACTATAGTTTCCCTATTTAGGAAATGGGGATGCTCATCCTTCTCTGCCTGGGGCACTGGGTGATAATGCAGATCTCCTTGATTAAGGTCCTTAAGAGAAGTGCAAGTAACCTCAAAACACAATAGAAGAGATTTGAGTTGCACTTAAAGAAGCATTTCCCAGCCCTGAAGTGTGAGCTGTCATTGCAAAGCATTAAGAGTTAGTGGATCTGTCCTACTTGGCTGCTTTTTAAGGTAAGCTTAACATTCATGTACCTGGAATGTCTTGGGTGCACAGTGTCCAGAGGTAGAAGGGTAAATGAGAAAAGGGCACATGAAGAAACACCTGCCTGGCAGAGTAGAAGGAATCTTAAACCTGGAGTCTAGTCTTTCACTGTCACTTGATGTAGGATGAGCCTTTTAACATTTTCTGGGGCCTGGTTTCTTTACCTGTAGAAGTACTCCAATGTATGTGCGCTTACCATGTTCCCCCAAAACAGTGCTAAGCAAATATTTTTAAACTTTATGATAACCCAATAAAATAGATATTATTCCTCATTTTACTGACTAGCTCTTTGAAAGTGAAAAAAAAAAAACAAAAACAGAAGCTAAAAAAAATTAAATAATGAATGTAAGTCTCACGGCCAGCAGGTGACAAAACAGGGCTCCTACCCAGTGCGCCTGCCCTGAGCTCATGTTCCTAAACACCTGGATCTTGGGCATTGTGTGATTCCATGGTTTCCTGAAGTTCTTTTCAGCATGGAAAATCTAACTTCTCCCTTTCCTTACTCCTGATTCCCTTTCTTTTTGGTAATGCCCTCATTTCCTGAAATGATGATGCCCCCCCCCTTTCCTTTGTGGAAACAAGAAACCCTTTGCAGTTTACGTGGGCACCCACACTTTGCGCAGAAGGAAGTTGCTGCAGTGGCCCAAGCCTCGGAAACCCTGCCAGGTGGCCTCATGTTTGGGAATCAGCCAGGTGCAGTGAGTGTCCTCAGGACTTCTTACTGAGAAACTCCTTGCTAAGCTGCTGCTTCCCTGTTTCCAGGGCCACTGACAGTATGTTTGGGCCCCAATGAAAAAAAAATGCAGGCCCCCCAACAAGGGCACTTGATCCAAAAATCTTGACATGGTATGTAAATTAAGAAGTTGGGTCTCCTTCCAGACTATAGGCTCACCCCTTTATCCCAGCTCCTACTACTCCTTTTCAAATCACCTTTCAAATCACCTTTCAATTCCCTCTCCATGCAACCCTGACCCCATCTGCCTTTATGCCCAAGTAACTTTTGCAGCTCAGGCTACACAGATATTGGCCAAGTCAGCAGATATTGGCTGATGATCCTGTTGCTTGGTTTGGGGACAGCAGGAAAGCATGCCAGGGTGCCTTTGTGAGGCCCTGTGCTGTGAATTATGTAGGTCTGGGGAAGGTGGGGCAGTGAGGCAGGGCAGAGGAAGTGGAATGGAACATAGCACAGGGGCTGGCGAAGAGGAGGGAGGCAATCAGGGTTTCCCAGGAACCAGGGGATGATGATTTCTTTTCAGTTTTGCTCCTTTTTGAATGAAAGGGAGGGAAGAGCAGCAGTCTAGGCACTTGGGAAGGTGGGGGGCAGCTGGTCCTTGCAAGCGCTCACTCTATGCCAACTTCCAGGTATGCACACAAGGACACTTGCCCCCTCCTCTCAGTGAGCCTTCATTCTGGTCCCGTTGTCCAGCTTGTCAGCTGGAAGTTCTTTCTGTGCTGGAGACAGGGGAATCAAAAGAGGACAGACAGACTGTGAGCATTGGCCATATGATGCTTCCTCGGCAACCAGGCCTCCTGGGCACAAGGTAGATGGGGGCCTGTGTGCTGAGGCTCTTCTTGCCCTACTGATGGCGCTGATCCTAGTGGGAGGGGGTTAGAGTAGAGCACTCACATCAGAGGATAGGATGAGATCCACGGGCAATACAGATATCTCCATGGAGTGAATCGTCTGGGCTTTGTTCCCTTTCCAGCTATCCTTGGCTCTGATTATCCTGACATAAAGCCTTGACTTCAACCAAGAAAACTGTCTCTCTGGCTCTGAACAGGATTTGCATGCTGTAAAAACAGGTAAAAACAGGATTTTTACCCTGTACTGTTCTGATAGATGGCAGCTCTAGGCAGTCACAATATGCTTACACTTATTTAGATGTTTCTAGGCATGGTCTCGTGTAAGTACAACGAGGACCATTTGCTTCTTTCCAATCTTCCTACGACACACAGTGCAGGGTTTTGAATGGCCTGGACACTTGATACAAGTAGTTGACTGGCTGATAGACTTTCACACTCTTTTAATAGCTTCCAGGATGGGCCAGTCACGTGCTTCCAACTTCAAGCAGAAAACTCTGACCTGATAGGAGCAGAGGTACTTGCTCCAATCAGCATCTTAGATAACTCAGGCTAAGAAGCACGTAAGGCATTCTTCTATCCATCCCCAGCCTTCAGGTAGTGTGAGACCAGGGAGCTCACAAGATGACTCAGGATTTACTTCATGCTTAAAGGATGAGGGTAGAGAGGAAAGAGACTTCCCTATGTAGCCAGAAGGCTAGAAAGAAGAAAAGATGAGAGAGAAAGCATTTGAAGGGTAGGAAAGGGGATGGGAAGCGAAGGAAAGAAAGTAGTGAGGAGGAGGAAGCATGTTAAAGGAAGACAAAAGGGAAAGAAAGACAGGAGAGGATAAGACCTTCTGAGCCATTCAGACTTCATAGCTATGCTGAGGTGGGGAGCTTGGAGTAGGAGCTGAATTTGAATTATAATGAAAGAACCTAGCCGCCAGCAATCATCTGCTGGTGAACTTGGAGACATGGGCAAGCCCTGTCATTCACAGACTCTGGGTGGGTGGGCAGATGTATTTCAACAGAGAAACTGTGGTCACACTGAAGCCAGCAGCTTCAGATAGGGTCATGTGCTTCTATGGCAAGGGACTTTGCCAAGTCAAGTTGAAGTTCTGGCTCCAGCCAGGAGGAAGATAATAATCAGTTCTGTAGATGCTGTGAGCCTTGATTGAAAAAATAAAGGAGAGGAAGCTATGTGCGCTGCTTCCATTAAGCCAGTGGGGGCCAGAGCTCAGCGAGAGTCAGAGAGCATGCAAAGAAAGAATTTTAACCCCTGAGTGTTTTTCTTCCACGATATCTCTGCATTCAGTCACCCCCATATTGTTGCTTCCTTCGGCCTGCCCTCCAAGGCCACCACCTCTGTGTCTCCCTCTTTCAGCTCAGAGGGCAGCCTGCATATTAATGTAGATCCGATGACAGTGAAATGATTCATTATTTCCCAGTCCCAGGTTCCCCAGGGCTTCCGCCTCTCCTGGAATTGAAGAGAAAGAGGAATCCTAGGGATAAGAGACAAAGTGTGTGGTAAAAGAATGCATCTAACCCAGTGCCTGGCCCCTGGAAACCTTCACCACCCTCCAGCCCACCTCACTGTAGCTGTGCTCTCAGTATAATGAGGCCAGAGGAAAAATGAGAAATGATTCACAGCAGAAGTGTGATCAGAAGACCCTCAGTGCTATCTCTTCCTCCTACTTCAGCAGGCCAAATAGAAAACTGATGCAGGAGGGGGCTCCCCAGGAGAAAGACCAGGCAGAGGGGTGCTGGTTCTGCTCTGCTTCTCCTCGCACCACTGTATGCCTGCAGATCTCTCCCTGCCTGCTGGCTCCATCTAGCCCTGCACCATAGAGAGGCAGAGGAGAACTCACATGCACAACGGGGGCCATGGGCAGAAAGCAGCGTGTGGCCAAACATGGAGTCAGCAATCATGATTCCTTCCTGACGTTCTGTGGGGACACTGGGGCTGAAATTGGGGAAAACTGTGGGGAAAGAAATGGGTGATCTAGAAGGTTATGCAGCCAGCTACGATGGCAATGATGTCACAGCCAAGGGAAGAGACTTGCAGGGAGGAGATGAAGTGAGCAAATCTCTGGGCTCTAAGTCTCTGGGTATCCAGGGTTGCAGAGCAGGGAGCAGAACTGGAGGATCTGGAGAAAGTAAGGAGTTGCTTTTGGTGCCTGGAACAACTTTCTTAGTGAATGATTCCCAACAACTTCCAGTCCCTTCCATCCTAATTATTTCTTATTTTTGTTCTGCTCTCTTGGGAAACAAATGCAGGACAGGTGAGAAGGAAAGATGAGGACATCATGGTTTCTCTCTGGCACTGACATGTGAGGCTGCATAGGAAATCCAGGTGATTCCTAAATCCCTGGATTCCCAGCAGGAGTATCTGGTGGAAAGGTGTGGGCTCTCTAGGCCATAGCAGTATTTGCCCAGGAAAAATGATCTTTCATCGATTCTTCTAGTCTATATAGTCCCCGGAAGAGATGCAAAGAAAGTGGGGTGCAGCGGGAGAAAAGAGAGACACCAGAAGCCATGAGCAGAGGAGGCAGGTGAAGGATCATGGTTATCAGCAGCCCCCAGGGA
This sequence comes from Nycticebus coucang, assembly GCF_027406575.1. NCBI lineage: Eukaryota > Metazoa > Chordata > Mammalia > Primates > Lorisidae > Nycticebus > Nycticebus coucang. The sequence goes on along the minus strand of NC_069791.1, from coordinate 57,787,357 downwards.
AATGGACTGAAATGGGTCTTTCTTCCTATCTGAGGAAAAGATTCCATGTATCTTGGAAGCATGGCACCTTTTGCTGATCCTTGGGCATTGAGGGAAAACTGACTTTCTTCTTTTTATGCCAGATGAGGAAGGAGAACTGTGAAACTGAGGAAAGGGAACATGGACTATGGAGGGAAAACTGCATCTTCTTGGGCTTAAATGCTTTAGTTCTGCCAAGCCAGATCATCATCCTAGATCTTCACCCCGAAGGTCCTACGATTCTGGTCCAACCTGCCCCGTGAGCTAATGCACCCTGACCCAACTTCTCCACTGCATACAGCAGATGAAAGAAGAAAATGAGTTGTTAAAGAACAAGGCAAATCTCCACAAGCATCCCTTAGATTTAAAGCACACTTGAGCCTGAATGGAGATGAGATTCTTGGCTCCCTTCTCCCCTCTTCCTCCCTCCCCTCACCATTGTCAAGGGCCAGGTGCTGCCCAGGTACTGATTGCATTCAGTTCTCCCATTACCCATCTAATTAGGAAAGGAAGCTGACGTGGCCACAGCCTTTCCAAGACAGAGGGAATGTGCCAGCCCCCTTTCATCTCTCCCTCCCATATTCCTAGTTCATGGACCTCTCGAGTGAAAAAAGAACTGAGATCCTAGATCCTGGGGAGGTTAACATTTCTCCCAAGACCAACATAACATTCCAGTTGTCATCCAATAACCAAGGGGAAATAAGGCTTGGAGTCATAAACAGAGAGAGGTGCAGCAGGCATTACATCCAAATACCAACTCCATTTCCCAACTGTCCCCCTCGTGATTGTTCCCTTTCCACGATGGCCCACCACCCTGCACAGATGTCCTCCTTGAGTCCGAGGAAAATCCATAACTGCACTGATTCCTCGAGCTATTACTGAGTCCTCTGCTGGTTGTATGGGTGGCTTCTTTGCACCCCTTCGGCTCTGCAGAGTCATAAGAAATGTGCCCACTCAGGTCCAAGCAGAGTGAGCTTCCCCAAATGAGCCACTCCTGGCTTTAACTCCCACTGCATCAGTTAAACACACAGCTCACTTCTCTTTCTCTCACCCTTTATCTTCTGTTTGCAACTCCCCTGCCTTCTCACATCTCTCCCATTTTTTCAGCTTTATCCTCTGCTTCCTGAGTTCACCTCTACCCCAATCCTACTCTTCCTGGACTCCAGCCCTTTCGAAGCTCTTAACATGCCTGTTTGCCAAGCCTCTGTCTTTGTCAGATCTCACTCTTCATTCAAATAATTTTACTATCCAAACTCCCTTCCAAATTTTTTCTAACTTAAAAAATCCTTCAATGTTACTTTTTTCTCCAGTATAATCTTCATCCCAACTTCCTCCCAATCTGTTCTCCTTTAAACCCTGCAAGTTCCCAATAACCCCAATCATTTAAGACCCAGTTCTTCCTCTTTTTTCTCCAGTAATGATCTTTTTGCTCCAACATTCCCCCAAACCTTCTGAAACACCGATACTCTTCCCTGCTTTCCCTCAGGTCTCCTTGACTCACTTCTACCCTTAAGCATCTTCTCACTCCTTCCCTTCACATTACCCGGGCCCTTCAGACTCCTACACGCACTCTATTTGCCCCTTGTCTCCTCCTCGCGCCCTTCCTTCCACCACAGCCTCCCCCCTCCTCTTCCTCACTCACTCAGGTCTCCTGCTCAGGACGCCCTTGCTGAGGGCGGCGGGGGATTTGTGCTGAAGGAGGGCTCCGGCAGCGCAGCAACTCGGGGAACGCTCTTTCTCCTTGTCGGCGACGGCCCCGAGTGTCACTGGGTGCTGGTGGGGCGACTGGGGTGCATGAGCCCTACCGCTGGGGCCCGGCTGGGGCTGCGCCAGGAGCTGTCCGTGGTGCTGAAGCGGCGGCTGCTCGGGTGCTGGCTGTGGCGCGGCGGGGGAGAGCTGTCCGTGGTCCTGGAGAGATTCCTGGGCCCCGCCGGCAGCGGTGGGAGCGGTGGCCTGGGAAGCGGGCAGCGGGGCTGACGACGGGGGAACGAGCCCGGGCGGAGGCTGGGCTTGCAGCAGCTGCTGATGCTCCCACAGGCTGCGGTTCTCGGCGCTTAGCTCGTCCAGCCGCCGCTCCAGCTCGTCGATGCGCTGGCGCTGGGTGTGGATGAGGCTCTGCTGGTTTTGCACGATGGCGGTGAGCTCCTTGAGGTAGAGCACGGCACGCACCGGGTTCTCCAGCAGGCTCTCCATGCCGCCCGCCGCCGCCTGCGCTCTGCCTGCGCCTGGGCGGGCGGCGGGGAGCGCGAGGGCGCGCAGGAGCCGAGCAGCCCCAGCAGTCGGCTCGCCTCCCTCTCCCGCGGGCCCCGCCGCCCTCCCCGCCGCCGGCGCCGCGTCACCACCACACAGACATCGCACACGCACTGAGGGCGGAACCGCAGCGCCGGGGCCCACCTCCCCGCCTCCTCCAGGCTTAGTAAGGAGGCTCCGCTTCCTGCCGGGCAGAGAGGCGAGGAGGGAGGCTAGAGAGAGAGAGGCGGGGCGCGGGGAGGAGGCGGGTGGAGAGCGGGATAAACGACAAATCTGGGTGAGGAAGGAAAAGCGGGAGGAAGGGAAACAGCGGTCCTGGGAAAGTGCGGTGAGACCCACAGGAGAAGAGAATCCGGTAAGAAAGAGGGTAAGAAGAGGGAGAGGCTAGCAGAAGAGGACGCGGGGAAAGGGAAAGTGGGAGCAAAGGAGGAGGCAGGGACTCTAAAGGGTCACAGACGCCTTCTCCAAAGTCCCTGCATTCTGGAGGCTGGAGATCCATCTTAAAGACTTTCCAAGGAGAAAGTCACACTTTGGCCACACTTAACCGTTTTGTGCAACAGTCTGTGCTGCTGGGGAATCCGGGTACACAAGGATCCAGGATCGTGGGCCTGTGAGGGACCCTGGAGAACGTCTGGGCCTGCTCCTTCCTTCAGTCTTGAGGAAATTCAAGGCAGGAAGGCTGTTCATGCTGGGTTTTCTCTGGGAATGAGATCTCAGGAGAGTTTTGGGGTTCTCTAAGGGAATGCAAACTAAATAAACCAGTCCCGCTGTGGCACAGGCTTATGCATCCACAAACTTCTGAATAGACCACTCTATTTGACAAACATTTATGAAATGCATCCTATTACCAAACACTGGGCTAGATGGTGGTAAGATAAAGTTGGGTAGGATGGAATCGCTGGTTTCTTGAAGCTTATGAATAATTGGGTGACATGGATAATAAATAATTTTGATATATGGGGTGGTGGTATGATGAGATGGAGGTATGTTCAGACTGCAGCAGGAGCCAAGAGCCAAAGAAGGGTTCTTAGAGGAAGTGACCCCCGAGGTGAAAAGGGTTTCCTAGAAAAGAAGGGCAGCTTGAGAAGAAGCTCAGAGATGTGAGTCAGCATGGACTGAATCATCCATTTCTACAATAATTATATGTAAAATACCCACTAAGTGCAAAGTAGTGTGCTGGGATGTATATAAGCTACACATAGCATAGATAATAAATAATACTTTCTATAATAGAGTTGACTCTATTCTAGTAAAGTGGATATGACATACATATGAATAAGTAAAATACAAGTTAGGATTCTGGAAGAGCTCTTCGAACCAAGTGCCAGAAGAGTTCAGGGAGCGAGAGGTTTCATTTGTTTGGTGATCTGATGAGACCTGAGGGAGATGTTACTCAAGTTGGGCCATGAAGCTTGAGAAGGATTTCAACAGTGACACAGGAGGCCAGAAATGGGGAAGATATATCAGGCAGCAGGAAAAGACTGAAAAATGGAAATAGGGCACTATGGTTTAATCTACTTTGGCAGGGAAATGACCCTTTCTGTTAAAAAGGGAGTGTGATAGGAAGGAGGCAGGGCTTGGCATGGTTGCTGCTGTGCTATTCCACTCTTCAGGCAGGTGGGCCATGAGGCTCCCGTCTAGGCATATTTGTGGATATCACATGTCCAGTGGGCTGGGCACCAGTGAGCTCACGTGCCAGACTTGAGATGGAGAGGAATTTGTGCTCTGTGAATAAATTGTTTTCTCCACACTTGTAAAGTGTTTTAATTTTGCCCCTGCCCCCATTTATCTTCCCAGTACACTTTTTTTTTTTTTTTTTTGGCAAAGAATGAATGAAGGGAGCTTATTCACAGTAGAGCCAACACTTGGGGGAACAGAGCACCCAAGAGGATACTTTCATAGTGACCAGTGTTCAGCTAAATAATGGAGGTTGGGAGGCAGAAGAGGGCATGGAAAAGCTCAAATATTTTTCTTCTGAATTTTCTTTGATGACCTTCTTGATCTGCTGTCCAAGAGTTGGGTGTTTATAGAGATCAATACTATAAGTGGAAAAACCTGAAGCATAATTATCCCCAGGGCTTGTTTAAAATGTAGGTTTCTTGGCCCTCTATCACTCCTGCTGTATTAGAATCACTAGGAATGGGATCCAAGTGTTCTCACTCTTTATCTTTTCTTTTATTTTAAAAAATCAACTTACTGACTAATAATTTACAAGCAATAACATGAACCTGTTTTGAGAGCACAGTTGAATGAATTTTGACAAATTCGTACACCCACTACAATGAAAATTTCCATCATTGCAAAAAAGTAACCCTCTGCCCCTTTGCAGTCAATTCCTCTCATCCTCAGCCTGATCTGCATTTTGTCAACAGATGTTAATTGACGTTGTATATGTTAATATAAGTTGTAGAATTTCATGTGAATGGAGATCATACAGTATGTACTTTTTTGTGTCTTTTTTGCTCAGCATATTGCTTTTGAGGTTCATCCATTCTGTTATAGGGATTGCTGGTTTGCTTTCTTTATTTCTGAGTAGTAGTCACAACATATAGAAATGCCATGATTTGTTTATCTGCTCACCTGCTGGGGGACATTGTGGTTGTGGCCAGGTTCTCCTTAGTTTGAATGAAGCTGCTACATTAATGGTCAAGTTTTTGTGTGGACATAGGTTTCCTATGTTACATATAGTTCAGGAGTCAAAATCTAGAATTGAAACTGCTGGATGATATGAAAATATGTATTTAACTTAATAAGAAACTGACAAAATGTTTTTCAAAGATGTTGTATGGCTTTTTATTTTCACCAGCAATGGGTGAGAGACTCACGTGTTTCACTTTCTTGCTTGGCATGTGATATTTCCACCCCTTTTATATTTAATCGATCTGAGTGGATGAATAGTAGCATTAACATATCAGCATAGTTTTAATAAGTGTTTTTCCGATAATTAGTGTTGTTAAGCATCTTCTCATGTGTTTAATGGCCATTTGTACATTTTCCTTAGCCACTGTTCCTATTGAATTGTCTTCTTATCATTGAGTTGTAAGAATTCTTTACAAATTCTGGAAATCAATCTTTGTTAGATGTATGGGCTTTGATATTTTCTCTCAGTGAGAGGCTTGCCTTTTCACTTCTTAACATAATCCAAAGAGCAAAGGTTTTTATTTTGATGAAAAGCTTACTGATTTTGCTTCTACAGTTGATGCTTCTCATGTCTTATCAAAAATTATTTGCCTGTCCCAAGGTTATAAACATGTAGTCTTATGTTTTCTTCTGGAAGTTTTATAGTGTTTGTTCTTATGTTTAGGTTTATAGATCATTTCAGATTAATTCATGGTTTTGGTAGATTAATTCATAGTTTTGGTATGAAGAATCAAGATCAAGTTTCTTTGCAGGAAGATTTTTAACTAAAAAGTCAAGTTCTTTAATCAACACAGGGCTTTTCTACTTGTCTATACATTTTGGTATCTGACAGACAAAATCACCTCTCAAAGTTGCTCATTTCTTCATCTTCAAAACCTGCAAATGTGCTACTTTACATGGCAAAGGGATTTTAAATACATACTTAAAGATCTCAAAATGGGAAATTTACCCTGGATTATCTGGATGGACCAAATGTAATCACAAGAGTCTTTATAAGAGGGAGGCAGGGGTGTCAGAGTTAGAGAGAACAGAGTGCTGAGTCCAGACCTGCTGGGAGCCAGAAGCCGAGGCGTGCAGGTGGAAAGAGAGGAAACATTCTCCCCTAGAGCCTCCAGAAGGAGCACAGTCTTATCAATACCTTTAGTTTAGCCAGATAAAACCCATTTTACACTTCTGACTTCCAGAACCATAAGATAATAAAATCGTGTTATTTGAAGTCACTATGTTTGTGGCAATATATCACTGTAGAAATTAGAAAGGAATGCAGTGTCTTTCAAGAAAGGGAGCCATCTCATTTGTGCTGTCAAACTTGTTGGAATGAAGTTGTGTATATTTCCCCATTCACCTTTTAATGTTTGTAGGCTGAGTAGTGATGGTCCCTGTTTCTTCTTTGTATTAGTAATTTGAGTGATTTGCCATTTTTATGGTATTTTCAAAGAACCAGGGTTTTGTGTGTGTGTGTGTGTGTGTGTGTGTTTAGTTTTTCTCTATTGTTTGTCCATTTTCTATTGCATTGATTTCTACTCTTACCTTTATTATTTCCAGTCTTCTACCTACTTTTATTTCCATTTGCTCTTCTTCTACTAGCTTTTTAAGGTGGAAGCCTAGATTATTGATTTTAGACCTTCTTTTCCAATGGAAGCATTGAAATCTCTCAAGTTCATACCAAGCACTGCTTTAGCTGCAGCCCACAACTTTTGTTTTCATTTTCATTCAGTGCAAAATGTTTTGAAATTTCCCTTGTTACTTAAAAGTGTGTTTGTTACTTCCAAGTCTTTCTATTATTGATTTCTCACTTAATTCCTTTATGGTCAGAGAACAAACTCTATATGATTTTGACCTTTTTAAATTGATTGAAACTTTTGAAATGTTTATATGGTCCAACTTATGTTCTATTTCGATGAATGTTGCACATGTAATTAGGTGATAACCACTCCAGTTTTCTCATTTTTGTTTGCACGCATGATGGGAAGAATAATGGCTCTCCCAAAATGTCCTTATCTTAATCGCAGGATCTTATGGATATGTTACCTTCTATGCCAAAGAGAACACCGCAAAGGGCATTAAAATTAAGGCCCTTGAGATGGAAAGAAGATTGTCCTGGATTATCCAGGAGCACCTAACATGATTGCCTAAAGGCAGAGAACCTTCCCTGGCTGCGGTCAGTTGGAATATGTGAGCTACCAAAGAACAGTCAGAGTAGTGTGGTGGAAGAACTAGACCCATCTTTGCCTGCTTTGAAGATGGAGGAAAGAGCCATGAATCAAGGAATGTGGGCGGTCTCCAGCAGCTGGCAAAAGCAAGGCAGATGCTTCTTCCCTAGAGCTTCCAGAAATGGCTGCAGCCCTGCCGAGGCCTGCCTAGTGAAACCCACTTCTAACCCACAGAATTGTAAGGGAGGAAATTTGCATCCCCACCACGTCTATGATAACTCTGATAACTCGTTACGGCACCCATAGAAAGCTACTACAGTTTGTTACACCTTTGCCCGTTCTTTTACTTTTTACCTATCTGTGTCTTTAAAGTTAAGTGTTTTTCTTGTAGGTAATATTTAGTTAGATCTGGCTTTTTAAAAAACCCAGCCTATCTATCTTTTAACTGAGCAGCTTAGATCATTTACATTTAATTTAATTAGCAGTCTGGTTGGGTTCCAATGTATCATTTTGCTATCGTACTATTTGGCTCATTTGTCTTTTGTTCTTTTCTGCCTTTTCCTGACCTCTTATAGATGTGTTCTGGCATTGCATTTTCTCTCCAGCCCTGGCTTATTGACACTACCTGTTTATTTAGGCCTGTTTATTTATTTAGCAGTGCTGTGGGGTTGACAATATTTATTGTTAACTTCTCATGGCCTACTTTCAAATAATATTATAACATTTCACATATAATGATAAAATCTTTATCACAGTTCATTCCATGCCCCCTTCCTCAGTGCTGTTATTGTCAAATTTACTTCTACACATGAGGCCCAGGATGCATTATTACCATTTTTTTTTTTTTTTTTGTAGAGACAGAGTCTCACTTTGTCGCCCTCGGTAGAGTGCTGTGGCATCTCAGTTCCCAGGGCTTGCCGTGGCATCTCCCTCCAACTCCTGGGCTTAGGTGATTCTCTTGCCTCAGCCTCCCGAGTAGCTGGGACTACAGGCGCCCGCCACAACGCCCGGCTATTTGTTTGTTGCGGTTTGGCCGAGGCAGGTTTGAACCCGCCACCCTCGATATATGGGGCCGGCGCCCTACTCACTGAGCCACAGGTGCGCCCGCATTATTACCATTTTTGCCTTAAAAAGTCAATTATCTTCTTAAGAAGAAATTTAAAAATTGAAAAAAGAGCTTTTATCTTTACCCACATATATCCCATTTCTGTCACTTTTATTTCTTTGTAGAACTAAGTTTCCATTTGATATCATTTTTTTCCACCTGAAGAGCTTCCTTTAACATTTTTTATAGTCAGGTCTGTGGGTGACAAATTCTGTCACTTTTCCTTTGTCTGAAAAAAAGTACGTATTTCTTCTTAATTGCTGCAGTTTCTTCTTTCTGGATATTGAATTTTATGTTGACTTTTATTTCCTTTCAGCCCTTAAAAATAGTGTTCCACTGTCTTCCCGCTTGCATTTTCTAGCAAGAAGTCTGTGATCAGTCTTATCCATGTTGTGACTCAAAACAAGGAGAAAAATAATTAATAGAAACGCAATGCAAAGTGACAGAGAGGTGGAATTAGCAGACAAGATTCTAAAATAGCTCTCCTAAATACAGTTAGGGATTTAAAAACATAAATGAACACAATGAGGAGAAAAGTAAAAAATATAAAAAAGGACCAAATAGAACTTCTAGAGGTAACAATATAATATGTGAAATGAATTATTATTTTTTTATTTTTAGAGACAGAGTCTCATTCTATCATGCTAGGTAGAGTGCAATGGGGTCATCAGAGCTCACAGCAACCTCAAACTCCCCAGCAATCCTCCTGCCTCAGCCTCCAGAGTAGCCGGGACTACAGACACCTCCCACAACACCCAGTTTTTTGTTTGTTTGTTTGTTTGTTTTTGTTTCTTTTTGGTAGAGATGGGGTCTCACTCTTGTTCAGACTGGTCTTAAACTCCTGAGCTTGAGCAATCCTCCCACCTTGCCCTCCCAAAGCGCCATGAAATGAAATTTTTACTGACTAGAGTTAACAGCAGATATGTACTACTGAATAAAAAAATGAGTAGACTTTAAAGGTACAGCAAAAGAAACTAAGTTCGTTAATGTTGCTTCACAAGTCATTGAGTCTCTATGCTTTTTCTTTTCTATCTTTTCTGTGTGTGCTTTAGTTTGGTTAATTTCACCTCTACCAGTTCCATTTAGTTCCACTTAAAATATCTTCCAATTCTCTCCTCTTTATGTTTATGTTTTCTCCTCCTTTGAGGGTCTCATGTTTTTGCTTCACATAGGTCTAGTCATGATTTTATTCTGTGCTGAACATTTGGAACTTTGTTGATATTACATTTAGCTGTTTACCCATAAAGAGTTCGGGAGGTATTTAAGTTACTTGTGGATCAGCTTCATTCTTCAAAACTTGTTCTTAAGCTTTGGTGAAGTAATTGCCAGAGTAATTCTAGAATAATTGCTCCTTTGAGGCTGTTTATTCCTACTTCTAAGGGTGCTCATCTGTCATCTGATTGAATGCCATCAAGGTCTCCTCATTCTGGCTGGTCAGAGCTCTAATCTCTTCTGGACTTGTGTGAGCCCTGGCAGTGGTTCAGCTGACAACCCTCATTATGATTTAATCAGTATGTGGAATCTCACCCTGTATCTGGGCAGCCTAGTGTCCAGCAACAGATTCAAGGAGGGCTCTGTGCAGATTTCTGGAGCGTTTGATTTGTATAACTCTCTCTTCTCCAGTGCTTTGCCCTCTAAATTCCTGCCACTTCAGTCTCCCCAAAGTCTACTCTCAGTGTCCTCAGCCCAGAGAGACTGTCCTGCCCTACTTAGGTTCCCCATCCCTGCAGTGCCGTCTTGAAAGTTTCTCCAGGCAGAAAGCCAAGGTGATTGGAGGGCTCACTGATTTGTTTGCCTTTTCTCCAGAATCAGAATCCTGTGCTCGGATATAGCAATTTTCTTGTTATTGGTAGGAGGAGGGGAAGCCCAATTCCAATTTTTGGCTTCTGGCCAGTTTTTTCACAGAATAAAATCATGGCTGGACATGTGAAGCCATAAACTACATTTTCACCAAGCTCCCCGGGTGATTCTGATGCCCCCAAATGTGGAGAACTCCTGGGCTGGGGGGCAATACAATAATGCCACACATGGGCACAGCATTTTTGCATTTACAAGACCTCTTCATATCCGTGGTCATTCAATTCTCATCTGCTCTCTCTGAGGAAGGAAGGAAAGGGGTTATTACTCCCCTCTTGGGGCATAAAGTTTAAGGCCCAAGGACACTTCCTGAGCTGGACGGTTGATGGGTGGGATTGCTGGCACTGGAAGTCAGAGTGCAATGCCAGATTCCATCCCTGTGGTGTGAAAAGGGGGAGCCCTGGAAGAACAGGCCCAAAGTGAGCAGGGGACCCCTTTGGCAAGCCATGACATGCATGGGTGCTCCTTGGTGCCCACTCCCAGCATCATGGCCCGCCTCTCTCCCAGGCTTTCCAGCATTTCCCATCCTAAGTGCTCTTCTTCATCCTAAATGCCCAAAGTCCTGTCCAATCAAGGCTCAATTTAAACGCCACTTATGTAGTAAGTATTAATAATAAGCTTCAATTTTTTCTTTTGCTTGATTCTGATAGCATCTTATCTGTGTTCCTTTCTGGCATCCACTGCTTTCTTGGTTTCATGATTCTTTATATATAAAGCAAAGACAGTATAGATGTCTTTTCTTCCCTAGACTGTAAACTTGAGGAAAAGAACCGGTGCCTTATAAATCTGGGTACCCACCCACGGCTCCAACCTGCACTCAGTCCGAGCACTCTGAGCTTCCCCATCCTCATCCACGCAATGTCTCAGTGTTAGTATTCCCTGAGCTTAGTCACATCCAGGAATGTTCCATATGAACAAGAAAGTAGTAAACTAATTGTTTAGGGGGCAACCTCACATCCAAACAGAACTTTGGGACCAGATGAAGGTGGGACTACCCGTCCCCGTTGTATCCCAACCTCTATCCCCAATGAATGTACTGCCTCAAATGGGAGAAGGTAACAAGCATTCCTGACAAGTGCCTTATAAATCTGGGTACCCACCCACTGCTCTTCCTTCTTTAATGCTGGCTTTAATGGGGGCACTATGAGGTGACGTTGAGTGTACTTAAGAAAGCCTCCAGCTGGAGCCACGGGTCTGAGAATCCTGATTCCTGCTGGAACCTTTCCCCTCTGTCCCTACTGGCTGCATGAGCCAGGGCCACAGCCTGCCCTTCTATGAGCCTCAGGAGTCTCACAGTGGGCTGGGGTGCAAGTGGAATAATAGGATCTAGGAGTGGGAAGTCCAGGGAGCTCACCTCTCCTAGGACACCCTTTCACCCAGCCAGAACCCCACATAGCATCCCCCATCGGCAGCCTCTGCCCCAAATTTGCCAGGACCAACAGCTCCCTGCATCACATGATGTTTATCCAATTCCAGGATGACAGAATGGCTGGAAAGGTTTTATTCATACTGAGCTGTGATTAGCCTTCCTTTATCTTTATTTTTCACCTGAGTCCTACCCTGTGAAGTCTCATTATATGAGTCAATCCCTAAATTCCTTCCAGCTCTGCCTTACTGGGAAGAGAGCAGGAGATAAGAAGGACAGATATGAACATTTGGGTACAAGTGTCTTTTTGATAGTGTCTTTTTCTCCCATTGGGTAAATACCTAGCAGAGGGACTGCAGAATGGAATGTAGGTCTACTTTAAGTTCTTTGAGTGATCTCCATGCTACTTTCCATAGAGGCTGAACCAGTTTGCAGTTCCACCAACGGTGTACGGGTGTTCCTTTCTGCAATCACATCAGCATCTGTTGCTCTGGGACTTTATAATGTGAGCCATTCTCACCAGGGTTAGGTGAAGATACCTCAGTGCATTTCTCTGGTGATTAGGGACTGGTGAGGAGTTTTTCATGCATTCGTTAGCCATTAGTCTATCTTGATAAGAAAAGTTTCTGTTCAAGTCTCTTGCCCAATTTCGAATTGGGTTATTTGGTCTTTTCTTGCTGATTTTCTTAAGGTCTTTGTGGATTCTGGTAATCAGTCTCTTATCAGATGTGTAGATACAGATATCTTCTCCCGTTCTATCAGCTTTACTGACTGTGTCCTTGGTTATGTAGAAACTTTTTAACTTGATCAGTTAAGGGGGAGAGGGAGTGGGGCCTGGGTAAATTCCCAGCCAATGGGTATATTGCATGGGCATATCACACAGCCATAACGCTGAGTTTAAATATACAAAAGCAAATTATGTAACCAAAATGTATGTACCCCCATAATATTCTGAAGTTAAAAAAAAAAGGAGGGAAGGAGGAAAGAAGCCAGATTCCAGCCCACCTGCGCTTTCCCATATAGCATCTCTTTACACACACAAGCTGTGGGATGTCACGTTTGACAACTTGTCTTAAAATATTCTCTTTCTCTGATTGCTGCCAGCTTTCCCCCAGTCCCACCCACAGAAACTGCTCTAATCATGACCCAGGAAGTGGGAAGCACTCACAGTATCCCACCCCCAGGGGCTCCTCCAGTTTGGATGGCAATAGGCAGTCGTTTCCTTTCTTTCTTTCTTTCTTTTTTGAGACGGAGTCTTACTCTGTCACCCTGGGTAGAACGCTGTGGTGTCATAGCTCACAGCAACTTCAAAATCTTGGGCTCAAGCAATCTTCTTGCCTCAGCCTCCCACCTGCCACAATGCCTGGCTAGTTTTTCTATTTTTCATAAAGATGGGGTCTCACTCTTGCTCAGGGTGGTCTCGCACTCTGGAGCTCAAGTGACCAACTCATTTTGGCTTCCCAGAGTGCTAGGCATGAGCCACTATACCTGGCCAATTATTATTATTTTTTAATAATTTGTTCAGAAGAATATTTTTGTCAAATAAACTCTTACATGCCAGTCAGATCAATGGATGGATGGACAGGTAAATAAAATAGGAATAGTGTACTTAAGCAGATGTGCTCTAGAGCCAGAGTACAAGGACCTAAATCCCTGCTCTGACATTTACTAGCTATGGAGCCCAAACATGCAGCCCCTTGATTCCTCATTCACAGCATGAATGAGGAATATGGTGACTACTCAATGAGTCAGTATACACGAAGCATTTGAGCAACTGGAGCAATGGGTGCTCTGTGTTTTCTATCACCATCATCATCACCATTATCATCACTACTGTCTGAAAAGGAGACTATCCTCTCTCCCAACTAGGGCAATTCTTGAGACATTGGAGGTTCAAGTGCCATGCTTTTAGGCCATTTGAGTTCAGTGTCTCATTTGCCAAAGCAGAAAAATGAGGCTGGGGGCGGGGGAGCGGAGGACATAACTTGCTGTGGGTCACACAGGGGAATGTGCTATAAAACCAGATCTTGTGTTCGGGCCTCCTGACCTTGACCTTTGTGATCCCCAGATCTTTCCACACTTGCTGACCTGTGGGCTGGGAGCTGAGGCCAGAAACCAGGACTCTGAGCAGCCCTAGTGGCCCATGGCTCTGAACTTGGCTGAGATATTCAGCTCCCTGCCCCCACCCCAGGATGGTCTGCTAATGAGGTAGTGACTCCAGCTCTCTTCTGGTGTGTGGGTGGAGGTGAAGGCAGCAGTGAGCTGAAGCTTTACACACGCCCAGGCACGCCCAGGCCGTGTCTTAGTGCAGGCTCTAAGGCATCACACCTAACACGTGCACGGTGCAGTGACTGGCAGGCAGACTCGCCTGCTCCTTCTCCTCTCACTCCCTCTCTCAGTCTCTATCATAGGAAGGGTGTCTCCACCACAGCAGGCAATCCCAGCTGGTGATGCTCTTCAGAAATTTAAGTTGGCTCTCCAAGGAAATGTAGGAGGAAGGACTTAAGTTTTTATCAAAACCAAATGAACCGTTTATCTTGTATCAAGTGACAACCCTTCATTCATTCACTTAACACATGCTAATCGAGCATCACTATGTGGCGGCTCCTTAGGCAGAGCCACCATCACAAGCATGTGACCTGTGTGGTCACACAGCATCCTGCCCTCAGACCTGCATTTGGTTTAATACTCTGCTGTCACTGTCTTGATATTATTGATAACCGTGTTTTGTAAGTTGTGTGAACACGAGCAGAGGAGATTCGTGTGGTGTCAGGGTCTGCCACTCCTTGCCACCCCATCTGCACATTGTCACAAGGACAGAATTATAGAGGGCCCAGACTGTGGGGAGGTTGGGGGGACTCACAGCGAGTGCAGGTGAGGTTGTTAGGTCTGTGATGGGTCAGTGGGGCCACTGATGGACCAGTGAGGCCACGTTTTCCATTCCGACCAAGACATGCTTGGTACATAGAAAGAAGGCTGTGACATTTGAAGAGATGCAAATGACCGAGAAACCCTGTCATACACTTTCTTACTGGAATTACTTCCCTGTATTAACCAACCACTTATACTAAAATAACGACATAGACGGCAAGGGAGACAGTCTGCAGCCAGACCACCCTGGGTGTGCTAAGGAGCTAAGCGGGGTCGGCCAGGTTGGTACTTGGGAGGGAGAAGAGAAAGGAAGGAGAGAGCAACTACAGCTCCTTTCTCTTTAGTCTTTCCTCATCATCAGTAGCCCAGAGGCAGAGAGGGTTGGTTGAGTGTATTGGTATTGAGAAGTGAAATAGAAACAATCAAGTTAGTTTTGTGTGGTCTCCACCGTTCTGGCAAGAATGAAGTACATGGGCTCAGTGCCTGTAGCACAGTGGTTACAGCGCAGCCACATACACCGAGGGTGGCGGGTTCAAACCCGGCCCTGGCCAACTAAACAACTACAAGCAAAAAATAGTTGGGCATTGTGGCAGGTGCCTGTAGTCCCAGCTACTTGGGAGACTGAGACAAGAGAATCACTTCCAGGGGTCCTCACACTGCGGCCCGCAGGCCACATGAGGTGGTGTGATTGCATTTGTTCCTGTTTTGTTTTTTTACTTCAAAATAAGATATGTGCAGTGTGCATAGGAATTAGTTCATAGTTTTTTAAAAAAACTATAGTCTGGCCCTCTAATGGTGTGAGGGACAGTGAACTGGCCCCCTGTTTAAAAAGTTTGAGGACCCGGGCGGCGCCTGTGGCTCAAAGGAGTAGGGCGCCAGCCCCATATATTGGAGGTGCCAGGTTAAAACCCAGCCCCGGCCGAAAACTGCAAAAAAAAAAAGTTTGAGGACTCCTGACTTAAGCCCAAGAGTTGGAGGTTGCTGTGAGCTGTGACGTCACAGCACTCTACCAAGGGCAATAAAGTGAGACTCTGTCTCAAAAAAAAAAAGAATGAAATACATGGACACACATGAGCTATGAAATGTGAATCACATACTTTTGGAGATTTCACATATGCATTAAATGCTCATGTTTCCATTTAAAATTTGCATCATATAAAACAAAGGGCTGGGTGCAGTGGCTAGGTGTAATCCTAACTCTCTGGGAGGCCGAGGCGGGTAGACTGGCTGACCTCAGTAGTTGAGACCAGCCTGAGCAAGAGTGAGACCTTGTCTCTACTAAAAATAGAAAAACTAGCCGGGCATCATGGTGGTTGCCTATAGTCCCAGCTACTCGGGAGGCTGAGGCAAGAGGATCGCTTGAGCTCAAGAGACTGAGATTGTTATGAGCTATGATGCCACAGCACTCTATCCAGGGCAACAAAGTGAGGCTCTGTCTCAAAAAAAAAAATGGTAAAATTGGTAACAATTTAAAGTTATCTTTTAATGTAGGATGATAATAATAGCAAATAAAAATACTATGGCAGATTGAGAGAGAGAGAAACCACAGAAGAAAGGAAAGGCTGTATACTTTCGTGACCTTACTGGTGCTTCTTCCTGCATTTTGAACAGAAGCACTGCCACGGTCACGGACTGGGCCTTATGTATCATGCAGCTGGCCCTGGCATTACATACATCCCCTTTCCTCTTAGAACTTCCTAGTCTGGTGGGAGAAACATATTCTAATAGAATAATCGCAGAAATACATAAGTATTAGCTGATAAGTGCTATGAAAGAAACTGCCAGGATTCTCTGAGGGCATGTAATGGCAAGACCTAACCGAGTCTCTGATCAGGGCAGGCTTCTCTGAGGAAGTGATATTTGAACTGAAGTGTGAAAAGAACAAGCAGGGGTTAGTGAGGAAAAGAAAAGGGAAGAATGTTTCAAACTGAGGGTACAGCATGTGCAAAGACCCTGAGACAGATAGGATGGAGCCTGGAAGCACCGTTGGGGAAAAAAACCATCTGGCTGGAACATAGCCAAACCTTACAGATCACACCAAAGAATTAATAATTACCGTAAAAGTATGGGAAGACATTAGGGATTTGAAAAGGAGAGTAATGTGACCAAATGTGTGTTTTTCAAAAGGGCTGTAACTCACTGCTACATGTAAAGCAGCCTGTAGGAAACTGGACTAGTTAGAAAGGAGTCTACTGCAGGTGAGGAGTAATGGCAGCTTAGGCTATGGTGGGCACAGAGGTTTTGAATGGGTTCACAAGACAGGCTGGAGGAAAGTGATGGATTGGCTGAGAGCACAGAGAAGAAAGAAGCGGTGTCAGGACTCCTAAGTTTCTGGTCTGTGTCTCTGTGTGGTTAATGAAGTCATCTATTAAAACATATGTTAGTGGCGGGGGGGTCAGGGTGTGATAGTTCTTGTAGTCCCAGCTACCTGCAAGGTGGAAGAAGAAAGATCACTTGAGCCCTGGAGTTCAAGGCCAGACTGGGCACATAGTAAGACCCAATCTCTAATAAAAGAAAAAGACCATGAGTTTAGTTGAGGCCCCTTTGAGATATACAAGCAGAAGTGTCAGAATTCCAGCTCGGTGCCCGTAGCTCAGTGAGTAGGCGCCAGCCACATACACTGGAGGTGGTGGATTCGAGCCCAGCCTTGTCCTGCTAAACAATAATGACAACTGCAACCAAAAAATAGCTGGGCATTGTGATGGGCACCTGTAGTCCCAGATATTCGGGAGACTGAGGCAAGAGAATCGCTTAAGCCCAAGAGTTTGAGGTTGCTGTGACCTGTAATGCCACGGCACTTTACCAAGGGCAACGTAGTGAGACTCTGTCTCAAAAAAAATAAATAAATAAAATAAGTAAAGCAAGCAGACAGCCCTCAGAATGGGAGAAAATATTTGCAGGTTATATCTCTGATAAAGGTCTAATAACCAGAATCCACAGAGAACTCAAACATATGAGCAAGAAAAGAACACGTGACCCCATCTCAGGGTGAGCAAGGGACTTGAAGAGAAACTTCTCTAAAGAAGACAGATGCACGATCTACAAACACACGAAAAAAAGCTCATCATCCTTAATCATCAGAGAAATGCAAATCAAAACTACTTTGAGTTATCACCTAACCCCAGTAAGAATAGCCCACATAACAAAATCCCAAAACCAGAGATGTTGGCATGGATGTGGAGGAAAGGGCACACTTCTATACTGCTGGTGGGTATGCACACTAATACGGTCCTTCTGGGAGGATGTTTGGAGAATACTTAGAGACCTAAAAATAGACCTGCCATTCGATCCTATAATTCCTTTACTAGGTTTATACCCAGAAGACCAAAAATTACAATATAACAAAGACATCTGTACCAGAATGTTTATTGCAGCCCAATTCACAATTGCTAAGTCATGGAAGAAGCCCAAGTGCCCATCGACCCACGAATGGACTAGCAAATTGTGGTACATGTATAGCATGGAATATTATACAGCCTTAAAGAAAGATGGAGACTTTACCTCTTTCATGTTTACATGGATGGAGCTAGAACATATTCTTCTTAGCAAAGTATCTCAGGAATGGAAGAAAAAGTATCCAATGTACTCAGCCCCACTATGAAGCTAAATTATAGCTTTCACATGAAGGCTATAACCCAACTATAGCACAAGGACTATGAGAAAAGGGCCAAGGAAGGGGAAGGAAGTGGGGAGGTTAGGGTGGAGGGAGGGTAATAGGTGGGGCCACACCTATGGTGCATCTTAGAATGGGTACAGGCGAAACTTACTAAAGGCAGAATACAAATGTCTACATACAATAACTAAGAAAATGCCATGAAGGCTACATTGAACAGTTTGATGAGAATATTTCAGATTGTATACAAAACCAGCACATTGTACCCCTTGATTGAACTAATGTACACAGCTATGATTTAACAATAAAAAAAGAAAAAAAAAGTGTCAGAATTCCATTGGATTATTTGTCTAGAACCCAGAAGTGAGGTTTGAACAGAAGAAAGAAGTTTGCTAATAAAAATTGCAGCCATGCACAAGCTGGAACAGGCCCTCTACAAAATAGATTATCCAAATAGCCGAAGTACTATGCAAGTGCTCAACATCATTACCCATTAAAGAAATGCAAATTAAAACCACAACAGGATACCATTTCACTGGAATGGCTAAAATTTTAAAAGACTGACAACACTAAATGTAGCTGAGGACACAGAACAAAGAGAACTCTATGCTTTACTGGTGGACATGTGAGATTACATAACTGCTATGCAGACAGGCAGTGTTTTCAAAATTTAAATATATACTAACCGTACAACCCACCAACTGCCACCCAGGTATTTACTAAGAGAAATAAAAATGTCTGTGCCGGGCGAGGTGGCTCACACCTGTAATCTAGCACTCAGGGAGACTGAAGCAGGTGGACTGCCTGAGCTCATGAGTTCAGGACCAGCCTGAGCCAGAGCGAGACCCCATCTCTAAAAACAGCCCGGTATTGTGGTGGGCACCTGTATCCCAGCTAGTCAGGAGGCTGGGGCAAGAGGATCTCTTGAGCCCAAGAGTTTGAGGTTGCTGTGAGCTACAACACCACAGCACTCAGCCCCAGGTTGACTGGATGAGACTCTATCTCAAAACACAAATAAATAAATACATAAATAAATAAAATAGAAAAATTAGCCAGGCATGGTGTTGGTGCCTGTAGTCCCAGCTATTCAGGAGGCAGAGGCAGGAGGATCACTTGAACCTGGGAATTTGAGGTTTCTGTGAGCTAGGCTGACACCACATCATTCTAGCCTGGACTAGAGACTCTATCTCAAAATAAATAAATAAATAAAATTAAAATTAAAAAAAAAATCTGTCCACACAAAGACAAATAATGCAAAATAATGTTCATGGCAGCTTTACTAATAACAACCCTTAAATGGAAACAACACACGTGTGCATCAGTCCATCCCCCGATGAACACATGTGCATTGATTGCCAAAAGATGAACAGATTGGGTGTGTCCATACAACGGAGTGCTGCCTTCCAACAAAAAGAAACAAACTACAGGTACATGGAACAACATCATGAGTGAAAGAAGTCAGGTAGAAAAGAGGACACGGGTATGAATCCATTTACACGCCACTCTAGAACAGGTAAAACAAATCTTTAGAAATAGAAATCACATCCATGGTTGCACAGGGCAGTGATGGCAGGGACTGACTGCAAAGAGGTGGTGTAGGGAGATGAATTTGGGGGGAGGTGATGAAATTGTTCTGTATCT
Source organism: Nycticebus coucang (assembly GCF_027406575.1). Classification (NCBI taxonomy): domain Eukaryota; kingdom Metazoa; phylum Chordata; class Mammalia; order Primates; family Lorisidae; genus Nycticebus; species Nycticebus coucang. Next base: position 57,767,843 of record NC_069791.1, on the reverse strand, counting down.
CGATTGTGGTGCTTGTTACATGACCATACACATTTGTTAAAACTCACAAAATTGTACCATAAAATGTGTGACTTTTATTGCATAAAAATTGTACCTTAATTAATTTTTTAATTGACACCAAAGATTTAGACAAGATTCACTAGGTGAAGAGGCTGGAGTTATAAGAGAGAAGAACATGGGGCTACCAATCCAACCCACAGGGAAAAGGGTATCTCCATCTTTCATGTGGGGCTCGGAGAAGTAAAATGACTTCCCCAAGATCACACAGCTTCTAAGTAAATCTGGGGCTCACACCCTCAGCCATCAGGTCCTAAGGCCCATTTTCTTTTGTTCCTTCCCATCAGCCAGTGGCTGAGCATGATGGCCAAGCAGGGCGGAGACCCCAGCTCCTCTGCCTCCAGGAAGAAAGGCAGTGGCCCTGAGTCTGGAAACCACGAGTTATTCCCTACATATGACAATGATTCTCCTCCCCCTCACCAATGGCACAGACACTTTGGCTGCAAGGTGTGGGGATGGCTGTGGTGGTGATGGCTTTGCCCTGAGCCAGCCACAATCTCTCCAGAAGTCCTCAGTAGCACACCAGCAAGGTGACAAGCCACAGTTGGGGATGCTGCCCAGGCCTGCCAGGCACCCAGAGAACCTTAGTGAGATCTGCTTCAGAGGAAAAATCATAGCCTGCCCCAATCTGCCAGGGGTCTCGACACTGACCCACTTTCTGTGGGTCACGGAATACAAGGTTTGAAAGCCTAAAGCATTAGGCTAAAAATTGAAAGCCTAAAGCATTATCACCAATTACCAGACACCAATTACCTCTCTTGCCTCCTCCTGTGTACCATGTACCCAGTCTGTATTCCAGCGGCAGCAGAACATTCCTCCAAACCCCTTTTTGCGACATAACTTTGCTCAAGTCACTTCCTCAGTCTTCGTCTTTCCATCCTCCCTCTGCCTATGGCAATCTTCTTAGACAGCACACCTCTGAACAACCCCAGCCTTCTCTCCAATCAGAGCGCGTCACACATTCCTCTTTGTTCCCATAGTGCATTTGCATACACTTTTCTTTAGCATTTTTCATTCTGCTTGAATAAAGGTTAATTCAAATGTCAGTTTCTGCCAGCTGCCTTGAATGTCAGGCATCTATCTAACCCAACTTTGTTTTCATCTGCAAGTAACACAGTGCCTGGCACTCTGGAATCACCAGGGAAATGCTCCTTCACCTTCTCTTTCTTTCTAAGAGACAGGGTCTCCCTCCATCACCCAGGCTGCAGTGCATGGCATCATTATAGCTCACTGCAGCCTTGAACTCTTGGACTCAAGTGATCCTCCTGCCTCAGACTCCTGAGTAGCTGAGGCTACAGGCACGTACTGTCATGCCCAGATAATTATTTTTTTCCATAGAGACAAGGCCTTGTTACGTTGCCCAGGCTAGTCTCAAACTGCTGGCATCAAGCAATCCTCCTTCCTGCCTTCGACCCCAAAGTGATGGATTACAGGCATGAGCCACTGCCACTTGGTTGGGGAATGCTTCTTCAGTTAAACTGAATCCTCCAAGAGCCCTGTGAGGTGGATATTATTAGTCTGATTGTGCTCATAAGGAATGTTAGGTTCAGAAAAATTAGGTGATTTTCCCAAAGTCACATAGCTAGTTTAGCAGTGGAACAGTGGAATGGAACAGGTGAATGGATTTTCCCAGGCTACAGTCCTGATCTCTGCACGTGTCCTGCTCTGTAGGGTGTGGACCCCAAGGCAGACTCCCCAGTCTCTGGCCTGGCCAGAGAGAGAGGTCTGAGCAAAGTGCTCCCTCACACCTGGGAATTAATCTAGGCCAACCACAGATTGTCCGCAGAGTCTGCCCAACCTCCCCACAGATCCCAAGCGTAGGGTACATGTGTGCCGCCCTGACAGAACCCGGGGTGTGGAGGATAGGCTGAGATATACCAGAAGGAGGGTCTAGCAGAGGCAACAGGAGAGAGGTGAAAACACCGAAACTGGGCAGAGATGGACACCACGAGGAACTGAGAAACGAGACAGATAAAGAGAGAGAAGGAAGGACAGAGACCAGAGCAAGAAGTCAGGCAAAGGAAAGAAGGGGAAGGAGGAAGTGTCCAGGAGAAACACACAAAGGGAGGCCTGGCGGAGGCCAGTGCGGCTTTCCAGCTCCTCTTTGGTGCTCCCAGAGGCCTTGCTCCCTGGGGCCAGGGCATCCCACCTGTCCTTCTTCGTGTCAATCAGCGGCCTCTGGCAAATGGCAGCTCCGTGACCATCCCTGTCTGTTTAGAAAGAGACACACTTTCAGCTCCATGAGGCAAGGTCAGCTCCGCTCCAGGAGGAGAAAGCTCCTCCAAGGTCAGGCTCTCTGGCATGTTGGCTGAGGGGCTGGATTTGAATCCACAGCTCTGGCCTCCCAGTTCACTCCCCAGACGGCCACAGGCAAGCTTCCCTAGCAAGCCCCTGTCTCATGCTGGGGACTACTGTCAGCAGACCTCCTTTTCCGCTCCTCCATCTAGAATGAAAAATGGGAGTGACCTTGGTCAAATTTCTCAACTTCTCTGTGTCAGGACATCCTCACGTGTGCAAAGAGGAAAAAATGAGAGGCACATCTTTTACTGCACGTGCCTAAAGCAACCAGTTGCATGGAGTCATTCTGATTTTACTCTCATGGACCCTTCCTCACCCGCAGGATGGTATTTCCCATAATAAGGGATGTGTCCAGGAAAAGTGCATTCGAAATGGACTCTAGATGTCTGCCTTCCAGAAAACATCCTCCAGTCATCCAGTCTCCTGCTGTTCATCAGCATAACCACCCACTTCCACCAACCTCCAGGGTTCATTTATCTTCTCTGCTGGCACTTAATGAGCACCTCCCATGATCTGGGGATGAGGAGTGAACAAAACAGGCAAAAGCACTGGACAAAAACAAAGAAAAGAGGGAGATACGGAATTTGGGGGATGAGGATGGAGGTGGGTTGCAATTTTCTTTTTTTTTTTTTTTTATTGTTGGGGATTCACTGAGGGTACAATAAGCCAGTTACACTGATTGCAATTGTTAGGTACAGTCCCTCTTACAATCATGTCTTGCCCCCATAAAGTGTGACACACACTAAGGCCCCACCCCCCTCCCTCCATCCCTCTTTCTGCTTCCCCCCCCCATAACCTTAATTGTCATTAATTGTCCTCATATCAAGATTGAGTACATAGGATTCATGCTTCTCCATTCTTGTGATGCTTTACTAAGAATAATGTCTTCCACTTCCATCCAGGTTAATACGAAGGACGTAAAGTCTCCATTTTTTTTAATGGCTGAATAGTATTCCATGGTATACGTATACCACAGCTTGTTAATCCATTCCTGGGTTGGTGGGCATTTAGGCTGTTTCCACATTTTGGCAATTGTAAATTGAGCTGCAATAAACAGTCTAGTACAAGTGTCCTTATGATAAAAGGATTTCTTTCCTTCTGGGTAGATGCCCAGTAATGGGATTGCAGGATCAAATGGGAGGTCTAGCTTGAGTGCTTTGAGGTTTCTCCATACTTCCTTCCAGAAAGGTTGTACTAGTTTGCAGTCCCACCAGCAGTGTAAAAGTGTTCCCTTCTCTCCACATCCACGCCAGCATCTGAAGTTTTGAGATTTTGTGATGTGGGCCATTCTCACTGGGGTTAGATGATATCTCAGGGATGTTTTGATTTGCATTTCTCTAATATATAGAGATGATGAACATTTTTTCATGTGTTTGTTAGCCATTCGTCTGTCATCTTTAGAGAAAGTTCTATTCATGTCTCTTGCCCATTAATATAAGGGATTGTTGGCTTTTTTCATGTGGATTAATTTGAGTTCTCTATAGATCCTGGTTATCAAGCTTTTGTCTGATTGAAAATATGCAAATATCTTTTCCCATTGTGTGGGTTGTCTCTTTGCTTTGGTTATTGTCTCCTTAGCTGTACAGAAGCTTTTCAGTTTAATGAAGTCCCATTTGTTTATTTTTGTTGTTGTTGCAATTGCCATGGCAGTCTTCTTCATGAAGTCTTCCCCCAGGCCAATATCTTCCAGTGTTTTTCCTATGCTTTCTTGGAGGATTTTTATTGTTTCATGCCTTAAATTTAAGTCCTTTATCCATCTTGAATCAATTTTTGTGAGTGGGGAAAGGTGTGGGTCCAGTTTCAGTCTTTTACATGTAGACATCCAATTCTCCCAACACCATTGATTGAATAGGGAGTTTCCCCCAAGGTAAGTTCTTGTTTGGTTTATCGAAGATTAGATGGTTGTAAAATGTTAGTTTCATTTCTTGGTGTTCAATTCGATTCCAAGTGTCTATGTCTCTGTTTTTGTGCCAGTACCATGCTGTCTTGAGCACTATGGCTTTGTAGTACAGACTAAAATCTGGTTTGCTGATGCCCCCAGCTTTATTTTTGTTACAGAGAACTGCCTTAGCTATACGGGTTTTTTTCCGGTTCCATACAAAACGCAGAATCATTTTTTCCAAATCTTGAAAGTACGATGTAGGTACTTTGATAGGAATGGCATTGAATAGGTAGGTTGCTTTGGGAAGTATAGACATTTTAACAATGTTGGTTCTTCCCATCCATGAGCATGGTATGTTCTTCCATTTGTTAATATCCTCTGCTATTTCCTTTCTGAGGATTTCATAATTTTCTTTATAGAGGTCCTTCACCTCCTTCGTTAGGTATATTCCTAGGTATTTCATTTTCTTTGAAACTATGGTGAAGGGAGTTGTGTCCTTAATTAGCTTCTCATCTTGACTGTTATTGGTGTATACAAAGGCTACTGACTTGTGGACATTGATTTTATATCCTGAAACATTACTGTATTTTTTGATGACTTCTAGGAGTCTTGTGGTTGAGTCTTTGGGATTCTCTAAGTATATGATCATGTCATCAGCAAAGAGGGAGAGTTTGACCTCCTCTGCTCCCATTTGGATTCCCTTTATTTCCTTGTCTTGCCTAATTGTATTGGCTAGAACTTCCAGCACTACGTTGAATAGTAAAGGTGACAGAGGACAACCTTGTCTGGTTCCAGTTCTAAGAGGAAAAGCTTTCAGTTTTACTCCATTCAGTAAAATATTGGCTGTGGGTTTGTCATAGATAGCTTCAATCAGTTTTAGAAATGTGCCACCTATGCCTATACTCTTCAGTGTTCTAATTAGAAAAGGATGCTGGATTTTATCAAATGCTTTTTCTGCATCTATTGAGAGGATCATGTGATCTTTATTTTTGCCTCTGTTAATATGGTGGATAACGTTTATGGACTTGCGTATGTTAAACCAGCCTTGCATCCCTGGGATGAAGCCTACTTGATCATGATGAATGACTTTTTTGATGATAAGCTGTAATCTATTGGCTAGGATTTTGTTGAGAATTTTTGCATCTATATTCATGAGTGAGATTGGTCTGAAATTCTCCTTTTTGTTTGGGTCTTTCCCTGGTTTTGGTATCAGGGTGATGTTTGCTTCATAGAATGTGTTGGGGAAGATTCCTTCTTCCTCAATTTTTTGGAATAATTTCTGCAGTACAGGAATAAGCTCTTCCTTGAAGGTTTGATAGAATTCTGGAGTGAAGCCATCTGGACCAGGGCATTTTTTAGTTGGAAGCTTTTTTATTGTTTCTTTGATCTCAGTGCTTGAAATTGGTCTGTTCAGGAGGTCTATTTCTTCCTGGCTAAGTCTAGGGAGAGTGTGTGATTCCAAATATTGATCCATTTCCTTCACGTTGTCAAATTTCTGGGCATAGAGTTTCTGGTAGTATTCAGAGATGATCTCTTGTATCTCTGTGGGATCAGTTGTTATTTCCCCTTTATCGTTTCTGATTGAGGTTACTAGAGATTTTACTTTTCTATTTCTAGTTAGTCTGGCCAATGGTTTATCTATTTTATTTATTTTTTCAAAAAACCAACTCCTTGTTTCATTAATTTTCTGAATGATTCTTTTGTTTTCAATTTCATTGATCTCTGATTTGATTTTGGATATTTCTTTTCTTCTACTGAGTTTAGGCTTAGATTGTTCTTCTTTTTCCAAATCCCTAAGATCTCTTGTGAGATTGTTGATGTGCTCTCTTTCTGTTTTTCGAATGTAGGCATCTAAAGCAATGAATTTTCCTCTCAAAACTGCTTTTGCAGTATCCCACAGGTTTTGGTAGCTTGTGTCTTCATTGTTGTTATGCTCAAGGAAGTTAATGATTTCCTGTTTTATTTCTTCCTGCACCCATCTGTTATTCAACAGAAGATTGTTTAATTTCCATGCCTTTGGGTGGGGTCGAGCATTTTTGTTAGAGTTGAGTTCCACCTTTAGTGCCTTATGGTCTGAAAAGATACAAGGTAAAATTTCAATTCTTTTGATTCTGTTGATATTTGTTTTGTGTCCCAGGATATGATCAATTTTGGAGAATGTTCCATGGGGTGATGAGAAGAATGTATATTCTTTATCTTTGGGGTGGAGTGTTCCATATGCGTCTATCAAGCATAGTTGTTCTGGGGTCTCATTTAAATCTCTTATATCTTTGTTTAATTTCTGTTTAGAGGATCTGTCCAGCTCTGTAAGAGGTGTGTTAAAGTCCCCTGTTATGATGGTATTATCAGATATCATATTGCTCAGACTGAGTAAGGTCTGTTTCAAGAATCTGGGAGCATTTAAATTGGGTGCATAAATATTTAGAATTGAAATGTCTTCTTGTTGTAGTTTTCCCTTGACCAATATAAAGTGACCATCTTTGTCTTTTTGGACTTTAGTTGCTTTAAATCCACATGTATCTGAAAATAAGATTGCAACTCCTCTTTTCTTCTGAATTCCATTTGCCTGAAAAATTGTCTTCCAACCCTTGACTCGGAGCTTTAATTTGTCTTTTGAAGCCAGGTGTGTTTCTTGCAGACAGCAAATGGATGGCTTGTGTTTTTTAATCCAGTCAGCCAATCTATGTCTCTTTAGTGGGGAATTCAAGCCATTAACATTTATGGAGATAATTGATAAGTGTGGTAGTATTCTATTCATCTTATTTGGTGAGAGTCCATTGCTTAGTTTTGTCTTTTGCATCAGTGTGGAGGTTAGGTTCTGTCCTTTGATTTCTGAGTTCTTACTTTGCTGCTGATCCATTGTGGTGGTCAGTGTGCAGAACAGGTTGAAGTATCTCCTGTAGAGCTGGTCTTGTTGTGGCGAATTTTCTCTATGTTTGTATATCCGTAAATGATTTGATTTCTCCGTCAATTTTGAAGCTTAGCTTAGCAGGGTACAGAATTCTGGGCTGGAAATTGTTCTGTTTAAGTAGATTAAAGGTAGATGACCATTGTCTTCTTGCTTGGCAAGTTTCATTAGAGAAGTCTGCGGTCAATCTGATGGATTTGCCCCTGTAGGTCAACTGGCGCTTACTCCTGGCAGCTTGCAGAATCTTTTCTTTTGTCTTGACTTTGGACAGGTTCATCACAATGTGTCTTGGAGAAGCTCGGTTAGAGTTGAGGCGACCTGGGGTCCGATATCCCTCTGAAAGCAGTGTGTCAGAATCTTTGGTGATGTTTGGGAAATTTTCTTTTATAATATTCTCTAGTATGGCTTCCATTCCTCTGGGGCATTCTTCTTCCCCTTCTGGAATTCCTATAACTCGTATGTTGGAACGCTTCATAAAGTCCCATAATTCTGACAGTGAACGTTCTGCTTTCTCTCTCTTCTTTTCTGCCTCTTTTACTATCTGAGTTATCTCAAAAACTTTGTCTTCTACCTCTGAAATTCTTTCTTCTGCATGGTCTAACCTGTTGCTGATACTTTCCATTGCATCTTTAAGTTCCCTGATTGACTGTTTCATTTCCTTCAGCTCTGCTATATCCTTTTTATATTCTTCATATCGTTCATCTCTGATTTGATTCTGTTTTTGGATTTCCTTTTGGTTATTTTCCACTTTATTAGCAGTTTCCTTCATTGTTTCCATCATTTCTTTCATTGTTTTCAACATGTGTATTCTAAATTACCTTTCTGTCATTCCTAACATTTCTGTATAGGTGGAATCCTCTGCAGTAGCTACCTCATGGTCCCTTGGCGGGGTTGTTCTGGACTGGTTCTTCATGTTGCCTGGAGTTTTCTGCTGATTCTTCCTCATGAGTGATTTCTTTTATCTGTTTCCTTGCCCTAATTTTCCTTTCACTTCCTCTTGCTCTTTAAGTTCTTGTGCCTGTGGACTAAGGGTTACAGGACCAGAAGGGTGAGAAGGTTGAGGAGCAAAAAAGGGATGAAAGAAAGGAGGACTGAGTGATAAGAAAAAAAAGAAAGATAGAGAAAGGAGAGGGGGTGGGGATAAGGAATATTGACAAAAAGAAGAGAGGCACAGAAAGAGGGAGACAGGGCAATATAGGTGTACAGTAGGGTACTTTGACACAACCTTAAAAAAACCCCACCTTCTGGGGGTGCCCAGTTGGGTGGTTCCCTTGAGGTCAGCAGCTCTTTGCTAACCTGATCAGACACAGTACCCCACCTCCACCAAGTAGAGAGGAAAGACAAAAATGCTACAAATCAAACCAAAACAAGCAAACAGAAAACTTTACGGGGATAAAATTGGGTGAAAAACCAAATGATAGCGGTAGGAACACTAGCAAAAATGAAGTTGTAGTTATTAAAAAAGGCAGCAATGGGAAATTATAATTAAACTAGAAAAATTGAGAAAGAAAAAGGGATCTGTATGGAAAAGATTGAACTTAAAAAACAAAACAACATCAACAACGTCAAAATAAACAAACAAAAAAAAACCAAACAAACAAAAAAAAAAGAAAAAAATACACAACCAAAAACAAAGCAGTTTGTATATGTTATTGAATATTGTCTGGGCAACACGTGGTCTTCTGGGGTATGAGATGTTAGTCACAGCTCTGATACGACTGGAGGCTGCTGATTTCTCAAACCCCAGCAGGTAGACACCCTAAATCTCTCTTCAGCCCACTTAAAAGGCACTTTGAACTTGTAAACTTGCTGAACAGAAGCTTTCCCAGTTTTCTCGCTGGAGTGGCTATCCACTTACCCAGTGTGCCAAAACCGGTCTCACTCTGCCCCTGAGGGTTAGGGCTGCAAGGCGGCTCAGACCCCACCCTTAGGCTACTTGGTTGCTGGGTTACGGGCTCCCACCCGTTTCTAGCTCTGTGACCCTGAGGGCGGAGCTTGCTGGGGCAGATCACTGACAATGGTTCCATGTGACCCACCGCCAAACACTATTAGCTCCGTCTGGCTCAGTGGCTCAGACTGGGGCCCTAGACAACGGCCAAAGTTCTCTGCACTCCCGCTCAGGCCTTCCCCAAGGCAGTTCAACTCAGTGCCCAGTCCAAGGACATCAAAACAGTTCACAGGTAAGGCCTTTCTGGTTTTCAGTCTCGCTGCTACTGAACTTACAGTTGTGGGCGGGTTTAGACGGATTGAACACACGCGACCACTTGCTGGTTTTCCACTGTTTTAGTCCTCCTCTTGGGGTCCAGAAGTCTCTCGCTGACTCCCTGTATCCTCATAGGAGTGATGATAGGCAGTTCCCACCAGCCAGAGATGCCTGGAGTCCTATCTCCCCAGACTCACGGTGCCCAGATGCAAGGAAGCTGTTACTCGGCTGCCATCTTGCTCCGCCTCCCTCTCTGTCTCTCGGGTTGCAATTTTCAAAAGGGTGGCAGAGAAAGCCTTGGTGAGATGGCAAAATATAAGCAAATATATGAAGGAGGCCAGGGAGAGAGTCATGCACTTACGGGCAGGAAGGGCCTTCCAGGAAAAGGAAGCTGCTGGAGCAAATGCTGGGAGGCAGATGTGAGCCCAGCGGCTTTGGAGACCAGCCAAGGGTCAGAGCGGCTGACGTGTAGGGAGCCAGGCGGGAGAAGTGAGGGAGATGGGGGCTCAGATGGAGGGCAGTGTGGGCTGCCTCCCTGCTCTGCTGCTGTGTAACAAATTAGTACAACAGTAGCAGCTTCAAACGCCCCCAGTATTTCAGTGTCTGCAGGTCAGAAGTCTGGGCACAGTGCAACTGGGTTCTCTGTAAGCTGCAATCAAATGTCAGCTGAATGTCCTCATCTGGGGCTCAAGCGGAGAAGCACCTGTCCCCAAGGTCACATGGCAGCACCAGTTCTATACAGGTTCTGGGTGGAAGACCCCAGTGTAGCATGGAGTGTGCACTGGAGGGGGCTCTCTGCTCCTTGCTGCTGGCCCTCCCCACGTGCAGCTGGAGACAAGGCAGCCTGCTTCTCCAAGGGCTTGCCTCTAGCAAGATGACATGACAATTTCACAGTCTTATGTAATATAATCCGGTACATGAACCCACATGTGTCCTGCCACCTTCCCTGATTTCTTTGTCATGGTCAGAAGCATGTCACAGGTTCTGCCCACACTCACGCAGGGGGGTGAATGGCAGGAGGTGGGGTTATGGGGCCACCTTAGCATCTATCTGTCACCTCCTAGCCCATTTTATTTTTATTTTTTTTTTAGAATATTTACATTTTTAAGTTATATTTTTGAAATTAGAAGATGAAGTACAGCATAAGTTTTACAACAAAGAAAAGAAAAATATACAAGATAAAAACAGAGTTAACAGTAAAAATACAACTATCTGGAACATGGAAACTTTTTGTCAGAAAGTTACATCTTCTTAATCCAATTGTCCAAATCATTAAAATATGGATGATTCAATGCCATTTTGCCAGAAATTCATTTGGCAGGATCATAGACTAACATTTTTGAGAGCAAATCTAAGCCATTTTCATCCAAGTTTTTGACATGGGAGGCTAGACTTCCTGGTTTCCACTTGGGAAATGTGTTCTTAGAGTCCTGTAAAGATTCTACTTCTGGCCACACTTCATTATTGGGAGTGCCCAAAGCTCTGAAAATCCTGAAGAGTTGATCGATTTCTGAATCCCCATGGAAAAGCGGTTTCTTAGTTGCTAATTCTGCAAATATGGTGCCTATACTCCAAATGTCAACTGGAGTCGAGTCACGAGCTGACCCCAAAAATACTTCTGGGGATCTGTACCAGGGTGTTACTACCTCATGTGTATATACCCGAATGGGCATTCCAAAAGCTCTGGCAAGGCCAAAATCAGCCAGTTTAATTGTTCCTTTGTCATCAATCAGGAGATTTTGAGGTGTTAAGTCTCGGTGAAGAACTCTTCTAGAGTGACAAAACACAATGCCCTGGAGGATTTGGTATAAATAACTCTTAACAAGTGAAGAATCCATGAACTGACCAGCAGGGATAGAATCAAAATATTTCTTGAGGTCCATGGAAAGAAATTCAAAGATGAGATATAACCTGGAATCCTGAATAAGCACATCTTGAAGACTGACTATATTAGGATGACGAAGTTCTTTTAATAGAGAAATTTCCCGAATTGCAGTGCTAGGAACCCCTTCCTCTCCACTTTCTAGTCTGATTTTCTTCATGGCTACCACTTGACCTGTAGTTTTGTGTCTACCCTTATACACAACTCCATAGGTACCCTCTCCAATTTTCTCTATTTTGGTATAATCTTCCATAGTTAATCAATAAGTATGGCAGATCCTCAGCAACTCTACCCAGCTTATTATCCCGTGGCGGTTGCCGCGGCAGCTACCACTTTAGCGTTGCTACTCTCTCAACTTCCAGGAGCCAGCTTTGAAGCTAAGTGTGTCTCCTAGCCCATTTTAAAGGACCAGGGCTTTACTACAAGATGAGGATTTGGAGCTGAGGAGTCACAAGATCTCCATATTTTAAAAGGACCTCTCTGGCTGCCATGTTGAGAGAGACTGAGGGGGCAAGGAAGGACAAAGGACAGCAGTTAGTAGCTACAGAAACCTGGACAGAGCGGGGGTCTGGACTAACACTGTTCCCTTATTCCCTCCACTTCTGAGGGTCCCAGAGGCTGTCCCGGGGATGACACTCCCCCAGCAGGCTTTGGCCCCTCTCCTTCCACTTGGCTCAGGTCCTGGCCCCCTCTTTTCTTAAGGTCTCTTCCATCCCACACCCTGGCCCCCACAGCAGGCACGGATGGGGACCTGTGAGTGAGTGTCTCATAGTGCTAATACTGAGAATACTAGGAGAACTAAGACCCAGCTTCTCTGCCAGCACAGGGACAAAGGTATGGAGGGACAGGGGTTTGAGGCCAGGCGTGCAGCTCTGGGAGTGTCTGAATCACCTAAGCCTCATGATATAAATGAAACATGTTCTTAACATGCTGGGTGGAAGTTGTCTCTACCTCGACCTCTCCCAGAGCTGTCTGCTCTGCCTTGCTAATTCTCCTCTTCTACTTGAAGCCGGAGTTAGGTCCCTCTTAGTAGCCTTTATGTCCAGAGAAGGGCAGTCCCATATAAATATAAAGTGAGCAGGGCAACAGGTTGTAATTTAACAACATCTAATGGCCACATTAAATTTTTTAAGTGAATTTAATTTTAATAATACATTAACCCAATATATCCAAAGTATTACCCTTTCAATATGTATTCCTATGAAACATTATTAATGAGGTACTTGACAAAATGCCTAATAGCACCTCTCAATTTAGATGCTGAATTTTTACTGGGAATATGGGGTCCATATTTAGGTTTCCCTAAGTTTACATGGAAAAAGTTAGGTTCATTGGCTCAGTGCTTGTAGCTCAGTGAGTAGGGCACCAGCCACATATGCTGAGGCTGGCAGGTCTGGCCCAGGCCTGCTAAAGAACAATGACAACTCCAGACAAAAAATAGCCAGGCCTTGTGTAAGGCGCCTGTAGTCCTAGATACTGGGGAGGCTGAGGCAAGAGAATCGGTTAAGCCCAACAGTTTGGGGTTGCTGTGAGCTGTGATGCCACAGCCCTCTACCAAGGGCACCATAGTGAGACTCTGTCTCAAAAAAAAAAAAAAAGAAAAGAAAAAGAAAAAGGTTCACATACCTAAGTTGTCTCATACATACTTAAATGTTTTCCAATAACTGAATAGAGTATCAGTTTTTTAAATTTATTTTTACATTAGTTAAAATTAAATCAACAATTTGGGTCCTCAGCTGCGCACACAAGCCTCATTTCAAGTGTTCAACACCCACGTGTGACTGGTGACCACAGAGGGTTCCCCGCTTCTGTCTGGGTCCCAGCTACCCTACTCTGCTCTGGCTTCCCCCACTTTAACCCAAGTCCACCCTGACCCTGCTGTCCTCCCCTCCTGCCTGCCTCCCACCCTACACCCTCACCTCCCTGCTTGGAGCTCCTCGGAGCCAGCTTCTCTCCTGTCCTCACCAAAGCCGCCCAGGACTCATACAGGCCCCCAGCCCATTTTCACCTGGTTCTCATCTATGCATAAACATTAGCACAGCAGAAAGCCGATTTGCATACTGATCGCCTCAGCTCTAGTCCAATTCAGACTTTTGGAACCAGGAAGAGGCTTTCTCCTCCCCTCCCACTACAGGGCCAAAGAAAATTGGGTCTTGTCCTCCAGTCCCCCCATAGGAGGTGGGGTTACGGTGGCTGCTTGGCTTCTGAGACAGGAGGTGTCATCACCACTGGGAAGGAGGGTAGGGAAGATGCCAGTACAGGGATGGTAGTGGGGGAGGGGGGATGCCTGTTGGGGTGTACCCGGGAGGAGGACTTTTCACATCTGGTCCATTGTGTCAGAATGATTTGGTTGTTAAATGAGCACTTTAAGGCATTATTTAATATTTCATATTTTTAAATTTTTATAATTTAAATTCTTTCCTGCAGGCTTTTTTTTTTTTTTTAAGCTTTAGATCACTGTCTAGAATTGGTTTGCTTTGCATAATTCCATCCTTAGGGCCCTCTCCTGGCTACCTGCAGCTAGGATGCCTGAACTCCGCATTCCCTTCCCAGGTGTCCACTTGGGGTAGCACTGACTCCGGCCTCCCCTCTCTGGGAATGAGCCAGCCTCACAGCTGCTGAGAGAGCTGGGATAATCCTTCCGGAGCTATTTCAAGGATTAGTCCCTCTGCCCTGTGCCCAGCTGCCACATAAATGGGGTTTCAGGACTGCCCCAGGGAAGGGAGGGCTGCTCCCATAATGCAAAGTGGGGCAGACAGTGGGCACCAGGCTCCAGATCCCCTTTCTCGCCTCACAGAGTACAGACTCCTCAGCTCCTAACCTCCTCCAAGGCTGCAGAGGAGGCAAGAATTGGGGCAGAAGCAGAGCTGCACCGTCCTCATGTGGGTCACTCAGGGCTCCCTCTGAGAACCGAGTCTTTTCTCACCTGGAGGGACAGGTATTGTCCCAAGAAGGAGACACTGATGGCTTTATGAACACCCACCCTGCCCTTGATGCTGCTGAATACAGGTAAGTCCCAGCAAATCTGGGGGACCCCGATTTTGGCATGAGAAAGGAGGGGCTTCTTCTGAGCCCAACGACAATGACTCTAGACTTCCATCACATTCTGGCTCCAGGCCAGACTCCTCCCTATAAGACCTTCTTTGGCCTCTTTGGTGTAATATAGTGGGTAAAAGAGCTTATTAAGAGGCTGGCTATCTGACCTTGGACAAGGTCTTAAACCTTTCAAAGCCTCATTTTTCCCCAACTGTAAAAAGGAATGATGGTAATATTTTTCTCACTAAATTCTTGTAAGTATTAAATATTGTATGTGTACCATACATGTTATTTTACACACAACTAAGTCTAACATTTGTTAGGGAGTAGAATTGGTATGCACCACTAATAAACATAGAAGGTCACCCACAGGTCAGATACCCTAACGTAACTGGCGCCGAGTAGGGGCTCTAAGAATGGTATTCCATTTGTGGTCTGTGCATTAGTATCCCTACCCACTTCTCTTACCCACCCCTCAGTACCTTTCAGCAACACCAGACAGCTTAAGAAACTCTTATTCCCACTCCACACCCAACTGGACATTTTCTCACCCCTGGTGATTGTAGCAGAAATTGGCCAGCTCTTCATTCTGGGTATTTAGCGAGGCTGCATTCCCCCTGCCACCTTGCAGTCAGGTGTGGCCCTGTGAGCAAACTCTAGTCAGTAGGACATGAGCAAGAGTGACTTGTGTTGCTACCAGGCTTGTACCATCCAACCTCCCATATGTGCTTCTGCTCACTGTTTCCATTTCCAAGGAGCATGGCCGTCCTGGTGCCCCCGAGGAATCATGGTAGACCTGCAGGTGGGAAGAATCTGGGTCCTGACTTAGCATGCTATGGATTTGGTCATTCCACTAATGAGAAATAAACTCTATTGTGATTAAGCCTTCCTTCCTTCCTTCCTTCCTTCCTTTCTTTCCTATTCGTTACAGCGACTAGCCTTCTTTTAATTAAAGCATCCATGCTGTCCCATGGCCCTGGAGTTCTGGTGCCTGCTCCCTGGGTACCAGGGTAACTCCTACTTATCCTTTAAGCTTCCCCTCTGACATCACATCCTCCAGAGAGCCTCTCTAAGGACCTCAACCCCTCTGCCAAGAGATAGGTCTCTCCAGCAGATCTGTGTACTTGGCTGCCCTCTAGCCAGTCTCCCCTTCTTCCTCAGAGATCCCAATTTTGTTCTGGGTGGCAATGTACTCAATTAAAAAATGCTCATTTCCCCAGACTCCCTTGTAGCTAGAAGCAGCCATGTGGTCCTGTGCTGGCCAAGAAGATGTAAGAGGAAGTAGCTGGGCCTCAAGTCTTAGGAAAGCTTTTCGAAAAAGTAGATTTGGCTCATTTCTGCCTTTTACCTTTTGTCTGTGTGCTTGCCTCCTCCCGTCAGGAACCAGATGCAATACTGGGAATGGGGCACACATATTACACCATTAGAATGAAAACCGAGTGCTCAGACAGGGTAGAAAGTTCTAGGTTCCTGAAGGCCACAGGAGGAATGAGTGGCAGAGCCCCAAGCCTGAGTGCTCCCTTCTACGCCACGTGGCTTCTTCTGGACATGCTGGGCCTTGTGCCTGAGACATTTCCCCTTCTTTGACATGTCCAGGGCACTTTAAGCAACTCAAATATTGCTTAGGTGAGCCGAGGAGGTTGTATTAGTCAAAACGAAAATACCATAGACTAAGTGACTTAAACAGCAAAGATTCAAGATTGAGGCGGCATTGGGTCTGGTTCTGGCTGAGGGCTCTCTTCCTGGGTTTCAGACAGCTACTCTCCCTCTGTGTTCTCACATGGGGTGGGGGGAGAGCTCTTTTATCACTAGGACTCTACCCCCATTACCTCTTCTAACCCTAATTACCTAACAAAGGCCCATCTCCAAATACTGTCACCTTGGGCGCTAGGGTGTCAACACGTGACACAAGCATTCAGTGTCAGAAACCCATCTCTTCCACACCACTGACAGGGACCATAAGCTGCAACCATCGAGACAGTGAAATATTCTCATATTCTCGTTACAACTCAACCTAACTCCCCCAGAACAGGGGACAGGAAAGGACAAAACTGGGAGAGTGGGACAGTATCAGGAAGAGAGTGGGGTTGCCAGAGTTAGCAAATAAAAAATAACGTGCCTAGTTTTGAATTTTATTTAACCAATGAACAATGTTTTAGCATGTTTTCGTGCTTAGTTTGGGACATACTTAATTCAAAAATAATTATTCATTACCTGAAATTCAAACTAACTGGGTATTTTTATCTGGCAACCCTAAAAAAGAAGGACCAAAAAACACCTGAGGCAAGCCAAGGGTTCCTAGGAAGGAGGTTGCTGGATCACTTGGCTGCTTCCTTTATGTATGAGGTCAGACAATTAAGTTAGGGAACTCATCCTAGAAAAAGTGTTACAACACTCCCTGCTGAATATCACTATGGTTACCTTCAAACTACTCCCCTTGGCCATCTGCTGACCTTAGTAATATTCAGCAGTGAGGTATGTAGCACTTTTCTAGGACGAGTTCCCTAACTTAATTGTCAGACATCATAGGACAGCTCAGATGGCCACTCCGGAAAGAGAGTTCCAACATTGCTTTGAAGGGTGCAGCAGACACTGGCGTCCTTGCTTTGCTTTCCAAGAGGAGTACTTTGAAGGTGAAGGTAGTGACGTCCAGCAATGAGGTACGCAGCACTTTTTCTAGGATGAGTTCGCCAACTCAATTGTCCGACCTCGAAGTAAACCTTTTTTACCCTTTTTTCTTTCTTTTCACCGGCTTTTTATCAGCTTTTTGTGTGCGTGTGTGTGGTGAAATATACATAACATGCGATCTACCATTTTAACCATTTTTAGGTGTCCATTTTGGTGATATTCACGCGCATTGCTATTGCCCCCAGCAAGGCCAACCATCTCCAGACCTCCTCCCAGACTGAAGCTCTGTGTCCGCTAAACGCTAACAGCCCAGCTCCGGCCGCGCTGCCCTCGCTGCCCTGAGCCGCCCTTCTCTCGGTTTCCATGAATCTGATCCCTCCAGGTGCCGCCCGTCAGTGGGATCATCACTGCGCTTTCGCTTCTGGCGTTCAGATCGCACTTTAAAAGGAGCGAGTGGGCACTCAGTGGAGGGGGAGTGGCTCGCAGAGGTAAAGGCAGGGACATCTGTGGCGGCTGAAGGATGCGCTGGAGCAGCTCAGTGAGTGCGGCGGGACTTGAATTGGGCGTCCTGCCGCGGGCGGGAGCCTCGGGGGAGGCTGCGAAGGTCCCAGGGCGTGGGAGGAGGGTCTGCGGCGGCGCTGGGAGCGGCCTGGTGCTCGGAGACACGGGATTGGCGCCGCGGGGACATCGGAGGCTCGGAGCGCAGGCTGGTGCCGCGCCGGGCGGCTGCTTGGCCAGTCCCGGGAGCGTTCCGGGGAGGAGCGGTGTTGCTGGAGCGGGAGGCCACGGCGCTAGGACCCGACGGCGAAGCGGCAGCCGGGCGGCGGGGGCGTTGGCGCGGGCGGGCGCCGGGACTGAGAGGCCCCCTGCCGGGGCTGGGGAACTTGGGGAGTGTTCGTACCTCGGGCCGGGTGGATGAGACCCGGAGGGCCTCCGGGAGGGCTTCGGCGAAGGCCGGGCCGGGCTGAGCAGGGTCGGGCCGGCGGACGCGACCCTTCTTAGGCGGGAGGCCGGGCGTCCAGCTTGTCAGTGGCCGCGGCCCCTCCGGGAAGATGCGTCTCCGTCCTGCTCCGGGACCCTCCTCCCGGGGGCCACACCCGTCACCCCGTCCCCCACTCTGCCCACGCGGGGAGGCCGAGGCCCGCTGGTCGCGGGGCCGAGGCTCCAGGGCCCCGTCCGCCCTCTGGGTCCCAGTGCCGGGAACCCAGCGGAAGCGAAGCCTCATGCCGACTGTGCAGGGCGCGGCGGGGACCCTTCCGTTGACCCCACACTGCTTGGGTCGCGCTGGGCTCCTGCTGGCCACGCAGAGGCTTTCCCTTGGGGTAGAGACCCGGGAGCCGGGGGTCAGAGACTGGTTGGCCGGAAGGGTTCCGAGCACTTAGGACGTGATGAAACCGCGTTGTGTCAGGGAGCTGTGGTATATCTCGTTTTCTGGGAGCGTCGGTCGTTTCTACCAGATTTTCTAGGATCGCTCTGGCCAAAAGAACTATTAATATATAACAGGATGAATATTAATATACAAATATATGTAATTTTTGCTTGTTAATTAAAAGAATACGTGGGTGGCGCCTGTGGCTCAGTGAGTAGGGCGCCGGCCCCATATACCGAGGGTGGCGGGTTCAAATCAAACCCAGCCCCGGCTGAACTGCAACCAAAAAATAGCCGGGCGTTGTGGCAGGCGCCTGTAGTCCCAGCTGCTCAGGAGGCTGAGGCAGGAGAATCGCGGAAGCCCAAGAGCTGGAGGTTGCTGTGAGTCCTGTGACATCATGGCACTCTACTGAAGGCGCTAAAGTGAGACTCTGTCTCTACAAAAAAAAAAAAAAGAATCCGAAAAATATCGTGATGAACATGACATTGATGCAGGAAAAACACCATTATTAAAGAATATTTATGTATTTATAGAATGCATTGAAAAGTAACAAAAATGGACGAGCAGGAATTATCAAAGACCTAAAATGAATTGCAATCCTGCATTAAGGAGTTGAGGAGTTAGGGTTTCTAATTACTGTATAAAAGTCTCTAACAGAAGACTGCTTTTGATAATTTTTTCAACTTTATTTTTCAGCTGAATTCTCTGTGTCTTCTCAAGTATTTATTGTCTTTCTACTAAATAAGAGGTGATTCATATTTTTAGATGAGCATCCCAGGCTTTTCAAAAGGTAATTGTTAATTAATCTCTCTGTGCCTGGGTTTTCTCATTTGTAAAAATAGGTAGTAATACAGAAGTTCAAAGTTTGCGGGGAAGATAATCATTTGAGGTGGTATGTACCAAAATAATGAAAATGTTCACCATTTCATTGTGGAAGTGTTCAGTTCCTTGTTCTCCCCTTAATATTAAAGACACTTTAGCCTAGGCTTCCATGAGGACAGGTTATCAAGATAAGGGTTTTTTTTTTTTTTTTGAAACAGAGTCTCACTATATCGCTCTTGGTAGAGTGCTGTGACATCATAGCTCACAGCAACCTCAAACTCTTGGGCTTAAGCGATTTTCTTGCCTCAGCCTCCCAAGTAGCTGGGACTACAGGCGCCCGCCACAACACCCACCTATTTTTGTTGTTGTTGTTGCCATTGTTCAGCAGGCCGGGGCTGGGTTCAAACACGTCTGCTCCGGTGTTATGTGGTTGGCACCCTAACCATTATGGAAGTCAAGCCAAGATAAGGTTTCTTACAACTGATGGTACTAATAAAACTTTTGGATTCTTAAAAGGATTTGAATTTTTGATGTATAAAAAACAATGAATGTGCTGATAAATTACATAAATTCTGAATTCTGCAACATAGTTGATGTTGAAAAAAATCAACAAATATTTGTTGTTATATCCCATTTCCTTATCTAAAATTGGGGATAATGATAAATTCACTGCTATATTAAAAATTAAATGAGACAATTTTGAGAAGGCGTTAGATTACTTGTAACATACATAGGTATTAGCTAGTATCAGTGGTAATTACTAGTAATTCACATTATTGGCTAAGATTAGTAATGTTATACCACACAAAAATACTCTCTACGGAAAAAAAGAAAATAAGACTACCTTCTAAATTATCGTTTAAGAGTATCAGATATAAGGTGAAAGAGACAATAAAGTGGTGATATGATTGGTTTTGATGTTTAGGCCAGACGCCATGCTATCCTGTCTCCTGCCTGAAAAGAGGAACAGAGACTCATTTCTTTAGAATCACAGGACACTGATTGTAAAAAAAAAAAAGAAAAAGAAAAGAAATATGTCAAAGTAAAAAGAGATAGGTGAAATTAGTAATATATTTTATTTCATCTGATATATCCAAAATATGATTATTTCAGCATGCAGTCAATCTAAAATTTAAAGAGATATTTTAAATTCTTTTTTCCTATTAAGTCTTTGAAATTCAGTGTGTTATTTTACACTTAACGACATGTCTCCATTGGACTAGCCACATCAAAAGTGCTCAATAGCGTGTATAGTGGGTGGCTACCACATTAGACAGGACGGGTCTATGGATTTCATTCCTGGCTCAAGTCCAAACTCCTAGCCTGATATTCAGTGTTTTTCACAAACTGGTCTGTCTTTATCATTCTTATCCAGGATGATTGTACCCTCACATCCCTACACACCTTTGTTCAAGCTGCTACTTTTACCTGGAATGCTCTTTGCACCCTCTCCCTGGGCCTGGTAGAGAGGTACAGATTCCACTAAGAGGCTTTTCCTGCCTCTCCCAAACCCAGTGGGGATTTAGCGCTGCATTAATGGCTGGATTAAGGTGACTGTCACATGAGGTTTCATTGGTTTTGAGGTATCTCCCTGGCTAGTATGGTGTCTTACTCATCTTCGCTGTGATCATGGCCTGAGCCTAATAGATGATCAGAAGATGTTTGCAGACAGAATGAGTAAGCTGCTAATCAGCTATATTCAGTCTCTTAATTCTTGAGCGGACTTGCTGCTTCCTTGTTTAGGAGGTTTGTACCTGTACTACCCTCTCCCATGTGACATGCACAAACACACACATTCAGATGTAAGATGTAACTAAGAAGGAATTCCTCCCCAGATGTGTGAAGAAAGTAGCATCTATCCCCGCCACACACATCCCCATCTTACAGCTGGGAGGACTGAGCACAGAACTAACTAGACCTAGCAGATTTGCATCAGTACAAATACAAAGAAAGGAAGGGCGAAGAAAGTGCCTGAAAGGCGTGTGCTGGTCTCAGAGAGTTAGGTTCCTCCTGTGCTTGGGGACCGGCTGGCCACACTTTGGTTATTTTAGAGGAGGCAAGAGAAGTGGGGAGGGGAGGAGAAATTCTAGGCCCCTGATGAGCATTCAAAGCAGGTGCAGGTCGGGGATGCTGAGGCTGTCCTTTCTGGAGGCGTGACTGCAAAGGAGAAACTCGCTGCTGGAGAGGAAGCTGAAGAGCAGAATGGTTATCACAGAGCACAAAAAGTGCTGTCTGGAAAAATGCTGTCCCAAGAAAGGTAGGAGAGAACCAGGGGGGCAGAAGGAAGGGGTGGGAAGCCAGCAAAAGGGAACAAGTGGCTCCAGCTCAGTGAAGAAGTTAGTGAGATACATTACGTATAATATACGTTCATTATCATTATTGGGAATAACCACTTCATAGAGAGCAGTGCCAGTCTCAGTCTGGAAAATAGGAAATGGAAAGAGAGATTCAGAGAGTGCAGGCAACTTATACAAAATCACACAGCATTTCAAGCCCGAATGAATCCTCCCAGGGCCTTACCCAGACACAGCCACACTTCCAGTGCAACCAAGAGCCTCAGTCTGGTGCCTAAGAGAGCGGGTCTGGGGCACAGTGCCAGGCCTGATTAATGTGTTCCTCACCACCTACCAGCAAGGCACTGTGATTATGCCTATTTATAGGGGCCTGGTGCCTTAATATTCTGCCTGGCATATCTCTTGCCAATCAAATCAGCGCCGTCTGCAGTGTGATTGCTGCTGTAGTGGCACCAGGGAAAAGAGTTAATTAAACCCAATATAAATAGACTCTGCCCTCGCCTTGCAATTTCCAGGAGTGTTTTTCCTTCCTGTCCTCCGCCCCTGCATGTACCTTCTTCCTCCTGGCCCCCTTAGCTCTAGCCTGGGTGAGCAGGGGCTGGACACTCCTGTACCTAGAGTCACTAGCCACTGCTTGGTTTATCTCAGTAGCAGGTGCTGGTTCCTCAGGGTCAAGTGGGAAAAAGCCAATTGTGCACATTTCCTGGGCTTATCCAGATCTGGGAACCATTTGGCAGTTGATTCAGGCGGTTCCCTCTCCCCTCCCTGCTCTGTCTGCAGCTTCCAGGCTCTGTTTTACTCCACAGTGGGGTTTTCTTATTTCTCCACATGGCGGGGAGTTGAACTGAGACAGTGTATGGGAAAGGGTGCCTGGTAGATCCCACGTACCTTATAGGGAGTGGAGAAATGTTGCCCCTTCTCTGAGCTGCTCTACTGTCCCTACCCACTCCCCAGTCCCTGGTCTTTGCCTTCTGCCTCCCTCATGCCTTCAACAGGCACCAGCAGACTTTGCCTCCTGTGAGCTCCTGTGAGCTCCTGTGCCCCCATGCTCTCTTCCCTGTGCCCACCTTGGGGTGAGGGCTGTGCTGTCTCTCAGCACCACCGCACCCTGTGCCAGGTGGGTATGGGTGGGCGAGGGTGGCCTGAGGCTCTGCTTCCTATACACAGGCCCTGTGACTCCTTGGGAGGACCCGGCACTTGGCATCCTCTCTCTCCTCCCGGACACGCACCCTCTAGGAGCAGCCCCTTTGGGTCCTGGGGGATTCACTTGGCTTCCCTGTGCAGTGGGATCCAAGGTAGGAGCCCAGTGTGGAAGCTTTTCCTCCTCAGTGTCTGAGAGCCCGCTGCCTACTGTCCTCTTGGCCACTTGGCTTCCAGAGTGGTGTCTCTGCTCTCCCAACCCGTGCTCTTCCACCAGCCACCAGGGTCTCAGTCACCTATTCCTGCAGCCAGGAGATACTTACTCAACGCCGCCCGTGTGTGAGGCACCATGCTAATCTCTGTAGGTACAGCAGTGCGTAAGGCAGCATCCGTGTCCAACTGCATACCCTGGCAAGAGAGACAAACTTAACCTGTACATGATTAGTTATTTAATTACTAATGTTTTGTGATGGCTAATATTTATATGGCAGTAAGCACGCACCACCATTGCTCTGAGTGCACTCATGTAACCCTTCCTGCGCGGCATGAGGCCCTGTTGTTACTTCCATTTTATAGATGACAAAACTGAGGCACAGAAAGGCTAAGAGACGTGGCCGTGTAGCACGGCCAGTGTTCAGGCACAGGGTTGTGGCCCCAATTCTTTGGGACTGTTACCATCTCTGTGAAGGGACATGAGGTGCTGTGGGACTTGTGAAGGGGACCTGGCTTGGGAGAAGGGGAGATGCGTATGAGCAAATAACGTTTATGGTGAAATCTGAGAGTGAGTGGGTAGGTTGGGAAGAACATTCCAGAAAGAAAGAAGGATATGAGCTAACACCCTGACACAGGAAGGACCTGAAAGGAGGCCAGGGAGGCTTGGGGGCCCCTGGTGCCGAGCTGGAGGGTAGCTGCTGCTGTGTCTCCATCACTGACCTGGCACAGGCAGTGCCCATGCAGCGTGGACGAGGAGACAGTGTTTCTGCGTTTTTGTGGTGTATGGTGTGCAGGTCTTGTCACTGGCCAAAAGCAACCTGAAATGAAGCTTGGTCTCCTTCCTGGGTGCCCAGCCTGTGCCTCATGGAGGCCTCTCCTCCCATCCAGTGTGGAGCATGCATCTCATCTCAGGTTCCTCTCAGGGTCCCAGTCACCTCCCACCCCTGGTTGGACGACAGACCTGGAGTCCCCTCCTATCTCACCCAGGTCTCCTCTTCCCCTGCCAGCTGGAAGTCTGCCTCTCCGGGAAGCCTCACCAATGTGGTGCTGGGGGGAAAAGGGGGGGGCAGGGTGTCACCGCCTGCAGGTGGACTTGGCACAATCACCAGATCCTCTTGATTCTCCTGCCTCTTCCCTGCCCAAACCTGCCAGAATGTCCCTGTAACCAAGGGGCAGGGCACTGATGGGCCCAGGGCGCTCTGTGGAGCAGGACACCCCGGCTCAGATCCTATTCACCCATTTGCTTGCTCTGTACTTGGACAAGTCATCTAACCCCTAAGCCTGGATGCCTTCATCTGTAACATTGTGATCATACGGGATGTTCCTCACAGGCTTGTGGTAAAGACTAAGGCAGTTAAAACAGGCAGAGAAATGAAGCCAAGCCTGCCCCTAGTGAGCATTCAGGACATGTCAGCTCTTCTCCGCTTGATGTTACCTCTGCCCAGTGGCTGTCCATGGTAGCTGTTCATCAACCTGCCATCAATACTTATAGAAAGTGTTACATGTCTCCTCTGTGCTTATTTTCATGCTAAATGGGCAAAGGGACACCTAAGCAAGAAGACACAGGCCTTTAAGAATCACCAGCCCTAAGGCCGGGTGAAGTGGTTCACATGTAATCCTAGCACTCTGGGAGGCCGAGGCGGGAGAATTGCTTGAGCTCAAGACCAGCCTGAGCAAGAGCGAGACCCCCGTCTCTACTAAAAATAGAAAAAAAAGTAGCCAAGTGTTGTGGCAGGCACCTGAAGTCCCAGCTACTTAGGACGCTGAGGCAGGAGGTTCACTTGAATCCAGGAGTTTGAGGTGGCTATATGCTAGGCTGAAACCATGGCACTCTAGCCTGGGGCAAGAGTGAGACTCTGTCTCAGAAAAAAAAAGAATGAGCCACCAGTCCCAGGGATGGCCACCCTATGCCCAGGGCTTGGAAAGGATGCCTAGGCCGTTCCCGCAGGAGATGCCATGTGTCCTCCCCGGCGTGGGCTGCACACTTACCCTTCTCCAAGGGATTGTTGGATATTGTACACTTCCTATTCTCATCCTTGTATTTGGCCCCTTGTAGACAGAAGCATGTACGCTGCCCTGGGATGGGCTGAGGAGAGGGCAGGAAGGCCATCTTCCAGGGAGGGGAGTGCTGGGCCCGGCACATGGCTGGCCTGGCCCAGGGAGGCAGGTGCCTCTTAGGAGCTGGGGTCTGAGTTCAGCTACCCACAGCCAGGATCCAGGTCCCCTCATCCATTTCTGACCATGTGCTGGCATCATGCTGGGACCCCAGGGATCCCTCCAGGAGCTGGGAGTCTGTCATAGCAAAGCACAGCATGAACTTCATGGGCTTCTAGAGAGGAGTGAGTGAGAACTGGAGGCACACCTACTGCTCAGGACCCCCACAGCAGGATAAGCAGAGAGTCAGTGATCAGTAGAGAAGGCTTTGGAGTCGAGGGGCCTAAACGATGCCATCAGAACCTGGTTTTGCTTTTATTCCAGTTTAGCTTGCTCCTTTTGGGCTGGCTCAATTCCCAGATAGGCCTTGCTCTAGTGGGGGAAGATGACAACCATGAGGGCCAGAACTCATGCACTCAGGGTCAGGTCTCTCAGGGAAGAATGCTCCCCACTGGGCCAGCACTTCCTCCAGAAGTCACAGTCACCCCATGGGGCCTGCCTTGCTTCCCATGTCTACCCAGAATCAATTGCTGAGGTCGGGGGGGGGGGGGGGGGGGCGGCGGATGTGACACCTTAATGGGCCTATACCTAGATCATGGCCTCAGCCCTGAGCCCTAGGTGTAGCCCCCTTGAAGTGCAGAGACTCAGCCTGAGGGAGCAATGGGTCCGCAGAGGAAATAGGGGCTGGCACCTGATTAAGGAGGTGCAGGAGAGGAGACCTGCACACCCACTGCACAGGGCCAGGGCTCCTGGAGGAGGGCAGGGCTAGGGAGGTGGGCAAGCAGCTCATCTGGTAGAGCCTAGACATGGGGCCACAGGCTGGGAAAGATGTAAGGGGTGTGTCTGGAATATGGCATGTCATGGGCCACAGGAGAGGTTAGCCTGAGTCAGCTGCTTCTACCTAGGGAGCACAGATTCTGCCACCTGTCCCTTCCACTCAGCTCCTATGCTGCAGAACAAGGTGTAAACAGGTGACCTTGGTGTGCCTGTGGGCCTCACTTCCCTCTGGTTATGCATCCTTGCATGCTTCTGTCTTCCACTGAGGACAGAGTCCAGCTACCCACAGCCAGGATCTAGGTCCCCTCATCCATCTCCCACCATGTGCGGTCATCATGCTGGGCCCGAGGGATCCCTCCAGGAGCTGGGAGTGCTCCAGGACAGGAGAGGGCAGTGTGGCCATGAGTATAAAGTTGGGACAATTGAGGGCTTCCAGGGGGTTCTTGTCACAGGAGAGGACTTTGAGCTTGACTCAGAGGTCTTTGGGAGCTCCAATAGGTCCTTGTGCAGGAAAGTGATAGGACAGAAAGCTCTGGAAGAGCTCATCAGGCAGCTGTTACAGTGTACACGAGAAGGGGATAGCAGGTTCCATAGTCCCCCTGAAAGCTGTAAGTGTAGTCAGGACATGAAAGGGATGAAGCTGCAGGCTGGGGGCCATGCAGGCAGGGGGGCAGGATGAGACATTGCAAAGGAAACCATGACAGGGTGCAGTGACAGATTAGGGCCAGGGATGGAGGAGTCAGCAATGGGGGGGGTGCAGAGGGGCCAACACTCGTCCTCTTCCCCAGTCCTACATGCTCAGCAGGTGACAGACACAGGCTTTCCATTTATCATGGGCTTTTCAGTGGTATGTGAGCAGCTTTGAATGCCCCCCTCAAACATGCCCCTCCTGCTGGGGAGCCTCTTGCAAAGAGGAGACAGGTGGGTGGAGCAAATACACTCTTTACCCTCCATACCCCCAGCCCCCATCTCATGAGCCCAGGCTCCAGCCCTGGCCTCTGGAGCCTGTCCCCAGTGGCGCAGGCAGGTGAGCTCATGGTGCATTAGCATTCCAAGCTGGCTCCTTCCTCCTGCTCTGCCTCTGCCGCAGTGGGAGCCTGGAGCCGTGCAGAGACTGGAGAGCAGGGCTGTGCCGCCCCACTCTGCTCAGCCATTCCTGCCTGCCCACCCCCATCTCCTCTTGCCTCAAGGATCTCAGCACCTCCATTTGCCCCATTTTCACCAAAATCCCTGCCCAGGGATGTCACCTGCTCCCTGTGATGAGGATGACAAGGCAGGAGGGAGTGGGGTGGCATAGGGAAGAGGAGGTGACCTACATGTGTGAGTCGGGATGTCTTCTGCAGCCTCAGCCCGGACACTTCACCTGCGAAGCAGCAGCGCTCACTCCCTCCTGCCTCCCCGCGTGCCCTCCCTCCCTCCCTGCCTCTCCCCTCTCCCACTAGTGATTGGCACCGCCCCCCAGGGGACCCAGCATTCAGCCACTGCCTCATTGGCAGATTGTTCTTAATTATACCAGAGAGTGAGAAGATAAAGGTGAAGAAGGCAAGGTCTGTGTCCCCAGGGTTAGGCAGGGATGAGGGAAGAGACACAGTGTATCTGGGTCAGCAGTGGGTGCTCTCTCCTCCCCAGCAGCCACTAGGAACTGGCACACTGATTGTGACAGGCCAGAGGCAGCCCTGCAGGGGCTGGAGCCTGCTTGGCTTCATATTAAATAATCCCCTAGGAAGTAGGGGTGGTCTCTGGAGATGGTGGGATGGGGAGCCCAACCCGGTTCTGGCCATCCCTCTGCCATGCCAGGAAGAGCATGAGAGGAGTGTGGTGCTTACCGGCCTCTTTGAAAGCCTCCTCCTGAACCCAGAGTTGTTTGCTGTCCCTCTGAGGCTCTGTCCTCCATGGCCTTCTCTTGCAAAGTACCTGTTTCCTTTGCCTGGAACTTCCTTCCTGTGTCTACTCATGATTGCGTCTTCCGCGCAAGTTCCCAAGCCCCATCCTTGTCCAGCCCGCAGAGGTTCTGCACTCCCTCCAGGTGCCCGTAGCCCTGCATCTTATGGACAGTAACAGCAAATGCTAACTGAGCCCCGAGGCTGTGTCAGCTAGACAGGGGCACTGCACAGAATCCACCCACCAGAGCCTTCACAGTTGTTTCCTAAAACAGAAGTTACCATCTTATTTCTCAGCTAAAGAAGCTGAGGTATGCATAGGCCAGTTAGTGATTCGCCCAAGGTCACGTGGTTGTGAATTAAATGTCAGACCTGGGTCCGTGGGACACTAGGGTTATTGGTGTTCAGTTCTGACCTCTCTGGGAATCCTGAGTCACTTTGAGGGCATGTGTGTTGACTAATTCACCTGTGGTCGCACAGCCCAGCCCTATGCTTTATAAATTGAATACACTCAACTTATTTGTTGAACAGTGATGGGGGCAGGAAAAGATGCAAGTAATGGATGCTTGGAAACCAGGGCAGGTAGGGGAGACAGACTAGCAGTGAAGCCCCAGCTCTGAGCTGACTGAGTGGGCCATTTCTGTCTTGACACCTGCAAAGGTGGCTTCCTCTCATGTCTGGGCAGATGTGTCACAGGGAAGGGCTTAGGTGATGAGCTTGGACACTGACCTACCTTGAAGTAGGCCACCAAGCAAGGGGTGAGTAGACCAGGAAGGACACGCAAATTGGCCTCATGGTGGACATTGTTAACATCCCAGCCCCAGCCAGACCGCCACTGCCAGTCTGTTGAGCCAGCAAACACATTGAAAGTTCCTTCTCTTCCTACATCTATACTGTCCCCGAGCATCTAGCGTGTGCCTGTAAGAGATTAGACTGTTGGGGGGTTTTGTAGGTAAGCAAGCCAGGACTTGGTCTTACAGGCTCCGAGATACAGAAGGAACCCCGGAATCCTGCCGGCCCTCCCCTGTCCCAAGCATCCTGTCCCTTGATGCATCTCTGACAGGTGTCCTGAAGCTGGAATCTGATTACTTTGCAAACCCACGTGGCTGTTTGCAAGAAAGTTTCCTTATGAGAATGCAGATCTGATTCCTTGTAACACCACCCTCTGGTCCTATCACAGCCCCCTGGGCCGACAGAGAATGCATCTCGAATCACTTTTCTACCTGACAACCTTTTTGATATTTTTAGTATCTGAAGGGAATTATATTTTTGCAGAGTCTTCTCCTCTAAGCCAGAACATCCTTTGGTTGTCTTCATATGATGTGAGTTTCTCACTTGTCACCATCCTCACTTTCTCACTTGTCACCATCCTCATCACTTTCCTTTGGATTGGCCATTTGTCACTTTTTATTCAGCCCATGTTTGTTACATGTCTGGCACGATCCCAGGTGCTAGAGACACAGCAGTGAACAGGACACACTCTACCATCTGCAGGGAGGTCAGAATCCTCTTACAGTGTGGATCCAGGGAAGGGGACATAGTGTGGCCGAGACTGCATGGAGGGCCTGGCTCTCACTCCTGTTGCCACTGCCCTGTTGACAGAAGGAAGGAAGGAGGGAGGGAGAGAGACCAGGAGCTGTGAGTCCTGAGAGTTCATTTCCTTTGGAAGCTACTTCATGGGCTTGAGCCCCTCCTAAGCTTATCCTTAACTGAAACTTCCAGGTCTTTCTTCACCTGACCTGCTGCTAAAGCAAATTCACTCTACCTTCTGTAACTCTGCACTTGATTGTGAGCCTGCTTTAGGTTTAAACACTCATTCCTTAGGAATTCTGTCTTGTCCATTGCCTCCCTCCTCTGGCTTGTGGCATGATTGCAGTGTCAGCTCAGTTGTGTGGGCCATTGGAACCTCTTCCATCTAGTACTCCCAGCCTCCTAATCGGGCAGCGAAAGAACTGGATGGGCCCCGCCAGTGGCCCACGCACAGGGCTGGAATCAGTCTACTCTTCGGCAGCACCCTGCCGGGGCTGTGATCCATCTGGTCTGATTTTTCCTATATGTACTTGCACCCAGCCCCCACAGTTCCATCTTTTCCACAGAATTTTGTTAGGAACCATCAAAATTCTTGCTGACTACAGGTGTACCGTGTGGCAGGTTTCTTGACACACAGCTCTAATGACCCTGTCAAAAAAAGAGAAATGTGGCTCAGTGCCTGTAGCTCAGTGGTTAAGGCGCCGGCCACATACGCTGGGGCTGGCAGGTTCAAACCCAGCCAGGGTCTGCTAAACAACAATGACAACTGCAACAAATAAATAGCCAGGTGTTGTGGTAGGCGTCTGTAGTCCCAGCTACGTGGAGGCTGAGGCAAGAGAATCATTTAAGCCCAAGAGTTTGAGGTTGCTGTGAGTTGTGATGCCACAGCACTCTACCGAGGGCAACAGCTTGTGACTCTGTCCCAAAAAAAAAAGATAAATAAATATAAATAATAAATAAATTTTAAAAAGAGAAATGTTACGAACTAAACACAGTGCTGGCCCTAGGACTCACCCCTTTCTTTTCTAAGTGCTTACAAACCCTCTATGTAGTAATCCATCTCTGAAATTTGCCAGGGCTCACTGCTGACTTGCCATCTGCCACTCAGAGCCATCAGCCTTCTGTCCTGGATGGACAGAGCAGCCTCTGTCTATGTCCAGTCCCAGCATCCCCCCATGTCCCCATGGACCTGGGGTGGAGTGTGTAGGTGACCAGGGAAGGACTTCAGTGCCCAGGGGCAGAATGTGGCTGTCTAGGGAACTAGGGTGCATTAAAACAGCTCATGCTTGCTGGAGCACCTCTTACAGCAGACAGCCCTCCCCACACCAGGGCGAGATGGAGCCTGTGCTTCACCTCCTCTCCCGGGAAAGCAGCAGTGCCCTCCTGTGCCCTACCTGGATGACTGCAGGGGAAACCCAGCTGCTCTGGGGCCTGCCTGTACTCCAGCCCTGAACTGCACTGTGCCCCATCCCCCCGTCCCCGCATATTTCTCCTGAGGGGCCAGGAGAAATCGGGGCAGCTTCATCAGGCCGTGGAGATCCCTGGATTGTGAGATTGGTTGGGAGTGGGGGTTACAGGAGGCCAAGACCTTCCAGAGTTGCTGGGAGTGGCTTAGACAGGTTGGGCCAGATTCCTGACTATGCATTTCAATCCTTAGAGAAATACCAGCACTCCCTGGTCCTGGGATCTCTGACCCCTCTGTCACCCTGCCTCACCCTCCTACTGTTCCTGTGAACTGCACTTGTGCAACTGCCCCTCCTGAGGTGGCCACACTGGATGTGGAGCACAGCTGGGGTGAGGTTCTTGGGGGTAGAGGAGCCAAGGACAGTTGGGAGGAGGACGGTGTGGCACCTGCGAGCCAGAGTTCACTTTGCAATGAGAGTAGCCTCACTGTGGCTGAACAATGTGGAAAAGCCCATGTGGGGCCATGTGCCTTCAAGCCTAAGGCACCTGGGCCTCAGTCATTCCTCAGTCTCCAGCGAGCCCCTACCACGTGTTGGATATTGTCCCAGGCTCTGGGAATGCAGCAGGGGACAAAACCCAGCTCCAGCCCCCAAAAGCCACACAGGCAAGAGATGCTTCATGTCCAGCAGTGCTCTGGAGACAAGCTCAGCAGGCGTGGGGTTGGGAAGTGATGGGTGCATCCCCAGATTCCCGGTCAGGAGGGCTTCTATGAGGAGGGGACTCGGTCACACGCAGGGCCAGCCATGTGACTATCTCCTCCATTGTGTTCCATCAGATGCAGAGGCCATGAGACGAGAGTGCTTGGTATGGGCAGGGAATAGCAGGTGGCTGGTGTTGAGGAGCCCACCCTCATCCAGGGAAGAGCCAGCCCATGGGAAGCCTGTGCCATCCATCCTGTGCATGGCATGTCCTCGTCCACAGGTCCAGGGTCCAAATTTAGGTGACAGCACTTAGGTCCAGCTTGCCAGTCTCCGCTTCAGTGAACTCCGTGTTCTCCTCCACAGAGGCAGCCTTGTTTGTGCTCATGGCCTTCAGGGTGCCAGGAATCCCGTGCCAACTGTCACAGCTGTGTATACACAGGTGAGCAGTTACGATTCTCTCTGTGTGCCCCTGCCTGATAGCAGGGACCGGTGCCAGCTTGGGGCTAGGGGACTTGCCCATTCCTTCTGAGAGCTACAAGGACTCAGAACTATTACCTCCAGACCTTTCAGGTCATATTATCCCTGTAGAGGTCACCTGGAAAGCACCAAGATCAGCCCTGATAAGCAGGTGGCACTGATTTAAAAGCCCTTGGCCAAGGCCCTGGCCTTGCAGGCCTGCATCAGAAGAAGAGGTGTGCTGGTGGCTGCAGGGGTCAGGAGCCTCCTCAGCCTCTGGATCTTTTCTGTGGGAGGCTGTTTCAGTGAGTAGAGCTGAGCCAGAGCCAGCTGCAGGCCATCAGGAGAGGGTCTCCTCAGCCTAGGCCAAGAGTGAGAAGATCAAAGGCAGCAAGAAACCTATCAAGGTAGCCCACATGGCTCTGTCTGCATGGCCCTGTCTGCATGGCTGGCAGGCAGTGCCTCCCTCTCCCCCAGTCCTTGCCCCTGCTGTCCAGCCAGACCTTAGGCTTTCCTCCTGCCCAGGACCCTGGCCCTAGCCCTGCCTGCTGAACAACTCTAGGCTAGTGGAGTTGTCTTCACGAGTGCTTAGGGTACTGGCCTGTAGAGACACCCTTGCCCCAGGAGCCAGAGCCAGCTTGTGCCTTGGGTGGGCCCTGCAGGTATGATGGCCATACCCATCACACACTGGGAAGCTGCTTTGGGGAGGAGCTCAGGGCCCACCCTGGGTTTCTGGCCCCTAAATGATGCTGACTAGGATGGGATGGGCTGGCACTGACAACCCCACAGCTCTGTCATCTCCAGCCCACTCCCAGGAGAAGACACAGTGCTTCCCTGCATGTGGAAACACCATGCAAAGGGACCCCGACAAGGAGGGGCTCGGCAGTCTTCCCAGAGACATCAGCTCCTCAACACCACTGAGAACCTGCATGGCCAGACAGTGGGACTGTGGGGCCAGGGGTGGAAGTGCCTGCCTGGCTTGGGGAGGCCCAAGTGGGGCAGACTCGGGGGCAGGAGCATAAGGCTGGGAGCCAGAAGTTGGTGATGGGGTTTGGCTGAGGAGATCTGGGATTCCCAGCACATGCTGTGCCCATGAGGAAGTGGGAGACGTGTGTGCAGAGGAAAAGCTGTTTGATGCCCTTGTCCATCGTCAAGAGAGCAGCTGCAGCAGCAGGTGGAGAAGGCAGCTGCCTGGACTATTCTCCAGTCCAAGGCTGTGTTGGCCTCATACCCCATCCAGCTCCGTGAGGTGCACGCGAAGCCCCGTTGGCAATCTGACAGGTCTCTGTCACCACCCACATGCTCCCACCTAATCCTGCAGGTCTCAGAGAACCACTTCTATGTGCCAGACCTGGGTCCCATGCCCAAGATAGACATCCCATGACTTCCCATCCAGCACGGACCTGGGCCCATTCCAGAACTGCCAGCCTTGCCCAGATAGCAAAACCTTTCCAGCCTGGGAGCTGGGCTGGAGAGCTCCCTGCTTGGCCACTTCTCCCCTGGGCACTCTCACACTTCCACTTCAGACCCAGAAGATGGGGTGCTAATAGCAGCCCCACTTCCCCCAACTCCTGTAGTGCACATTCCCTGCAGGTGGAGGCAGGCGGCTCACATTGGCTTCTTGTCTCCCAGGGTGGCTGTGAGAGTTCTCCTCAAATGTCCCCTTGCCTTGTTAGTGTCCAGTGCTGGGTCCAGGGACAGACTGAAGCTCCCCAGAGCTTGTAGTGAACATGGAGGCTATGAAGGGCTGCAGAGTGTCTGGGGTGGGAGGATGGGGAGCCAGGAGGGCATGTGATGCTGAACCCCCACCTGTGGCTTCCATGTTGCCGTCAGAACCCCCAGCCAGGCTGGGGACATGGTGCAGAAGCTCAAACGAGCTGCCTTCCCCGAGCCAGGCCTTGGCTATTTTGCTTCTTAGGTATTCTCCTGCCTCTTCCTGTTTATGTTTCCAGAGTCTGGGTGAACTGGGACCCCCCTGACCTTCCTCACTCTCAGCCTTTGCCCTCCCAGGGATCTCTGCGAAAGGACCTGGGTCAGGCAGGGAGGCACCGTCTCGCCTCTGCCTCACAGCCACAGGGAGAGGAAGACAGGGACCCCAGGGGCCTCCGCCATCTGTCCTTCCCAGACCAGGCCTGGGCTGCTGCTCTCACATGGAAGGGCTGGGCCTTCTTCAAGGAGGGAGGCTGCATGAGGCCACGTGCCTGCCGGGGCACCCACCCCCTCGCCAGAGTGCTCTTCCCTTTACCAAAGAGACATTGAAAGACGAGAGCAACATGAATCAATAAAGAAGCGTACTCAAGGACTGACAGACACCAACAGGGCACTTTTATTAAATAATTAAGGAATGGTAGCCATGAAGGCTGTCATCTCACCCCGTGAGCTCTGGGCAATGGGGCAGAACATCGGGGGCACCGAGGATGTTCTGGGGTCAAAGAGAGAAGAGAGGTACAGCCGGGGGTGGGGGTGGGGTGGCTGTTGCAGGTGTGGGAGGGAGGAATATTTCCCACAGAAAAAAGTATCTCAATGACAGACACGGGATCTCTAAAAATAGTCATGCTGAGAGCCTAATGGCCCTTGGCGTAATTGCTGATGTTGGGCTGATGAAGGTATCTTGGAGTTTGCTCAAGTGTTTGAGAGGGAGGGAGGTACCGTGACTTGAAAGAGGAACTGGAGCCAGACTGGGAAGGTGGTATCTGGGGAGATCCGTGGAACAGGCAAGGGGACAAACTGAGGCAAAGCAGTGAGGTAGCTGGGGATGCTCAGAGGGCCCTGGATAGGAGGAATCCTAGGGTCACCAGGAGCTAGAAATGGGGAACATTTTAAATTTATAGTAGAAGAAAAGGTAAAAATTCTAGAACAGCTCATTTCAGTTAGAATGGGAAGAAGCAGATGGGCCTGAAAAGGACAGGGCAGGGGAGGCCGCCTAGCCACACTGGATGGGAAGAAGGACTCAATGCAGGCAGGGGGCTGCCTTATAGGTCCAAGGATGGCTGGGGTTCCCTGTTTCTTCAGGGTTAGCCCAGTTGTCTCCTACATGTCCTTCGTCCTGTACCCTCTGAGCTTTCCCTTCCCAGGCAGGGTCCCTGCAGGCCAGCCCCAAGCCAAACCCCACGTCCAGTGCGCAGGGCAAAGGAAGGGCCTCGTGGTGGCAGTGGTGTGGCCTGCATCAGGAAGAGGCAGATTCTCCCAGTGACACATGGTGGGCAGGAGAACACAGTGAGAAAGCAGACCTGGGAAAGGAAGAGGCAAGATGGCCTTCCGCCTAACAGCCTTGGCAGAGCCCAAAGTTTCACCTCCTCATGGTCTCAGGTCCAGGCAGGTTGTTTGACCAGGACAGGGTCCGGGCATTATGCAGGTCTGGGAGCACTATGCTGGCAAAACCCTGCTGGTACCAGACGGCCCTGCCTGGGTGGGCACAGGCTGGAGCTCCAAGGCAGAGCTGAGTCTCCCCCACGGTCATCCCCATGGAGTCCCCCTCCCATTCCTTAGCCCTCAGATGGGGTCAGGGCAGGTGAGCTCCTCTTTCCTGCTACCACATTCTTCAACCATCCTGCCATCACTCTTGACAGCCAGGAGCCCTGGGCTCACCTACGAATCGGGCAATGGCCTCCTTACCCAGATTCTCCACCAAAGCCTCCCTTTGGGAGCTTGTCCTCGGCTTGAGGGCTGGGAAGGGTGAAGAAGAAGACCTGGCAGGATTGCTTCCAACTTTCTCTGGAAAAAGACCTGGCAGGCTTTAGAGCCAGACCAGGAGGCTTCTAGGGCCAGTCCCAGCAGCAGATGCCATGGGTGATACCACAGGGGAGATCAAGAGAGTGTGGAGGTACAGCTGGACCTCTGGACTGGGCAGGAAGCCTTGCCATCCCAGCCTAGGGTGACACACCACTTCCACTGTCCTCATGTCCTCTGAATACTGGAGGCACTCACAAGGGTCTGAGCCAAGTAGGCCACCTTCTCTTATACCTCTAGAGACCCATGTTGGAGTAAGCCATGCTGTGACCACACACCTGGGGTGGAGATATAAGCAAGGGTGTGTGGTGCTCACACCTCATGCCAAACTGCTACATCCTGTCACTGTTCAGCCCTTCCCAGCTGTGGTCAGTCACTCTGCCACTGCCCACTTGTCCCTATCACCTGGAAAGGGTTTGCTCAGCAAAGAGATCAAGTCTAGAACAACAAACTGAGTCCTGGTAACATTATGATTGGCCTAGTTCCCCACATGCTCTCCCAGGCCCGATCCAGAGTTCATGAAACATTCACCCATCACTGATGGGTCCTGATAGGCACAGCCAGGCCACAGACTTAGGTGGCAGATCACTGGCAGGGGCCAGTGGCCTGGAGTGCAGGGCAGTTGTGTACTATAGCCCCAGGAGATGACAGGGGTCTCAGCTGTCAGAGAAGTTGATCCTTCACTCATCTTTCTTTAAGCCATGGAGAGGAGTAGGGCCCTGTAACCTGGCCGCCCACCCAACCACAGCACTGGGGGAGAGACCTAGCCCAGAGTTGCTGAGCCAAAGCTTGGATGTCACTGGAAATGCTTCTCCCTGTGAATCCCACATCATCTCTGCACCCAAGCCTCAGTGAGGCCTCTCACCTCATCACACTTGGAGTATTCTGTCAGCAACTGGTTTGAGCTCATGGATTCCTGGAGAATCTGAAAGTACACAGTGTCCCCCAGAGATGAGGCAGAGCACTTGGTCTCAGCTCTGCTCCTGGCCCTGTGTTTTCCACCTGGGGGACAGGAGAGCCTCACAGAGGTGTGAGCTCCAGGAAAGTCCTCTGTAGTTAGGGACTGGGAGTTAGGCGGAGGACCCATGAGAAGACGAACCTTCCCAACTCACTGAGCATGAGAACTCTGGAGGAACTCTGAGTGGCCCTGTCCTCATAAGCCGGCGGTGTGGCAGAAGGGCCATTCACGATCTTAGCAACCAGGTGGCCCAAGAGGTCACTCTTCTCACAGTGGGCATGGACCTGGCACTGGTACTTGTAAGACGGGAAGAGACAGACCCCTCTCTCCAGGAACCACTCTGTACAGGTTATAGAGAATGTGACCTACCTCTCCCATCTCAGGAAGGATGGGGTAGCAGCTCCTGATGTCACCCCCATAAATGGCTTCTTAAACTCTGGGCTCAAAACCAAGGGCAGTGTCTTAATGGCACTAAAGAAGTCATTCTTCAGTGACATTATATTCATCATCAATACCTCTAATAAAAATGGCATATTGAGCCATATTTGTAGCATCAATGCTGTCGTCCATGACCACAGCATAAAACTTAAAATTAGCAGCTTTAATCTCCAAACTTCTTTTGATAAATTTTTCAGTTTCTTCAATTTGCCTATAGTCTGGTGAGACAAACTGATTTTAAAAATATTCCCCCTTTCTTTCAGGGCAAATTGTATCTGCCATACTTTCAATAAATTCCTTAATAAATTTACCATTCTTAACTGGTTTTGACTTTTTTTGTTATTAAATATACCACCACATAGCTAGCTTTACAATGGAATCCGCCTGAGTTGTAACTTTTAGAAAACATTTTTGTTGAGAAGATAGACATTTTTTCATTTCTGCTATTTTGTCCTTACAACACTATGCTTCATACACATGGAATCTGGCAACACGCTTTTGCATTTCATGCCTTTTCAAATTGTAGTTTTGAAAATTTGCCCAAATTCCCTGCAAATTAAGCTAACTCCCTTACTATTTGCCTCAACTGAAAAGTAGTCATCTGTTTACTTTTCATTGAATAATCTTCCTTCATCTGTAATGGCGGGGGGGGGCATTCTGTTTTCTTTTGAGACATTGTAGAAGCTATGCTGGGATTAAATATAATACTAGATAAGAGACTATATTTACTTTTATTATGAAAATTGATTGTTAGAAAAACAGAAAGCAGGGTTTGGGGCCTTCCATATCTGGACTGCCAACGCTGGGCGAGGTGGAGGGCCAATTATAAAGCTTAATGGGTGACGTGTGAGGTGCTGCCGAGTTGCAGAGGTTCCCTTAATAATCAATAAGAATGCCTGCCTGACTTCTGTTATGGTAGGTTGAAATATTATTGATAATCGCTTCTTCACCAGGTCATCACAAGCACATGTAACCTTTGATGGTGTCAGTTCAACTGCGCTTGTAAGATAACACACTGAAAGACGCACAGGTGTGCCAATAGCCAGAGCATACGTATATTTATTTTATTGTGACAGGACATTGTCATCTACAAAGTTCATGCTTGAGAATCACACAATCAAGTTCCACCAAAAAATCATTAAAAAGCTCAGAAAATGTTTTAAGTAAGTTTACAATTCGTGTTGGGTGTGTTTATAGCCATCCTGGGCTGCATGTGGCGCATGGGCTGTGGGTTGGACTCCTGCCCTACAGCCTGAGTGTCCTCCCTCTTCTTCCCTGTCCTACCCCCAATACTTCCTCTTCTGGACCTTCCCAATGGTCTAGATTCAAAGGGACCTCCGCAAGGCTGAGGTCAGCTGTCATCCTCAACACCTTGGAGTCCTAAAAGCCCCTTCTCCCTTCAAAGTCAACGGCCCTTCCAATTTATCTGATTGTATCCTACAATATTGTAGCTTTCTTTTTTTTTTTTTTTTATGGCTACACCTGGGTCTATCGGTAGCCTGTTTTTTTATTTTTTCTTTAATTTTTTTTTGTAGAGACAGAGTCTCACTTTATGGCCCTTGGTAGAGTGCCGTGGCCTCACACAGCTCACAGCAACCTCCAACTCCTGGGCTTAAGCGATTCTCCTGCCTCAGCCTCCTGAGCAGCCGGGACTACAGGCGCGCGCCACAACGCCCGGCTATTTTTTGGTTGCAGTTTGGCCGGGGCCGGGTTTGAACCCGCCACCCTCGGTATATGGGGCCGGCGCCCTACCGACTGAGCCACAGGCGCCGCCCAATATTGTAGCTTTCTAAAGAGAGATGTCACCAGTTCTGTGGTATCTCTACTTAGAAGAGATAGAAGAGGAAGGAAAAGTCTGTGAGTTCCCTTCTCTAGCCAGGGCAGGGTATTATTTCAGATTGCTTTTACTACTTCGTTGTCCTGTGTACTTGGCATTTTAGAGTAGCCCTTTGACCCACCATCTACCACCAAAAATACAATAATAACAGTGAAGAAATAGCAGAACTTATTTGGTTATTTCCTGTGTATGAAGTGCTATGCTAAGCACTGTAAATACTAGACCTAGTTTTTAAAACAGTCTTATCAAGTTGGCCATTTTATTTATGAAGAAATTAAAGTTTAAAAGGTTAAGCAAGGCATCTAAATTGACACAGCTGCTACCCAGCTGGAACTGAGATTCAAACCAGTTTTTTGACTACAAATTTCGTGGTTTTAATTACCATATTGGTTTGTCTTTCTACTTATTCCATATTTATTCAATATCCTTGATGCTTGTCAGGACCTCTTCCTAAGGAGGTTGGACAAGGGCTGAGGTAGAATGTGGCACAGCATGATATGACTGTGTGATTTGTTTATTTGTATTTCTGGTTTCCTTTTTTGTGGTTATGATAGACTCCTGATTTATACTTGATCCTTGGTGTATACAGAGAGTTTTTGGTCTTTGTTGAAAAATAAAATTATTCTACTTAAGAGGAATGGCAGCCATAATCATAAAATGAAGTAGGAATTAGTTTACATTCTATAAACTCTATAACATTTATGAGTATTCTCTAGCCAAATTTAACAAGAAATTTAATGTTTGCTCATCGCTTTAATTCAAGCTCCAACATTCTCATGATGGTACACAAAAAACACACAACTTAGCAAGACACCACCACAGGTTGACACAACTGTGAGACACTGATATATCAAGGTTGGGAAACCTTACTGACTTGTTTGTACAGTGCTGCTAACATAAGCACATGGTGAGAAGTTTGTGAACTTAATTGTCAGCCCTCATAAGCACTGGTTCATCCATGAAGCTTTCTTTTATTTGGTTTTTGTATGGACCTGAATGACGCTGTGACCTTCCTACCTTCTCTGACCCTCACTAAAAGAGGTCATTTTCCCATATGAATTCTTAATATGTAGCCCTTTAACTGTAGCATAGCCTTATTTTTACACCCTACTAAGTGATGAATCCTTGAGTACAAAGTCTTACCTTTGTTTTCTCTGTTGTTTTACATTAATTATCACATCGATTATACAGGCTGAGTATCCCTTATCAAAATACTTGGGCCCAGCCAGGAACCATGGCAGGAGGATCACTTGAACTCAAGAGTTCAAGACCAGCCTGAGCAAGAGCAAGACCCCATCTCTACTAAAAATAGAAAAAACTGGCCAGGTATCATGGTAGGTGCCTGTAGTTCCAGCTACTCAGGAGGCTGAGGCATGAAGGATTTCTTGAACCCAGAAGTTTGAGGTTACTATTAGCTAGGCTAAAGCCACAGCACTCTAACCTGGGTAACAGAGTGAGACCTGTCTCAAAAAACAAACAAAAATGCTTGGGACAGGAAGTGTTTGGGGTATTTTTGGATTTTGGAATATTTACCGATACATAACGGGAAGTCTTGGGAAGGGGACCCCAGTCTAAACACAAAGTTCATTCATGTTTCATATGTACCTTATATATAACATGTTTAGTAAATGTCTGCTTGAAACCATTTTGGCTGCATTTTGATTGCAGCCTATCACAAGAGGTCAGGTACAGAATTATTCACTTGTAGTGTCCTGTTGGCACTCAAAAAGTTTTGGATTTTGGAGCATTTCAAATTTTAAGTTTTCAGGTTAAGGACGTGCAACCTGTGTATAAATTATGCTGAATATAAATTAACTTTAGGATTTTGTAGTTTCAGGAGAACTGGTCAGAGGACTGTCAAAAATTCTTCCTCTGCACTGGCCTACAAATAAATGCCTTCAATTTAGAAACCATGTATTTATTCCTGGAACATTTAGGAAAAAAATTTTTCAGATCGACATTTATTTTTTAAATATTTGCCTTTCTTTATATTAATAGACTCTCTTCCTCCTTTTCTAGGGCGCTGTGTTTAACCTTGACTCAGAGGAGGAGGAGTGCCCTGGAGTCACTGCAGAAGACAGCAATGACATTTACATCCTGCCCAGTGACAACTCTGGACAAGTCGGTCCTCCAGAGTCTCCAACTGTGACCACCTCCTGGCAGTCAGAGAGCTTACCTGTCTCACTGTCAGCCAGCCAGAGTTGGCACACAGAAAGCTTGCCAGTGTCTCTAGGTCCCGAATCCTGGCAACAGATCGCAATGGATCCTGAGGAAGTCAAAAGCTTGGATAGCAACGGAGCTGGAGAGAAGAGTGAGAACAACTCTTCGAACTCTGACATAGTGCATGTGGAGAAAGAAGAAGTCCCCGAGGGCGCGTTAGAGGCTGCTGCGGCTGCCGGGGTCCTGCCTGCCGGGGAGCTGCAGGAGGCCTTCCCTGGAGCCCCAGCACCCTTGCTTCCACACATCACTGCCACGTCCTTGCTGGAGGCAGGGGAGCCCCACGCGGAGGTGACTGCAGCCGAGAAAGCCAGCCCTGCTACGTCTTTGTTTGTGGAACTTGATGAAGAAGAGGTGAAAGCAGCGACACTTGAAGCTGGTGAAGTGGAGGAGGAGGAGATCCCCGCGCTGGAACCCCCGGAAACACTGCCGGGCGAGGAGCCAGATGTAGAGAGAGAGCGTCTTACGGAAGAGTCCTCCCCCGCTGGAAGAGCGAAGCCCTTGCCCTTGTCTGAGGGCAAGTCTATACTGCTGTTCGGAGGGGCTGCCGCCGTTGCCCTCCTGGCCGTGGCAGTCGGGGTGGCCCTGACTCTGAGAAAGAAATAGATTTTTCAGAAGAGGAAGAAGACGAAAGGATGTAAGGTTTTGTTTGTACTGGCTGGCATCTGAACCCCTAGCAGCTGTTTGGACATTTGTGGAAAATTCTGGGATAACTGAGGGCTTCCGCTCAACAAGGTTTGATCCACACAGTAGGGCTTGAGGTAGAAGGTGTTCACAGTTATTGGAGTGTAGATTCCAGGGGCTGTGGCTCACACTAGATTCAAAATCTTATGAGTAAAGTCCTTCCCCAGAACAGGGTTTCTCAGCCTTACTTTAGTGACGTTAGGAGGCTGTC
This sequence comes from Nycticebus coucang, assembly GCF_027406575.1. NCBI lineage: Eukaryota > Metazoa > Chordata > Mammalia > Primates > Lorisidae > Nycticebus > Nycticebus coucang. Next base: position 57,726,135 of record NC_069791.1, on the reverse strand, counting down.
CTGTGTCTCCAGACATTGCCAAATGTCCCCTGCAATAAAACATGCCCTGTTGAAGGCCAGTGCTTTTGAGGGGGAGGGTTAATTTAGGAAAATTTGGGATAGAAACTCCCAGGCACGGGGGCCTAGCTGTGGGCCTTGTTGGCTCTTCACCCCTTGAAATGTCATCTTCCTGTTGAACAGACTGTGTGCTGCAGCCACCCCCATCCTGGAGTGTGAGGGTGCTTGCCCTGCACGCCACAGCTGCCTCTCAGGGACTGTACTGTCCCCCTCCCCCCAGGTTCCTGCTGAGATTCCCCAGGAGAGGGCTCACTCTGTACTTGTGCTCCAACCCGTCAAGTCCCTGAAGCTCCCTACAGCTCCTCCTTGTAAAGATGCTGCCTTTAGGAATCTCTAAAAAATAAATACAGAAGACACCTAGGGTCCCCTCCCTGTGAGTGCAATTGCAAGTAACTGGCCAGAGAGAGGCATTTGTCTCATTTAGAGGCAGGAGAATGGCCTAGATGGCCTACTGAGGTCTCTTCCAGCCCCTTCTTTCAGCAGTCACCCCCTTAGCTGTGGCTGCTTTTCGGCAACATCTCTGTTGTTGCATGGTCATGCAGTGTAGTTTTTCCAATATCTGACCTCAGTCTTACTGCTGACCAGTTCTGTGGGTCTCTTGCCAGGAGGTGAGGATTTTCATACTTAGGCTTACAGAACCAATTGGATCATAACTCCTATTACGTATGTGGAAAGTCTTCTATATATCATTGAAATAAAAAGTGAAGGAAAAAGAAGCTGAATTTCAAGACTGAGGTTACCCTTGAGATTCTAGTTTGGCTTTTAGAGTTCAAGAATCGAGGCGTCTTTACCTAAACTCTTCACAGCCCAGATGCCTGAGTGACGAATAGGAATGATTCTCATCAGTTGTCTGCTAGTTGAGGATCAGCACCATTTTCTTTCTTCTGGCAGGTCTCTCTTTTTTTTTTTTTCTTTTCTGAGATAGAGTCTCACTCTGTCACCCTGGGTAGAGTGCCATGGCATTATCATAGCTCACAGCAACCTCAAACTCTTGGGCTCAAGCCATCTTCTTGCCTCAGCCTCCCGAGGAGCTGGGACTACAGGAGCCCACCAAGATGCCCAGCTAGTTTTTCTATTCTTTCAGTAGAGATTCATGCTCAGGCTGGTCTTGAAGACCTGAGCTCAAGTGATCCATCTGCCTCAGCCTCCCAGAGTGCTAGGATTACAGGCGTGAGGCTGGTCACACTTCTAAAGGAGGGGTGGGACTATGACTTCCAAGCGTCACTGTGCAGGGCACACGTGCTTGATAAAAGCGTCATCTCAGATTTATCTTAGGAAATGTAACAAATGACTTTTTATATCATGAAGTTCATGATAAAAGTACTTTATCTACCCTGATCACTAAAACCTAATGTTTTAAATGTCCTTTCTCTTTGAAATTTATTTTTTATTTATTTTTTTTTTTTGTAGAGACAGAGTCTCACTGTACCACCCTCGGGTAGAGTGCCGTGGCATCACGCAGCTCACAGCAACCTCTAACTCTTGGGCTTACGCGATTCTCTTGCCTCAGCCTCCCGAGCAGCTGGGACTACAGGCACCCGCTACAACGCCCGGCTACTTTTTTGTTGCAGTTTGGCCGGGGCTGGGTTTGAACCCACCACCCTCGGCATATGGGGCTGGCGCCCTACTCACTGAGCCACAGGCGCCGCCCAAATTTATTTTTTAAAGTAAAATCTTCTCCCTAAAGCTTTTTTTTTTTTTGTAGAGACAGTGTCTCACTGTACCACCCTCGGGTAGAGTGCCATGACGTCACACGGCTCACAGCAACCTCTAACTCTTGGGCTTACTTGCCTCAGGCTCCCGAGCAGCTGGGACTACAGGCGCCCGCCACAACGCCCGGCTATTTTTTTGTTGCAGTTTGGTGGGGGCTGGGTTTGAACCCACCACCCTCGGCATATAGAGCTGGCGCCCTACTCACTGAGCCACAGGCGCCGCCCTCCCTAAAGCTTTTATTACTTAAAAGTTGGTAAAGAAAAGATCTGGGAGTGTTTGTCTTTTTCAGTTTTATCGTGCAACCTGTCTTTATGTTCTGCGTCTTAGAGTTTCGTTTAGGGAGTGGTGTTTTAAGGGTTTGGGTGACCTTGATTAATGCAGCTGGAGGTGAGGGGGCAAAAGTGAGGGGAGTTTTTTTCTACATGGACTCTGGCAGCAGATCATCCTGTATTCAAACTGATGTGTTGCATAGGTTAAGAGCAAACTGGTGAGTTATCTTGAATTTTTGTTGTTTTATAGTATTTTCCCTCTAGTGTTAACACTTTTAAACTTTTAATCCTCACTCCTGTTGGCTGGGAACATTTAAGCACTAATGAAGCCAGGTTCACTTCTGAGCTGCTAGAGCAGGCGTCCTCAAACTTTTTAAACAGGGGGCCAATTCACCGTCCCTCAGACCGTTGGAGGACCAGACTATAGTTTAAAAAAAAAACAAACTATAAAAAAATTCCTATGCACACTGCACATACCTTATTTTGAAGTAAAAAAAAAAACAAAACAGGAACAAATACAATCACACTGCCTCAAGTGGCCCGCGGGCCGCAGTTTAAGGACCCCTGTCTAGAGGATCTGTGGCTTCGGTGGTGAGGTCTGTGCTCCCCACAAGGGGGGGAGTGGGAGAAGTGTGAGGCTGAAGCAGTGATTGCTGCTTTATTTCCCCACCTGTTGGACATTAACCCAAAGCAATTTGGCTAATTGTGTTTTGCCCAGTGATGGCAAACAACTGTTCTTGTCTATTTATTGGCTTTCTCTAGAGCAGTGATTTTCAACTGGTGTGCCATGAGAGGATCTTAGATGTGCCACGAATATTTTAAGTTCAAAGCACAGTAAGTATATTTTTTTATTCTTTTTTTTTTGACCAACATAATTTAAGTGGGCTGTGTAAGTTTTATAGGTTCAAGTACACTGAGATTAAAAAAAAAGTTGAAAATCACAGTTCTAGAGTGAATCCCTGTTGGTTCCTGACTAACAGACGTGTCGGAATCCCTGCTCTTCTCTTCCTTGTTCCCGGCCTCTGGCAGAGGAAGGCAGCAGACCTAGTGACTGCTTCTCACAGAAGCTCCGACTTTTTGCTGCTACATTAAAAAAATTATTTCTCATATTCCCTCTCCTCTTTTGGGGGGGGGAGCTGATAAGAGGCTATGCCTTCTTGCCCCGTGTCTTACATACCACCTACGATAAAGAAAAGATTCAGAATAAATTCACCTTGTTTAGGGAAGAGGAAAAGTCTTTGTTAGTCCTTAGAACTCTCCTGAGCTGCTCTATTGAGGGTCATGATTTCTGATCAGTTGGCAAAAGTCCAGTGAAGATTTGTTGAGAGAAAAAAAAAAAACTGAATGAAAGAATGCCAGTTTATCCCTTCTGTATTACAGGGATAATTCTGGGTCTACAGAAGTCAGTCAGCACCTGCAGTGTGCCTTAGGGGGACTCTCATGATCATCACTGCCCTCTAGAGAACATTCTAGATAAAGAAATGCAGCTGTTGACCTGGTTCACCGTTCCCCACCCGAGGGGTCCTCAGTGCCTCCTCTTGCCTGTGTTTCTATACCATCTCCTATCAAATGCAGCCCCTCCCTACCTAGGTCTGTCCTGGGGGAGTGAACAGTGAACCCAGAGACACGGTTATTTGAACCACAGCTGCCATTAATAACCTCGGCCTTTGTGCTAATTCCTTCTACGACGGAAGAGTCATGCCTGCTCCTTGCCTTCTCCCTAAAGGCGAGATGTGGACAAATGTCCACATTTCACATATGAATTTTTTTTTTTGGTTTGTTTCTGGAATTTTCTTTTCTTTTTTAATTGTTAAATCATAGCTGTGTACATTAGTGTAATCAAGAGGTACAATGTGCTGGTTTCATATACAATCTGAAATATTCTCATCAAACTGTTCAACGTAGCCTTCATGGCATTTTCTTAGTTATTGTGTGTAGACATTTGTATTCTGCCTTTAGTTAGTTTCGCCTGTACCCATTCTAAGATGCACCGTAGGTGTGGCCCCATTCATGTATGAATTTTTGAATTATTTTAAGAGATGTTTTATAGAAATTAAAGGTTTTGTAACTAAGAAATTTTTCCCTTTCCTTTCTCAATTTCTGTGTCTTTTCATACAAATTTGTCTTTCCAAGAATTTGAGGTAGTGATCATGTTCAAGAGGGCCTTATAGGTGATCTGATCACTGATAGAAACAGTTTAGAGCTCTGAACTGATTCCCTCACAAGCATTGTCTCATTTAAAGTCTCAGCAACATCCCTGATAACCAGAAAAATGTCTCCCCTTCTGTGGAGGACCAAGATCTGCCGTTAGTGATAACCTCCCAACTGTGAGATCGGTTTGAGGTTAGGGTGTATGATTTTTACACATTAGAATATCCTTAAAAACCTCTTGTGGGTAATCACACAATTAGCAAATACTAGTCGAGCATGTATGACATGCCACAGCCGGTTCTAGCGCTCTCACATCCTTCACCCACACTGCTCAGAGCTAGTCAGAGTCTTGTTCTTCCCATTTTCCAGATTTAAGAAACCTTGTCAGAGTTTAGTAACTCTTCTAAAGTCTTCTAACATGAGGGAAGTAAGGCAATGATTCGGATTTCTCTGACGCCATGTCTAGTACTTTTTCTGATTGTTACCGTTTCTGGGACCCTGCAAAGCAGTACCGACAGGCGCTCTGGGGTTGTACCAGGTATTTACCACACAAGGGACAATGGGGTAAATTCTGATGTTCAGCCTATGCTCAGTGAGCCCTAGATGAAGGGGACCCTTTTCCTAAATTCTACAAAGGTACCCATAATAGGCTGGTCAGGGTGAGGGTTACATCCAAGGTGTTCTCAGCTTCTAACTATGCAGGTGTTTTCCCTTTAGATAGTGAATGAAGTCTGTGGTCAAAGAATCAGCGGTCATTTCATTAGCTTGTAAGCAAGCTTAGGCAATCTGACACAGGAATTGTTACCATGTGCTATGTGAGGCAGGCAATGACAGCACCGTGGTGCATTTTTTCCTCTCTTCTTCTTAGTTTTGTTTCCTTTCACGGGGTGGGGTATAGGGTGAAGTGGGCAACACCCATAGGCATTGATTAGCCTCGAGACAGACACAGAGGTCGCTAACTCAGGAGGGCTGGCCAGGCATAGCCACAGGCACATCTTGCTCAGAGGCTGACAAAGGACTTCCCAGTGAAAACCTCCACAGCACAACGTCAAGCTGATTATAATCTTGGATAGAGAATACCAATTCTGTGCTGTAGAATAGCGAAACTCCGTCACAATTTTGTTGTTACTTCAGATATAATATAAACGGAGCTCCAGGAAGTGCTGGAAACTGTCATGTTCCTAAAATATTAATAAATATATCCGGTCTTCCCTTTCCATTAGACCATTTAACTTCAGCCTGGCTTGCTGTGTTCCCAGGCATTGGAATCATCAGGGTCCCCTGTCCCCAACATTTGTTTACAGAAACCCCGGCTAGACAGCTGCTTCCCTACAAGCTCAGGTTGGAACTGTTCTCAGGGATACTCACAAGGCCTCGTCAGAAGCTAAAAGTAGCAGCTGGCTCCAGACATTTCTTACCTTGTTCTCAGCTCTCCTAAGAAGGTTCACAGTGATGCTGCCCACTTCAGTGAGTGTTCTTTGAGCCACCAGAAGAAATTGGTTAGTGAATGTACCAGTTAGAACGAAAGGTTTGACATGTTAAGATTAGTTGTTGGGCGGCGCCTGTGGCTCAAGGAGTAGGGCGCCGGCCCCATATACCTGAGGTGGTAGGTTCAAACCCGGCCCCAGCCAAAATCTGCCAAAAAAAGATTACTAGTTGTCACCTTTCACCATGAAAAGGACGTTCAAGTACCATCTTCCCTGTTACACAGAGTCTGGAGTAACTCAGTTTGTTCCTGATGGTTTCTAGCAAGAGAAGTGTATTGTGTAGATGAATCTGTTGCCAGCACCAAAGGAAAAGATAGAATTTACTTTTTCCTAGTCCTGTATTTTTCTAGCTATGCTAGTCTTCCATTTTCTTTCTTTCTTTTTTTTGAGACAGTGTCTCACTATGTCACCCTCTGGAGAGTGCTGTGGCATCACAGCTCACAGTAACCTCTAACTCTTATGCTTAAGAAATTCCATGACACCCAGCTATTTTTTTGTTGCAGTTGTTATTGTTGTTTTAGCAGGCCCCGGCTGGTGTATGTGACCAGCGCCCTAACCACTGAGCCATGGGCACTGAGCCCCATTTTCTTTTAAGGTGACTCTCTCTACTTAACTCATTCCTTTTTTTTTTTTTTAGAGACAGAGTCTCACTTTACTGGCCTCGGTAGAGTGCCATGACGTCACAGGACTCATAGCAACCTCCCACTCTTGGGCTTAGGCGATTCTCTTGTCTCAGCCTCCTGAGCAGCTGGGACTACAGGTGTCCGCCACAACGCCCACCTATTTTTTGTTGCAGTTTGGCCGAGGCTGGGTTTGAACCTACCACCCTCAGAATATGGGGCCGGCGCCCTTAACTCATTCCTTAATTAACCTCAATTTATTCTAATTCTAATGTTTTCATCTCCCCAAAAATAATGGATTTAAATGGTCATTTGGTAATTAAGTTAACCATTTTGCTTAAATAGCATTTATTTCCTCCTTCTGCATAAAGTTCCACTACTTCTCCTTGCCAAGCCAGATCGCCAGTTCATTCATTACTATGGGTTATCCAGGCTCCTCCTTCCCATCCTGTTGTCTGCCATTTGGCCAATCCACCCTTCACCAGGAGAAAGGAACAAAATTCAAATCTATGATCTGTGCTTTCTGTTAGAAGCAATATGTTGGGGAGAACACACTGACAATCTTGCAATAAGATAAGATTTAAAGATAATTAATGGACCCACCTGTCCACACATAAGGTAGCCTTCTGCCCTAGATGGGATCTTTTTGGGTAATCAATAGTGTAGTCTTTGTAAATACATACCCATTTGACTCAGGTCTTATAACCAGATCATAACACTCAAAGGACACTCCATACTCTAGTTCTCAGCCAGGATCTGCTGCTGTGAGATCCTTTAAGGCAGCCTTGAGCATCCCAGCAGTTAACAGTTAATCCTGGCTTCTAAGAGGTGAGGTCAGGATGGATTTGACCTTCTGAATGCAACAGATATCCCACTGACTTTCAGATATGCCAAGCATATTTTGGAGGAGAGAGCTTTTTATCTTTAACAAAGAAATTTCCATCACTTGAATAATGCAAATATTTTAAAAACTAAATGTAAAATGCATTATCTAAATTAAAATCACCTCTTAAGTATCCACGAGGATTATGTTACCAGGGCAAAATCCACAACTTCTAGGATATACCTGAGTCATCATGGTTAATGTTTGTTTTTAATACAGTGGGATCTTTTAATAATGTTGGTTTGGGGAAGGAGTGACAATCTAGCTTTATAGCCAAGAAAGTACTTTTCTGTACTTGGTCTGGAAGACTTTAGAGCCAATATCTGTTACAAACTGTTTTAAAATGGTAGCCTACTCTATTTAAGTGAAACCAAAGGTAAAGATGCTGTGAAAGATTGTTATAAGAGGCTACGCATGGTGGCTCACACCTTTTAATCCCAGAAATTTGGGAGGCTGAGACAGGAGGATTGCCTGAGCCCGGGAGTTTAGGACCAATCTCACCATAGACCTGGACTCTACAAAAAGTAAAATTAGGTGGGCATGGTGGCATGTGTCTGTAGTCCCAGCTACCTGGGAGCCTCAGCAGGAAGCTCGTTTGAGCTCAGGAGTGTGATAGGCAGTGAGCTATGATGATGCCACTGTACTCCAACCTAGGTGACAGAGCAAGTCAGAAGAAAAAAGTATTATAAGAGATAGTCTGGAATTACTTGCTGTTTTATAGCTCTTATCTATTAGTTTTGAGTGGCTGATTGAGTTTTGGAAGACAATACCCTTCCCTCATGAGAATCACATTGTAATTAACCCCTATCTATATGGATAAGTGTGTATGTCTATGTGTGATTCAACTTGTCTCCATTGTAACATGAATCCTTAAAAACCCCTTCCAAAACACTAAAAGTAATAGCATTACCAGAAGATTTATTCCCCAGTGGTGGCCTTCATACTACAGCAGCCTCTACTTTAAGTATTTGTAACCTTTTGCCCATATCAGATTGAGACCCAGCCCTACTGTGTTGTGTATTTAATGCTGAACAACATAGAGTTGTTTTTCTTTTCTGATGAATTTCAACTCTTAAGATTTAAAACAGAAGTGTTTGGGTAACAAGAAAGTGTTTATTAGTACTTGTTCATATGCTTCCTCAAAAATATCTTCACAGTAATAAGAGCTTCCTTTAACAAGACGATGTCTGAGATAAACCCAGCACCCATGGGTCAGTTTTTATTTTTTTTCCATCAAACTGGTTAACATAGTCTTCGTGGCATTTTCTTACTGTGTTAAGACATTTATATTCTACACTTAGTAAGTTTCACATGTACCCTTGTAAGATGCACCGTAGGTGTGGTCCCACCATTACCCTCCCTCCACCCATCCTCCCCCTCCCCTTCTTCTTGGGCTATAATTGGATTACAGCTTTCATATGAAAGCTATAAATTGGTTTCATAGTAAGGCTGAGTACATTGGATACTTTTTCTTCCATTCTTGAGATACTTTGCTAAGAAGAATATGTTCCAGCTCCATCCATGTAAACATGAAAGAGGTAAAGTCTCCATCTTTCTTTAAGGCTGCATAATATTCTGTGGTGTATACATACCACAATTTATTAATCCATTCATGGCTTGATGGACACTTGGGCTTCTTCCATGACTTAGCAATTATGAATTGGGCTTCAATAAACATTCTGGTACAAATATCTTTGTTATAATGTGATTTTTGATCTTCTGGATATATACCTAGTAGAGGAATTGTAGGATCAAATGGCAGGTCTATTTTTAGAACCCTCAGTGATCTCCAAACATCTTTCCAAAAGGAAGGTGGAAATAGCTGATATTTGCAAACAATAGACTAGTATTGCATTGTTTCTAAACCTAAGATTTTCCTTATTTGTGTTGACCTAAGTGACTTGGTTTTGACTATGTCCCTAGGAAAGGTAACCCCTTCAATCGTTGACTTTTCAGAAATCTAATTGCTCTCTCATCTTTCATGCCAGAAACCTGTTTCCTCCATATGCAGCTCCTTGGGCAAGGATGAGCTGGAGGCATGACTGGAAACTGAGACCACAGGCTACTAATAGGACATATGCAGTAGCTTCTGATTGCCCACAGCTTGAAATTTTTGGAAAAAAAAAAAAAATTTTTAAACAAAACCTTGGGGTCCAGGCATGGTGACTCATGCCTGTAATCCCAGCACTTGGGAGGCTGAGGCAGGTGGATTGCCTGAGCTCAGAAGTTGGAGACCACCCTGAGCCAAAGCAAGACCTCGTCTCTAAAAATAGCTTGGCGTGTGGTGGGTGCCTGTAGTCCCAGCTACTTGAGAGGCTGAGGCAAGAGAATCCCTTAAGCCTAGGAGTTTGAGGTTGCTGTGAGCTGTGACGCCACAGCACTCTACCAAGGGCAACACAGTGAGACTCTATCTCAAAGAAAAAAAAAAAAACCTTGGCTTCTTGCAAAGAAAAAAGTACATTTAGTTACCAGATTTTAGAAACACTGGTTGACAGGAGCCCTTAAATCACCTTCACACCTTTTAACAGCCTATAGTTCTTCTTGACTCAGACAAAAGGAGACCAAGTTGAAAAAGTCAAACACCTAGAACAGTGGTTCTCAACCTTCCTAATGCCGCAAACCTTTAATACAGTCCAAAGGGGTTGCGACCCATAGGTTGAGCACGGCTGACCTAGAATGAGGCTGGAGCTTCCCACTGTTTGACACAGCACTTTAGTCCAAAACCCCTGTGCCATTTGGTTTCTAACAGGAAAACTGTTGCTTCCTTTATTAAGATGTTCTGGTTTCAATGTAATTTTCCCTTTGTGACAAGCTCGCGCACTTCTTCCCCACCCCCTCCTCTCCCCAGACAGGAGGCTGCCTACTGTTAAGACCATCCCCCAAAGGTGTTACTTTAATAAACAGACATTGTGTTTTGTTCTTCTGTCTTTAAACCTGCTTTTAAATGTGATTTTCTTGACCAAGAAATAGCTTCATCTAAAAAGAATTAACAGCTGAAATGAGATAAAGGCACAATGTGTAGACTGAGGAGATGGTATGAAACCCATTCAAGTATCTGCAAGTTGACATTTTCCTTCAAGTATATTAATGTGGAAATTTCTAAATGGATCACCATTTTAAAATAGTGAGAAATAAATAGCTATTGTTCAGTGCCTGTCTTCTGTACGAGGCCAGGGCTCCATCTCCACTGGAGTCAGCTGCACGGCTGTCACCACGTCAGGCTTTAGTCAGTCACGCTTCTGCCGTCCTCCGTTCAGTCCATCTAGCACAAGAAAGGAGAAACAGCCAGAATGAGCCAGATGAATTCACAGCCGGGCCTCAGTGCTTCAGAACTCTAGTGCCACAGTCAGCAGAAGCAAAGCTGGGGCTTGTGCAAAAATACCTTCTCCAGAGCCTTCCATCCCTGCATCCTGCTTTCTGCTACCTGGGAACAGCTGCAAAAACATAGGGTCCACAGGTACTGGACACGTGGCTTACATGCACATCTCCCAAATCACTGGCTGTGTCTAGAGTGTCTTAGTGGGTTAGAGCGGAGCTGTAACTATCTTAGCCTGATAGTATGCTAGACTGTGAGTGCATACTGCTGTGGATATCCGCCCACTGGTTCCCTGTAGTTAGTGGTTGGGAAAATTTTTCCAACTCCTTCCAACAGTTCAGCTTGGTTTAAGATTTATAATCATTCTCCTGTTTTTATTTATTTTATTTTATTTTATAATACAGTTCTTGGTCGGAGGTCGGGTTTGAACCTGCCACCTCTGGTATATGGGGCTGGTGCCCTACTCCTTTGAGCCACAGGTGCCACCCCATTCTCTCCTGTTTTTAAAATGCCTGTGTAACTGAAGACTATGGCGCATAGAAATGTTTTTTCAAGGCCTATCAATAAACATGAAAAGTGTTAGTTGCTTTTTTTAAAAAAAAAAAGCTAAGGAAGCCTGGTAATCCTTCTGACACATCTCAAACATCCCCTAATATTTCTAAACTTACAGATAAGACATATCCATTTGACATCCATTTGCATCTGTGAAACTGAAACACCAGGTTTTGAGGACTGGGCCTCCCTGGCAGCAGCGTCACTTCTAACACCTTGGTTATTAAAAGTGACTTTTAATACCCCTAGTTATGGGACAGGTGTGTTCAGGGGAAGATTTTAGCTTCCCCCCCTTTTTTGACTATTCCTTTGGTCTCTCTATCCCTCATCCTTAGCGCGTCGTTTAAGAATTTATATTCACTGATTGTGTCAAGGTGAGGTTGACAGTGGCTTGAGGAAGCTCAGTTTGGGGCCAGCCACCTACTTCCTGCCATGCTCGAGGGCCCCATCACCTGCCAGGATCCCAGCAAGAGTGCGTGGCCCTCCCCTCCCCTCTGAGGGGAGCATGTCTTATGCATACAGCTGACAAAGCACAAAAGGACATGAGGTGTCTGACGTCACCTTCTACTGCACAGCTTTCTTGCTCATGAAGCCAAAGCCATGAGCCTTCCTACCAGAGCAGGAAGGTCTGTGACACTTCCCAGGGTGGCCACCAGCAGCAGGGAGAAGAAGAGCTGCAGCAGCAGGGCCTGCTGGGTGTCCACACCTCAGACCGAAGTGGCCTGGGCAGCAGGTGGAGATGAGGGCTCAGGGGAATGGGCCAACTTCACTGGTACTTACGTTTCTGGCCAAGTTCCTCACATAGGCGAGCAGGTTCCGGTTAATAAAATTCACTGTCGTGCGAAAGACAACATGGAGCAAAGACGGCGTGTGATCGGCCACCTTTTTGGCCAGCAGCATGATCACCAGCAGCGTGGCCTTCTCTTCTGTCAAGTCCGCAGGGCAGGTCTGCAATACCTGCTCTAGGGCAGCAGCCAGGTGCTCCCTTCTGTCCTGTATAGAGGAAAGACAGGGTTACCCAGAACTGGCTTGAACAGTTTTCCCTCTCAGAGAAAAAACAGCCCCTCCATGAGCACAGAGAAGTGCGTCAGAGGGTGGTGTGTACTGAGCAGCTAAGGGTCAGGTGGAGAGCACCAGAAACAGCTTTGTTTCCTGGGGCAATGGAAAGGGAAGGTTACTGTGTCCACCGTCAGACACTGAGGGGATGCGAGAAGCCTAAGCCACCCCTGCCTCTGAGGCACTGAAACTCAGGGAGCAGTTTACTGCCTGAGACATCCCAGGCTGTTCTTACTGGTGCAGGCCTGGCTAAAGGAGATGGAGGGAGGGGCTCCACACGACACCCCATGTGTGAGGAGAGCAGACAGAGTCTGCTGGGCAGGAAAGGACCCTCAAGCCCACGACTCACTGCGGAAGCTAACTAATGCCGGGGAGAGATTCCAGGGCGGAGCACTGCTCAATGCCTGAGTGCGGGTGGGCACATCCCATGGGAGGGGGCGCTGGGACCACAATACCCTCAGGAAGACTGCAGGCCGGACCTGCTGAGCCCTGAAGCCTGGCTAAGTTTCTAGGTAGTGAGCACCTGCGTTTTCAGCGGGCGGAAGTAACGGAATGGAACCTTTCCCCTCTCTAAGCCGTTGCTACAGCCACGTATTTGATGCCTTGGAGTATGCAGTTCTCCTTCCCGCTAAGTGTCCTTATAGTGCCCTCGGCCAGTCTCTGTCCCCACAGAGTCCAGCAAGTGTCTGTGTTTGGATTACACCCACAAAGCCAAGAAGAGTACCAGGCTAAAATGTCACACCTACGTGAAGGATTTAAAGTTCTCTATCGGCATCTTTATTTAACTCCCTAAAACTGAGGAAGGAGGAAGTCATCTCCGGGAGCGTCACATACACTTTGGAGGCTTTTATCCCTAAACTCTCAACTCTGACTTAAGGTTCAGGTTTCCTAAATGTCAACTGACTTAGTGCTTCTCAGAGATAATTAACCATGTTTTGACTATTTTGAGCCACCTCACCAGACACTGGCATGACAGGAGACAGAGGACAGGCCATGTTGGTTCAGTTGGTCACTGAAACAGTCCTCACCCTTCCCACTCACCCATGTCGTCCCCGCACTTACTTCCTCCGACAGGCTCGGGTTCCTAAACTGCTGCACCAGATTATTCACCAGTCCCGGGGGGATGCTGCGGTCCATACTGTCCCCTATTTGGGCCAGTTGCCTGGCAAAATTTTGGATGACATCTTCTTGACTTTCAGAATCTGAATGTTCAGGCAGCGGGTGGAAGAGACAAAGCAGATTCAGACAGGGCTCTGACACCCCTCCCCACACCAGGCCACCCCAGCCCAGGAAAGGACAAAGCCAGCCAGCCCTCCTTCCACAGCCCGACTCGGCCAGACTGGGTCCAGGACAATAGCCAGAGGGAGCAGAAGACTGGCTGGAGAACCAGGCTCCTCCTGAGAAAGGGGACCAGTGGCTTCCCTTCAGCTAAGAGCCATTCAGAAGATACACTGGCTGGATTCACAAGCAGACAGTATCTGTGGCACAGCCTGGCTGTGGGGAACCCCGGGGGCCCCAGCCCCACCGGCCTCATCTAAACCAGGGTGAGGGTGAAAGCCTGGGTCAGCACTGGACCCGCCCGGGCACTAGGGGGCAGTGCAGCCCACTGTGCCAGACAGCTGGGGTGGACTCCAGGCCTTGCTTGCTGGGGTGTGTGGGGTAGAAATTCTAATCAGGGCCAGAATTCCCTGGGGGGGGGGGGGTGTCTCCGACCTGAATATCCTGACTTGGCAGATAGAATAGGGCCCAGGGACGGTGCATTTTGAAAACATTCCTTGTGTAATTCTAACATGCACACTACTGAAACCACCGTCGCAGGGTGGACACCCCAAGCCATGAGCCCAGAACAATCTCCGCAGCTGCAGCAGCACCCGTGGCAGAGGGGAGAGGCACAGGGATAGGGACAGGAGCTGTGGGTTGAGCCTGCGTCTGTGTGACCTGGAGGCAGCGCCGCACCGTGGAGGAGGTAGGGCCGTATCCACCAGCTCTTTAATTTGGGGCTTGTCATTTACCCCTCTTGGGGCCTCAGTTTCCTCGTCTGGAAATGAGGTTCAAAATACTAAAATGTCCTTGTTATAAGAAATCACAAGTCACAATATACCTGAAAGTATAATAAAAGCGTAAGGTACTACCCAGATGCAAATATTACTGACCGGGAGTTGTGCTGGGCTGCTCTAGGAGCGTGAGCCCGTGTGAGCAGAACCCCCTGCACAGCTTCCCCCAGGCCCAGCCATGTCCCAGACCCATCAAATCAGAATCCCTGGAGGCCAGACCCAGGTACCAGTATTTTTAAAAGCACCTTAGGTTCCTAACATTATATAAACCCAAGTTTGAGAACCCCTTGGTTCATCCAGATCAGTGGTTCTGATACAACAATCTTGGGTTGTATCAGACTCACTTGGGAAATGTGGTAAAAATATTATTCTGTGTTGGTATGGACAGGAGAATCAGGACCAGCACATAAAAGGAGAATCTGGCTCATCAGAAGGGAAAAACTTTCTTGGACTCATCCAAGAATAGAAGATCCAAGCTCAGCATCCCTGGAGGGAATCAAGCACAGAACAAACCACCATAGGACACAAACCCTCATTGTGGCCTGAAACTGCAGAGGTAAAGACTGAGCCCAAAGGTCCCTCCCAGCCCTCAGGCTCCCCTAATGTTACTGAAAAAAGCAAAGCCCAGATTTGGGGCAGAGGAGGCAGGCCCCAATGCCTACCTGCCTCTGTTCTCTCTGCACAGACGCGGCTGGCCCTGCTACCATCAGTTTGAAGCTCGTCCTCATCAAGTTCCTCACACAGGTGAGTACGCACAAACGGCTCACGGCCCAGCTCCTCCAGCTCTCTCTGGAAACCACTGCTGGAGCAGCTTTGAAGGAAGCCAAATACCAGCAAGTCCGTGAGATGCTCATCCTTGAGGCCTGAGCCATTACTGACCTAAGAGGGAAGAGGAGGCAGGGAGACTTGAGAGACCTGGTCCAGGGCCAGGGGCCCTTCCCACAGCTGAGCTGGCTCCAAGCAAGGCTGGGCCTGAAAGGGCCTCACCAGACCTTTAGAGCCCTGCAGGAGGTCTCAGCGGACAGGCGTCGGGTCTGCAGCACCTGCTTTAAGCAATACACCTGCAGATACCAAAGAACAAGCTCCAATTCTGCAGAAGGGGATTGATTCTTCTACCATTTGCTGGGATGAGTTTCCTGTTGGGGCAAGAGGGTCCCCAGACTGCTTTAGGGAAGACAAGCAAATATCACTGAGATGCCACCCATGTATTACATGCTTCTTTCTAAGTCTGATTTATCCTTTATCAACTTGCATCCACCTTTCTAGCTGTTAGAAGCTCTTCCTTTTCCATGATCTCCTTTGTGGGCCCAGAATGAAACTAGGCAAACAGAAGATTTTCTGTGAATACTTGGGAGTGCTAACCATAGCCAAACACCTGCCTTTGGCCAAGCCTGGTTTATTTCAGATGCGTGTACCCCTAATCCAACCCCTCTCCCCTCAAGAGCCATGAGGATAGCTCCTACCCTAACGCAGCACAGCTGAGGCTCTCAGGCCCCTTGGTTCTCCATCTGCACGAGCAGCAGCTCAGACCAGCACCTGTGCCGTGGAAGCTGGGGTGGGGGGGAGGTGGCTGCAGTGCACTAACTGCATTTCGGACTATATTCTTGGCAGACAAAGGGGTGCACTTGTAGCATCCACAGCTTGGGTACGTGTGCCCAAAGCAGTCAGAGGGCTAGGATCACAGAGGGAATGAACAACTTGCAAGGCCGGGGATACTGAGATCTGCTCAGATAAACGCAGAACAGGCATCCTGGGCTATCCAGAGAAGGCCAAAAGAAGAAGATGAAAGTGCAGGTAAAAATGTATTTCCACCCTTTATCCTCTATCCTTCAGGCCATAATTTTCATTAGAAAAACCAAAATAAGGTGCTGGAGTATTGCTATTCAACCTTCACTTTTCCCACGTTCTTTTTATTTTTATTTTTTTGTAGAGACAGAGTCTTACTTTATCACCCTCAGTAGAGTGCCGTGGCGTCACACAGCTCACAGCAACCTCCAGCTCTTGGGCTTAGTCGATTCTCTTGCCTCAGTCTCCCGAGTAGGTGAGACTACAGGCGTCCACCACAATGCCCGGCTATTTTTTTGTTGCAGTTTGGCTGGGGCCAGGTTTGAACCCACCACCCTTGGTATATGGGACCAGCGCCCTACTCACTGAGCCACAGGGGCTGCCCCCACATTCTTTTTTAAAAATGGAACATTTTAATGTAAAATTTCTAATGCATCAAATCCTTATAATTCCTGTACAGAAAGGCCATGTGATACAAGACGGCTTAGATGCCCAAGAACATGTTTTGTTCCTGCCTCAAGGAGATGTCTTGGCTGGGAGAGAGGAAAGGGGGACTGAGGCAGTGTCATGGGTTAAACTGTGTCCCCCAGACTGTGATCTCACTTGGAAACAGGGTTTTGCAGATGTAACTGAGTTAAGGTAAGGGCATACGGGCTTAGGGTAGGTGCTAAACCCAATGACTGGTATCTTTGTAAGAGGAATGAGAGGGAGACTTACACACTGAGACACAGACACATGCAGGGGAAAACACCTTGTGAAGACAGAGGCAGAAGCTGGAGTGATGCACCTATAGGCCAAGAGCCCTCGGGGACCAAGTGCTGCTGCCAGCAGCCTGGAGAGAGGCCTGGAGCAGACCCTCCTTCAGAGCCCCCAGAAGTGACCAGTCCTGACAACACTTTGACTTCAGACTCCTGGCCTACTAGAACTGAGGGTATAAACCTCTGTGTTTAGAGCCACTCTTTCTGGCTGGGTGTGGTGGCTCACGCCTGTAATCCTAACACTTTGGGAGGCTGAGGTGGGTGGATTGCTTGAGCTCAGGAGTTGGAGACCAGTCTGAACAAGAGTGAGACCCCTGTCTCTACTAAAAATAGAAAAATTTAACAGGCCTTGAGGCAGGCACCTGTAGTCCTAACTACTCAGAGGCTGAGGCACTGAGTCCTGGCTGAGTCCAGGTGTTTGAAGTTGCCATGAGCTATGATGATGCCACAGCACTATAGCCTAGATGACAGAATGATACTCTGTCTACGGTATTTTGTCACGGCAGCCCCAGGAAACTAATATAAGTTGTCTTTGCCCCAAAACCTCCTGAGCCAGGGGCTGATAAACAGGTGAGTAGCAGCTGCCCTATGCCAGAGCAGGCTACCAGATTCAAGTTCAGTGATCTGTGTCTCTCCCATATAAAATGAAGAGTTGATAGGGCAGGAAAGGAAAGAATCACATGTCAGAGGACAGGTCCAGAAGCCTCGAGTGGGTTGGATGCTGAGCAGTAGGTGGAGGGAGAGGCACCCGAGGCAGGATCTGGGGACAGCAGCATCTAATTCCAAGGACAAACAGAGCTTGTGCCCTGCCAATATGAAGCCATGAGCTTTTCTAACCTTCTAGACCCCCGTCTGATAAAGTTGAAATGAATGTCTCAGAAAATAGAAAATTTGATAGCTGTTTATCTGTTTAGACCACGGGGGGGGGGGGGGGGAAGGATGTTAAGAGAAATGATCAGACTCAGGAAATCCTGCTGGATGTGTTAGAAAACTGATTTAATTCTCATAAGACCAGTTCCACAGCAAAGAAAAACATGGTTACTACCCACTGTGTTTGATATACTGGAATAATCCTGGTGGCCAAACCTGGTGAATGCAGCCCCAAACAAACAATGAAAATAAAATGATCTTATTTATTGTCTTTGTTTTTCCAAATATCAAAAAACATCAAGGTTAAAAAATGCTATAAAGTTAAAAAGGGCCAAATTCTCCATACTTTCTTATGGGGAAAAAACAGAACCATTCTTTTAAAAAAAACAGTTCAGGGCAGCGCCTATGGCTCAGTCTGTAAGGCGCCGGCCCCATATACCGAGGGTGGCGGGTTCAAACCCGGCCCTGCCCAAACTGCAACCAAAAAATAGCCGGGCGTTGTGGCGGGTGCCTGTAGTCCCAGCTACCCAGGAGGCTGAGGCAAGAGAATCGCCTTAAGCTCAGGAGTTGGAGGTTGCTGTGAGCTGTGTGAGGCCACGGCATTCTACCGAGAGCCATAAAGTGAGACTCTGTCTCTATAAAAAAAAAAACAGATCAATATTTCATATTAAGCCTATAAGAATGCTGATTGGCGTTTTAAAAATAGACCGGGAAAACAAAAATGTTTTGTTTCGAAAATGCTCTGGCATAGGGCAGCTGCTACTCACCTGTTAATTCAACAGATGCTAGAGAAGGACGAATATACTGAGGTAAGGCAAAGAAACAATGGATGTCAAACAGCAGAAGTTGGAAAAATAAGTTGAAATACATCAGTAACCACAACACACAGAACTTATTAAAGTCACTAAGAGACAGACCGAATCTCCTGAGAAATTTAAAAATATATGACCTTTAGGAGTCAATCCACAAAAACTCAACATGAAATGTTGAGAAATGTTGGAAATATTTTTTGAATTAAAAAAATTTTTTAATTAAAAAAAAAAAAATCACAGCTCGGCGCCTGTAGCATAGTGGTTACGGCGCCAGCCACATAAACTGAGGGTGGCGGGTTTGAACCTGGCCTGAGTCAGCTAAACAACAATGACAACTGCAACAAAAAATAGCCAGGCGTTGTGGCAGGCGCCTGTAGTCCCAGCTACTTGGGAGGCTGAGGCAAGAGAATTGCTTAAGCCCAAGAGTTTGAGGTTGCTGTGAGCTGTGATGCCACCGCACTCTACCTACCAAAGGCAACATAGTAAGACTCTGTCTCAAAAAAAAAAAATCAAAGAAGAATGCTACAACATGGCAAATCCTGAGGACATTGTGCTAAGTGAAATAAACCCGACACACAAGGACAAACACTGAGACAGGTCTCGCTCTGATTCAGGTTGGTCTTAAACCTGTGAGCTCAGGCAATCCACCCACCTCGGCCTCCTGGAGTGCTAGGATTACAGGCTAGGGCTTCACAGTCCCTCACTTCCCTGTCTCAGCTCCCCCACATGGTAGGTAAGAAGGCAAGCAGCCCAGGGAGTGACTCCATATCCGCCATCCACCCCCTCCCCTGAGGGGCGTGGGAGGACTGAGTGCTGCACCCATGACAGGAGGTAGGATCTTACTTGACCTGCAGTTGTTGCCAGAATGGGGGAGGAGAAGGCAGGCTCCTGGGCCACTGCACAGAACACTCTTTCACATAGAACATTTTCACTCTTGACGGCCCTTTTCCAGCTCTGTCCCGAAGCTAACATCTGCCCTGAGTCTGCCATGTCTCAGGCCCTCCAGCCACCACAAAGCCACACATGGGTCCCACACTTTTGCATGGATAGCCCACAAATGCATCCAGACAGCCTACCACACACCAGATGCTGCTCTATATGCTCAGGGACTGGGGTACTGTGGCCTCCGAGTTTACAAAACACCAAATCACTGAACTCTCACACACCTCCCCCATGACTGGTGAGAACAAAAGGTGGCTGGCGCCTGCAGTGTGGACACAGGAACGCTCTGGTACTGGATGCCCTGAAGAGGTCACAGAATTTGGCAAAAAAGGACATTAACATCCTATATCTAATCTAAATAGATTTTAAAAAGTGCTTCTGATTGGATATACTGTACTTTTCTCTCCCAAGATCATTCAAAGGGAAGTACTGACAAGTAGTAACTTAAGTAGAACGACAGTTTAGGTCCAGAAAACCTCAGGGCAACCCCTCCCCCAAACCTATAGCTTTTAGAGATCATAAATCCAAAGCCTCCCTCCCCTCAAGCCAGCCTCCCAGCACTGCATGCAGGAGGGGCTGGGAGGGCAGTCAGGGAAAGAGAGGATCTGGAACAGGGAAGGAGTGAGCCTTGTCTGTTTTCTGTTTGTTTGAGACAGAGTCTCAAGCTGTTGCCCTTGGTAGAGTACTGTAGCATCACAGCTCACAGCAATCTCAAACTCTTGGGTGTGTAAGTGATTCTTTTGCCTCAGCCTCCCAAGTAGCTGGGACTACAGGCACCTGCCACAATGCCCAGTTATTTTTTCTTTTTTTTTGGTTGTAGTTGTCATTGTTTTTTGGCCGACCCAGGCTGGATTCGAACCTGCCAGCTCCAGTGTATGTGGCTGGCACCTTAGCCGCTGAGCCTGTTGATCTGTTCTTTTACTCTGCTCCAGTATATTATAAATCTGAAGTTCCTCTTTACAGAGCTGTCAGCAAGATGCTGGGCAGGATTTGCATCAACAGGCACACACGTGGAGGACAAGCAGGCCCTCAGCTGCCCCCCAAGACAGTCTTCCCAAGGATTTCAGAGTCTAACCTTATAGTCCATGGCACGGGCAGCTCCAACTCACTTCTGGTGCACAGGTGTCCGGATCAGCAGCCTGGAAGGGGACACATACACAAGGTGGGTGGCTGCTCCCTACAAGGACATCCCGCAGGCCCCTGAGGAAATCTGAGGAAACTGGCCTGGCTCATTGCAGCACGGCCCACTGCCGCCATCCCAGCCCGGCACACCCTGGGTTTCCTTCTTTTTCCTTGGCACGGAGCCACGTGTGGCAGCCAAGGGAGCAAGCTGTGGCCATTTCCTCATTTCAGACACTTGCCCGGGTCCTTGCGGCTGCCAGGTCAGTCCCACAGCCTCAAGGCTCACCTCCCAACTCCAGGAAGACCTTCCAGATCAGGCAAGCAGTGGGCAGTATGGCTCACTAATTATTTAAAAACAAACACCATCACCACTACTACCACTAAGCCACAGCAGTGACCAAATGGTCAGGAAAGGGTTTCTTCAGAGTGCAGCAGCGCTCAGAGCACCTCGCTGGATGGTCTCTTCTGTTCCACACAGCTACGCGGAGCAGTGGGCAGTGTGAATTCTGACTTAATGGATGAGTAAGGTTCAGAGGGTAATTTTCTGAGGTCATTCAACTAGTAAGTGACTAGTATGTAACAGCCAGGACTAGTAAATGACCATCCAGCAGGTAAGTTTTCGCCACTGGGCCATGTGGCTTCAATGGGTAGATTACAGAAATCACTCATCTATAAAGATCTCCTATAAAAGGCTATTAAAAAAGAGAGTGCACAGTTGACCCTTGAACAGAACAGGCCTGAATGGCCCTGAGATAGCAAGAACAGCCCCTCTGGCTCCTCCTCCTTAGCCTATTCAACATGACGGTGAAGATTTATGATGACGCGCTTCCAGTTAATGAACATAAATACACTTCCTCTTCCTTATGATTTTCCTTAACATTTTTTTACTTACGTTATTATAAGTATATAGTACATACGACATACAATACAAAATACGTGTTAATAGACTGTTTATGTTATCAGAAAGGCTTCTGGCCAACAGTAGGCTATTAAAAAGTTTTAGAGAAAACAAAAGTTATATGTGGATTTTTGACTGTGCCCCTGACCCCCACTTTGTTCAAGTGTCAACTGTAATTTCATAAAAGAGTAAAGCTTCCATATGACATTATCTACCAAATTAAATAAGCCTGTCATAAACAACTGGACAAAAACAACTGGATTTTTGACTGTGCTCCTGACCCCCACTTTGTTCAAGTGTCAACTGTAATTACATAAAAGAGTAAAGCTTCCATATGACATTATCTACCAAATTAAATAAGCCTGTCATAAACAACTGGACAAAAATCATTTGAGAATTGAGTTTTTAAAAAAAAAACCAACAATGGAATAGATACAACCATTAAAAAGAAAGAGAGGGGCCAGGCACAGTGGCTCACTCCTGTAATCCCAGTACTCTGGGAGGCCAAGATGAGCTCAGGAGTTCATGTGGGTGCAGGAGCCCTAGGGTGTGGGGTCCCCCAGGTATGGGGGGGCAAGACCAGCCTGAGCAAGAGCAAGACCTTGTCTCTACTAAAAATAGAAAATTCGGCTGAGTGTCATAGTACACGCCTGTAGTCCCAGCTGCTTGGGAGACTGATGCAGGAGGATCACTTGAGCCCAGGAGTTTGAGGTTGCTGTGAGCTATGATGATGCCTGTGCATTCCAGCCTGAGCAACACAGCGAGATTCTGTCTCAAAAAAAGAGAGAGAGAGAGGTCTTATTCAGAGAGATGTCTAAAACACAACATAAAAATTCTCACAGAACAATCTGAACAGAATAATCCTACTTCAAAAAGTATTAGCCTGTGTGGGTGTGTGTACACACAATATTAGGTTGAACCAAATGAAACATTTTGTAGGGCAAAACCAAACATTGCCAATTTCTTACAGTTCTTGGATACATAGGAAATACACACAAACAGAAGAATGGCCAGTCAACTTGTCTCCAAAAAGAAAGGCGGCAGCTCTTAGCCCTATGTGAAGAGGGGTCAGAATGAGGCCAGCCCCAATGGAGGTGTGTTCCCCCCTCCTCACGGGGGCACCAGCTTCACTGAGTGTGACCACATGCTTGGTACTGCCACCTCCCTGTCTGAGGGGCTCATGTCAGCCTTGGGGATCATGCACAGCTTGAGGCTGCACCCTGGCCTTCCATCTGGGAAGTCTGGAAGAGCCCAACCCCTGGCTGGGTGTTTAGGAGGAAGGGGGCCAGGTGCAACTATCTCAGGTATATATGGCCAGAGGTGGAAGCTGCAGGACCCTGACTCCAGGGCCATCCAGATAAGGGACAAAACAGAACATGCCCCATAGGAAACAGGCCACAGAAGCCCAGCCGCCTGCCCAGAGCCACTGCCAAGGTCATAGCACAATGCTCCAGAGCCCTGGTCTCTGCCTTGGGACATAGTGGCCCCTCCCCTTCACCACCATGTTCTTTCAGAAACAGCTTCAGAAATGTGAGGGGAAGGTTTACTGTCAGCCCAGCACTCAAGTGATAACTCACAAGAACTGAACTGACTTCCCTCCAGACTTACACACACCTGCATCTACACGCAGACCTGTGACCACCTCCTCACTCCAATAAATAGTCTTCCAAAACACTCTGGTGTCTAACCCAGTCCAAGACGTGGTGCCCGAAGCTGAAAATCCTGTTCTGGTGTGTATGTAAACACCAGAATACAAATAACCCCCTACTGTTGGACACTGAAGTAGTTTAAAATTTTTCATCATTAAAATTGGGACTGTGACAAATGCTCTAGTGTGACATTTCCCCATTAACTCCAGCATCAAATGGGCTAACAGACGTGGACACACAGTGGGCCATTCCATGCTCAGGCACATGGCAGTAGCCAGAGAGGTCAAGAGTGAGAGCAGCTCCCCTGGGCTGGGCCTTCCAGGCCACACGCCCTGTACCCTGGGGACTCTTGTTCCTTGGACTCCCATACCAGGGGGACCCCACACCCTGGCCTCCTGCACCTACATCAACTCCTAGTTGCTCACTTCTGAGAGACAGTGGAAAGCTGGCCAGGCAGGCAGGGAAGGGGGTAAATAACGACCAATCCACTGCCCCCTCTTCCTCCCCTGCTGCCACCTCACTTCGGAACAAGGCGTTCAGTCACCACCAGCGTGTTCACAGCCAGGATCTCACCAGCGGCTTTAGGCGTTACTTCCCCAGGGGCTTGAGGACTCCGTGCAGCAGGGATGGCAAACACTACCACTGATAACAAAGACCCGCAGAGCTACCGGCTATTAATCACGCCCAGCCAGGCCAGGCCGGCTCTGCTGTCTCCTCACTACTCTTACAACATCCTTGCCAAGATGGCATATTTGCTCTAGGATTCAGAGACAGGGCTGAGGCCCCAGAGTGCCCAGGGAGGGCAGGAGACTCCACAGCAGCTGCTAATACCCAAGCTGGAGACGCCAGGCAAGTTGTAGCCCACCCAAGGCCTGTTGCTCATGAATGAGACCTGAAGATAACAGATCACTCATATGTCTTCTCAGACGCCAGGCCCAGCCCCACTCCCTTTATTTTTATATTTTAGGGACAGGGTCTCACTCTGTTGCCCAGGGTGCAATAGCATCATTATGGCTCACAGCAACCTCAAATTCCTGGGCTCAAGTGATCCTCCTGCCTTGGCCTCCCGAGTAGTCAGAACTACACATGTGTGAACTACTACACCTCATTAATTATTTTTTTAGGGATAGGGTCTCACTCTGTTGCCCAGGCTGGTCTCGAACTCCCAGGTTCAAAAAATCCTCCTGCCTCAGCCTCCCAAGGGCTGGGTGTGAGCCAACGAGCCCAGCCCAGACCCCCTTTCTGAAGCCCCAGAGCCTCCCTCACACCCTATAGGCCAAATGTGCCTGAAAACCTCACAGTGCACAAGAGATCTGCCCAACCTCACACAGTGGCCCTGTGCAGGGGCAGAGTAATGTACAGGTGCTTCCGGGAGGAAAAGGTTGTTGTTGGTTGAACCCTGAGTAGGACAGCTCCCTCCTTAGTCAGTGTGTGGTTATTCTAGTCATCCTGTGGATCCACTTGTGGATGACAGCTCACTCAATGAATTTCCTTTTTTTTTTTTTTTGCTTTTTAATGGCTTTATTCACTTGACAATTTTTCCATGCAAATGGTGAAACTCTACTACTGACAGAACTATAGACTGGGTGCAAAGGCAATCTCCAATTAGAAGCTGGCAACATAAGACCCACCTGACACATGGAAATCACGTAAGATTCACAGCAAACAGATCAGTAAAGGCATATTAGTGGGAATCACAGTATTAAGCTCATGGAAAATGGCAGGAGTCAAAGACTAAGGCAATATTCATCATGGTGACTGGAGAGCTTTCTCAAGAGGATATGCAGACAATTCCTCAATTGCAGCCCCCTAAGTTTTCTCCTGATTTCTCTCATCTCTTCCATGAAAATTTCCATACCATCTCCCATCTCCACCCATTCCATCATCGACCTGCTTTTTGGGTATGGCCCACTGAAAATTAGGGGCAAGCCCATGAGCGGGCCCTAGTCTATTGTTTCCTGCAGTGTAGGTGGGAGGGTTTTGCTTCCTCCCAAATGGTAGTCTTCCTCTCCATTCCAGACGCAGGGGTACTCCCTTTCTTTGTTTTCCTGGGCCTATCCTCCCAGTCTCTGCCTCCTGATTTTCGCCATAGGGTGTGCCACTGGGACACTCAGTCACACAGACCTGCAGATTGCTCTGCTTTCCCCAGCCCAATGCCAGCCCAGCGAGCACAGGGCAGTGGGGAGCTGGTAGTCAGATGCCACTAACCATTGCACCAAAGGCTGTGTCGCTCTGCAGCTCTGGGTCACCATCAACTCACTGAATTTCTTTCTTCTTTTTTTTTTAATTGTTGGGGATTCATTGAGGGTACAAGAAATCAGGTTACACTGATTGCATTTGTTAGGCAAAGTCCCTCTTGCAATTGAGTCTTGCCCCCAAAAGGTGTGGCACACACCAAGACCCTACCACTTCTCCCCTTCCCTCTCTCTGCTCTTAATTTCCCCACCCCTCCCTCCTTCTCTCTCTGCTCTCCACTTCCCCCACCCCCACGGTGTCCTTAATTGTCATTAATTGTCCTCATATCAAAATTGAGTACATAGGATTCATGCTTCTCCATTCTTGAACTCACCGAATTTCATAAGTGACAAACTGTGTCCCCCACCACACCTATCTCCTAAGCACCACGAGGACCTTGAGGACCCTCACATTGCCTGGGAGGCACAAAGACAGAAGCTGGGAGAGGCCAGCCCATTCTTCCACCAACAGTCATGTTGGGCTTGGGGGACCACCACACCCTTGCCCTAGGGAAGCTTATTTACCACAAGTGTATCATTATAAATATGGTGCCCATCAGGAAAATAAACATATACTGCTCTCAGAACCCAGTCAGTCATCAATCCATCCATCCGACACCCAGGCCTGCTGAGTGCCAGGTGCCAGAGAGAGTGAAGTCAGTGACCTAGACTGGGACCCAGAGAAGAGGAAGTGCCCTCTGGGCAGAGGGCTAAAGAATGCCCAAGAAATAACCAGAAAAGCAGACCGCAGTCACTTCACTTTTCTGTGCCTTGGTGTTATCATCAGAAAAATGAAAGGTCTAGAGAAAGTGAATTTCCTTTTTTTTCTTTTTTCTCTTAAATGAACACATGTCAAAGATCTTATTTAACTCATTATTTAATGAGAGGGAAATAGTAAAGCATTCTAAGCAGCCAAAGCAATCAGAGATGAATTTACAAACTGATGCAGAAGTGGCCAGTACTGACAAGGCAATCATCAGCTGCATCCCACTGGGCAAAGCTCATCTGCATTTCTATGGACAGAATCATCTGCATTGTTAATACCACTTTTCTACTACCTATGGAGTTATAAAATAGCTTAAAGACAATGGATGGCAGAGAAAACCTAACGGGGTGGGGTTTTTTGTTTGTTTTTTACCTATTTCAGAGTCATCTACAATTTTACCTGATGATCTTTCTGCCTATAATCTCAAAAATTATTTTTTTCTTTTTTTACTTCTTTTTTTCTGAGACAGTCTCATCCATACCCAGGCTAGAGTGCAGTAGCATCACTGCGTAGCTCACAGCAACCTCAAATTCCTAAGATAAAGCAATCCTCCTGCCTCAGCCTCCCAAATAGCTGGGACTACAGGCATGTGCACCAAGTCTCCCAGCTAAATTTTTCTATCTTCAGTAAAGATGGGAACTCCTGGCCTTAAGCAATCTTCCTGCCTCAGCCTCTCAAAGTGCAGGTGAGAGCCACTATGTCCGGCTTCAAAGATATATATTCTTTAACACACACCAAAGGGCTGGACTCATTAGACTGGCTGATAACTTACACAGGTGCAGCAAGAGTGTTAAGTAGCCAATTAAGTCTCCTTACATTTCTTTTGCAAATTCAGAGCCATACACTATTGAACAATTATGAAAGCCACAAAATCTACTTCTGCCTAGAAATTTTCATAAAGAATCTTAGATTGAATTTTGAAAACCACCTATTATTTGCTATCCTGAAGGCAAGAAACCAAGCCTGAGAAATTCCACAAGGTTTTACCTGCGGTTCCCATAAATGCGAACAATTTCCTCTGTGAAACAAATGAAGACCACCCAAACAAGAGAAGCAAAGGCTACATGCTCAGAGATCGCTACAAAGAGTGCTGGCTATGGCTCCTGCGTTTGGCAGGGATGGGGAGGCAGGCAGAGCAGGGGAGGCTATGCAGTGAAAAGCCAGGGGGGCTCTGCTGTGCCCTGGGAAGGCCTCTGGCCGGGGAGGCTGCAGGTGGCTGGCCAGAAGCAGGCCCTTCTGCTCACTGATTAGGGGGTACATCTGGTTGGTCTCAAGGCAGCAGAGAAAAATTAGGCAAACTGTTAGTTACTAATCAATCCTGACCACTTTGAGCTGCTAGTTACAGTAGTCAGTGCTTGGCACCCTGATCGTTACTGGAGACAGTGACCTGGCCTCCTGCAGGTCGCTCCTGGCAGGCTGCTGTCCTGGGCTGCTCACTACAGATAAGCGGTGGGTGGGTTTCTGGGGCAGCCACTGCAGGCCATAGGGCAGTGTTCTGTTTTTATACAGGGTCCAGCCATTGTCCATTTATATCTTCAGTCTCTTATTTCGGTCTCTCCAAAATCTTAAATTCCTTGGCTTGCCATGGAGGAACCTGAAAGCCAAGGACCCGCCAGTTTTCCTGGGAGGGCCCTGTCAGTTCCATGGAGTCAACCTTACTCCTTTATTAGTGGCTGATTACACGAGCATCATTCACAAATAAGGCAATCAGGTAAGGCTCTGCTTATTCTATCAATTTGTCCAATCCTCTATTTTAGGCTTTTGGTTTTTGTTTTTGTTTCTCCTCAAAAAAAAAAAAAAAAGAATCCAACATAGAATTACTATTGGACCTAGAATTCTGCCACAGAAGTACTGGAAGTAGGGTCTTGAAACAGGTATTTGTAAACCAACGTTTACTGCAGCATTATTCACAATAGTCAAAAGGCTGAAATAGCCAAATGTCCATCAACAGAGGAACGGAAAAATAAAATTTAGTATTTATACCCAATGGAATAGAATGAAATTCTGGCACATGCTACAATATGAATGAAGCTTGAGGACATTATGCCAAGTGAAATAGGCCAGTCACAAAAGGACAAATACTATGACGTCAGAGTAGGACGGTGGCTGCCAAGGGGCTGGGAGCAGGGAGAATGGATGGGGGTTAGTGTTTAAAGAGCACAGAGTTTCAGTTTAGAAAGATGAAAAATTTCTGCAGATGGAGGGTGGAGATGGCTACATGACAATGTGAATGGGCTTAATGCCACAGAACCGTACACTTTAAAATGGTTAAAATGGCAAATCTTACATCTATTTTACAACAATAAAAATATAAATTTTTAAAAGGACATATTCTTCTTATTGAACCTATGGAAATAACCATCACCACAAAAAATAAGGAGACTTAGTAAGAATGGGGGGAGGAAATCAGCAAGAAATACTTTAAAATGTTTCCTTTCCATAGAGCAGAGCCTACTAAATTGTTGTGAGCTGCATACAGCTTAAAAAAGGATTCTCTCATAGCTCTAGAAAGCAGAAATTAAAACATCAGCAATGTCCCAAGCAAAACATCACAATACAATTTCCCCGAGCAGTCCACTTGGTCCCCTGTAAATCATGTCCTGCCAGAGTTGGAGCTGGCAGTCCACTGTCATGAAGCCACCTGCTTCCAAACTAACAGAGCCCTGGAAATCCTGACCCAGAAGCCTGGTGTGGTCTGGAAAGTGTTGAAGATGTTAGCTCAAAAGCCTGGACCTGAGAGACTTGTCTTTGAAGTATCACTCATTTAAAGTACCTGGTACAATCCTGCCCCACACAGCTCTGTCCTCTGCTGAAGACACAAACAGAACTCCCAAACTCATCTATACATGACAGAGACTTACTGGTTGTGATGAATTTTTTTCTCTAATAAATAATATCAGAGGAGAGTTATCTTTGGGGTATGGTACCTACCTATTTCATAACAAATTTGATCAGTGTTTCCTCTGAGAATGCAAATACATTATATACATAAGGTCGGGCACTAACAAGCAAGAAACGTCCCCTAAAGCCCACAACTTCTTGAATATTCATATTAATAACATTTTACCTATACAAATTTAACCAAGGAGAAAGTCTCGGCCAACATCTCTTCTGTCTGGACAATTACTCTTTCCAGCCAGCTTTTCAAATAGCAACACTTAAATCTAATTCTTTTTATAACATTTCTCTTTTAATAAGGTGAATGACCAAAATCACAAAAATTTTTAGGATGTCTGACATCTGAAACTATTGTTGAGACATCCCTGAGTGCCCCTAGAAAATCACAAATCTTTGAGGAAAATTATTTTTTTCTAAATTTAGGGTCCAATCTTTAGAAAGCAACATCCGAAATGTTGTCAGAGGTAATATGGACATGACATTAAAGTAGGATCATGGATACCTGAGAGACAAGACTCTCTTTTTTAAGAGAAAAAGTCTCATTCTGTTGCCCTGGCTGGAGTGCAATGGAGCAACCATAGCTCACAGCAACTTCAGACTCCTAGGCTCAAATGATCCTCCTGCCTCAGCCTCCAGAATAGCTGGGGCTACAGGCATACACAACCACACCTGGCTAGTTTTATAGAAAAATATTATGTAGAAATAGGGTCTCACTATCTCTACAGTGATAGGTTGCCCAAGCTGATCTCCAACTCTTGGCCTTAAGCAATCCTCCCACTTCTGTCTCACCAAGTGCTAGTATTACCAGGCAGCTAGACTTCGTTATTAATTTGAGACAGAGTCTCCCTCTGTCACCCTGACAGACTACCATGACATCATAGTTCAGAGCAACCTCAAACTCAAACTCAAACTGAACCTAAAACTCTCAAGCAATTCTCTTGCCTCAGTCTCCCAAGTAGCTGGGACTATAGGCGCTGGCCACAGCGTCCAGCTATTTTTAGAGACAGGGTCTCACTCTGGCTCAGGCTGATCTCGAACCTGTGAGCTCAGGCAATCCATCTGCCTCGGCCTCCCAGAGTGCTAGGATTACAGGTGTGAGCCACTGTGCCCAGCCTTATACTTGGAATGATTTTGAAGTATTTCTTTGGGGTCCTCAAACTGCGGCTTGAGGGCCACATGAGGCGGTGTGATTGTATTTGTTCCCATTTTGTTTTTTTACTTCAAAAAACAAAGATATGTGCAGTGTGCATAGGAATTTGTTCATATTTTTTTTTAAACTATAGTCCAGCCCTCCAACAGTCTGAGGGACAGTGAACTGGCCCCCTGTTTAAAAAGTTTGAGGACGCCTGAGTCTATAAGATTTGGCATGATCTGTTTTTTGACATTATCTTTTATTTTTATTTACACTTGGTTATTTATTAATCAAACTAACAGACCAGGCTCTTTCATAAGTGATGAACCTTGTTCTTTGCTCCCCACCCTTAAGTAATCAAAAACGTAATAAAATCAACGTAAAATATCAAAAATTATTCTGCTACACAGAAGCTCTACTATCCCAGTGGATTGCACAGCAAGTAAAGAATGATCTTCTATTTTTGAAGGCCAAAGCAGGACTGAGCAAACCCAAGACCTAAAAGGTAAGCAAACCTTACTACACCACAATACATTTCAGAGCTTCTTTTCAGACTCTGGTGTTATAAACCAAGACCAAAAAATTCAACGTCCACATTTTGTCTTTGTTTTTTGTTTTGTTCTCATATTCTAGAACACATTGGTAAAGCACTTCGGATAGAATATGGTCTAGGAAATCCCAAGTACCCTGAGACCCCTTTCAGAGGATCCATGGAGTAAAAATTCTTTCCTCATGACACTAATCTTATTCTCCTCTCTCACTCTTTCACGAAGGCACAGTGGTGTTTTCTAGAGGCTGGATGATGCAGACACTGCAACAGAATGAGAATCCAGAGCACTTGTATTGAGTCAGGCATTTAAGAGATTTGTTTTAAAAAATTAAATAATGCTGTTCTGAACAAAAAGTTTGTTTTATAAAACAAAGTTTTTTAACAAAATACTTATTTAACAAGCAATTTCACATATTCTGAAAGAAATGACAAATATTTTTTAATTTTTATTTTAATTCTAACACAAAAATATCAGTAAGATAAAACCCATTTCATCTAAAGCTTTTGGTTCCTCAATAATTTTTATGCATAAAAGCATCTGCAGAACAAAAAGGTTGAGAAACGCTGCTTTGAGGGAAAAAAAATTCTTTTCATTGATAAGTAAAAGCATATACATAAATGTTTTTCTCCATCACCCTTATTAGTTAGAACTTTCAGCCCAAGTTACTAACATCTTTCACAGAGACCTTGGGGTTGATATTTGAGAGCTGTCTGTCAGAAACAAAAGCACTTTTGCAGACATTCATGAACACAGATGTTACTCAACCTTTATAGCCACACCTGTCCTCTTCACATTAACACTAGCCAAAGACACAGCCTCTTTTTATTGTCATTTATTTATTTATTTGAGACAGAGTCTCAGTTTGTTGCCCTTGGTAGAGAGCTGTGGTGTCACAGCTCACAGCAACCTATAACTTTTGGGCTAAAGCAATTCTCTTGCCTCAGCCTCCCAAGTAGCTGGGACTACAGGCGCCTGTGTGGCCGGCACTATAATCACTGAGCTACCGTGGTTTAGAATGGAAAATACTTACAGTTATACCTCATAACCAATGTTTCAGTATTCTGTCTCACTTAGGAATTAGGTAGGAATATAAGTATTACATGTTAATTTGGTATCAGTCCCAGATTTTAAGTTATCTAAGCTTTATCTTAGAATACTATTAAAATTAATCAAAATGATTCAATTTAGTTGCACACAAACATACTTCTCATAATTTAAAACATTATGCAAGAGTAATATTCGCTGATTTGACAGGTAAACCTGTAGAAGTTTAGGGAGGAGAAAACTAAGAATAAAATGTACACCTGAATTATATTTAGTATTATAGATTAAAAACATATCTTTTTTAAGACCCAACTTACTAATCCAGTCTCATTTGCCAAAGATTTGCTTTAATTATTTTAACTTGTATTCTTAGAACATTTCTGAATGTTTCTTTTTTCTTTTTGAAACAGAGCCTCAAGCTATTGCCTTGGGTAGAGTGCTGTGGCGTCACAGCTCAAAGCAACCTCCTGGGCTCAAGCGATTCCCCTGCCTCCACCTCCCAAGTATCTGGGACTAGAGGCACCCGCCACAACACCTGGCTATTTTTTGGTTGCAGCCGTCATTGTTGTTTGGTGGCCCAGGGTGGATTCGAACCCGCCAGCTCACGTGTATGTGGCTGGCGCCTTAGCTGCTTGAGCCACAGGTGCCAAGCCTCTGAATTTGTTTCTGAAAGAATTTTAAGTTTAAAGTCTGGTGCATTTACTAATAATTTGCTAGAAGTACAATTTCCTTATTTTCTGGAAATCTTAGAAATATTTTTGTACAAGCCAATCACAGAGTTATTCTGATTTAACACACTTCGGAACCTCACCTAATGACTAAGAACAATTTTTTCACCTTCACACAATGAAGCAAAGGCCTTTCTGAATTAGACTCAGAGGGCTCCGACACCGGTTCTACAACTTCAGCTCCAGGAAAGAAGCATAAAAACTCACTGGTCCAGATGTCAGAGTTTTTTCTTCATGGCAGGAACAAAATTCTGACTTGAATTGAGAAAAAGACTACGGACCCAGAGAAAAAAGTCCAACAATCCAGACTCCCTGTCATCCATCTATAAAGATGACTGAGGGCAACGCCTGTGGCTCAGTGAGTAGGGTGCCGGCCCCATATGCCAAGGGTGGCGGGCTCAAACCCAGCCCCGGCCAAACTGCAACAAAAAAATAGCCGGGCGTTGTGGCGGGCGCCTGTAGTCCCAGCTGCTCGGGAGGCTGAGGCAAGAGAATCGCGTAAGCCCAAGAGTTAGAGGTTGCTGTGAGACGTGTGACGCCACGGCACTCTACCTGAGGGCGGTACAGTGAGACTCTGTCTCTACAAAAAAAAAAAAAGATGACTGAATAGTAAGGACCATAAACCGATCCTCAATCGTTATGGCACCAACAGGAATAACTTATCCACCACGTACGAATCAGAAACCAAACAAAACAGTCATAGAGGAAAAAATACAGAAACAGAGTGAACAAAGTCAAAAATTCCATTGCTGCTTGGAATTCACCTCTGGTAGCCAAGAAAATACCACTGGTCCATTCTACTCCTAGGTGTAACACTGGAGAGAAATGAAAAGGTATGTATATCTACAGCAAAGTACATGAATGTTCCTAGAAGCGTCCACTGTAATGGCAGGAAGAGTAGAAAGAACCCAAGTGTCTATCAACTAATGAAACAATAAACAATATGTGGCATAGCCATCTCAAAGGAATATTATTTGCCCATGACAAGGAATCGAAGATTGACACATGATACAACACAGATGACCCCTGAAAACATCACGCTAAGTAAAAGAAGCTGGTCACAAAAGACCACATGGCATGTGATTCCATTTACATGAAAGGTCCAGAGCAGGCAAACCGACAGACAGAAAGCGGATTAGGGCTGCCTAGGGCTGGGGAAGGAGGGATGGGAGGGTGACTGGGAATACAGATGAAACTTCTTTTGGGGGTGTTGCAATGTTCTGTTATTAATATACTGGTGATGGCTGCCTAAGTCGGTGAACATACTAGAAACAAACCACTGAACTTATAGTACATGAAACACATCTTCAACAGTCTTTAAGGCAGTGTAGGGAAGGTGGCATGAAGAGGTGGGGAGTCCTTCACCAGGTAACTCAGGCCACCCCTCAGAGGTCTGCAGCTTGACCCTATCCTCAGAAGTCCCAGATGCTTCAGCCCTCCCTGACCTAAGGTCTCCTGCCTCCCTCCCCTGCCCAGGTGCTGGGCTTCTGGGTGGGAGACAGGTGCCCCAGGAACCACTCCAAAATGTGTCCCACTCCTCACCCCTGAACTTCTCACAAAACTTTGGTATGTAGAAGAAAAAGGCTGTCACAAGGCAAAGGCAGGGCTCTGGAACCAGGGGTGGTGGGGCACTGACCCCAGTGGGAGGGCAAGGACAGCCAGTATACCTGGACAGAAGGGCCTGTACTAGGTACTGGCCATAGGCCTGCCTCCCGAGTCCTGGCAGGAGCTCCTTCATCCATCCATCAAAGGGATTGTTGACCTGCATGGGGACTGGGCAGGCCACTGGCATGTAAGGACGGAGCATCCCTCGCATAAGTACCCCACAGAGCTGCTGGAGCCAAGGATCCTACGCCTAGCTCCCTGGTCAGGGTTCTGGGGGTGAGATGTCTCCAAGGTTCCTAGGAGATATTCAAGGAAGAAACAAGGCTTCGAGAGACAGCCAGAACCAGACATCTCACAGCCAGGACTTACGCTGTCTGGATCCCAGAGGATGTCAGACTTAGGGCTAACAGGAATGAGACAGACATCAGGTCTCCCTTTGAGGCCAGTGGCTTCACCAGTCCTCCAGGGACCTCAGAGCACCGGGCACCCCTCCCAAGACAAAACAAGGATGACACCTGCTGGGAGACTCCTGGGGAAGCTCCAGTCAAGGTGAGTTCATCTTCTCAGGGCACAGGGGGGTGCTGAGCAGGCTGTGGTCCCTCCACACCATGGGGGAAGCACCACACGCATGATCTCCAGCACCACAAGCTTGGGGTTCCCCAGCAGGAGTCTCTTCCTGTCTCTGATTAGATGCCTGCATGCTGCCAGAGTCACCCCCAGACATTTGATGCCAGGTCTGACGTCACAGGTGGCAGCTCTGTGTTGACAGC
Source organism: Nycticebus coucang (assembly GCF_027406575.1). NCBI lineage: Eukaryota > Metazoa > Chordata > Mammalia > Primates > Lorisidae > Nycticebus > Nycticebus coucang. The sequence continues at coordinate 57,691,413 of NC_069791.1, read as the reverse complement.
AGGCTTGCTGGTGCAGAGCCAGGCCACAGGTATGTATCTATCTGTGTGCATGTGTGTCACCACCGTCAGCTGGCCGCCTTCTGAATGAGACACACAAATCCAGGCTGCCTTCACTGGCTGGACTTGCTCCCAAGAGGGACGCACATCAGCTGCCTCCTGGAGGCAGTGGTGCAACCGGCCCCCCTCCATCCCCTCTGCTGCCCCTGCCTCCTTCCTGGCACTGGGCTCTGCTCCTGTCCTACTCTCCCGCTGATCAACCGTGGGACCTGGCCATGGCTTGGCCACTTAAAATGAGTCTTCCTCTTCTCTTTGGCTTTGAGGGGTGAGAGAGGGAGTTCCCCACCCAGCACCCAGGACCCAGGGCTTTGGTCACCTGAACACTCGCCAAGACATGACATATATGTGAGAAACACCCACCACCATTAGATTTCACATCTGTAGAACTTCACAGAATAAACGTGAGAATTAAAATGAGAAGTGCAGTTATGCAAGTTAAACCAAGCCCGGATGCAGAGACGCCCTGGAATAGCAACACGACGACATTCTCACTGGCCTCCGGTGAAAGCTTGTGGCTGAGAGCGAGGGTTAGAGTTAGATACGACATGGTGCCCTCCTCCCCGCCCACACAAGCCCAGCCTGCCCAGGCCACAAGGAGGCCTCAGCCTTCCCTTTCCTTCCTCTGAAGAAAGGGGATTGTTAAGCAAGTGAGGAGGAAACTGCTCACAGCCACTGGCACGCAAGGGAACTCTCCTCTAAGGGAGGGATTCCAGGAAGGACGCTCTACAGAAAGCTCCCTGCTGGATCTTCACCCCAGACCAGAAGAGGACCCCTCCCCACGTGGAGGCAGCCCCACTTCTGTGCAGCCACTCATGGGCCACCGTCACCACCAGGGCCACCCATGCCTTCCACCAAGGCAGCACTGGTCTTTCCAGTTTCTGAAAGCAACCAGCTCTCTTTTAGGTCTGGCCTATGGTTCCCCTTTAAAACCCTACCCCCTTCTGCCTCACCAAGCTGATAAAGATGAAAAAATATCCATGTGCTTTACTGTGGGGAGAGGGTAATTTAAAATAAACCACTTCCCTTGTTTTCTTAGTTGGCTGGTTCTTTCACAGAAAGAGACCCTGGAAACAAACATCCAAAAAAGCGAACCATGAATTCAACTTGCAAGGCAATAGCACCTCCAGAAACAGCCACTTTGTATTCATTCAGATGATCACATTTGCCTTTTATCTGAAATTTCTCCATTTGGATCAAGGTGGGCAAAAAGAGAAGGGAGGGGGGGAGGGAAGAAAGACTGTGCAAGGGGTGGAAGTGGTGGGAGCCTTCCAGGGTGCTTCTTGGGATGAAATCTTGCAGCCCAAAAGTTCCCTCTTCTCCCTGCACTTCATCGGCTGCTTTGGAACCTGGGCTTCTTGTTCCTGCCCCGCAAGGGCTGGCAAGGGAGGGGGTCCACAGAACAGCCCTCTCTGCTCCTCACCCCCTTGGTCTGAGCGGGTATGGCAAGGAAATGGAGCAGTGAAAGGCCTGGGAGTCTAGGCAGTGTGACAGTCACAGTCAGAGTCTGGACTTGACTCCCTTGGATGTAAGCATGGCATGTTACTTAACCTCTCCTTGCCTTGGTTTCTTCATGTGAAGAAGGTAGCACAACCTAGACTCTGATTACCATGATGTCCAAATGAGCTAATCAACACCCACAAAGTCCTCTGTGGGTGCATGTAGCACACAGGAAGCTCAGTCTGTAAAGGCTGCCATCACTGTGCTCTTCGGGTGTGGATTATCTTCCTCAAACTTGTCATGGGCTTTGGGCAAGGATATTTCTGGCGACTGGGGGTGGCCAGCCAGGTGTGGCAGTTAATCAAACCCTGTGCATGGAAGGTCCAGCAGGGAAGACAGGACCAGCCGCTCTTAGGGACACTCCAACCCTGCACTGCCCTCCAGAGCCCACAGAAAGCACTTCCAGCGGCCACAGCTCTAAAGCAAGGCTTCTCACAGGCTGCTGTCCAGGTTTCCTGGGCACCACCAAGATGCATCCAGTCCCGGGTCAGGATGACAGTTTGGCCCTAAAAACTGGCAGCTATAGCCCCTGCCCAGTCCCCAGCCCCTCTACCTCACACTAGAGAGAATATCACTCAGTGCCTGGCCGCCTGGCCAAGACTCTTGCCTGGAAGGCTCTATCATCAAACATCCATCTGCCTTCACATGCCTCATCCTCTTCCTTCTGAGTCCAGGAGACTGGGCACTGCTGGGGCCCCTAGGGAAGCTGTTCTCAGGTGCAAATGAGTGGAGCCTTCAGCTCCAGTCAGCCTGCTGGGTCAGTTAACGTTGTGAGGAACCCTGACCAACACTCTTTTCCATGGAGGCACCCACAGCACTCCTTGCACCACCCGGAATGCACGCCCTGTCTTTTCTATCCAGCTAACTCCTACTCATCCTTCAGAACCCATCTGATAGCCTATTCTGCCTGTCCCCTCTAATCCCCTTGGCCACACTACCAGCAATGCACCTCATGTTCCCACAGATCTATGAAGCAAACACCACCGAGGCCTGCAATCCATCATATCCAGTCCCACATTTCATGAGCCCTGTGCCCAGCCTATGAGATGCCCACCTTCAAGCTCCAGCCAGGAAGTCAGGAAGTACAGACTGCCGGGGCAAGAATGGCAGAAGATGTGAGCATACATACTCTGGGCTGCAGGTGAAGAAGGTATGGCCAGTATCCCCATCCCCAAAATGCCTTACTAGAGTTCTACCACCTAAACTAAAGCCAGAGGATTCCTACTTCCACTCTCCCCGACTGAGAGAATCTAGTCTCTCTAGTGCTGGCTGACTCTAGGGGACTGCCCCAACATGGCCCACCCAGTTTGGGAGCCTGCCAATTGCCTGGTGGGTGGAGATGGAATGTGGAAAAACCATATTCTTCTGCAGCTTCCCTGGCTCCCTTCCACAGAGAAAGCCAGCCAGGTGAGGCTTCAGGGGCAGAGGAGACCCCAGGAATGGTGGGCAAGCTCAGTGGTGGGAGCAGACAGCTGCTTAGGAAGGTGGAAGCATCCTGGGTGGTCTATCTGCACCTCACAGTCCCCCCAAGCCTGCCAGAAGAAGGCAAATCCACTCCAGAAGGCCCAGGCTCACCTGCCACTATACAGAGGCCTTCACTGGTTCCTGCAGCCTTCCCCTCTCTGCCACCATCAGCCCCATCATAGCGGCAGATTAAATGAACTCTCAGAAGCTCAGCCACCTAGTTTCAGGGCTCTCCAGGGCCTGCTTGAGTCATTCAACAAACTTTTCTACCAACCACCAGTATCTGCTCATAATTTCAAACCGTTCCAAAGCACTAGACAGGCTACCCAAGAGGCGGCCACTTCGACCACACTTAGCTAATTGGAGCTCTAAACGTCAAGGCAGAAGCTTCACACCGAGGAGCTGGCAAGTCTGCGTCAGGGCTGGGATTCCAGTCTGCTGTGAAAAAGTTGTGGTCTGAACCCGTCCTTTCCGTCGGTTTCTCACGTCGGGGGGTGGCCCGCGGCGGCTATGGGTGGGGGGTCTGTGGCCTCGCCGCCCACCCTGCCCCGCGGCCGCGCGCCGGCCCGGGCCCACGTGAACCGCAGATCACAAGCCTTCCCCGCTCCCCAAGGAGGCAGCTCCCGCAACGGGGGCGCGTGGAGCCGCGCGCGGGCTGCCGCCTCCTCTGCCGGCCTCGCGGCGTCCGGGTCTCGCGAGGAGGGCCCCGGCGGGGCGAGGCGCGGCCGCACGACGGCGTCCAGGCCGCGAGGCACCTCGCAGCCGCGCCCTCCTTCCGCCTCCCACCGGAGGCGCAGGCGGTCCCGAGCGGCCGGGAGCGGGCAGGCGGGCAGGGGTGCCAGCCGGGGCTCAGCGCAGACCCCGGAGTGAGAGCGGAGCTGGGGAGGGAAGCGCGGGTAGAGAAGCCACTCACCAGCTCCAGCCGAGAGCCCAGCACGCAGCTGCCGGCCGGGTGCTTCCCCTTATATGCAGCTGCTGGCCTGGCCCCGGCCCGCCCCTGGCCGCCCTCAGCCATTTCCCGTCGCCCCCTGCTGGCAAGCTGAGACAGACCGAGAAAGGGAGGCGGTGCCCGCGCTCGTGGGGGTGGCCGGGGGTGGTGCCCGACACGTGATTCACACCGGGAACGTGCGCCGAAAGAACAATCCAATGACATTGGCCTGACTCACGACAGACTAGAGTTAGTTGGCCACTAACTCTAATTATCCTGGTTTCTCGTGGGAAACTGCCTTTCAAATCCCCCACGCTGTTTTTGGAAGAGCTAGTAAGTGACATTTCTTGGTCTCCTGGAACCAAAGGGTGGAAAATGTTAGCAATGGGCACGTGAGTCAGATAATCTGCCCCAGCTGCTCTTCCGCGCCTGTGCCCAGACAGTCAGCGTTCTGGAGCACGGGGACACGGGAGGAGGGAGTGTGGGAGGGGAGGAGGGAGGAGGAGTCAGCCCGCTCCCCGAAAGCCCAACAAAGGAAACAAACAGGAAAGCAAGTTTCTGTAAAGGATGCAGAAACAAATAGGACCAAAAAGGTCGCTGCCTCTAAACATAGGAATAGAAACCGAATTTAAAAAATTAAAAGACTTTAAAGCATAACTGCATATCATCACATGGTTACATTAAAATAATAAAATCACAGTGATTTTCTTCTGCATTTTTGTATTTTCTAACGTAAATGACGGTGGCACTAATTTTACAATGAATAAAACTACTATAATGAAAGTCACACAATGGAATAATTTGTTAAATTTAAGCAGTATTAAGTATATGTCAAATTGATTTTTCTTTTTTCTTTTCTTTTCTTTTCTTTTGAGACAGAGTCTCACTTTGGTGCTCTAAGTAGAGTGAAGTGGCCTCATAGCTCACAGCAACCTCAGACTGTTGGGCCCAATAGCTTCTCTTGCCTCAGCCTCCCAAGTAGCTGGGACTACAGGCACAGGCCGCAACACCTGGCTATTTTTAGAGTTAGGCCTCGCTCTGGCTCAGACTGGTGAGCTCGGGCAATTCACACACCTCAGTTTCCCAGAGTACTAGAATTACAGGTGTGTAATTCCAATTTGGCCCAGGCCAAATTGATTTCTTTATCAGAGTTACATATTAAATAATTAACGAATAAATAAATAGTATTTTTAATGGGATTGTCTCTGAGGTTCCTGGCAGCCAAAGCAGAGAGAGGGAGATTAATAACTTCACAATTCCACAAAGGATGGGTGTGTCAATTTCTGCTTAGAGTCCAACTTCATGTCATAATTAGAAATGAAACTTCTTGGCCAGGCACCTGTAATCCTACCACTCTGGGAGGCTGAGGTGGGTGGATAGCTTGAATCCAGGAATTAGAGACTAGCCTGAGCAAGACCCCATCTCTACTAAAAATGGAAAAATTAAATTAGGAGGGTGTTGTGGCAGATGCTTGCGGTCCCAACTACTCAGGAGGCTGAGGCAGGAGATTCACTTGAGCCCAAGAGTTTGAGGTTGCTGTGAGCTATGACGATGCCATGGCACTCTACCCAAGGTAACAGAGTAAAACTCTTGTCTCAAAAAAAAAGAGAGAGAAATGGAACTTCTGGTTTTCATGTGCAGCTTCAATTGGCTCTAAAGGAGATGTCAAAAGGGACAATCTACAACGGTGGTTCTCAACCTTCCTAATACAGTTCCTGTGGGTCGCGACCCACAGATGGAGAACCGCGGATCTACAAGTTAAAAGCAATTTCATTCAAACATAACTTCCTTCCATGATGACTAGTGTGAAGGGGACAATACTCTCCTGGATGTCTGAGGTCACAGAACAAATGATTACATCAAAGGTCCCAACTCACGTGCTCTCTCATGAAGGAAGGACAGAGCGACTCAAGGCCTGAGTCTGACGGGTGGGAAGGCTTTGAACCAGGCCTAGTCCTCATGCCAGTAGAACGTGGTCCACATTAGCAAAAAGTCACTTTTAGCACAAAACACGGGTCCTCAAACTTTTTAAACAGGGGGCCAGTTCACTGTCCCTCAGACCATTGGAGGGCCGGACTATAGTTAAAAATAAAAAAAATAAAAAAACTATGAACAAATTCCTATGTACACTGCACATATCTTATTTTGAAGTAAAAAAACAAAACGGGAACAAATATAATCACACCGCCTCATGTGGCCTGCGGGCTGTAATTTGAGGACCCCTGAATTCTAGTACATGAATACGTTTCTAGGACCAGAAGGGCAGTACTAGCCCTGTATGTATACCACCCAGACCTAATCATCTCCGGAAAAAGTGTGTTCCCAAGCTCTCACTGCGTCCTCTTGTTAGGAGGAATTGATTTTCTAACAAATGCATTTAACTAGTAATCCTTTCAACCTCAAATACCACTCAGCTCTCCTCTTGCTCTTACCACATCTGATTGCTAAACTTTGAATTGCGTATTTCCCTGCCTTCTTATATAGGACTCTGAATACAGTTCCCTTTTTGTTTGTTTATTTTTTATTTTAGTTTTTGATGACTTGGGGCTGAAGTACAGGTATGGCTCTGGGCAGCACTGTTGTGGTCCAGCTCCACAGGGTGTGGCTGCTCACACATCCACCTCTTTATCCTCAATTAAACCATTAGGGATGATGCTGCTATAAATGTTCTCACACAAATCCTTTAGATGGACTTATATTTTCATTTCTCTTAAGTATGATACCTAGACACGGAACTGCTAGGTCATAGGTTTGGGGATGTTTGATTTTTATTAAAAACTGCCAGTTTCCTGAAGTGCCACCTTGCACTCTCACCAGCAATGCAGGAGCATCCCAGTGCTAGGCATCCTCCCATCAGCTCCACCCCTACCACCTCCCCCCCATAGCCCTGAGCTACCTACAGGTCCCTCACTTCTACCCTGACTCCCTATTCTCTTTCTCCTCATATAAAAGACCAGATAGGCTCTGCACCTGTGGCTCAAGCAGCTAAGGCGCCAGCCATATACACCTGAGCTGGTAGGTTCAAATCCAGCCCAGGCCCACCAAAGAACAATGACAGCTGCAACCAAAAAATAGCCTGGCGTTGTGGCAGGTCCCTGTCATCCCACCTACTTGGGAGGCGGAGACAGGAGACTCGCTTGAGCCCAGGAGTTGGAGGTTGCTGTGAGCTGTAATGCAACAGCACTCTACCCAGGGTGACAGCTTGAGACTCTGTCTCAAAAAAAAAAAAAAAAAAATGGACAATATCACTCTACTCTTTGAAATACTCTATAGTTTTCCAAGGTCCTTTCAGTAGCCTGCACTTCCTCATGATCTGCCCCCTCTCTAGGCGCGAATCCTATCTCTGTCCCTGCTACTCTGTGCCAGTTCTCATGGCCTCTTTGCCTTCCTCAGCCTTCACAGCAGGTGTCACAACCCAGACTGTTATAGAAATATCTGTCTGGGTTGTGACTCTGTCCCTTCGCTGGAAAGCCATCTCTTGCAGGACTGCAGTGTATTTTCTCTGTGTTCTCATCTAGGTGCTTGGCATTCACAGAATGTTCAACAAATGAATAAACGCTTAAACAAGAAAACCATCATGTAGCTGTGCTGTGCAGAGCATGAAATGAAAGTTGCGAAGGCAAGTGGTGGGGTGGCTGTTACTGGGTCATGTGTGGGGGTTGTGTTTAAATCAAAGTGAAAAAGGTGCCTAGACATGAAAGGAGGGGGAAGAGCACCTGGCTACAGGAAACACCTTCTGCTGGGGACGTCCCTGGCAGGCAGGAGCTCAGGGCAGCCAGCAAAGTGGGAAAGGGAAGCGTGGAGGCATGAGGGCAGTGATGCTTGGGAGCCTGGATGAGCAGTTGGGGTTTTACCATAAGCACTGTGGGGGCTCCTGGCCCTGTAGTGCAGGGCAGGACCTATACTAACTCTTTGCATCTGCTATTAGCTTTCTGCAGGTCTCTCAAGTGCTTCTTGCAGTCACAGTAACTTCTCCCCAACCCATCCCCGTACCCTGTCCTAATTTGCTGCTTCTATTATGCTTTAGACTTCAAAATATGTTTGCAGTGTTTATAAAACAAGAGAATAGGATGTTTCTTGCAAAGGCAAAACCCAACCAAATGGGAAGGGGGGAGTATCAGGAAACAGATTAGTGGTTGCCAAGGACTAGGAGTAGGATGGGCTGGTTGCCTATTAAAGGGTTGGAAGGGGAAATTTGGGGATGACAAAACTCCTCTACATTTTCCTTGTGGTGGTTGTTACATGACTGCACACTTGTGGATTTTACTGTATGTAAATTATTCCTTAGTTTAAAAATCAAACTATCCATCCATATATACATACATAAAAGAGAATGACACTCTTAGCAAGGAAAACAAAACACAGCTCCCAGCGAGGTTTTGCTGGAGCAGGTGCAGCTGGGTGAGTTCAGCCAGGATCTGCCTGAGGTTTCTCACTGCCGCTTCCTGTGCCTGGCTCCTCCCCCCGTGAAACCCCAGCCCCTCTTCCTTACTTCCTCTTATTACGTCAGAGATCGGCTAACTTTTTCAAAACCATTTCTCAAAGATTATTTTAAAGTCCACTGTCATGAACTGATGTGTGTCCCCCCAAATTCCTATGCTGAAGCCCTAACTCCAGGACTTCAGGGTGTGACTGTATGTGGACACGGGGCCTTGGAAGAGGTGATTACAGTTAAATGAGGTCAGGGTGGGCCCTAATCCAATAAGACTATCATCCTTATGAGAAGAGAAGAAAGAAGCCTCAGAGGAAACAACCCTGCTGTTGGGTTGCTGACTTCTGGCTCTGGAATTATGAGATCAGTTTCTGTCATTTCAGCCCCCCGTCTGTGGTACTTAGTTATGGTGGCTCCAGAAAACGGATACACCCATCTTCTGCTCTGAGTCACGGTCCCCAGCGGAAGGGGCTGAGTTTCTTTCTCTTTCACTGCCTGTGTTCCTCACCAGGTGACCTTCCTCTCCTGGCCTACCTTGTCCTGCCCCCTGGCCAAAGACAACAGTTATCCTTTTTTTTAGCAAAATTTAGATCTTTCCCTCCTTGCCAGGCCTGAGTCCCTACAACCTTCCTCATAGACCCAGTGCACAGCCAACTTTAGGGGGTGGTTGAAAGCCCCTCTGAATTTCTGGAATAACCAGGCCTTTCCAGGTTCTGGCCTTGGGCCTTCAGGTCAGATTCACCCCAGACCCGGGAAAACAGCCCTGGCCTTAGAAGCCTACACACAGGCATGGGCCAGGGGATTGTGATTTGAAGCAGGCCCAGAGACGTTAGGAGGAGCTTGGGGAGGAGGTAACATCTGCAAAAGGAAGAAGCAGCAGGATTGGACAGGGAAAGTCTGCAGATCACAGTGCAGATCTGATCCCCACGAGAGGAGAGGGAGGAAGAGAACTGGGCAGATGTGCAGCAGATCTGGCAGGGACCCCCGGACCCCCAGTGGCCACATCAGTGGGGAGCTCGGGGCAAAGAATGGCAGTTAGAAGAGAAGTGGACACACCCCCACACACACACATGCTCGCGTGTTGCTGGAGAGGCGGTGGCCTCTGTGGCAGGTTCCAGCAGCTGTTGGCTGAGGCCCTTCTCATAGCCAGAGAGCAAGTTCCCATGGCAGATCTAAGCATCCCCGGGACTGCACAACATGGGAGATCTAAGCATCCCCGGGACTGCACAACATGGGAGATCTAAGCATCTCCGGGACTGCACAACATGGCAGATCTAAGCATCCCCGGGACTGCACAACGTAGGAGATCTAAGCATCCCCGGGACTGCACAACATGGGAGATCTAAGCATCCCCGGGACTGCACAACATGGGAGATCTAAGCATCCCCGGGACTGCACAACATGGGAGATCTAAGCATCCCCGGGACTGCACAACATGGGAGATCTAAGCATCCCCGGGACTGCACAACATGGGAGATCTAATCATCCCCGGGACTGCACAACATGGGTGTCATAGTCATCAACTCTGAGCACTCAGGGCCTTGGCCACCTGAAGGTGTATTTCTAGCTCAACCTGACCAGGTGAAGCAGCTTTCCTCAGAGGGTCTCCTTGAAGGGGCTGCTGAGACCCAGGCTGTCCCCATGTAGGCATGAGCCCCTCTGCAGGCATAAGCCCCTCATGCCCCCTCACACATGGGGCACATGCCACAACAGTGAACTCTGAGACTTGGGAACACTGGAGAGCCAGGGTGTGGTTCAGAGCAGAAGGGCGTTGGGGACAAAAAAGCATGTGGGCTAGAGGTCCAGGGCAGGCCTCCCAGGGAAGCCTGGAGGCCTTCTGTTTGGTGGTTAAACCTTCAGAGTTTGTTTTCTTAGCTCTAGCCTTGACAAGTTATGTGACCGTAGGCATAATACCCAATCAGTCTCAAGACTTGGTTTTCCTCTCAATAAAAGGGCTTAATGATGGTAGACTAATAATAATGCCTCCGGGCACAGTGCCTGGCACAGAGCCCAGACTCCGGTTGTTGCCTAGTAAATATAGAGGAGGCGGAGCCACTCACTTCAAGGCGTAAGTCAGAGGGAGCCAGGCAGGTCCCCGGGACCATATGGAAGCCTGACTGACAAATGCCTGGTGTTAGGTCCTTGGCATCCCTGGGTTTGTAGCCAAGAAGAATGCCAGGGCCACCCCAGGAAAGCTGGCCATTGGCTTAGCCCATCCTGAGGCCCCAGCACAACTTTCTTGAGGTCATATTTCCTGTCATAAAGGGAGATGGTAATGCGTGCCTCAGAGTCACATTATGAATAAAGGAGCCATGTCCAGGTCTGAGGCAGTGTCTGGCACATAGGAGGCACTGAGGAAGCAGTGGCCATGGTCATTACTTGGCAGTCTGTTTGGAGGCACCTAATAGCTCTGTGTGGTGTGAGGGGTTGGCAGGGTTTGGGGCTGGGAGTGCAGGGGAGGTAGTTCAGGGAGTGAGGGTGGGGGCTCTGGAGGAACATGGGGTAGGGGACTGGCCACACTCTGCCGCTTCCCCTACATTCTAGACTCACCCCTTCTTCCAAGCCCCCACTGGACCTTTCTGTGACCTGAAAACTGCCATCTACCCCCACCCCACTTCCATCCTGTGCACCTCATCTCGGTAGCCTAGCATTGCCACTGGGCTCTCAGTAGGGCTCAGGTTGCTCCCAGGGAGCAGAAGGAAGGAGGAAGCTAGAAGGACCAGTATTCCCCTGGCCTGAGGACAGAGCTTGGAGAGTGCGGGACGTGGCTGGCCTATTCATAGCTGGCCCCAGAACTGGCATGTTGTGATGTGGTTTCTCTTACAGGCATCTCATTCCCCCAAACTGCAGGAGGTGAGGCCCACACGAGGCCCCTGACTTCCCAGCCCCTCTGCCCTAGTGCCCGCTTCTCTGGACACCCATCAGAGTATCCACAGCCCAGGTACCACTTTCCCCACAGAACTGGGAGCTGACCCTGATTTGTGGAGTGAAAGCTTCCTTCATCCTGGCCACCCCTACTGCCCTCAACTCCAGAATAGAAACTGACAACAAATTCCTACCCAAGACCTGATGTGGCAAAAAGAAGATGACAATGTTCCATCCTGGGGAAAGGAGAGGGCCTGGCACCATATGGGGCACTACATACAGTTGGCACTCTGTAATGGCTCACTGTGCAGGAGTTGGAGATAAAGGGATGGCCCCAGGGTTCTCAGCCAACCTCACACTGGCCGACGTCAGAGGGTGGCAGCTCGTTCCTTAAAACTGCACTTCCTTAAAACTGCAGTCTATGCAGGACCCTGGCATAGACAGGAGCCCCATGTCTCAAGAGAAGGGCCGGGCCAGGGGCCTGGATGGCAGCGGGCATAGGTGACATGAAGGAAGCAAATAGTGGGAGTTGGGGCCCTCAGTCAAAGAAGGCCAGTCTGGGAGCTGCAGGCATGTGTTTGGAGGCAGGGATGCCTATCTTCCTGCTGGCATGTGCAGAGGCCAGCGAAGCAGGCTAGGAGTGCTAGGAGAAAAGGGCCCTGCCTAGCTGGGTGGCTTGGCCAGCTCCCCCACCATAGAGGTGCTTTTGGCCAAGCAGAGTCCAGGCCTTGGGCTTTGAAGAGCAGGGCAGGTTTGGAAGGTGAGAGTCCAAAGAGAGGAAAGGAAAGCCAATATTGCTGGAGGAGAGGGGAAAGATAGTGATATGACTAGGGCCTGCTGGGCAAAAATGATGCTCACGCCCATGACTAAGGTTAGCACTGTCCCCTGAGCAGTGAAGCTGGAGGACAGAGGCTCCCAGCTCTGAGAGGGTAGGAGGGGGTGTGGCCCTGGGGACCTTGTGGGAGGTTGGCTCTGCCATGACTCAGCACCTGCAAAAAAACCAGTCTGGGGTTTCCTGTATTGCATTAAAAAGCCCTTTCCCTGGAACGTTTCTCATCCTGCCCAACAACCAACAGCTGCTAGGATAGAGGTTGAGAGGACATCACCCAAGAAATCAAAGCAGAGTGATTTTTCTTGAGACAGAGTTTCACTCTGCACTGTGGGTAGAGTGCTGTGGTGTCATACCTCACAGCAACCTCAAACTATTAGGTTCAAGTGACTGTTCTGCCTCAGCTTCTGTGAGTAGCTGGAACTACAGGCACCTACCACAATGCCCGTCTAGTTTTTCTATTTTTGGTAGAGATGGGGTCTCACTCCTTGAACTCCTGAGTTCAAGCAACACACCCACCTTTGAACTCCTGAGTTCAAGCAACACACCCACCTCAGCCTTCCAGAGTGCTAGGATTACAAACATGAGCCACCGCGCCCAACCAGCAGAGTGATTTTTAGAGGAACAACTTAGGCTCAAGGGGCTGGAAGACCTCAGATACATCCCCACTCAGTCCCCAGGGTGGCCTCCAGGGGAAAGGGAGGCAGGACTTTCCCTGGGGCTGGGTCCTTTGGTGTTTCAGGGCTGGCCTAGTCATGGGTTCCCCAAACATCCTTCCAAAGTCAGCTCTTTGGGTGTTGGCCTGATCACCCCCAGCAGAGGGAAGGGGATGGGGTTCTGGTGAGGGGTGGCTGTGCTCAGTTTGAATGTTTTACATGGTGATTTTTGGAAAAGACATTGAGAAACAGAGGGCAAAACACAGGATCTGGCATTTTGCCCAAAGATGCACAGATTGAAAATGCCACGTGGCAGGGCCAGCGCAGATGTGGGGCCCTGCGAGTCTCTGACTTTCTGGAAACCAGTTGAGCAGCTGTGGCCGTTTCCCATCACACGCCAGGGCAGGGAGCTGCTCCTAGGACATGCTGTAGGCAGGGCCAGGGTAGCCTGCAGGGAGGAGATAGCTGTTTGGGTTTCTGGCAGCCACGGAGGGACAGGCACAGCATCCCACAAAACTCAGAAGAGCACACTGCATCCAGGCTCTTGTTAATGGGGCACCGAAATGAATGGTAGTTTCCCTTTCCAAAGTCCAACAGGTCTGGAAAGCCATGTCCAGGGTCAGCCAGCCAGACCAGATCTCTGGTCCAGCACTCATAACTCATGGCCAAGTGAGAATTTTCTTCCTGGGATTGGCATGGAGTCTTGGGATCCCCTCCAGAGGGGTGAGGGAGAAGGGAAAGGAAGGGGCAGTACCTCCTTTGGCTTAGAGGAAAAGGAAGATGGGAACGTTGTGAACCAAGAGGCTACCCAGATCCTGCGAGGACAAGGATACCTATAGGACTTTCTGGGAGGCACTCTGCAGCCCTTGCGTCCTGGGTGGGAAAACACAGGCTTCAGTGCCACATGGTGGTCACTGGCTCTCTTCCCTGCCTGATCTCACCATCCAGCTCTCAAAACCAAGGGCTGTTGTTTGGCACCTGCAAATCCAACCACGCATGTTCATGCCTCAGTGCCCTTGGCTGGCAGACCCATGAGCACGGGATCCACTCCACTGGAGGGTGTATCAGCCTCCTCTGAGCCACCAGCTGCCTGGGCAGGGGTGCAGCTCTTCTCACTCCTATTGCCATAGGCATTCCACAGCACAGTTGTCCTCAGCTCTCCCCAGGAGCGCTTGGGGAGCTCTCTAGGGAGGAAAGTGTGGGGGATGGGAAGAGAGGAAATGTAGGCCTTGTCTCTTGCTTCCATGTGTTTTGAGCACCAAGTTCTTTATCCCCCTCAAACTCTTGACCTGGTGGGAATAGAAAGGTGCACCTCGAGGCTGGGTGGGCAGGGGCCAGGCCCTAGTAAGCACCAGGCCTAGACAGGCCACATCCTCTTCCACCTGATGCCACTGCTGGGTCTGGAGCCTGTGCCCTACCAGGAGCAATCCAATCACTTCTGCTGTAGGCTTCGACCTCCTCTTCACAATCCTGGCTCGGAGCAGATGGGTTCCTGCGTTTTCACCCTGACCCTGCGGCTTTGTTCTAAGCCCATTCATCATTTGTTGACCTCAAGACCCACCCCCTACCCAATCCTGCCCTCTCCAACCAGTAGAGAAGCTGTGCTATCCCAGCTTCACATAGCCACTCGGAGATGGAAAGTATCAGGACATGCCTGTGAGGAGGGGCTGCCTGGTCTCAGCCAGAAGTTGGGGGATGAAGACAATTTCCTGCCTACCATTTTCTATCAAGACACATGGTTCTGTGGAAGAGCAGGGACCCATGGCATGTGCCCTGGAGCCACCACTGTTGAGAGCAGGTCTGATGAAGCTGGCCTCTGTGGAGTAGGCAGCTGATGTCTATGGGGCCTGTCTGAATGTTCTACAAACACCATCTAGTCATCGACCTGTGCCTATAGGGCTCAGCAGAGGAAATGGGATTCTGACCTTAAGCTACAGGAAGCCCAAGTGCCAGAAGTGCTCGGTCTTCCGGGTGGACAGTCCCTGTCCTGAGAGGTCTATGCACTGAACCTGCAGTACGCCACTCCTTTCCCCTCCCCTGCAGGTTACCAGCCTCACAGAGGGCACTCGAGGTGCTGACCAGTTAGTGGTGTGTCCAGGGCTGACATGACCGGCAGGGGCAGGAACACACGTCCTGTCTGGACCCTGGTCTTGTACCCACCCGACTCCTTCTCATGGGTGGCACAGATCCAGTAACCTCATTCTCATTTCATGACAGCTCCAAGCTGTGCTGAGCACTTACAAAGGATCCTTCTCTAGACCCAGAAAATGCTACCTCTACCTACTTTGGGGACTACTCAATACCACACGTTGTTTCACCAGGATCCAGCAGGGAGAGCGTCAACTCATGTAGGTCCTGCCTAGCCCTGGGGCCTGCGCCTCTGCCATGGCTGGTCCCAACGCTGAAATCCAGCCTGCTTCATAACTGGATGTCCA